>NC_062555.1:9318043-9954654 GCF_016906955.1 Phacochoerus africanus | reverse complement strand
ACCTAGTGAGGATGTTGCTGTCATCACCGCTAAACATTAAATGTTGCGTGTTACCGTGATGATGCTTTGAGAGCTAGCTTGGAGGATGACAGTCAGTGCTGTTACTGACACCCAAGAATCACTGTCTTAACGTGAGACATGAATTCCACGGGAGAATAACTGACAAGCAGGAAAAATATTGGGTAACCATACAAACACAGCAAACGCCCACTACCAACCCCTTTGGGGCTCTTCTGAAAGTCATGTACCTTTGCTACAAAAGAAATGAATAAATTCTTATTGTTAATTTTTTTGTTGTTAAGCGAAAATCCAGAGCTCAGTGTTGGAATTTCAGAGCAGTAGGTGCATAAAGCATAGTCTAAAATATGGAATATGGGGTTAAAAGATGCAAACTATTGCCTTTGAAATGGATAAGCAATGAGATCCTGCTTTATAGCACTGGGAACTATGCCTAGTCACTTATGATGAAGCATGATGGAGGATAATGTGAGAAAAAGAACATATACATATGTGTGTGTGTGTGTGTGTGTGTGTGTGTGTCCGCGCGCGCGCCTGGGTCACTTTGTTATACATTAGATAATTGACAGAACACTGTAAACCAGCTATAATGGAAAATATTAAAATCACTAAAAAATTTAAAAAATAAAATAGGTTTTACTTAAACATTTAGGTAGGGTTGGAATAAACAGTCTGAGGCAACTCTGGCGAAAATATCATTGTCCTTCTATCTTAAGAAAACTGATTCAGGAGTTCCCGTCGTAGCTCAGTGGTTAACAAATCTGACTAGGAACGATGAGGTTGTGGGTTCGATCCCTGGCCTCGCTCAGTGGGTTAAGGATCTGGTGTTGCCCTGAGCTGTGGTGTAGGTTGCAGACGCGGCTCGGATCCCTCGTTGCTGTGGCTCTGGAGTAGGCCGGCGGCTACAGCTCCAGTTCGACCCCTAGCCTGGGGACCTCCCTATCCAAGAAATGGCAAAAAGACAGAAAGAAAAAAAAAAAAAGAAAACTGATTAAATTGGCTTCATTCGTAAGACAAAGTGGAGAGAGAGGAGACAAAGACGAAACAGGAGACGGAGGCCACAGATCTTTTCAGATCCATTCATCAGTGTGTGTGCTTGAGATAAGAATTCATTGCAGCATAAAAATGATATCGAGATGTAAATATATTCCATCATGCAATATTTCAAGCATACAAAACATATAATATACACATAATTCTGTAACATAATTAGAAAATTTTTACCCATGAGTTACCACTCAAATTAAGACTTGGAATATTAGTGATGAGTTTTACGTGAAACTATGTGCTCCTCCATTTTCCATTTACTGCCTTTTGCCTACTCAAGTTGCTTGTCAGAAATTATCTTTCTATTATATTTTAACCATAAATGCCTTATTCCTAAACAATGTATGTTTAATTGTGCTTGCTTTTCAGCCTTTAATGAACAGTATCTTACTTTCTGTAGCTACTGACCTTTCTCACAAGATACTAAATTTTTTAAAGCTTAGCAATATTGTTTTAGATACCTGCTGCTTAATCATTTTCCCTGATATAATGGTATGAACATACATTCCATTAATACATTTATCCATTCTCTGGCTAATAATCATTTGTTTCCAGCTATTTGCTATTATAAGCAACACTGCTTATTTATGTCCAGTCTTGTACATGCTTCTTGCATTTGCACAACAATTTCTGCAAAATGTATTCATCAGTATGGAACATCTGGTACTGAGAATTTATATGCTTCATCTTTATAAGATAATACAAAAAAGTTTTCCAAATTGTTTTTGTCAATCATTCACTCATACTAGACAAATCTATATTCCCCTTCTTATCTATGCCCAATTTGATAGTAAGAAATTCCTTAATTTTTACAAATCTAGAGAGGAGAAAACTTACATCTCAATGTTTTCAAAATTTGCTTTTTCCCCAATGCTAATGAGATTTAACCTATTGCCATTTATGGGTTTCCTCTGCATGGTAACACTTTCTACCTTAAGGTCACATTTCCTTGAGATACTAGATTTTCTTTGAATGGCATGCTTGCATGTTTTGAGTATTATTCTTTCACAGCTATGCTTTTCAAATATCTTCTCTGAAATATTGCTTTATCATTACACTGTTACATGAAATTACAGTTTCAAAACAATCAAAATTATTAATTTCAACTTTCTTGATTTACTCCTCATGGGACTTTTGTTTATAAAATTGAGATCATAAAAATGTCCCAATATTTCTTCACCTGACTTTAGTTTTAATCTTTCAGTTTATCTAGAATTGAATTTTGTGTATAGTGCAAAGTAAGGACCAAATTTCTCTTTCATCCCCTTACAGATATTGCAGCAATTGTTGCACAACGATTATTTTAAAGATTTGCGATATTATCATTGTTGTACAGCAAGGTTCATTACATGTTCATCTCTTTCTGGAGTTTTTATAATGATCCATATTTTAATCAGTAAATCCACAAGGTAACAAAGCAACATTAAATATAATAATTTTGTAACAAATATTAATATCTGATAAGGTGAGCCATCTCAGAATAGTCTTCTTTTTCAAACTACTTTTAGATACTGATTTCTTCATTTAAATCTTGTAATTATTTTCTGAAGAAATATTTCAAAGGGGTTGTTTGTAATTTGCACTGGGTATAAACAATGATTTCGGTGAAACTAATATATTTACAATATCCTTATTCCTGGCCAAACATTTGGCTACCTTTTGTTGACTGCATCACGGAAGGCAGAGTATACACCTGCTAGAGATATGCTGTCTGCGAGTTGTGATGGACAGAGAAAAAGCTCTGCTAAATCTTCTCATGGGCTACAGTCTACTTTTATGGAGCCTTTGGGCTCCATAGCACAAGACACAGCTCTTAGAAGCAGTGATCTTAAAGTGTCTGTCTTATGAAAGGATAAGTGTTTGGCCCAACCTCCTCTAGACATATCTTCTGCTAGGAGCTTTCCGACCTGTGATGGGAGCCAGCACAAAGTGAATCAGCAAAGAAGCATAAGGTCCCAAACAAGCTGCTTGTTCCCTGTGAGCACAATTAAGGTGAGAGACAGAGGGGGTAAGCAGAGAACAGAGTTTGTTGAACATGAGACAAAAAAATCCCTCGGATTCAACAACTCTATACAGACAAGATCAGTAGTTGCTTGTACACAGAAGTGACCAGAAACAAACATTTTAGGGAGTTCTCATTGTGGCACAGCAGAAACGAATCAGACTAGGAACCATGCGGTTGCAGTTTGATCCCTGGCCTTGTTCAGTGGGTTAAGGATCTGGCGTTGCTGTGAGCTGTGGTGTAGGTCGGCAGCGGTAGCTCCAATTAGACCCCTAGCCTGGGAACCTCCATATGCCACAGGTGGTGCCCCTAAAAAGCAAAACAAACAAACAAAAAAACCCAAAATTTTAGATTTGTAGGATTTCTATTATCAAAATAAGAAAAGGAGTTACAAACCTGCAAAACTTGTTCAACTCTTAGAATATGAGCAGAAGTAAGCCACACAAGGTGACTAGCTGACTGATTATCTGAGGATGCATATCTTTCAACAACTCTAGAAAATTCTTAGGTATGATCTTTGAAATACTGCTTCCCTTCCATAGTCTTGATTTTCTCTTTTAGGGACTCTCATCAGCCGGTTGTACATTTTGTCATCTATCTTTCATGCCCTATAATAGCTACTGGTTTTCTTCTACATTTCAATCTCTCTGTGCTTCATTTGAATTAGCTGCATCAAACTGAACTTCTAGTCACACATATTTTCAGTGTGTCTAACTGTTCAAAGTTTTTAGAATATTTAAAATTCATTTTTTCCTTGTGTGTGTCTATGTAAAATATAGTTGACTTGAACAATATGGTTTTAAACTGCAGGGGTCCACTCATAGGTGGGTTTCTCTTTTTCAGTAAGCACTGCAGTACTATACTGTCTATAGTCGGTTAACCCACAGATGCGGAACCTCAGATACAGAAAACCTATAATGGGACTTGCGCATCTGTGAACACTGGTAGCCACAGTGGGTCCTGAAACCAACCCCCCCCCCGCAGGATCTCGGGGGACTGCTTTGCTATCAGTATAGTTTCCATATCTCACGGGCCATTTTATAATCTTTTGTTCCTTTATCCTTTTTGTGATTCCTTCTTTTATTTTATATGTATTTCTTAATATACCAAATTTATACTCCATATTTAATAACTGTAGTATCTTAAATATTTGGGGAGCTAAATCTGAGGTTTTCTCTCTTTCACTTTAGTTTCCAGAAAACAGTAGTGAAATGGTTCTTTCATTCAGAGCTAATCATACCTGGGTGCCCTGCTTGTTATTCTTGTTTTTAAACTAAATTTGATTTCATTTTTATTTTGGAAGTCAGCTAAAAAAGTTTACACATGAGGCTCTCCCTGTTTCATTTTACACTGTGTGGTGTGTACGCGCACTTTAGTGGGGGCCTCTTTGCAGAAATCAGGTGGACATCACGTCCATCAACAGCATATTGTTTTCTCCTAATCATTTTATAAACCACATACATGCATCCCATCTAATTTATCTCTTATAATTAATTTAAAAACAGAATACATATAAGAACAATATTCTACATGCCTTGAACTCTGCTTTATGCCATTACACAAAGTTGATTTAAAAAAGCTCCTCCATTACTTCTGATATTTCAGGTTCACACAGGGTGACAAACATGAAATAAATCCATAACAAATTACAATGTTAAACAGCAAGATAAAATACAATATAGTAATAAAATGGTGAAGATCACTATTTCCTGTTGCTTGGAAGCAAAAACTCTGGTTCATATGTGATGGTTTACACAAGGACTTATGAGGAAGGAGGACTTCTATCTGCCTATGGAAATGAATGGAGACCTCACCGGAATAGTGCAGATTGAAGTAAAATGAATATTGAGAAAGTAAACATAATTTTAAAAGTCATTCAGGGTGAAGTAGCTGTATAGGTTTCATAAGAGAGAGAAGGTATATTGAAACATTTCTGTTTTGTCATATCATCTTTGGGAAATCAGTAAAGAACTTGGATTGCCAGTAAATGCCAATAATGCTCCAGAAAAATGGGAAGGAAACTGAGAGCTGACAGAGCCAATGGAAAAGGATTAAGGTAACCTCAAAAGCAGAGGTGGAACGTGTAAGTAGTGAAATCAGGATGCAGATGGGGGAACGATTAACAGTTGATTAAACACTGAAAAGGGATAGCTTTTAGGATGGTTTCTAGTCCATTCTCTGGGCAAGCTAGTAAAGGTGTTATTCATCCAGATTAGAAAGACTGGGGAAAAGGGAACAGATTCTGGAAGGGATTTAGTTTTGGACGGAGTTGAAGTTGATCCCGAATGTTTAGGAGAGGATGTTGAGTGCTTCATTAGGTATACAGAAACGCAGTTCGCATGAAGTGGGAAGAAATGAGATGCGAATTACTGAGTTTTCAGCTTTTGCAGAGACTTTCTTTGGAAGGCTGTATAAAATACAAGGAAGGAATGAGGCAGAGTATTAGGCAACCCAGTACATAGAGGACAAGGAAGGAGCCTACAGAGGAAAATTACAGTGACATGATTATTTTCCTTCCTATCCTCAGTACACTCATTATATTTTGTATTTTTATGATCTTAACATGACTAGATCTATTTTAGATCAAATATTTGGAGCAAAAAAATATTTCTCTTTCCTTAAGTTACCAAATTATTTATTTACTGCTATAGAATTGCTGTGCTGAAGATGTTTTATCATGCTATTTTAAGAAGTTATTTCATTGTGCTCAAAAATCACCCAAGTAGCTTTTCTAACACTAAAACCAAGGCTACACTGTGCTTCCAGATTTTGAAGGAAAAAAAAAAAAAAGAAGGAACTTCTTAACATCCTCCGATCTGATTGTCATCCTGCTTACCATGACTCTTCTCTGCCTCCGTCATTCATTATGAGTGTGTTCATATTGTGACATCTCATATTTATGAATACTATTATGTTTGCAATCTTTGAATTTGATAAAAATCCAGTTGTTTTTTTCTTTTACTTTTAGAGCATGCATTATGCATAATAATTCTCTTTGTTCCCCAATTCTAAAACCACATAATTTGTTGTCTCTTAGCAACAGACTGGCGAGGCTACCAGATGTGTTTATTTACTTGTCTGATTTCTGAAGGGAGGTAGACAAACTCTGTATCATTCAACAAATGCCTAAGAATACTCTCTATAGTCATTGAGATGGTTTCAAGGGCTCACTAAAAAGGTTGAATGCATTTCGCATAGCATATTTCTTGAGATTCCAAAGTATTTTATTGTACTTGTTATAAAAAAAAAAAAATAAGAGATAGGTTGAAGTTGAAACCACTCTCCCCACCAAAATTTTTAAAAAGAACTTAGAGAGTAATACAAAAGAATGATTACGTAAGACTTAATTTAACTGGAGTGCTGGTTGAATGCCAAATTTTAAACAAACATGAATAAAGTTCCTTTAAAAAAATTCCTTGATCATTAAGTTTGAAAGCTGTAATGGGAAGAGTAGAGATAGTGGGTTGGCTGGTATATTTGTTTCCTGTAGTCACTGCAACAAATGGCCACAAATTTAATGGCTTAAAACAACACACATTTATTCTTTTAGTCTTGAGAGCTGAGTCTTATGGGGCTGAAAAACCAAGCTGTCAGTAGAGCTGGTTGCTTCAGAAGGCTCTGAGTGGAGAATTTGTTGCCTTGCATTTTTCTGCTTTTACTGGCCGCCTGTACTCCTTGGCTTATGTCCTAACCCCACACCTTCAAACTGCATCTCTCCAGTGTCTGTGTCTATCACCACACTGCTTTCTTCTCTGGTCCTTTTTTCTGTTGACTCTCCTGGGTGCCTCTCACAAAGGTCACTGCGATTACATGGGGTCTGTCCGGATAAGATAAGCCATGATAATCGCCCTGTCTCAAGATCTTTAAATGAATCACCTCTGCAAAATCCCTTTTGCCAAAAAAAGTAACATTCATTCCAAGAAAATGGGATGGGCATATCTGAGGAGCCATTCTTGAGGCCACCACAGGTGACCTGTTTTCTTTTCACCTGCTTTGTGTTTCTCTTCTCCCCGAAGGAATTTTGTCTCACACAATCCTCCCTTTGCTTTATGTTCCACCTTTTATGTTTGAAGCCATGGAGGGTCCTAGACTTGGGACACTGGCTTTTCTAATCTTTGAAAAAAATACACATGGCCATTTGTCACACATTTGAATTTTCATGTGTTTTAAGGACCTAGTTGTTATGTAAATTTTAATACCTTTGCATATGAAAAAACTTGAGAAAGAGCATTTCAGGCACAGGGAAGAGTATGTTCAAAAACTATGGCATGTATAAGCTTGAAAATTTTGAGAAAGATAAATTCCTGGGTGGGTAGAGCTGTCAGATAAGAAAAAGGACATCCAGGAGTTCATGTCGTGGCTCAGTGGCTAACAAACCCTACTAGTATCCATGAGGATGCAGGTTCGATCCCTGGCCTTGCTTGGTAGGTTAAGAATCTGGTGGTGTTGACCTGAGCTGTGATGTAGGTCGCAGACAGGGCTCGGATGGATCCCAAGTTGCTGTGGCTGTGGCTCAGGCTGGAGGCTACAGCCTGGGAACCTCCGCATGCCATATGCCATGCGTGTGGCCCTAAAAAGACCAAAAAAAAAAAAGGAAAAAATAAGAATGGATTTATCCTTCTTTGCCTTCTTAAGAACAAGTTTTTGTACCATCATTGACACAGTTGTCAGTGTCAATATGCTGTCCAATAGCCATAAAAACACACACACAAAAAAAGGAAAGAAATAAAAAGAAACAGGACATCCAGTGAAAACTGAGTTTCAGATTTAAAAGAAAAAAACTTGCTTTCATATGATGTCTCAACTGTTGCATAGAAAATACTTGCATTTTAAAAATAGGTGTTTTGTTTTTCCGATCTGAAATTTAAATTTAAACGTGTGCCCTTTTTATCTTCTCTTCCTCTTTGCTCAAACTGGCAACCCTAGACTGGCTCACGGTGAATAAGGGGATGTGGCTGATGATGTCAGAGAAGTCGGAGTTACATCCTGCAGGTACTCAAAGGCCTGTAGAAAAAGTCTGCATATTTTCTGCTTGCAATTCAAAGCCACTGGTTTGAAGCATTCAAGTGACAGATAAATTCTTATTTATATCACCAAATAATTGCCCTCGTATCTTTGTGGAAATAGATCATAAAAGGAGAATCTTGAAAGCAAGGAGAAAATATGAGTAGCCAGTCTTGGCGGGAGATAATGGTGTCTTGATGTGAGAGGTAATCAAAGCAGAGTGAAGTGTCATACACCTGTGGGACCAGTGTTCAACTCAACAGCTAGCATGGCGACAGTGGATGGAATAATCTAGGTTTAATAGAATACACAGAAGAATGGGAAACTTTCTTGGGCTTCCTCTTTGGGCAACTGCAGAAGGGGGTTGGGGGCATATCCTGACCCAAGAACTTAGTGGGTACAGATCTGCCTGATTTGCATTCCCGAGGAAGAAACTGCTGGACCTAGAGCCCCATTTGCCCATACCTAGGCAAAGAGCTGAATCGCAGCCCCACCCTCTGTGGGGAGTATCTCCTGGCCCTGTCTGAACAGAAGGGCTGGCAATAACTCCTGGAATCTGTGCAATCCAGGGGCATTCCAGCTGAGAGGCAGGCAGAGCTGACTGCCCTCGGAGCAAAGTTAGAACTGTGCATAGGGCATTCCCATGCTACCTAGAGGCAGGAGAATAATTCATAGCCAAGGCTGAGGGTACCTTTAAGCCTTTTCCCAAGTCTGTTAGGGAAATCGAGAGTAGTCTGGAGAGGTCCTTTCCTCTCCCACCAAGGAAAGGGTGCTGAGACACAAGGGTGCCGAGACACAAGGGTGCCCCACCCACCGTGGAGAGTGTCTTTGAGACGTATCTGACCAGAAGAGCTGGAGACAACTGGAAATTGTGTAGCACAGTGGTACCCTAGCTGAGGCAGGGAGGAAAAGCTGATGGCTTATAGGACAAAGCTAAGGGCCTTGTTTGGTCAGAAAACTTGGGATTCAGGTCTTCTTGAGTTAGGACAACAAAAACCTTACCAGCTTTATAGCAGCTACACCTGCTGTGCCTAGGCAGGAAATATAATCCATAGCCCTCCTCATCACTGAATACAGCCTTCCGCCTGTCTGACCACACAGAGCACAAGTGAAGCTGCACAGCCTCTTCAACAGCCCTAAGCACAGTGGCACTTGAACAGAGAACACAGCCTATGACTTCCCCCATGTACAGGGAAAACCCTTATCTAGCCTGATTAGATAAGGTAAAAACCTAACCAGGGAATTCAGTGCACACTCTGGCCTGACTGGGATCCCCAGACAATGAGCTGTATAGGCTCTAGGTCCTATCATGCTGCCCCATCAGGACAAGGAAGCTAAACCATCTACTATGGAATATAGTACCTAGTCCTGACCATCTTGTAAGCCTGACCAGAGGATCCAAACCACCACAGAGCCCATCCTACAGCCTCACTTGGGTAGGAAATAGCAGTTCTAATCAACAGTGCTCAGCAAGTGGCATCCCCTCACACTTGTCCTCAAAGCTCAAACAGTTGCTTCATCTAGAAACAGACCATAATAGCAGTTCCCACATACCCAAGAACATTACTAGCAGCCACGTCCAGAAACTGAACTGAACTGACTAGTAAAGAACTGTCTCTGCCAAAGCAAACCTGTAAAGTCTGGAAGAGGAGCTTGCTTACTCACATGTACATATACCAACATAAGGAATCAAGGATCATAAAAAATCAGGCAAATATAATAACACCAAAAATCAATCAATCAATCAATCTCCAAAAAGAAATGGAGGTCTATGAAATGTCAAAGAATTCACAATTGTCCTCTTCAGGAAGTTTAGTGAAATACAAAAAAATCCCACATACAACCATTAACCAAAATTAGGAAAACAATGCATCTATAAAACAGGAAGTTCCACAAGGAAATAGCAACCATCCAAAAAAACAACACAAAAGAAAAAACCTTTAGAAATCCTAGAGTTGAAAAATACCATAAATGACCTGAAGAATTCAACAGAGAGTTTCAAACATAAACTCTGCCATACGCAAGAAAGAATCTGCATCTGTGACCTAGAGAATAGGACATTGGAAGTTATCCAGTGAGAGAAGCAAAAAGAAAAAAAGAACAAGAAAGAATGAAGAAAGCCTATGGGAATTATGGGACACAATGAAAAAAAACAATATTCACATTATGGGAATTCCAGAATGAGAAGGGAGAGAAAGGGACAGAAAATATTTAAAGCAATAATGAAACTGAAAACTCCCACAACCTGGGGAGAGAAATAGACATTCAAAATCCATAAAGCCCAAGAAATCTCAAATAGGTTGAACTCAAACAGGGCTAAAATGAGACACATTATAATCAAATTGACAGAGTTCCCATCATGGTGCAGTGGAAACGAATCCAACTAGGAACCATGAGATTGCTGGTTCGATCCCTGGCCTTGCTCAGTGGGTTAAGGATCCAGCATTGCCCTAAGCTGTGGTACAGGTCTCAGACGCAGCTTGGATCTGGCATGGCTGTGGCTATGGTGTAGGCTGGCAGCTACAGCTCCAATTAGACCCCTAGCCTGGAAACCTCCATGTGCTGTGGGTGCGGCCCTAATAAAAAATAAAAATAAAAAATAAAATAAAAATTATAATCAACTTGTCAAAGTCAAAGACAATTTTAAAAACAGCAGAGAAAGGAGAGAAGTTACATACAAGGTAACCCCATCTGGGTGTCAGCAAATGTATCAACAGAAACTTTGATCCAGGGGATACTTGGATGGCATATTTGAAATACTGGGAAAAACACTGTCAATCAAGAATTCTATTACCTCTGAAGCTATCCTTCACAAATGGAGTTAAAAATCTTTTTTGAATAAATAAAAACTGAGGGAATGCATTACCACCAGAACTGCTTTACAAGAAATGCTAAAAGGAGTTCTTTGGGTGGAAGTGAAAGAACACCGATCATGAAGATAATATGTCTTTATATCCTAAAGATATAAAAAAGTAGTATAAATCTCACTGGTAATGGTAAATATACAGTCATGTTTAGATTCTTCAGTATGTAATGGTGGTGCATAATTCACTTAACAAAATTAGTTTGAAACAAAAAAAAAAAAAAAGAATGTGGCAAAAGTAACCATAATTACAATAATCTGTTGTTACACCATATAAAAACTCATGTAAATTTTAATAGCAACAGCAAAGTGTGAGAAGGAGAAGTAACAGTGTAAAGTTTACAAATTCTATTGAAGTTAAGTTAATTTTTTTTTGTCTTTTTGTCTTTTTAGAGCCTTAACGCGGCACATGGAGGTTCCCAAGCTAGGGGTCTAATCGGTGCTGTAGCTGTCGGCCTATGCCAGAGCCACAGCAATTCCGATCTGAGCCATGTCTTCGACCTACACCACAGCTCATGGCAATGCCAGATCATTAACCCTCTGAGCGAGGTCAGGGATCAAACCTGCAACCTCATGGTTCCTAGTCGGATTCGTTTCAGCTGCACCACGACAGGAACCCCAAGTTGTTAATAATTTTAAATAGTGTTATAAGACTAGGATATTTTATGTATGCCTTATGGTGTTGGGATAATTGGATAATCACATGTCAAAGAATGAAACTGGATCCATATCTTATATCACACACAAGAAATAACTCAAAATGAACTAAAGACTTAAAACATCAAATTCCAGAGAAGAAAATATTAGAATAAAACTCCTTGACATGCGTCTTGGTAGCGATTTTTCATTTTGCTACCTAAAGCACAAGAAACAAAATAAAATACAAACCAATTGAACCACTTTAAACTAGAATGCCTCTGCACAGGAAAAGAAAGCATCAACAAAGCAAAAAGACAACTTAACGAACAGGAAAAAATACTTCCAAACTACATATCAGATAAGGGGTTAATATCCTAAATATATAAATAACTCAATAAAACTGAATAGCAAAAAAAAAAAAATCCAATTTTTGAAATAAACAAAAGATCAAGATAGACATTTTTCCAAGGAAGGTATGCAGAAGTCCAACAGAAGCATGAAAAGATGCTCCAGGAGTTCCTGTCATGGATTAGTGGTCAGTGGTTAACAAATCAGACTAGGAACCATGAGGTTGCGGGTTTGATCCCTGGCCTTGCTCAGTGGGTTAACGATCCGGCGTTGCCCTGAGCTGTGGTGTAGGTTGCAGACGCGGCTCGGATCCCACGTTGCTGTGGCTCTGGCGTAGGTTGGCAACTACAGCTCTGATTGGACCCCTAGCCTGGGAACCTCCATATGCCACAGGGGAAAAAAAAAAAAGATGCTCCACATCACTTGTCCTTAGGGAAAAGCAAATTAAAACCACAATAAAATATAACCTCAAGCTATTAGAATGGTCATTATCAAAGGCAAGAGATAACAAATGTTAGCACGGATGTGGAAAAGAGGGAACCCTTGGCACTGCTGGTGGGATTGTAAGTTGGCATAGGCCCAATGGAAAACAGCGTCGAGGATCCTCAAAAAATTAAAAATATAACGACCATATGATCTAGCAATTTCACTTTGGGGAATATATCCAAAGAAAACAAAATCCCTCGCTTGAAGAAATACATGAGGAGTTCCCATCGTGGCGCAGTGGTTAACGAATCCGACTAGGAACCATGAGGTTGCGGGTTCGGTCCCTGCCCTTGTTCAGTGGGTTAACGATCCGGCGTTGCCGTGAGCTGTGGTGTAGGTTGCAGACGCGGCTCGGATCCCGCATTGCTGTGTCTCTGGCGTAGGCTGGTGGCTACAGCTCCGATTCGACCCCTAGCCTGGGAATCTCCATATGCCGCGGGAGCGGCCCAAGAAATAGCAACAGCAACAACAACAACAACTACAACAACAAAAAAGACAAAAAAGACAAAAAAAAAAGAAATACATGAACCCTCATGTTCACTGTTTACATTACATTATATTATTTATAATAGCCAAGACATGAAAATGACCTAAGTGTCCATTGATAGATGAATGGATAAAGAAGTTGTGGTGTATACATGCAATGAAATATTATTCACCTATAAAAACAAGGAAATCTTACCATTTGCAATGACATGGATGGATCTTAAAGACATTATGCTAAGAGAAGTGAATCACAGAGAAAAACGGTCTCTATGCTCTCACTTATATGTGGAATCTAAAAATCAAAACAATAAACCAACAACAATCACCAAACTCACGGAAAAAGAAATCAGACTTTGTTGTCATCAGAGGCAGGGGGAAAGGGGGTTGGAAGAAGGTGGTCCAAAGTACAAGCTCCAGGTACAAGATAAATAAGTATTGGAGATGCGATGTGCAACATGATGACTAGTGCTAATCGATAATCGCAATATACAGGAAAGTTCAGAATAAGTTCAGTTCTGAACTTATCCATCATAAGGTGATGATTTGTCTTTTTTTTCCCCTTTTCTTTTCTTTGTATCTATACGAGAAGATGGATGTTAACTGAACCTACTATGGTTATCATTTCTCTATATATTAATCAAAGTATCATGCTATAAGCTTTAAATTTATACAGTGATGTATACCAATTACTTCTCAATAAAACTAGAAAATCAAAGAGTGCTAACAAGTTTTTTTCAAGACGGTTCTATTTTTCACCTGTTATAATGGTGCTTGGGAATATATTGTATTTTACTAGTTCATAAGCAGATCTCTAGAATCAACTGTTGAAACTTTAGTATCATTTTAGAATAGAAGTAGATTTTTGCCTAATTGTTAGTAGCCTTTTCGTTTGTTAAAAAGATTTTGTCAGAAAATGTGCTATTATTGTTTTTAAATAAGTATAAGAGTATTTAAGATTTTAAACAATATTGATACCTAGGGAAAATATGATTAAAGGAAAGGAAACATAGATTTTAGAGTTAATACAATATTGAATGTATTCTCCTTGATATTCAAAAAATGTAACTTGCTACATTTTTCTCCAGTAATTAATTGAAACAGCATCTCTCTCTTCTCCAACAGTTTCCTGTACACTTGTAACACAGCCTGTACTGCTGTTTAATCAAGCACAATTAACCAAGTATTATTTCTTTCATTTTCTTCTTGCCCTTGTATTCTCTCTCCAGTTATTTTTCCATATAAATTAGTTAAAGATAAAGTTCCAAAAATGAACTTCATGAAATATTAATGCTCAGTAAACAATTAAGTTTTATAAATAGAATAATGTGTTACACTTCAAGGATTTGACATCATAAATTATGATGAATATTTGAAAAAAATTGTTAGCAAGATACAAAAATTAACACACAAAATAGTTTCATTGCACTCCATAAAAGAGTATGAATTATTATCCCAGTTTTTTAAAAATCATATATATCTATTCACTAGACAATGTCATTTTGAAAAGGAAATGGAAAAACCAGGGAATAGGAAAATGCAGCACATGCCACAAAAGAAATGAAGGATGTAAAAAAAGCTATGATGCTCAGAATTATATCTTTTTCTCAATATCTTAATTCAAAAATTTACCTTTTTTTCTCAAGAAATTAAAGTTACCTTGAGCTAGTTATTATGTTTTCTGTTAAATAATGGCTTTTTAAAATAACACATACATCACATATTTGAAATTATTTCATTAGGACAGATTCCCCAATTGGAGTACCTGGTTAACAAGAACATTTTGAAAACTTATGATTATTTTCCAGAACAACTGTGCCATTTTAAACTACCAGTAATGTTTCAAACTATCTGTTTCACCAGCATTATCTTCTGTCATTAAAAGCATGTTAACAAAAAATCTACTTTTGTGAATTTAATAATAAAATATCTCAAAATTTCTCCACAGTGTATGTCTTTGAAAATACCTCAGATATTTTTGAGAATTGTAATTCCTTATGTTTAATGGGATATTTCTTTAACAATAAATTCTTCTCCTTAGTTTCTTTCATTTTTGTGAAGGGGATCCTATTATTATCATTTGTGAATTTTCTAAGTCCTTAATTTAGTAAACAATTTATGTCCTGCATGACAAATGATTATATAGCATTTGTTGAGAATATTTTACTGAGTTTCCTATTTGACTTTCAATTTAGTTTCAAGTAAAAATAATTTCGACTGGCTTATCTTTACCTAGAAATAGCTACTGTTTGTGGACAAACTGTCCAATTTTCCTTTTGTCAAATCATCCATAATTTTTGCGGTTTAAAAATATTTCCCTAATTCACCATTTAATCAACTGTTAATCATTGTTTTTCGTTGTTTTTCCTAGTGGCCTGACTTTTAATATCACCTCACTATTAAGGTTGGTGGGATTTGAATGTCCTTTTATACAGGGCAATTACATCAGTCATGTAATTTTATTTTGATAATGTTTAGGATACCATATGTGCCAAATGTTCAGACTGATATTAAAAATAAATTGTATGGTAATTCCAGGGCTTTTTTTTTTACAATTATTTTAACAGAGAACAGATTATAAGTGTATGGAATTCCCTAACATAATGCTTATTTATATTGCTTTAGCGTTACCTCTTCCATCAGTAACATTATTAAAATCTAATTTTTGAAAGTTAGAAAACATTATAGCACTTTTAAAAAAAAATGTCTTTTTTGTTATGTAACCCAGAATTTTTTCTGGGATCCATTTCATCATGCAGCTGGAAACGATGTCTGCTGCCAAGGGGAAACAACAGATTTCCGGAGGGCTTTCTAAAGCTATCCTTATGTCTCTGGGACCACAGGTCAAGGTTTTCTTTTTTTACCACTGTAAATCAACTATACTCTAATAAAATTTTTTAAACAATTAAAAATTAAAAAATAATTTTAAAAGGCTCTCTTTTCTATCTGACCCTATTTGACACCTGTCAGTTATACCAAGTGCCCAAAGTTGTTTTACTTGAAACTACAGTCTATAAAATGTTAGACATTTACTGAGCATTTACTTTATATCTAGTTCTAACTCTCATAATAGGGTACCTACAGTTATTCTTATTTTATAGATAACAATACCAGGACTAAGGAAAATGAAGAAATTCAGCTGGTACATGATAGTACTAGAATCTCAGTCCAGATCTTTTCACCATATTGATTTTGACCATTTGCTACGACCCATGGATTTCACTATATCAATTGTACAATTAAAAAAGAGCCATCAAGCTGTTGACTATCAAGATAAAGAAAAAAATTGATAGCACCTTACTGACACTCAAGATTTTCAAAACTTTCTAATAAAATGATTAAAAAATGTTCTTTCGGTTTTCTTAGATTTGTGTATTTCATTTATAAATTATATCATTATAAAAGGATTTTCAGGTACAATTGACATTACAGAAGGTTGACGAGGAGGTGGATTTAGCCTTCTGAGTCTTGTTAATTACACATGAACCAACAATTCCCTCATGTGCTGCGGTACTATTGACAAACAGGATGATGTATTAAGAGCTAAGAATTCAACAGAAAATAAAGAGTCATGCATCTGTCTCTTTATGGAATCAACATACATCATATGTTATTGATCAAATTAAAGTACTAAGACACGCTAATCAATTTGAATACATATCATTTAAATCGCCTCCAGGTAATTATTGCCATTGATTTCTTGAGCAAAAAATATATCAGTCAAATAAAAGTGCGCTCTTCTAGCAAATATGCAATGTGCAGAATGAGGAGACTTTAAAAGTCTACTGACAACAGTCAGGCACACAGAGTTAATGGACTGTGGTCCTTACAATCCATCAATTGTCACATAGCTGCTATCTAGTGATAAAATCAATGCAAGTGCTTTCAAATACATGGCACTGCTTCATTGAGAACTCTAACCTCAATATGTCATCACACAGGTATTTAAACATCAGGCAAGATGTAGAAAAGCTTCAAGTGGTTTTGAACTTGTAAAGCCTGACAAAAGATTTATATATTTTACAGATTTGTTTTCTTCTAGCTCAGTACACACTTTCAGAATATATCAATCCATCAACCATTCTTCTTCAAATGGTTGTGAATAAATTGTAGCAGGAATTTTACTACATGTTACATTGACTGGTTAAATGAATGCCCCGACTTAAAAGAAAATAGGAAAATATATAACTTCCAGAGTACAGAGATAACATTTCTATCTAGTATCTATTGTTAAGACATATGATTTTGAGTTTTAAAATTAAAGTCATCTTAAAACATTTCCCCTTAAATAATGTGATTTTCTGCATCAATGCTCCCCAAAAGCAATGATCTAAACGTTATACCTGGGCCCAGAATGAACTTAAATTGAAATTCGATTTATATGGTGTGGAGAAATTTTAGTTCTAAAATAATCGATTTTGGTTCAAAGTGCTAGGAATAAGGATTGTTGCATAAACCTCACACGTCATTTCTACTACAGAGAATGTAACTGCTTTTTGGAGAAATTGTTGGTCCTCTGATCCTTAAATTGAAAGGAAATTTATTTAGTTCCATGCCCTTAGGGTTAAGATTGTATTCCATCAGAATTCATGGCTAGAACTAGACAATTCTTTTGGAGTTAACTCAAAATAAATTCAAAAGCAAGAGAAAATGGATGCACAGAATACACAATAGTAACACAACACATGATTGAAGGAATGGCATCCATTATTTTTCTTAACTTTGTAATTTCATGTGCTTTTTTTCACATGGTATCTTAATCATGTCAACAATATTAATACACGCATTAGTGGTGAGTTTGAGAGCTCTGTAGGAAGGCTATTCTTGGCAAATCCAATCTGTTCCTCTATTTAGACTACTTAACCTTCCAAAGACATTTTATTTAATTCTTACAGTTTAATAAACAGAATGAACAGGTGGCAGAATTTCTAATTTCATAAAGACAACAGAAGACTATCTAGAATGTTGATCAGACCAAATGAACACAATTAGATATTTATTTTATTTTTTAAATTTTTATTTATTTATTTTTGTCTTTTTAGGGCCACACCCCGGGAATATGGAAGTTGTCAGGCTAGTGGTCTAATTGGAGCTGCAGCTGCCAGCCTACATCACAGCCAGAGCAACACCAGATCTGAGCTGCATCTGAGAACTACACCACAGCTCATGGCAACACTGGATCCTTAATCCACTGAGCTAGGCCAGGGATTGAACCCGCAACCTCATGGTTCCTAGTAGGATTCATTTCCACTGCACCATGACAGGAACGCGCCACAGTTAGATATTTATCAAAGAGATTATTATAGAGTGTTTCTGATTCTTGATCATTTTCATTTATTTTATTACACTATCTACCAAGAAAATACTAACTGGAAATTTGGATATTACTTTTCAGAAGACACTTTTGTCTCTATGTTTAATAAACACACAACGCAGGCAAAATCACCTACACTGCGAAGCATACTCTTGTGCACACCTACATAAGTTCCTGTAAGATAATTACTTGGGTTCATGACTGAACAAGATGCTCACTTTAGACTATTAGAAATTGTGTAAGTACCCAGAAATTAGGTTCAGGATAAAATAAGAACATATTTTTAAAATTGGTACTATGTATTAGTTTTATAGGTATTTTAAAAAGCTTTGTTTAGAACATCTTTTTTATTATAAAGAGAAGAGAAATAAGACTTTGCTTTGAATGTTAAAAGGCAAATAACATAGAATCTTTGAATCCTACTTTATTTTCATAGAACACAAACTATATTAAGATCACCTTCTCTATAGTGTCAGTGTAATTACACCATAAAAGAAAATTCTGGAGAAAATATAACAACGGCAAAAAAACTTGAACGCCTTTAGATGGCACTGAATATACAATTCAATTTCATGAGTATATACAAATATAGGAAATCAAAAATGATGTCATAAGTTTTGACTATTTATAAAATGTATAATACTTTTATCTTAATGTGTTTTTATTTTTAAATTTTTTCTTTTAAAATGTAAATTTATATTAGAAAACATTTTATACATATTTTATATGAAAGCATGGTTTCGACTAGTACTATACTTCCTTTTTCAATCTAATTAAAAATACAGGGAAATTTTAACTTTTTCATATAACTTTTTTTTTAAATGCCATCATATAAGTTTGTTTTGGAATAAGATCTGCTGCTTACACAATGTAGGAAAAATTTTAATAAACATATACTTGGATAGTTATCTTGATTTTATTAAATTTTGGATTGGGTATTTTTCTGCAATATTTATAATTTAAATGTGAACTATATTAATGCTTAAAACTTAAAACTTTCCACTAATTCTTTTTTTTTTTTAATTTTCCACTAATTCTTAAAGCATCAGCCCAAAAGTAACCCGTATCACTTCCACTAACACTTCATTGGCCATACAAGTCATAGTTACTATTAGACTTCCAGTTTCCAGTCCCAACGTAAAGAGCTTGGAAGTCGTCATTCCCTCTTCGTAACAAGAAAAATACCTGAAAAACTGAAAGTCAATAACTCTCTTATTAGATAAGTAAGTTCGCAGGGGGGGAAAAAAATTAAAAGACAAAATACACTGCCCTGAAAACTGGAGGAAAAAAACAGATACAGAGATTTTAAATTACTAGGAACAGAAACAGGCACTAGAGCCAGCACTCGTAGTAATAGTTAAAGGGTAACTGACTTAAAGACTAGTGTGGACTAATGTAAGATACAGAAGCTTCAGAAAGACAGTCTTGAGAATCTCTTGCACTAGTGCAGTCTTCCCTCCAGGAGCCCCACGAAGTTTTCACACTGAAGAGTTGAGAAAAATCCCCTCCTATTTCCAACAAGGGGAGGGTAAGCTAACCATTTTGGAATATGCTCAAACCAGTTATTTTCTCCTTAACGAAGACATGCTCATAGGGAAACTGTTCTACCAGAGTCTGCCCACAGCACATTTCAGCAGAGCCTAAGCCGTGTGAAGGAAGGAAAATACCCAACCCATCCATCCCTCTCTAGCCTTCCTGTCTCACTTAAGGGGGAGAACAAAGGCGTGAAAGAGAAGGGGAGAAAAGGACTGAGAATTGCTTGTAAAGATCACAGCTCAGGGGCACAGGCTTCCTAAAAGACCTAGACTTGACTTGATCACAGAGCCACAGAAGATTCCCCCTGCCCCCAAGTCTTACTAGCCCAGCAACCAGCTCCTACATCATAAAAGGGAATTAAAGTTGACAACAACCACAAAACTCAGAAGCTATCCGTAAAGGAATCTCTGTATAGCACAGGGAACTATATCCAATCTCCTGGGATAGACCGTGATGGAAAATAATATACATAAAAAAATGTGTATATATGTATGACTGAGTCACTTTGCTAAGCTGCAGAAGTTGGCACAACGTTGTGAATCAACTAAACTTTAATAAAAATAAAATAAAATTAAAAAGAAAGGAAAAAAAAAAGGACTATCAATAGAGACATAAGGCAAGAGAGGAGAGTAAAACTGAAACAGCAGAAGACATTTTATCCTGTGGCCTTTACAGCTACAGCAAATATTTAACACAGAATAACTCCTAGCCAAATAAACATAAAACCCCAGATCGAGAGCCTATTTATCACAATTCCTAAAGTTAATATTACTGACTTTAAAAATTCATCATAAAAATAAAGTATACCCTTAGGTCCTGTGCCAAGTATATGCGTGTGTGTGCATGTGTTTATTATTTAAACTAATGAGTTAATAAATTGATAAATCAACACATGAATTAATAGAAATTTCAAAAACCATAACATTATGATACTTTCCAACAAATATGCAATCTCCCTTAAAGAGACGGTAATTTGCAGTATTAGTCTGTAGCAGTTTTAAGGGATTTACATTCTTATGAAAATGTCCGGGCTAGTCATGCATTATAGATGACCTTACTGTACCAATCTTAAGGGGACTTCCCCTTAACCCAAGTGCATTATTAGCCACAGAATACTGGTCTCTGCTATAAACTGAATGTTTGTGTGGCCCCCAAATTCATATTTTGAAAACTCATCCCCGGGGTGATGGTATCTGGAGGTGGGGTTAGGAAAGTGATAAGGTCATGAGGGTGAAGGTCTCATAAATGGGATTAGTGCCTTTACAGAGGATACTCCAGAGAGCTCCCTTGCTCCTTCTGCCATGTGAGGACACCGCAACAAGACAGCCATTCATGAGACAGAATATGGGTCTATCAGCAAGTTGATCTTGGACTTCTAATCCCCAGAGCATGAACATGAAATACAAATGTTTACTGTCTAAGCCATCCAGTCTATGGAGTTTTGTTACAGCAGCTCAAACGAAGTAAAACAGAAATTGGTTCTGAGAAGTGGGATGCTGCTGTAACAAAGACCTAAAAAAGTGGAAGCAGCTTTGGGTAGGGAGTAAAGGCTGGAAGAGTTTTGATGTGATGGTATAAAAAGCCTACATTTCCATGAACAGACCTTTAAAGGGGATTCCAGCGGAGAAACCCTCAAACTTCAGAGACAGTGTTCATGTAAATCCTAAGTATGATACTGGTAGAAATAAGAACAGTAAAGACATATCTGACCAAGTCTCAGATGGAAATGAGGAACATGCTGTTGGAACCTGAAAGGAAGGCCATTCTTGCTATAAACTGGCAAAGAACTTTATTAAGTTGTGTTTGTGTTCCAATGATTTGTGGAAGGTAGAACTGGAGAGCAGTGAAATCAGATACTTACAAACAAATCCATGACGTTTTGGACTTGGCTCCTCCTGACTGCTTATAATAAAATGCAAGAAGAGAAAAAGGACTTAAAAATGAAATTGTTAAGAAAAAGGAGGCAGAACTGAAAACTTGGGGAAATGCTCAGCCTGTCCGTATTGCAAAACATGAGACTACCAAGAGGGAGGCCAAGTGACCATTTAACGAGGACATTTGTATGGGTTAGCTGTCTCAGCAGAAGCCAGGAGTTGTCACTCAAGGCAGTGGAAGAATGACCCAAAGGCAACTCAGAGGTCATCAGGGTTGCCATTGAAGTCAGAGGTCCAGAGGGTAAAGTCTCGCAAGACAGAGCGATTTCAAAGAATTTGCTCCCGGGGGCGAGAGAAGCCCACTGCCCACACACTGCCAGGTGCCACCTTACATCACCTGCTCCTTTCACACCCTGACACCACTCCTCAGCTGTCGCAGCTTTCGATTCAGGAGGCTCCAGTACAATGCAGGCCAGGTGGCTTCCCCTCCCAAGTGCGAAGGCAGCAAACTTTGGCAGCTTCCTCTGGGCACCACCTCCATGACTGAGCAGGCGTGCAGGAGCCCAAGGGAGCACATCTGCCTCTCCTGAGAGTTCAAAGGATGGGATCACGGACAGACTGAAGGGAGCCAGGCAGAAAACCACTTGGTAGGTCTGTCCTTTCAAGCCCTAGAAGTGACATTGCCAACCCTGTGGGACGTGAAGGCAGACGGCCACGGAGGATCACTCTGGAGATTTAAGATTTATTGTTGGGTTTGTCCCATTACGTTTGGGACTTAACCTGGAACCTATCACGTCTTTCTCTCTTTTGGAATGGAAATATCTATCCTAGGCCTGCCCACCACAGTATTTTGGAAGCATGTAACTTGTTTGGTCTCACAGGTTTACAGCTAGACAGCAGTTTGCTTCAGGATGAATCATACTATGAATCACACCCATATCTGATTCTGATCAAACTTTAGACTTTTGAGCTCATGCTGGAATTAGTTAAGCCTTTCAGAGCCATTGGGATGAAATGAGTATCTTTTTCGTGTCCGAAAGACATAAATTTGGGGGAATCAGGGCAGAATGCTAGAGATTGAATGTTTATATCCCCCAAATTCATATATTGAAATCTAATTCCCAACGTGATGGTATTTGGAAATAGGCCCTTGGGAGGTGATGACGTCATGAGGGCATGGACAAGATTAGTGGCCCCAGGGAGCTAAATGAGGCCCCAGGGAGCTCACTTGCCCCCTCTGCTGTGTTAGGATACCGTGAAAAGACAGTCATTTATGGATCAGGAAGCAGACCCTTAACAGACATTGTACCTGCCTGTGCCTTAATCCTGGATATCCTGCCTCCAGAACTGTATGGTAAGGATGTCCAAGCCCCCCAGTGTGGCATTTGTGTTATAAGAGCCCACAGGAGCTAAGACAGTGTTCTGTTACTCATTCCTCCCATCAACACACTTAAAAGGAACGCAGAATAGCAGTACTTCCTCCTTCTCTCCTGAATCCCAAGCACGAACTCATGTTACCCTTGAAGGAAAATAAAGATAAGAACAAAAAGACTTAATTCAAGTGCAATTAAAAAGATAAAATATGGCAATTCAAAACATAATCAGTTATTTAACTTTTAGCCTACTCAGGTTAATTCAGATCGACTTAGATCTCAACTTTGTCCTTCATAGTACTTGGCTCTGTTTTTCCTTTTTCTCTCTACGTCTCTGCTTCTGACTCTCACTCTGCCTCTGAACTTGCTCCACTCTTCTGATCTATTTCTTCTTTATTTATGGGAAAATAATAAGACAATAAGAAACTATGTACTTGAAAATCTTCTCTTTCAGTTTTATTCTACAAATCTACACCAAACTGTTACTGTTTGTATAGACAGCTAGATTTATTTACTTAGGTGTTTGGACAGAAACATAGTTAGGAAATCGATGGTCCACAGGGAAGGAATGTTTCAGATGAGGACTATGTTTTATCTGGAAAAAAATTTATCAACTGCCTTGACTAGAAAATTTAATAATAAATTTAAAACCTCTGAGTTAAACTGAAGAAAATTCATTGGAGAGTTATCAGAATTACTTTTTGACCACAAAAAGTTGGAAAAAAGTAAATTATAAAAGTCAGCACTATTGGATCTCTAAGATATTGCATTAAATCAAGGTTACATATATTAAACATAAAGCATCTCCATAACTTATTTATTATAAACCATACATTTCTATTTGTTCACGTCAGTAAAATATAGATGAGATGGTGAAATGAATTAGTTATGAATCACTGCCTATTGAATGAATGCTAATGTTACAGTTATTGATTTTTCCAGGGTATTTTTTTTCTTTTAAATTCTGGAGAAAATATCCTTCAATTCCAGGCTAGTCTTGCCATTATATTCTATGAATATATATTTACACTCTAAGTGTTCTATTAGATGCTTTTTATATACTCTGGACACCTAGTCTAACCTTTAGCTCTGAAGGCCTATTTTTCTTTGTAAAGTGTAGCTTATCAGTTTAAAAATCAAATATCGTGGTACGTGAAAACTAACATCTTCTGGTCATTAATAAATCTCAACAAGCTGAGAAGCAAGACCAAAGGGAAGATACCGCTAAAAATCACACGAGGTAATTGATCTTCCCTTCCGCAGTGTTATATCTGGCCACGTCTGACGAGTTTCAGGGCAACTTTTCCACTTAAAAGCCTCGAAAACGCTAAGTATCTTACGTATGAAGGCGGTGGAAATCTACAAAGACACTGAAAACTGGGGGGAGGGGCTGCCATCTCAGATTGGAGGGCCGGGCAGTGATCACCTGCCTGTCGGGGACCATTTTTCCCTTTCAGATGCTTACTGACTCAGGAGGTTAAAACAGGAACCACAGGCAGAGAAGCTAAGCAGAGACGGCTGCAGTCTTAATGGGACTTTGAGGACCCACTTGATATGAGAACTTCGTAATTTTTCCAAAGCCATCGATTGGTGGTTCAAGGAATGAAAAGCCAAGCGCAAACATGGTCACAAAAGACTAAAGCCTGACTTCACATCATCTTAGCCCCCAGCTGGAAAGGGAGAGGAGACTGTTACTACGCTGATACTGTGAAGAGGACAGCCGCGCACCCCAAGGAACCATAAATCATCTCTGAGGGAGAATGACAACCAGAGCCTCAAATTCTTTTTTAAAAAAATAAATGAAATCCGTAATTCAGTCAAAAAAACAACCAGTTTTAGAAGGACACAAAGCTTGTTTTGTTGAAGTATAGTTGATTTACAATATCGTGTTGCAGGTATACAGCAAAGTGATTCATTATATGCGTATATATTTTACATATATATATAATTTTTCAGATTCTTTTCCACTGTTTTTCAAAGAAGACAAATTCCAAATATGAAGTGATAGGAGATATTTTAAAAAGGAGATTTCAGATATAGACTGTAATAGGACTCCCAGATAAGTCTAGAGATAGAAGAGACACCAAAGAAAAGAGCAGAAATCACAAAGGACAAGGAAAGAAGAATTCTAAACTGCCTAATAATGTATGAGTGTAAGAGAACAGCAAGTAGCAGATGATGAATTGAAAAACAGGTTAAAAATATCTAGACTGAAAAACAGTGGGGCAATTGTATGGAGCATACAGAAGAGAGCGCAGGGCTTATATAAAGCGAAAGGAAAAAACTAACCAGGATGTAAACACCGTCGCACAGGAGTTAAAACATGACAGAATCAATCACTGAGAGATACTGAGGAAGACACTTCAAAAATGGGTAACAAAATCAAGTCAATTGTAATGTATACATGTAAGGATAACCTGACCCCCTTGCTGTACAGTGGGAAAAAAATAATAATAAATAATTAAAAAAAATAAAAAATAAAAGTCATAGAACAAAAAAAAAAAAAGAAATCAAGTCATCCATCAAGCAGGATACACATAGATACACACAAAGAATGCCACACTTCGGTTCATAAAGGAAAAACTCCTGAAAACTAATGTGTGAGTAGGTTTAATTCTTCCATAGTCCTCTTTCTTTTATATTTGTCCATCTAATTTTTCTTCCTTTGTTGATTCACTGCTGCCACCTTTGTAGTAATTATTTTTTCAGTTTTGGAAATGTATTTTAAGGTTCTGTTTTTAGGCTTTACAATATGCATTCTTGCCTTGTTACAGTATTCCGTGAGCTAATTTTATACCATTTTACCTATAAAATAGACACCTTATAATTGTATATTTCCACTTACCCTATCCTATTATCTTTATTAATGTTGACTTTTATTTTACTCCTTTACGTATTATCCATGCTATCATGTAGTTGTATTTGCGGCAAATATAAAGTGAGGTGTTTGTCAATACTTCATTACTCTGTAATAACTAAGTAAATCCCCAATGGGGAATATTAGATATATATTTCAAGAAGTCTGTCTCTACAAGATGCTAGTTTGGCTAACTTGAAAATGGGAAAAAAAATCACAGAGAAAACTCTGAATAATTTTAGAGTTCAAAAACTAGAAGAAAAACTTTACATTTTTGACATATTTGCTATTACTCATCTTTATTCCTTTGCATTCATTTCTATACTGACGTCTGTTTTCTCTTAACTCATTATATTCATCTTTTATAAGAGATAAGTAACTTTTTCTTAAAAGTCTTGATAGCATTTTAGGCTTGTAGCCATATAGTCTAAATCACTACTATTCAATTCTGCTGTTTTGGGCAGACACAAGACTAAACAATATATACATTGTTAGGTTTAACCATTTTCAAGTACAACTGTATAAAAATAGGTGGCTAGCCTCTGGGCCGTCAACTGCCGACTCCACCCTCTTAGCTTAGAGTATGTAATGCCATTCACGTTTTGAGGTCTGTACTTGCTAAGCTGAGATCCATGTCACCTCTGGATCTATTTCTATGACTCTTTTCCTCCTTATGGGTCACATATTCTGCTTCTTTCCATGCCACGTATATATTTTTTTTCTTTTTTTAAAAAAGTATTTGTTCTTGTACATAATACGTTACTAAAAGGTGAAATTTTATTGATTTTCAGTAAAGAGTGGGGGATTTTGTTTTGGAAAGCAGGTAACTTGCTGGCACATTAACCTGATCCTCTGGAGACTCATACTTAAGCTCTGGTAGTGAGAGTATACAGAGCCTTTACTCTAGGGCTAAAGGGGGTGCTACTGCTAATTAACACCTTAATTGACTGTTTGGTCTATTCATTTTGCTTTTTCCACTCTGGCTTGTGCCCACCTCTGTTTCTCGGGACAGTGTTATGTAACTCTACGGAAGCCCAGATGCCCAGTAACTGTTTTCTGCCAAGTCTTGCAGACTCCTAACCTGTGTACCCATAGCTGAGTATCCATCCAATACTTTTTTAAAAGAGGTAATGAGATGTTTATTCGAAGCAATTTTTTTCACCCAGGGGCAGGTGAAAGATATAACGTTAAACCTAGCCTACAATAAAAGGGGAGGACAGGGTGGGGAGAATCTATGCGCCACCAACCAGAGGACCATGACAGACAAGGCCTGGGAGGGGCTGCCCCAGGACCCCACGGTCTGTCCTCTTCTGAGGCCAGGAGCAGCAGCAGCATGGGAAGCCAGGAGGCCCTGGCACTGCCTAGTGCACAGGCCTCTCCAGCTAGGCCAGTGCCCTCAGGAAGGGCCCTCAGGGGTATACGTCCATCCTACTCACTCTGCTCCCCACTTCCCCCACAAGTTGCTGAGGCTGAACTCCACAGCTGCTTTCTGAGCTTTGTCTGTGTTCTCCAAAAAACTTTACAAAAGAGGTGGCTGACCAATGAACCATCATTTACCCACCGTTTCTCTAGAGCATAAAATTATGACTCCACATTTCCATCCTTCCTAAACTGCAATCAAATCCTAGTATTACCATATATTAAAAGCAATACGGGGGAGTTCCTGTGTGGCTCAATAGGTTAAGGATTTGGTGTTGTCACTGCAGTGGCTTGACTCACTGCGTTGGCAGTGGGTTCGATCCCTGGCCTGGGAACTTCCACATGCCATGGGTTTGGCCCAAAACTTAAAAGTATATATATTATTTGGGGTAAGATATATAAGTTTTCTCATACATAGAAGAGCTTATTTTAGAAGAGCACCATAAGGTTGGTGTAAGAATTAAATCAGATAATTCTTGCAGTACAGCCCATGGTACTGACAAATAGCAAAAATAAATAATGAGAAGCATTACTATTTCTATTATTTATGTTGTTTTTCATTATGATTTTAGTGTTATTTGTATTTTATCTCTGACAAAGGAAAAATACAGTGCTATAGTAACTGAGAAATGCCTCAAAATCGACTGGGCATGTGGCAGGGAGGTAGGGAGCTGTAGCTGGAAAAGAACTTCAGACACTGTCTGCCCTTGAATAGTATGGTATTTAAATTCATATTTTAGATGGTAAATTTCATTTAATGTCACAAAAATACCATTTTCCTTTTTCAATCTAAATTTCCTACTAGTCTACTATAAGTTAACTTTGGAAAGTTTGATTCCTTTATAAATTATAGGCTGCTAGCTTCTCCTCTTTAGAATGACTATATTAATATGATTAATATTGTAATGTCTCAGGAAAACATAATTATTCATTTTTCCATTCACTCTAAAATGAATTGATCTGCAGTGACCTAAATGTGACCACACATTATCCCTCTCTTTGTAAAATTTTCCACCAAGACGGAAACTGTATTGAGTAACCTCCTGTACTTATAAGCTTTCCAAACCCTTACCAAGTATAAATGGCTAACTAATTACATAAAATATAACGATGTGTTTTACAGCCAAAGAACCTGTCATTATCAACTCCAACACTGAATAAAAATCACAGGGCAGTACAGAATAATTCACACAGTCAAGAAGTACCTCAGTCAAAACACATATAACTTAGCTTATAAATATGCTCACATAAGTTAAAAGTTCTTTGACTTAGTTGGACAACTTAATCCCATACCGCTATGTCAAAATCATATTGTCTATAAATATGAGTGCTAAATAATCCAGTAAGCTGCTACTGAGTTTTGAGATGTTTTACTGTACTCTATGAGTGAAATGCCTTTACTTCAAATTAAGCAAAATCATAGGATGGATCAACTGACTTTTAAAAAATACATAAAAAAACCAACTTGCTGAAGACAGGGGCATTCATTTATTTTCAAAAATATTTAGGACTCACATCTTCAATATAAATTCAGATCAGATACTTCAGATATGATGCATGTGAACTGAATTTATTAGACGGTTCTGTCTTCATTCAGTTAAATACTTAAGTGAAAAATTCTAACTATGTATTTCTACAGCAGTAAGTTATACACAGTTTCTTTCTTACTATATATATATATAATATGATAGAATATTATATACATATTATAAGTATATAATACATACATAATTATTCCCACATTATACATTATATTCATATAATAGATAATATATAGCATGATTTACATATCTATATTCATTTAATACATAATATACATAACTATATTAGATCCAAAGTTAATAATCTAAAAGATATATTACTATGTATCATATAAATATGTATATGTAAATATACATATATAGCTAGAGAGAGAGAGAACATGAGATAGAAGCAGATAGAGAGTATTTAACAGACACTGTTCAGGAGTTCCCTTGTGGCACAGTGGGTTAAGGATGCAGTGTTGTAACTGCAGCAGTGCTGTGGTAGCGTGGGTTTGATCTCTGGCCTGAAAACTTTCACAGGCTGCAGGCACATCCAAGAAAAAATACAGACACTGTTCAAAGTAAAGACAGTTCAGACAAACAATATTTCCACAGTTACAGCATTGTAGAGATGATTAAAATCTAATAGAGACTTTTTCTTAACGTGATTTTACAGATTAATAATTGAACCTAAGAGATTTTTCTTTGGAGTAATATTGAATTACTACTATTGCTTTAAGAAATGTAGAGTCTATGTCTTTTCATTCCTTGAAGAGATATGAAAAGAACTAAGTAAACCAAGTAGTTTTATGGGCAAGAATCAATACTGCTTTCAAGGTCTAGATTATTTCCACGCTCTATAAACTCTTTCTGAACATATAATAATAGAAAGTGTTGATAAAAAGTCTTTAATTAGTCTAACTTTTCATAAAACATCATAAGCAAAATTTAACCATATATAGCACACTTTGAATTAATATAAAATTTTGGACAGAAGAAAGTGTTAATTTATAAAATATAATCATGCTAATCATCTTGAACAGTTAAAGGATAATTAATTATATGAGGGTTAGAACTGAATTTGGAAAAGAATGTTCCTAGAGAGAAATCGTAAAAGTTATAGTCACAGATAAACGAGCTAAAAATAAAATTACAGCATGATACCTTATTTTTATTATTTGTGTATTTAAAATTAAGTATGCATAGCATATAATAACATGGAAAATACTTGTATGATCCTAAATATAAATTCATAAAATGTTTTTTGGATCGTTGTCAATATTTATCAAAAATCCAACTAATCTGATAGAAGTACTCTATGTCTACTTCTTAAAATGAACTTTAAAGGCATAATTCAAGAGAAATATTCAAATGTATACATGAAGATGATATATACCTTTGAATAATTATGACTCAAATATTAAAAAATGGACATGTGACATTATGAGAAACAAAATAATTGAAATTTTCTGTCACCTTTCCCCTTTAGTACAGTGTTTATTTTTTTTACCTTAAACAAACCACTCACTTAATATTCTTTTTTCCAGTGTGTGGAATTTTTCCATTGGGGTGGGGGCATTAATTTAGATTCATTATGTTTTTGATCGTTTCTTAAGGGTGTAAGTTTTCAAATGAAGACTTTCTTTCTTTAAAAAGTTTTAGAGAAAAATTGAACAAAGTACAGAGTTCTACACACAGTTTCTCCTGTTAACGGCCTCTTGCATTAGTGTGGTATGTTTGCGGCAGCTGACAAGCTGATACTGCTGTATTGTTATTAGCCAAGTCTGTAGTTTAATAATGGAAAGGTGTCACTCTTTTTGTGGTATATTTCATGCGTTTTGACAACTGTATAATGGCATCTATCAAAATTACAATAACATACAGAGTCGTGTCACTGGCCTAAACACCTCTTCTACTCCACCTTTTCATCCCTCTGTTCTTTTTCTCTCTCCCCTTCCCCACGTCTACTGATCTTTTTACTGTCCTCATCATTTTGCCTTTTCAAGAATATTATATAATTGAAATCATTGGAAAGGCAGCCTTCTCTGTTTGGCTTCTTTCATTAGCAGTAGGCACTTAAGTGTCCTCCATGTCTTATCATGGCTTGAAGCTCATTTCTTCTTACCACCGAATAATAAATACCCCATCGCATGGATTTGTTTGTAGCATGGTTTGTTTATCCATTCACCTACTAAAGGGCAAAGTTGTTGCTTGCATATTTTGGCAGGTATGACTAAAGCTGCTACAAATATCTATGGGCAGCACTTCGTGTGGACGTAAGTTTAAACTCCTTTGAGTAAACACCAGGCCATGTTATTGCTGGATCTTATAGTAAGAATATATTAAGCTTTGTAAGAACTGACCAAACTGTCTTCCACAGGGTCTGTTCCTCTTGGCGTTCCCACCGGCAGTGAACAAGGGTTCCTGTCGCTCCATGTCCCCACCAACATTTGCTGTTGTCAGAGTTTTAGATCAGCCATCTTTAAAATTGTTTTTAGGCCCACATCCACCGGCATGTGGAGGTTCCCAGGCGAGGGGTCGAATCGGAGCTGTAGCTGCCAGGCTATACCACAGCCACAGCAACACGGGATCCGACCCACGTCTGCGACCTATACTACAGCTCACGACAATGCCAGATCCTTAACCCACTGACTGAGGCCAGGGATCGAAGCCTCAACCTCATGGGTCCTAGTCAGATTCGTTTCCAATAAGCCATGATGGGAACGCCTAGATTAGCCATTCTAACAGTGTGTAGTGGCTTTTCACCATTGTTTTAATATGCAATTATCTAACGATATGATATTAATCACATTTTTAAAAGCCTACTTTGGTGCCAACATTTTTCTGGAATGTAAATATATAGAACTCCAGAGGAGGAGTTCCCATTGTGGTGCAGCAGAAGTGAATCCAACTAGGAACCATGAGGTTGCAGCTTCGATCCCTGGCCTTGCTCAGTGGGTTAAGGATCCAGCTGTGCCGTGAGCTGTGGTGTAGGTCGCAGGCGCAGCTCAGATCCCGTGAGGCTGTGGCTGTGGCGTAGGCCAGCAGCTGTAGCTCTGATTTGACCCCTCGCCTGGGAACCTCCATATGCTGCGAATGCGGCTCTCAAAAGCATAGAAAAAAGAACGCCAGAGGAATGTCCTTTCTCATTTGGGTGGGGAGCAAGAGATCAAGAAACAAGAAAATAATTACTATAATGTGATGCTATATATGCTAATATAGTATATCTAAGTTTTCACAATATGTGATATAATCTAAATAACGATATGTGCAATAAAGAAATTAAGTCTAGGATGAGGAAAATGAATAGACAGGTGGGGGATTCTCCATAGTTCAAAAGAGAGGGCATGTGGCAGTGGTAGGGGCTGGGGTGTTAGCCGCAGAGTTGATGGATGTTTATAATTCCAAAGGTTGGCTTATGTATGTAGTATGTGAAACAGATAGAAATCAAGAGCTAATCCCAGATTTTTGGCCTGAGCAACTGGGTATGTGTTGCTGCTATTTACTACGAAGGGAAAGCCTAGCTAAATGGGATGAGTCAAAGCTTACAGCAAGTTTCTTGTACAAATGTTAAGGTTCTGTAAAGACTAAAAATTGAGCATAAAGTCACAAAAACTGCTGATAAATTTAATCATGGTTTCTCATTTTTTTTTCCAGACTGTCTATGACCACTACTGGAGTAACACGACTGGAACACAATTTTACCATAGAAATTAAAATTATTTCACAGCTTGGGAGGAACAGAAGGATGACGGAATTTAAAGCTGTCTCCTTGTCTACTTATTCACATACCTAGCCAAGAGTAGTTTTATATCTAGATGCTTGAGAATAGAAGAAAAAGGACAAATATAAACGAAAAATCTTCCAGCATACTTGAGACCCGAAAACGGAGTAACACATTTTCATCTTCGCATTTCAAAGCATTTCTCTTATAAAGGCTCATTCGCACTGTTGAAACACAGATGTCTCTTCAGTTAAAACTTTCCCTGTCCTGTATTTAGCACAGTTATATGTTTCCTGCCCAAATTTAATTCCTCTCTATTTCTGATTTACATTTTAACAAGCTCATTCTGGCAGTTGCTGCTGGAGAATGGACTGACATTCCAAGAATGAATGCAGTCTTACACTGGAGACTGCCAGAGTGGCTGAGAGTAAATTCCAGAAAAATGGTCCAACTGAATGATGACACTGCAGAAGAGAAGGGATTCTATACAGCTGGCGATCGTTTGGGCATGGGTTGTAAAGATTATTTGGGTGTGGACTGTAAAGATGACTCCAGATTTTTGACTTTGAGAAACTGGATCAATGGGAGAAGGCTTTACAGACACATATTAAATGCAAAGACTTCGCAAGATGGAAAATCATTCATTTGGTTGGCATTTCACCTTTCAGAGGATACATCGAAAGGCCACATAAAAAAAAAAAAAGGACAACAAATATATTGACTTATGACTGGCTTTAAAATATTTTTCATGTTCTATTTCTCTTTTTTTCATTTATTTCTATTAACATGTCTTTGCAAAGAGAAAAATAACATGTTTCATAGGTGTCTATATTAGTTGCCTGTTAGTAGCTCTGGGATTTCTGAAAAATTTCTCTGTTGAAAGATTATAAAAATATTCTATACATTCTCTATTGCTATTTTAATAGTTTTTAATTTCTTGTTTTGACTTTCATTCAGCTTAACATTAATTTTATATGATGTGTGAAAGTATACTAATCGATTTTTTCTTCATTTTTCTGAGAACTGTTATTAACTAATTATATAGTTTCCAATGGATTACCGTCTTAGAAACACTGGGATATCTACAAGTTACCACAGATATCATCCAGCTGGATTTTTGGAGATGAGACCTCATGGGTCTCACAAATAGCTGGAGTGGTCACATGTATATGCACTCCTTTTTAGGGACAGGCATTTCCGATACAGGTGTCTGTACACAAATTACAGATTAACAAAGATTTTAAGAAACTTAATGTTTAATTTAATATATACGGCATTAATATATGCCGGAAAAAGAACAAGAATGAATTAGTGGTACATAGTTTATATTTTTAATTACTTGATGTATAGAGAACAGTGACCTGGGGTATTTTCTTTTTCACCATTTCATATACATCCCTAACCACAAATGATTTTCTGAATGAACATTACTTTTAATCAAATTTACTAAGAAAAATGCTATATTTAAAATACCCTTTGGAGTTCCCGTTGTGGCACAGCAGAAACGAATCCGACTAGGAACCATGAGGTTGCGGGTTCGACCCTGGCCTTGCTCAGTGGGTTGAGGATCTGGCGTTGACATGAGCTGTGGTGCAGGTTGCAGATACAGCTCAGATCTGGCGTTCCTATGTCTGTGCTGTAGGCCGCTACAGCTACACGTACCTACAGTGGTTAGAGCTCCGATTAGACCCCTAGCCTGGGAACCTCCATATGCCTCAGATGCAGCCCTAAAAAGCAAAAAAAAAAAAAAAAAAAAGCAATACCCTTATATATACTAATACACATACTAATATATATATATATATTAATACACATACTGATATATATACACTGATACACACACTAATATAGCCATACAGGTATATATACATACATACATAAAAAATCTAGACCATTCCAACTAAACATACTTAATTTTTTAAAATTTTTATTGAAATGTAGTTGACTTACTACAAAGTTGTGTTAATTTCAGGCGTAGAGCAAAGTAAATCAGTAATATCCATTATTTTTCAGGTTCTTTTTCCATATAAGTTATTACATAGTATTCAGTAAATTATCCTGTGCTATATACAATAGGTCTTGTTACCCATCCATCTTATGTAAAGTAGTGTACATGTGTCAATCCCAACCCCCCAAGTTATTCCTTCCCCAACATTTCCCCTTTGGTAACCATAAGTTTGGTTTCAAAATCTTTGAGTCTGTTTCTGTTTTGTAAGTTATTTTGTATCATTTTTATTAGATTGCGCATATTACTGACCTCACATGATATTTGTCTTTGACTGATTCACTTAATTTAGTATGACAATTTCTAGGTCAATTCATGTTGCTGCAAATGGTATTATTTCACTTTTTTTTTTTGTCTTTTTGTTGTTGTTGTTGTTGTTGTTGTTGTTGTTGCTATTTCTTGGGCCGCTCGCTCCCGCGGCATATGGAGGTTCCCAGGCTAGGGGTCGAATCGGAGCTGTAGCCCCTGGCCCACGCCAGAGCCACAGCAACGCGGGATCCGAGCCGCGTCTGCAACCTACACCACAGCTCAAGGCAATGCCGGATCGTTAACCCACTGAGCAAGGGCAGGGACCGAACCCACAACCTCATGGTTCCTAGTTGGATTCGTTAACCACTGCGCCACGACGGGAACTCCTTGTTTCACTTTTTACTGTCTAGCATTCCATTGTGTTTATGTTCTACATCTTTACACATTCCTCTTTTGATAGATATTTAGGTTGCTTCCATGTCTGGCTATTGTAAATGGTGCTGCAGTGAACCCTGGGATGTGTATATCTTTTTTTTTCTGTATGTATCTTTTGAATTACAGTTTTCTCTAGCTATATGCCCGGGAATAGGATTGCTAGAGCATAGAGTGGTTCTATTTTTAGTTTTTTAAGGAGGCTTCATACTGTTGTGCATAGCGGTTGCACCAGCTTACATTCCTGACAACAGTGTAGGAGCCTTTCCTTTTCTCCGCATCCTCTCCAGCATTTGCTGTTTGTAGATTTTCTGATGATGGCCATTTTGACTGGTGTGACGGGTTTCCTCATTGTGGATTTGATTTGCATTTCTTCAATAACTAGTGATTTTGAACATATTTTCATGTGCTTTTTGGTCATCTTCCTGTCTTCTGTGGAGAAATTTCTGTTTAGATCTTCTGACCGTTTTTTAATTGGTTTGTTTGGTTTTTATATAAAGCTATCTGAGATGTACATTTTGGAGATTAATCCCTGTCAGTTTTTTGTTTGCAAAGATTTTTTTTCCCATTCTGTGGGATGTCTTTTCATTTTGTTAATGGTTTCCTTTGCTATGCAAAAGCTTTTAAGTTTAATTAGATCCCATTTGTTTATTTTTGTTTTTATTTTCAATATTCTAGGAGGTGGATCAAAAAAGACATTATTGCAATTTATGTCAGATGTTCTGCCCATGTTTTCTGCTAGGAGTTTTATAGTATCTTACATTTACATTTTTAATCCATTTTGAATTTATCTTTGTCTATGGTGGCAGAGAGTGGTCTAATTTCATTCTCTTACATGCAGCTGTCCAATTTTCCCAGCTCCATGTGTTGAAGAGACTATCTTTTCTCTACTGTATATTTTTGCCTCCTCTGTCATAGGTTAATTGCCCACTAGTGGGTGGCTTTATTTCTGGCCTTCCCATGGTAACTGCCAATATGTTTCTTTTTTGAGATGCAAAACACATTTGAAAAGAAGATGTGGTGTGTGGATAGAATATGGAATACGACTCAGCCATCAAAAAGAATGAAACGTTGCCATTTGCAGCAGCACCCATGAACTTGGAGGATATTATGCTAAGTGAAGTTAAGTCAGACAGAGAAAGACAAATACTGAATGTTATCACTAATATTCTAATTTTAAAAATACAACAAACTAGTGAGTATAACAAAAAAGAAAGAGATGCACAGATATAGAGAACAGACCAGTGGTTACCAGTGGGGAGAGGGAAGGAGAAATGGGCCTATAGGGATGGGGGATTAAGAGGCACAAACTATTAGGTATAAAATAAGCTGCATGGATAAATGTACAACATGGGGAATATATTCAATATTTCATAATAACTATAAATGGAGCACAACTTTTAAATTGTGAATCACTATATTGTACACCTGTAATTTACATACAATTGTACATCAACTGTGCTTCAATAAAGGAAGAAAAGAAAGATCTCATGTATCACCAAAAATGAAACAAACAAGTCCCCCCTAGCTGTAGCACACTATTTCTTCAGTACTGCATGCTGATCCTCCTTGAATACCGTCAAGTTCATATTTGAGTCTCCCCAAGGTGGTCCTTTTGGCTATTATGCTACCTATCATTTTCTCCTTTTCTTGCTCTGCTTCTTGTGTGGGTATGTATGTGTGTTTCTGTTGCTCTTGATGCAAAAAATAATAGCTCTACTGAGTATCCCACCAAGATATTACTATTTGTAGTGCTCTCTGATTTGTGAGTTGAAATGACTATTATATAAAGTCATAATGGGTTACTTTGAACCCAACAATTCCCAATGTCCTTGCTCAGTAAACCACTGTGCATTCTTGATCCTGCTCCTGCCAATAGCTACTTCAGGCTTGCTCTGCCTGAACACAAAGAATATTAACAATTGCAAAAGAAATGACTTTTATATTTAATATGTCATAGTTTTAAATTCGGTGTTTTTCACTCTGTGTGTATATGTGTGTGTGATTACATTTTCTTGTTCCCGGTTTCCCACCTATAACCAAAGCACAAGCTCTACGGGCTAAGGAAGACCATTTGGAGAACAGTATGAGGTATTTTACTCTCCCAGACTCCTAAAAGTTAATTCTGCACCTGCAGTCTCTCTGTCCCCTCCCTTTCCCTTGCAGTTGCTCTGTTCCACATGCAGCAATGGTTAAAATATAGACCTTTCTGAAATCCATAGTAACATGAACAATATAAAAACCTAGATCCCTGCCGAATGTATTATCTGGATTTGGAAATGTTTTATAAACATATTTCAAAGCTTGGAGTCAGTTATCATTTGTAAATTGATATTTCTCTATTTGGTAGGATTTTTTATATTGATTTATGAGTGAATGAAGCTATTCAAAGTTTATCCTCAAAGCAGTGACCCACCTGCATGCAGCAATATCACCTATCATCTACCCAAAATAACTTTTTACTAAGAACCTAGTCAAGGCATTTTGCTTGGTTTGCGTATGTGGTTAATGCCATAATTCCCAAGCTGTTTTTTTTCTCCATATACAATGTCAAGCCATACCACAAAAATATAGTAATAATGCAATATTTATAAAGCATAATTTGCACTCTTATTCTAATCAGACTAGCAAATTAATTAAATAAAAATTACAAGCAACAACAACAACAACAAAAAGACAAAAAAAAATTACAACAATCTTTTATAAAAAACACTAATTTCTCTTGTTTTTGGAAGCCACTACACTATCACTTTTGTGATTTTTCAGCCACAAATATTTATAATTCTACAATTTTATTTTCATAATAATTATGTTTATTTCGAAAGTTTATTCTCACTTAAATTGATGACATTATCATGAAGATTTACTTTTACTCTAAAATAATTTTACTCCAAAGTATTTTTGCTCTAAAAGTTTTTTTAGTTATGTTCTACATTTAATTGTATTTTCTCCAGTTTCATTGAGATGTAGTTGACATATAAAATTGTGTAAGTTTAAGGTGTACAACATAATTTATACGTATATATAGTAAAATGACCAGCACAGTAAATTTAGCTAATACCCATCACCTATAAAGCTACAATTTTTTTCCTTGTGATGAGAACTTTTAAATCTACTTTCTTAACAACTTTCGAGTATATAACATAGTGTCATTAGCTACAGTCGTCATATTGTATCTTCCATGCTGACGTTATTTATAAGAGGAAGTCTGTAGCTTTTGACCACTTTTACTCCCTGCCCTCCAACACACACCTCCTGCCTTTTGGTAATCACAAATCTGATCCCTGCTTCTATGAGTTTCTTTGGGTTTTTTTAGGATTCCACATTATTACATACTATAATATTTGTCTTTCTTTGATTTATTTCACTTAGCATGATACATTAAGTCCATGCATGTTGTTACAAATGGAAGGAATTTTTTTTGTTTTCATAGCTGAATACTCTTCCACTATGTGTTTCTGTATACAAACACACATCTCACATTTTCTTTATTCACTCTTCCACTGATGAAAACTTAGTTTGTTTCCACCTCTTGACTATTGTGAATGATGCTATAGTGAACATGGGGGTGAAAATCTCTTTGGAATAGTAACTTATTCCTTTGAATATATACCCAGAGTGGCATTGCTGGATCATGGGGTCATTCTGTTTTTAATTTTTTGAAGAAACTTCATACCGTTTTTCACAGTAGCTGTACAAACTTACATTCCCCTCAAGAGGACACGAGGGTTCTCTTTTTTTTTTCCCATTTCCTTAGTAGCATTTCTAGCATTTGTTATATTTGTTATCGCTTAGCTTTTTTTTTTTTTCTCTTTTTTTGGTCTTTTTAGGGCCACACACACAGCATATGGAGGTTCCCAGGCTAGGGAGCCAACAGATCTGAAGCCGCTGGCCTACACCACAGTCACAGCAATGCGGGATCCGAGCCGGGTCTGCGACCTACACCACAGCCCATGGCAACACTGGATCCTTAACCTACTGAGCAAGGCCTAGGTCCTCACGGATGCCAGCTGGGTTCGCTAATCGCTGAGCCATGACGGGGACTCCTCGCTTAGCTTTTTTGGTAACAGCCATTCTAATAGACACAAGGTGGAATCTCTTTATGGTTCTGATTTGCGTTTCTCTGATGAGTAGTGTTGCTTAGCACCTTTTCACATACCTAATGGCCATCTGAATATCTTCTCTGGTTACATGTCATTCAGTTAATTTTATATATGTATAAATTACATATACTTTCTCTATGCCTTCATCCATTGACAGAAATGCTTGACAGACACATATATATAATATCATAATATCCAATATTCTAAAAGGGAAATTCTGTCATTTGCTATGACATGAATGAACCTTGATGGCAATATGTTAATCAAAATAAGGCAGAAAAGATAGATACTGCATGGAGTCATTTGTGAGGTGAATTAAATAATAAAAATTGAACTGGAAGATATGGGGAGAGTTTGAATTTGGTAAAAGGGGACAAAATTTCAATTATAAGATGAATAAGGTCTGAAGATATAATTATAACATGTTATAATTATGGTAGAACTGTTAACACTGTATGGTAGAACTGAAATTTTCTAAGAGAGTAGAACTTAAGTATTCTCCCCAGAAAGTAAAAATACATAAAAAATTACATATATATATATATATGTATATATAGAAATACAATTCATGGTGAAGAAGTTAATTTTATTATCAGAAGAACTTGACAAAAAGTTTCCATCCAAAAACAATTTTAAAAGTTTTTTTAATTTGTTTGAATGTATAAATATTCAAAAATTTCTCTCTACAACTAGTATTGACAATATTTAAATGTCAAACTGGAAAAGGAAATAACTGTAGCATTCCTCAAAAATATAAATACCACAAGAGTAGAAAGTGTCTTTGTTTCATTTTTTGTTCCTAAAACACTGCCTTGCAAATCATGGGCCCTTGGCAAGGTTTGTTTAATGAACGACATTTAGTAAAAATAACTAATATCAAAAGAAGAAAAATTAATCAAAGGGTATTAATAGGTAATTCACGAAAGGAAGATTAAAGATGACAAATACACATATTAAAAAAAAAATCTCTAACACTTTGTGTGGGTGTGCACACACATGCAGAGGTATATTCTCAGGCACATAAAACAGATTTGGAAAAATGGCTCTCAGAGAGGATAAGGCAATTATTTTAAAGGTCTTATGGCTCAGCCTTCTTTTTTATACTTGCCAATGACCCAAAAGGGATTCTGCCAAGGCTAGATCAGTGGAGAGGGATTTATGGTATCAGGAAAATGCTCAAAGAGAATCTTCTCAGCCATTCCCGGAAGAGGCTGTAAGTGACCTATGACGCTGGCATCTTTGTAATTGCTAACTCAGGTGTCGTTCCTTCTTTTCCTTCCATTTTGGAAATGAATGTCTTACAAAGGCATTATAAACTAGCTTACCAATGGGAAGCCAAGGATCAAACAGTTCTTCTAAAATGACCACACAGTCTGTCTTTAGAGAAGAATTAATTTAAGAAGAGAAAAAGAAGGTTAGAACTTGAAATAATCAATTATCTGGATGCCACTGCTGAAAATCAGTACTTGGAAAATTATGGCATATGCTTCCAGAGAAGAATCACCTGATGATGGTTTCTGAGGGCTGCCCCAAAGCTAAAAATAATTCTTCATCATAAATGTATTTTTCCAGTGTAACATTTTCGGGCCCTAAGAGATGATTGCTGAGAATTCCTTGCAGGTGTTTCGGAGATTACAATAAAGACGCACAGACTGCTGTTCCTTAGAGGCTGACAAAAAATGGCGAGAAAAGTAATACTGGAAAATGCTACCCTGTTTGGTGTGTGCACCCTGACATGTTAAATGTATCATACATACCTGTACAATAATGATAATGGAGACGATACTAATAAGCCAAGCCCTGTATCTGATCCTGCGAATGGATAGTTTACGGAAAATATTTCTTTACCAAAGAATGATCTGCTGAAGAAATTAAATGCCTTGATAATGTCTCAAGAAGCATGCTACAGTTTATTTCTAAGCTCTCTCATCAGATAATGTGATTATAAAATACTTATGAAATAACACTTATGCTAACATGTGCTAGTCATTCTTTCTTAATGTGATCATTTTCCTTTGGAATTTTACTGAAATCATTTAATGTAAATTTGAAAACACTTTCCTATGATAAGAATCTAAAAGTATTAAAAAGATAAGACATTATAAATTATAAAATATTATTTTTTCAAATTTCTAATTTCCTTTATGATCAATAAGTGTTGGTCAGACAATGTATCAGTAAGACAAACAGCGAACAAGTAAATAAGTATAGGCAGAGTAATGATACATAGTATAGGTAATATTTACTGAACACTGGTTCTAGAAATGAATAATATTCAAGAGCTCAAAAACTGCAGAAAGGTCAGACATTTACATAGCTCAAATATTCTTGCTTCCCATTTTTTAAAAAAAGCTGTTTTTCCTCTGGTTTATTCACTCTTTGGTCCTTTTCTCTTCCTCCCCATCTCTGAGTGGGCATCAGCTTAGACCTCTGGGCTTTGCTTAAAAGAATCCACATTAATTATTGCTCATCAGCATTCATCATGGTGACAGCTCCTGTTAGCAGTGCTGTTTATTTTGTTCTCACCTTTCTGCTTGGCTGTCAAATGCAAGAATTTTATGGTTCTTGAGGGAACAATCTTTCTCTATGACCAGCTGCTTTGAGAGGTTAAAAAAAAAAAAAAGTCTTTTCTTCAGTGTTGTATTGGCTTTGGTAATTCCTTGTAAATGAAATGGCACAAATGCAGCAATTAACAGTCTCCTTTAATTGAGTTCATTTATAACAGAGCAGAGTTAAACCAACCAAAACTGTTGAACAAAATCCTCAACTCGACTAGTATTTCAAGTGCTTTTCGAAGATGATAAAACTTAACATTGCCTTATAAAGATCATATTTGTATATTATTTGACCTAAATTTAAACTTTATTTTTAACTAAATATCTTAAGTATGAAATAACCAACAAAATAATGAAAAATCACTGACCACAAGAGAGAAGAAGAATTTCCAAGAGGTAAAAAACAGTAGTTGGAAATATCTGAATATCTCATAGGTAGAGGAGATAGAAGAGGACGTTTGGCAGGAACAAATGTGAGGGATCTTAAAAGCAGTAACTGCAAATCAGACATAAATTTCCCTGATAAATTTCCATCCTACATGACGTCACTGTCCCCTACCTAAAAAAAAAGTACCTCAAGATCTGGAATTGGATTAAGGTGATAATGTGTGGCCGCATGTCATTCAAAAATAAATCCAAATACTCTCTGAAAAAAATTACTGAAATTAATTTTACCCTGAAATTAATTCTGTGATTATTTTATTTTCCAAACAATCTTTATCACACAACCAAAAATATTTAGGCACACAAGGATAAGACACAAGGTGAATAATAAGTAGCATGTGAAGTGGACTTGTGCTGTAGTAGATTCATATACAAAGACTATAAAATAAATATGATTGATATGTTCATAGAGAAAAAGGCTAAACTTTAAAACTTCAGCAAGACCTGGAAACTAGAAAAGTGGCACTAGATTTTAAAGATTCCTAGCAGAAATTCCCATCTTCATATTTCAATGAGTGAAATTAGAGGTCAGTGGTTTAACAGTAGATTACATATGTATAACTTAATAAAAAACTTAATAAAAAACATTAAAAAAACTAAACTGAAGGACAGAAGAAAATATCCAGAATGAAACAAGGAGACAAAATAATTTTGAATGCAAAGGATAATTTAATAAGGTTTGAAGATTCAAAAAGACCTACTATACATTGGCTGGAGTCTGAGAAAAGGAAGTACAGAAGATAGCAGTGGTAGTGTTTAAAAAAAAATAAAAGCTGAGATTTTCTAAAACTGATAAAAGCTATCAAATGAAAATTTTAAGAGTTCAACAAATCCCAAGCAGGAAAAATAGAATAGAAATTCACACCTAGACACATACAGTTTTTGTAGAGAAGTTATAGTAAATTGAAAACAATAAAGAGAAGTTTACAAATAGGCACAGAAGAGAGTGAAGAGATTAAAAAGAAACATCAGACTGATAATGGACATCTCCAGAGCAGCAACAAAAGTGAAAGTGAATGTAAAATATCTTAAACATTTTGAGAGACAATAACTGTCAAGCCAAAAGGCCAGACAAGCTAAAGTGCCCTTTGTTCCCTTAGAGATAACCTGTCTTTTCCCTTTGGCTATTGCAAAAGTTTGTTTTAGTCAGATTGTTTGTTTGTTGTATTTATTGTTGTGCAGTTTCAAAACATGTTGTTTAAGAGTAGATTTCCTGTTTGGTTGTGTTTGTTTGTTTCAACGTATGATGCTTGAAATTCATTCATTTTCAGATTCTTCTTCCATTCTGGAAAATTTGCATTCATTTTAACTCCAGAGTTGCCCTTCTACCATTCTACCTATTTATTTTCCTTCTGGAATTCTGGGTATACACATGACAGTCTTCTGCACTTGTTTCTCTTACCATTGACATAATCTCTCCTTAATACTCCCAGATGTATGTGGGGTCCCTTATCTAACCTCTCATGATCATTTCCCAGTCTCTGCCCCCTTTATGCCACTTACAGTTTATTTAAACTCAGCTAACAGGCCCCTATAGATTGTCAAATCACCCTGAAGTAAACACTGATTTCATTATTTTCATAATATTTGGCCTTCACATCATTGCTGGACTCTCAATTTTCTATCAATTGGGTTCTCAAAAATATTTTTTAAATTAATGTTTGAGTAAGCACTGGGAGTATTCAATACCCAGAGGAGATTTTTCTGCTCAAGTAATCCTGTCTATCCCAGAACCAGAACATTGCTCCATTTCTCTGAATGAAATTTAATACCTAAATATCATTTGATCAAGCTCTAAAATACAGTATCTTATTTCGTGTGTGTGTGTGTGTGTGTGTGTGTGTGATTATCCATTTTGACAAATTCTACGCTTGTCCTCTAAATTTAATTACGTGAGTTTGCAAAATAATTTTCACTGATTAATTCTTTCATTTTGCCTAAGCTAGTTTAAATGGTCTCTGTTGCTTAGAGACAGATATTTTAAAAATATCTGTGCCTTTTCAGAAAATTATTAATTTGGTTCAAATAATAAAAATGAAATAAAGAAAATTTTACCCCCAAATCTATACATCTACACTCATTGTTCTCCCAATAAGAACTATCAACAATGCATGTAGTGTTCAGCATCACTTACTCTGCCCTTTATCAATTTACTGCCTCTTGGCTCCAAAGTCACTTTTTCTTTTCCCTGCTTTGCAATGCTTGCAGTAGACCTTGTAACTGTCTCATCTTTGTAAATAGTCATGATGTTAGGCTTTGTCAATAGAGGGCACTAGAAGGATACTGCAAGATAAAACAGACAAGACTTCTCTTCCTGGTCCCATCATTTGTGAGCAATTTATTCAGTATTTTTTAGAAAATATGTATATTATTAATAAGTATTTTAAAGTTTTTGATGACTCAAAAATCTGAATCATCTACGGACCTGCTTTTATTATTTATTTTTTTTCTTGATTATTAGCCATATTTCCTGGACATTTTTATGTCTAATATTATTTTCATTTACTTAAAATAAAAGATGTTTTCTTAAACATCTTGTATCATAACATTATAGAGCCTCCTTCAAATGTTATCTTTTCCTCACCAAGGGACAGTGGTTGCCGAAATCAATCAGGCATGGAGTCAAGACAGAACTAGGCTTCCGGTTTGGTAAGACTTACTATACTTTGATTTGTTCCCTTTCCTGAAGAGGACCTTCTAGCTTCAGACCCCTGAAAAACTCGAGAAAAAAATTCTAAGTTAATTTCTTATCCTTTACTCATGACTTAAAATTTTGGCAAATGTCTTCAGGGCTGCTTGGTAATGTGTTTGAGGCAGCCACTTCCTCACAGTGCTTTGTCTCTTAAGCCCTATAGATTTAAAAAGACTTGATGCTGACTTATGAGGTCAGCCTGCACCAGAAATCAGCCAGAAAATGAGGAAACCTATGGTTGCATACAAGCTTTCTTCAGTTTTCAATTTACCCCAAGAATCCAATGAAACACCACTGACTCTCTCTCCCCTAGTTTTGGCCTCTTTTCTAAGGGCAAACTGGAACCTTAGCTTATCCTCATAATCAACAAATACCTCCTAAGGGAGGAAAAGACCAACAATCACCTGAGAAGAACACTTTTCTCCACAGATTTCATATAGGATAAAACATAAATGTTATACTTTATCTGCCTTTCTTTGTTAATTTTTGCAGAGGTGGTGGAAACAAACAATCGACCGTATGCAACCTGAAAGTGAAGAAGTTTTTTACATTGTTCTCTTTATTAATACATATACGTAATAAAATTCACTCAATTACATACACACTGAAAAGTTTTGGCGATTGTTATATAACCCTGTACATAACCATCACCACAACAGATTTCCATCATCCTAAAATGTTTCCTTACACCTTGCTAAACGATCCCCTTGGTATAGGTTGATTTAATTTTCCTCTTAGAGAAAATTTTGTCTTTTTATTTAATTTTTTTTAAATTTCAGATTTCACAACTCTGTATATTTCTCTTCTACGTTTCTGAATTTCTGACTTACAATATCCTACCATATCTTTCACTGCTTATTTAATTATAATTAATTCATTTTAAAATATTGTGTTATGAATATTTTTACTTTGTGGTTGGATTTTGGGTAGTGTTTAATTAGCTAATTAATATTGATTATCTTCTCCTGTTTTACTCTTATTGCATCTATTTATGGATAATGGCTGCCCTTTCTCATTTGTTTTAATTTGTGCTTTTTTTTTTTCTGGAACAACAATTGTAAATATTTTTAAAGAGAGGTGAGTATTCTTGGTACTCTTTCCTGTTGGTAATTAAATGCAGTTTCTCAAATACATGACACTTTTTTTTGATTGAGAAATTTTAGTGAATCTGCTGATTTTGTGATGAGATCCTTACTTTTTTCGTTTTTGTTTTTTTTTTTTTTTGTTTGTTTTTTTTTTTACCATCAAGCCTCTGGGTGGTTTCTTTCTCTCTCAAGTTTCTTTCCTCTCTCTCAATATTAGTGTCTTCTAAACACTATTGTGCCTGTTAATGCACTTACCACACGAACCCTTTAGGTTCATTAGTAGGCAGTACTCTGATCCAATGCTTCTGATCCAGTTAAGGACCATTTCTCAATATTTCTTCCCCCAGGGTTAAAACTTTTGCTTCTGCAGGTGATACTGCTCATTTATCCATCATTAGGACTCTGCTATATTTTTCTTATTTTCACTTAATTTTTACCTGACTCTACGTACTGATGTTGAATTCAGTGCAGGCTCTGCTGTTTTCAAATTCTATTTACACAGGCTATAATACAGTTTTCCAGAGAACAGAACCAGTAGGATATTGACATACAGATAGAAAGATAAAAAAAAAAATGTATTGGGAGTTCTTGTCGTGGCTCAGCGGAAACAAATCTGACTAGCATCCATGAAGACGCAGGTTCGATCCCTGGCCTTGCTCAGTGGGTTAAGGATCTGGCGTTGCCATGAGCTGTAGGTCGCAGATGAGGCTTGGATCCTATGGTTGCTGTGGCTGTGGTGTAGGCCAGAAACTACAGCTCCGATTCGACCCCTAGCCTGGGAACCTCCATATGTGGTAGGTGTGGCCCTAAAAAGACAAAAAAAAAAAAAGAAAGAAAGAAAAGAAGAAAAGAAAATATGTATTGGAGTTTCCATACATAAACTATAACATCAATAACCTATAATATAAATGAGGTGGTAATAAAAGTGTAAAGTTTAGAAATGCTATCAAAATTCAGGTGTTATCAGCTTAAACTGTTGTAGATATAAACCAATTTATATAAGCATCATGAAAACCACAAAAGAAAAACCTGTAGTAGTCACCCAAAAGGTTACGATAAAGAAGTATTGTCAGAGTCCCCTCCACGGCTCAGCGGGTTAAGGACCCAACTATTATCCATGAGGATGTGGGTTCAATTCCTGGCCTCGCTCAGTGAGTTAAGGATCTGGAGTTGCCACAAGCTGCAGCATAGGTCGTAGACATGGCTCAGATCTGGTATTGCTGTGGCTGTGGTGTAGCCTGACAGCTGCAGCTCCAATTCGACACCTAGTCTGGGAACTTCCATATGCCACAGGTGTGCCCCTAAAAGGCAAGGAAAAAAAAAAAAAAAAAGAGACAGCGCAAGAGAGATGTATTATGAAAACTGGCTCACATGATAATGGAGGCCAGGATATGCCCTGATCTGCTGTCTGCAAGCTAGAAAACCAGGGAAGCCAGTGCTATAATTCTGTCTGGGTCTGAACATCTTAGAACCAGTGGTCCTTCTGGTCTTAAGTCGCAGAGTCCAAAGGCCTCAGAACTGGGAACTCCAATGTCGGAGGGCAAAAGACAGATGTCCCACCTCACAAAAGATGATTTGCACGACCTCTTCTGACCCTCACTGGCTTGGATGATGCTTCCCTTCACATCTGAAAGAGCAGGTCTTCTTTACTCAATCTATAGATTCAAATGTTAATTTCCTCTGGAAACATCCTAACACCCATACCCAGAATTAATATCTTCTGGAAACATCCTAACACACATACCCAGAATTAATATCCTCTGGAAACATCCTAACACACATACCCAGAATTAATATCCTCTGGAAACATCCTAACACACATACCCAGAATTAATATCCTCTGGAAACATCCTAACACACATACCCAGAATTAATATCTTCTGGAAACATCCTAACACACATACCCAGAATTAATATCCTCTGGAAACATCCTAACACACATACCCAGAATTAATATCCTCTGGAAACATCCTAACACACATACCCAGAATTAATATCTTACAAGCTAACAAGGTATCCCTTAGTCCAGTCAAGCTGACACACAAAATTAACCATCACATCGGTAAACACAGACTTTGAAGAAGTCTGTCTCCTAGTTTTGACTTCAGAGGGGGGGTTGGGAGATTTGTTTCACCAAACTCCATCTTTTTGACCTATTGCCTTCATTTTGTTTGGAGGTTTGGCAATGTCTGCCTTTAGCAGAGAAAACCATTTTTGTCTTCATTTCCTCTTCTCCCTTCTTCAATATTCATGATGTTCAGGCCACCCTGAAATTTTTTGCCACCTTCAAAATATAGAAGCTCATTGTAACCTCAAAAGTTTTGTGGGTCTTACTCCCTCTGCCTGAATGCTCCGGACCTAAATCTTCACATACTTCAATTGTTCTAATCATCCAGATCTCTGTGTCCCCATTTCATCCACTCTGTCAGTTTTCTGGACACTTTAGCCAAAGGAACCCCCATGCTTCAGTTTCTCCAATTATTCCTTCCCATAACTACTCAACTTCTTTCTGTTTAGAATGTTTGTCACTCTTTAAAAAAATCTCTGATGGATGCATTTGTTTTTACATTTGCGCCCTGCCTTCTCTAACAGAATGTAACTCAATAAGGGCAGATATTATATCTGTTCTTATTGTATTTCCAGCCCCTAGAATCACGGCGGCGCATAGTAGGTATGTAACACATATTTGCTGAATAACAGTTTTGTACAATTTAGTTTGTTTTAACCTATTTATATACGGTGGTTGTCTAAGCAAAATGCGATATTTCATGAGAAAACGGTGCCAACTCTGTGCTCCATTATGATTTGTCACATCAGAAGGGGTCTGTGTTCTGGAAGTGGGATTACTGGTTTGAACTGAAACTTTGAATTACGATCCAATTTATTATTTTTGTATAGACATCACCTGAAAGTTACTTAAACTTCTGTCATCATCAACAAAACAGCATTTTTATGTCATTCCGGCCTACCTGTAGGTTGAAAGGGAGACTTCCTGCCGAAAAGCATTTCTCGTGATGCAGGCTTCCTAAGTTTCTGTGCTTGATTTCTAAGAACAACTTTCACTTTGCAGGGAATATTATTTATCCAATATTCTTTACCTCAAAGCTATAAGCACTTTCGAGAAGCTCACCAACAAGGTATAAACACAACATCTATCATTTCACAAATGTTTTGCTTTTCTTTGAAATCCCTTCCCTTTTAAACCACAGCAAATCTTAGTCCTTAAAGGTCTGTAACAAAAGAAAAGGAAACTAAACATGAGAAAGTTGCATAACCCTATGGGTGCTCTTCCTTTGAGCTCTTCCTTTGAACCGGGTCTCCGGTTTTTTCTAAGATATTTGAGCCAAAGGAAGAAGAAGCAATTTTGACTGTTCCTTCTCTGAGCATATCCCTGGGGCAGAGTCCATTAAAGAGAGAGAAAGAGAGGGGTGGGTCTGGGGGGAATGGACTGAGAACTCACTATAGTAGGCTAAAGTCTATACCTTGGCAGCATTTCACAAACATCCTCATGCCACACTGTAGAGTCACTCTATGCTACAGAGATTACAGAGTCAGGAAAATTGAGAAATAGATGCTACCCAAGGACAACAGCACGGACACTAATTATTACTCACGGAATTGATTAGGAAAAATGTAGAAAATGTACATTATTTAATGTAGATAGAAATCCTTAGCCATGTGTGCTTGATTCCCCTAACTCCCAATCGTCAAAATTATTGGACAATGTATTTCATATATTACTTAAAGGTACATGCATTGCACTGTCATGCTACAGCTTATAGAATATCTGAGAAACCAAAAACATCACAGTATATCGGCTCCTTGGGAAATTAATTTTTTTAACAAATAAAAGCATAAAGTCCCCACCACTTCTGTCATTGAAATACAAAAAGGAGAATTGTTACAAAGTATCCTGCACAACTATATAACGTGGTCACTCTTTCTCCTCAAAATATTTTCCTGAGATTTGCCTGACATTTTGTGTTTCAGGTTCTCCTAGATATTTGGTCAGAGTTCCAGTTATCTGATGAACTTTTTGTTACTCTGTGCAGTCTGACCTTCTTGCGTTCCTTCATGTCATTTGCATTATATTGAGAGTTACAGGTTATGGGCCTATGTACTTTTTTTTCCTGACTAACCCAATGATCTGCTGTACCAGGTGATCGAGGAAACTTTATAACGGTGTCTGGTCTTACGCGAAAGACTTAAAGACCATGTAGAGTAACGACATATTCTGTTGGGTACCAAATGTCCTTTCATCCTACCTGTGGCAGTCCCGGTGGATTAGCTGCACAAAGTGGGGACCCAGGCAGAGTGTAGCCAGCCATGAGAATCCAACCATGATGGAGCCAACCTAAACAGATAGGCTTTTTTTTTTTTTTTTTTAAAGATAAAATCAGAACTCTCTAACAAATGTAAAAGGAAGCAGGCTTTAAAGTTTTTATTAGTTAATGTTTTCTCTTCAGGTTGTCCCTCCATAGGACAAAAATCACTTCTACGTCCATAGGAAAGAATGACTTTTTTTATTGCTATTATTAGTTACTTACAACTTATGAAGCTATACGGTAGTTCTCATAAAATCAGAACAAGGTAACCGGGGAGGGGCTGCTAGAGACAATGCACAGAGGTCCACGGAAGCCCAAATTTTCCTCTATGAGTGAAAGAGGAATCATACATAAGAAGATGTGATGAACTCGAAAGATTAAAGGCAGCGTCAACCTGAGATTTCTCAGAGGTGATTAGAGCGTACCCGTTTTGAAGACACACTATTACTATTTCTACATCCAAGGATTAGAGGAAGGACGGATCATCTTTAAAAGTCAGGAAATGTAATGATGATTTTGTGATTATCTTCTCTATCTAGGGCGTTCTGGTATATTATGGGGAACACTTCATATTTAACTTGGATTTGGATTGCTGATCTGAGCAAAGTAGAAAAGCACATACTCTTTTCTGTGAACAGATGAAATGAGGGGATGACGGAGGCAGTCACTTTGTATTGAGAGTAAAAGAGGATGGTACCTTCACATCGACCGTGAGAAGCTTCTCCCTCTGGCCTATGGCCTCAAGCACCTGCCCAGAATTTTATGCACCTTCTTTTCTTTGGCGCTGTTGCCTCCGGTTTGGGCTTTCATGGGTGCGTGCCCCAATCTGTTTGGTGGAATTGGTCCAGGACCGAGGAAAAGTGAGGAGGCTGACTTCCCATTTACTGCTGAAATGCCTCCTAGTCCCTCACCCCTTCGGCTGTGGAAATCCGGCCTCAAGATGCCAATAGGGAAAGGAAGACCACATTCCCTCCAAATAACACCATTTCGAAATGCCTATGGACATTACGAAGCTATTCAAGCTAACCTATTAAAACGTAAAAAGGCGATCAAGTGCGCTCACTAACATTTACAGCAATATTCTTTCCAGAGGATGGAGACGCTGACGCCTCGGTGTACCACGGCACAGTTCTGACAAGGAACGGAAGGACGCTGACATTTGAACACTGAGGAGCAGCAAGGTGTATAGATGGGGGCCTCACAGCACATACTTAGGAAGGATTACTTGAAAAAAGTACTTATAGTCTACAGAAAGATGGTTGTTTCTACTTTAACGTGCATATCATCATTTCTAGCGTATTTCACCTGCATTATTCACGGGGTGCAATATCTATCGATATCTTCCCACTGGTAGAATAAATTATTTCAGCAAAATAAGACTATCAATCAATACCACCATAATATGATTTCAACTCCATAATGCTTTTTGAAGCTGGGTTACTTTCCCTAAGCAATACTGCACAAGATGCATTTTTTACCCTCTCGTACATTTGCATGCAGTTTTTATACTAGACTTAACAAAAGAATGCTTTAAAAACAAATGTCTCTCCTTAGGAAATTTGCTCAAATACACTTCCTGGAAGAATCAAATACAATTCATTGTTTTCTTTTCTTCCCATTCGGATGGCCCCATTGTCTGAAATTGGATGTTGCACAAAAAAAAAAAAAAAGCAGGTAATGAAATGCATGAAGGTAACAATACTTTGAATTATTAGAATAATGTTGGATACAAACACAAAAATGCATTAATGTTATACAAAACAGGTTTTTTCGTTCTGCCTCAGTGTATTCTTTACATTTTTGAAATTTGGTTTTCAAAAGGTAGTCTTTATATTTTTCAAATTTTATTTTTTAAGGACCCCTTCCTTTCTGGTGAGCAATATCAGTATTATATCCATATGGATACCTTTTTGCAATGCCTTTTTTTTTTTTGTCTTTTTGCTATTTCTTGGGCCGCTCCCGTGGCACATGGAGGTTCCCAGGCTAGGGGTCGAATCGGAGCTGTAGCTGCCGGCCTACGCCAGAGCCACAGCAACACGGGATCCGAGCCGCGTCTGCAACCTACACCACAGCTCACGGCAATGCCAGATCCTTAACCCACTGAGCAAGGGCAGGGACCGAACCCGCAACCTCATGGCTCCTAGTCGGATTCGTTAACCACTGCACCGTGACGGGAACTCCTTGCAATGCCGTTTTATATGCTATGACCTTTATGTATTTAAGACTCTTGTTGAACTACAAAATATCTTACCCATTAAAAAATGTACTAAAAAAACTAAAGCTATTCACCTTACTAAGTATATAAGACAGCATTTCTGTTTAAGATTATCCATCAAACAATAAATATATAAAATAATTATGAAAATGATTTTATGAATTTTTTTTTCTTTTTAGGGCCACACTAGCGGCACAAGGAAGTTCCCAGGCTAGGGGTTGAATCAGAGCTACACACCAGCCTCCACCACAGCCACAGCAACGTGGGATCCGAATCACATCTGGGACCTACACCGTTGCCCATAGCAATGCTGCCGAATCCCTGACCCATCGAGCAAGGCCAGGGATCAATCCCACATCTTCACGGATACTAGTCAGATTTATTTCTGCTGCACCATAATGGGAATTTCTGAATTATCTTTTATTAGAAGAGTTCCCTCTTCTATGAATGAAACAAAAGGAAAGAAATGATTATATTACCCTTTAGTTGTTCAACACTCTGGAATGGGTTTTACAATGATTTTATAAATAATTGATGATATGTTTATTTGACATGTTTTTATTTTACTAAGTTTTCATTTTGTTACATCAAATTTTGCGACTTTTATGAACAAACTAACAAAATACGCATTGTCTCTTCAATACTATTGTTTTTCTATTAGGTAAAGTTCTTCTAAGAGACTATGGAGAAAGAAGTCTTATCTTTTTGCATAGAAAGGGTGTTCTGTGCAAATTTTACTGAAACTTGGGACTTGAACTAAAAGTCATGAAAATTAAATTATGACTGACTGGAGTTTCTGTCGTGGTGCGGCACAAACGAATCCGACTAAGAACCATGAGGTTCGGGTTCGATCCCTGACCTCGCTCAGTGGGTTAAGGATCCGGCATTGCTGTGAGCTGTGGTGTACGTTACAGATGAGGCTTGGATCTGGCGTTGCTGTGACTCTGGTGTAGGCCGGCAGCTGTAGCTCTGATTTGAACCCTAGCCTGGGAACCTCCATATGCCATGGGTGTGGCCCTGAAAAGACAAAAGACAAAAAAAAATTTAAAAAAATAATAAATTATGACTGACTAGAGAATTCTAGATAGAGACTTACTTCCAGAGATATATGTGCTTACGTTTCATGGGGCAAAAGGACATTGAGATATCCAAGAGGTTCTAAAGTTTGGAGATACTAGTTTGATCTTCCCCCTAGAAGCAAAAGGCTTCTCTCCATCTCTAAGGAAGAGAGGTAGGCACAGCTGATCCACTCCTATGTAATTCCCTAGATTCATATTTTCAAGGTCTTGTTTACAGAACAAATTCTGGTGCCTGTGGATGATCTTTTATCATGTTCTCATTATGCTGCCCTGAAAGGGAAAATCAGGCCCTAAAGAATAAGCACCTTAAAGAACAAGCACCATTATTGGCTGAAAGATCTGCTTTGTTCTAGAAATCATATGTTTGCATGCAAAAATATTAATAAATATGGATATATATAAAACTTAACACTGTCTTCCTAAACGGATCATTATTTTAATATGCAATTGTTGTGGAATGAATGTTTGTTTCCCCTCAAATTACATTTTGAAACTCCACCCCTCAATGGGATGGTATTGAGAGGTTGGGTCTTCGGTAGGTTATTCGAATTAAATGAAGTTATAAGAGTGGAGTCCTCATGGATGGGATTATTGACATGGTTCTTCCACTTTGTTCTCTACCATGTGAGGATATCATGAGAACTCAGCTACCTGCAAGCCAGAAAGGCATTCTCACCAAAACTCAACTGTGCTGGGTCCCTAATTTTATTTATAAGGCAGCAAGTTTTTGGTATTTTGTTATAACAACCCAAACTAAGACAACAGTCTTTCTTAAATCCCTGAGCAAATTATTTCCAAGTCTCTAGTTAATACTTGAATACTTTTTTTGTTTTTGTTTGTTTTTTTGCTTTTCTAGGGGTGCACTCATGGCATATGGAGGTTCCCAGTCTAGGGGTCAAATCAGAGCTGTGGCTGCCAGCCTATGCCACAGCCACAGCAACACAGGATTGGAGCCACTTCTGCAACTTACATCACAGCTCATGGCAACGCTGGTTCCTTAACCCACTGAACGAGGCCAGGGATCGAACTTGGGTCCTTGTGGATGCTAGTCAGATTCATTTCCACTGAGCCACAATGGGAACTCCTAATACTTGAATTCTCTAATGCTAAATTATCTTAAACCACAAGTGATTACATTTAAATGCCTAACAGATCTTAGAAAGAATACTGGCAGAAGAGCAGGTCAGACGAAGCTTATAATGTTTGCTTAAGAAAACCAAAGTTCTCTGGGCATTCATGAATTACTGCAAGATCCTTATATCTAAGAAAGTGAATTGTGAACTTTCCAGGAAATAATGGAAATATTTAAATATACTAATTAAACTTATAAAATGGGACAATGGTTTTCAGCGTTCCTCAGGTTCAACGGGTTTCTCACAGTCTCCATTATTTTAAGATCAATTTCTTCAACACGTGTCAACCTCAACAAGACACTTCCAATCTCACCACTGTTTGAAAATAGGCCAGATTCAACTTAACACTTTATCCCATGCTTTTACTGAGTTCTTCTTTTGTAAGGGCAGAAACCATAAATACTCATTTGACCACAGACAAAGTCAAAATGTTAAGCTTAAACCAAATTAACCCAGACAGACTCGAAGACAAGCCAATCAACCACCACAGCTTGTGGAGGCAGATTTCCATAAAGAGATTTACTACCGGTTAGCACTACATGTTAAGAGACAAACTTAAGATTGAAGAAGTCAATATTTGGGGTATTCTTTTGGAGTTTATATGGTATGTGTTTGTTTTAACACAGGGACCCGTGAATCCCAACAAGTTTCAGGTGAGATAATCCAAGGGTTCCCTAAGAACTTTAAAAAAAAAAAGAAAGTAAGAATTTTGAAAACCAATTTTCAAAAGAAACCACAGAAATGGTAATACAAATTTTAAAGCCTAGCTATCAAGACACTTCAGATACAGGTATGCCTGGATACACAAATATTACGGAAATGCATATTCGTGACACAGAGTCTACACTTGTATGATAGATTTCCTCAAATGAGAGTGTGATTCTTTACATTGCATCTAAACATCTATAGTCCAAACTGTCTCTTTCATAAATTTAATCTGATGCATCTTTTGAAACTGAAACAACTGTGGCTCTTTAACTACTCGAAGACAACACAGCCTTCTCTGGAATTTTTGCCAAGAATATAGGATATACCATTGGATCTATGTTTTTAGTTCCACAGGCAGTAGCATCTTCAAAGGAAGAAGCAACTGATCTACACTAAGCAACCTTGGGGAATTTTCTGATTAGGTGACAATTTAGACGCTGTGCATGCTCTAAGTGCCATATGGAGTACAAAGTACAGACTGGGGAAGAAGTCCAACTGTGGCACTGCAAAGAGAACAGATGGCTAAGGAACAATTTCTACAATTATTTCTGGCTTTTAACTTTTAAGTCCGTTCAGCATTATTCTTTAAATTTAATTATTGGAATTTTCAGTAGGAAAACCATGCAGATATTTTCCATTCTCTGAAATAATTTACCAATCAGATCACAGATAACTCAAAGTGTTACCACAAAACAAAACAGAATTAAATTCGCCTCGGCAATCTGCTATATGAATGCAACAAGTAATGGTGGAAACAGAACTTTTAAGATATTTACCACTGTTTGAATGCATTGCTCAGTAAAACAAAACAAAACAAGCAAACAAAAAATATGTGCATCATGTATAATTTTTATTTATCATTAAGGTGTACCTGCTTCAAAACAATATATGCATCAGCTGGCATATCGAATATTAAAATGAAAATAGACACAATGTTTTTAAAGCTGAACTTTCTACCAATTGAGGTTAAAGATAAATTGTATTTTGAAAACATATTTCTGGATAAGGGGATTAAAATTTTCTTATAAATATTGGTAACAGTATAAGATCAAATTTGTAATGTGTGATTCAACTTATTCTATTTGCTATATGTTAAAGTTGTGCATTTTAATCAGCATGTTAAATATGAATTTATTACACACTATATGTAAGTATTATAACATACATTTGTCAGCACTTTTGTTGATATTTAATTGGGCTTAACCCTTCATTGGGATTTCTTTACCAGTGTCTTATTTTTCTGAAACTGATACTCTGTCATGCAAACATCTTTGCTCATCTCAAAACCTAGTTAGCCCTGCCTCCTTTAATATACACACTTCTTACTGTATTCCATTTATTTACTATTTTGCCACATTTCAGGATTTATCGGTCAGTAATTGTCATTAAATATACACATATGTGCGTGTATATATATGGTGGTCTTATATAAATAGATATTTATACATATATATTATATGAAATATATATATATAGTATAGAGGTTACGGTTAAAAAAAAAACACTATTTTCGAAAGTGAGATTACTAGTTACAGTCAGGAGGATACATAGAATAGAATATGGGCTTCTTATCAAAAAATCAAGCCCAGAGTTCCTGTCGTGGCGTAGTGGTTAACGAATCTGACTACGAGCCATGAGGTTGCGGGTTCGGTCCCTGCCCTTGCTCAGTGGGTTAATGATCCAGCGTTGCCGTGAGCTGTGGTGTAGGTCGCAGACACGGCTCGGATCCCGCGTTGCTGTGGCTCTGGCGTAGGCCGGTGGCTACAGCTCTGATTCAACCCCTAGCCTGGGAACCTCCATATGCCGGGAGCGGCCCAAGAAATAGCAAAAAAAAAAAAAAAAAAAAAAAAAAAAAAAAAAAAAAATCAAGCCTGAAGAAATTATAGAAGCAAGATGACAACACGAATTCAAGGAACTAATAAAAACAATAAAATATATGTACCGACGATGCAGAATGACTGGCGAGTGTGGGAGCTGCAGGGCTGTGAGCCTGTGGGAGGGCGGCAAGATGAAGCCTTGAGATCAGGTGGAAGGAAGTCTTAAAAACTGGCTCTGGCTTTTACTCTCCACACTGCTTTGGAACGATGACTATATGTGTTCTTTTGCTGCAGAAATTGGCAACAACAGCTGATCCTGGTGTCAATAGGATTTAGGGCAGTGCAAAGGTTTGGGTGGAGCAAAGCATTGATTTTAAAAGCCAAAAAAGCACAGAGGTTTGGCTTTTAGAGATCTTCACTTCTCCGCTCTTTCTCTGGGTAAATTGTACCCAGAAAATTGCTTCTGCAAAGTTGCTACTCCCTAGGAATTTAAAGGCAAAACCAAGATCAAAGAGGGTCACCTGACATGCGGGGGTGGGGAGGAGAAGTACCAGGGTGAGGATACAAGCAGGAGTGATCACGGTGGAGGGAGTTGCAGGCACCTTCCACTCCTCCAAATTCAGGACGAAAGCCTTTTGCTGGACCAATCACATTATCAAAGCAGCTTATTCTACGAAGAGACCACAAGCTCATAGACCCAAATTAAACACCTCCACGACCTAAATTCTTTAAGACGTATAATACACTAAGGAACATATGCTACTGAAAGGAAGTTATTTGAAGAGAAAGACAAATAATTAAAAGTAAGATTATTTCATAAGGGTATAAGATAAAATACTGGCACCATAAAACAAAAAAATAAGAATTAAAGAATACCCAAGGGTTCCCGATTTGGATTCCACATGGAAGAAGCTTAGAAATTGCCCCGCCGTTCCTAACAACACATCAAGTGCTGGACAGGCTGAAAAATCAACTCTTTTTGTTCTATGAGAGGGGAGGATGCAGGGCAAATCACTGACCCCAATATTGGAGAGATAAGAAATACAGGGAGTCAGGGGCTTAATGGAGCAGAGAATCGCCAGCAGAGATTGTGTTGAAAGATCCAGAAAAAAAAATAGATCATAAGATTTAGAGCATGAATCCATGAAATTGAGAACAGGAAGTCAGTAGAAAAAAAAAATCAACAAAAGTAAAAGTTAGTTCTTTGGAAAATCAATAAAATTGATTGTAAGAGAGAAGACACAAATCACTAACATCAAAAATGAAAGACGGAACATTAGTACACGTGATGGAAAATAAAGGATCATAAAGGAATATTATATTCACACCCAGGTTCAAAAAATTGATAACCTAGGAAAGCGGACCAATTTACTGAAAGATATAATTTGAAAAACTCACAAAAGAAGAAATATTTTATCTGAATTGATCATATCAACTAAAAAAATATATACAATGGAATATCACTTAGCCATAAAAAATAATGAAATAATGCCATTTGCAGCTTCATGGATAGACCTCGAGATTATCATACTAAGTGAAGTAAATCAGAGAAAGACAAAGAACATATGATATTACTTATACGTGGAATCTAAAATATGATGCAAAGGAATTTATCTACGAAACAGAAATTGACTCACAGATGTAGAAAACAGATTTGTAGTTGCCAAGGAGGGAGGTGGAAGTGGGATTACTGGGAGTTTGAGGTTATCAGATGCAAACTAGTATATATAGAATAGGTAAACAATAAGTTCCTACTGTATAGCACAGGGAACTATAGTCAAATTCCTTAGATAAATCACAATAGAAAAGAAAAGACAAATTAAAAAAAATTTAAAAAGTAAATATTGAATCAATAACTAATACCCTTCTAAAATATAAAACACTAGGTCCAGATGGGTTCACTGGTGAATGTTAGCAAACATTTAAGTAAGAAATTAATTAAATTCTCTATAATCTCTTTTGGAGTATAGAAACAGAGGCTATGCTTCCTAACTCATTCTATGAGACCAGAATTACCCTAATACCAAAACCAGATAAGGACACTACAAGTAAAGACATAGCCCTATTTCTCTCATGAGAGATACTAGCAAATAAAATTCAACAATAAATAAAAGAATTATGTTCCATGGCTAAGCAGGATTTATCCTAGATACACAAGGCTGATTCAATATTTGAAAATCAGCTAATGTACTAACGTCATCTACTGCATCAACAGACTTAAAAAGAAAAATCATACGACCATGTCAGTAGAATCAGAAAAGCATTTGACAAAAACCCATACCCATTTAGCATAAAAATGCCCAGTGAAATAGAAAGAGAGGGAAATGTCCTCACCTTAATAAAGAATAATTACTGAAACCCAACAGCCAACATCACACCAAACAGTAAGAAACTTGAAGCTTTTCCATTAGGAGCAGGTATGAGGCAAAATGTCCCCTCTCACTGCTGCTTTTCAATAGCACACTAGACGTTCTTGCTAAGGCAATAAGGCAAGAAAAGGAACTGAAAGTGGACTGATTGGGAAGGAAGGTACAGAACTGTCTTTGTTCATGAATGACATAATCATCTATATGATATTCTGCAAAGGCAAAACTATAACGTCAGTAAAAAAGATCAGTGGTTGCCAGAATTGCTGGGAGGAAAGAGAGAAACCTGTGGAGCACGGAAGATTTTGGGGGCAGTGAAAATACTCCGTATAATATTAAAATGATCAATACATGTCATTATATGTTGTGCAAATCCACAAACAGTACATACCAAAGTGAACCAAAGATAAACTATGGACTTTGAAGGATCATGTGTCAACATATTAAGAGCCCAACAGTAGTAATATTGGCAAATGCCACTACACAATAAAAAGTTCTATCCATCTTAAACTTGTATCCACCAACCAGTGCAGCTGTAAGTGATTCTCAAATAATAACTGAGGGACGTAAAGGAAGAAATAGGTAAATCATCAATTCTAGCTGGAAAATTTAATAAAAAGTGATAATTATTGTAGAAACGTATGGATAATGTAGACCAATTTTTTTTTAATTAAAAATGAGATCTGAGCCAAGTAATCGAGGCACTCAATTCCTAAATGTGGAAGGAGAACCGTCATGCACTTAATGTTTGTGTTCCCCTTGAATTTGTATTTTGAAATTCTAACCCCCATGCAATGGTATTGGGAGCTGGGGGCTTTGGGAGGTAATGTGATTGTGAGGTTAGAGCCCTCCTGAAGGGTAGCATCAACCTTATAAAAGGCACCAGAGAGCTTTCTTGCTGTCTTTCTGCTGTATGAGGATATCCGAAGAAGGTCTTCTGGAAGGAAGAAGGCCCTCGCTGGATCACTACTCCATCTGCAGGGCCTTAATCTTATTCTTCCTAGCCTCTAGAACAGGGACGAGTAAAAAGGTCATTGTTTCAGCCACCCAGTCCATAATATTCTCTTATGGCAACTTGGACTGACAAAAAAAGGACTTCACCCAACTCAGAAAACCTTTGTTTCAAGCACATACATTTCTAATATTTTCATATTAGACGCTACAGGAAGTCTTACTTGATTCTAAAGGGGACATGATATTTTATAAAATGCTTAATATTGTCTCTCTCTTTAACAAATAATACAATGATATTTTTTATGGATGGCCAGTTAGTTTACTCAGTGGTTTTCATAATATACTTCAACTTTGTATTAGCATATGTATTTGAACTGTACAATGAAGGGAGGCTTTTATTCTGACAGAAACCAACCATGATTTGTCTAATTATTTTAACAGTAAAGACTGGCTTTCTTAATTGGGCTATGTGAAAGGATCAAATCATTATTAACAAATATTGCTTTGGCAAGTATAAATTAGAATGAAAAGTATTCTAATTTTCATTACCCTTTTTGAATACATAAGATTGAATACATGTCTCTAGGTGAAAAAATAACAGATGTAATTAATAGTCAGTTGATAATACTTGGTAAATCATTTTTGGTTTACTTCCCAGAAATTGGGGCATGAATGATTCTGTTGGCACACGAACAATTTTGTTTTTAGAAGCCAGTTTATTGCTAAACCTTTGCTTTCAACATATTGAAGGAGAATCTTATTTGTCAGCTAATATCTCATAAAAATAAATGTATTATGGATACATCTGCTTATAATTTTTAAAAATTCAAACAACTCAGTGACAACTCTAACAAAACTAATAACATTTATTTACTTAAATGAACAAAATTTTTAACACTTAAAATTGATTTTTGTCTAAAAAGAAACTTAACTGCCACTGAAATTTTATTTAGTCTAATAATAGTGTGTAATATTTACTAATGGGTATTGTGAGCTGGGAAGATCCATCTCATTGAGGGATTTTTAAAAATAAGATTAACTTTTTGTTAAATAAAATTTATCTAATTATATAAAATTTATTATTACATAATGTATTTATATTTTATTTATTATTTTGATTAATTACTAATAATTATAACTGAATACATAAAAAATTAGCGTCTTATATCCACTGGAAAAAATAATTAGATTTCAACTTGCATACTCTTTTGCATGAAATATACTAGAAGATAATGTCATAATAATATTCTGATTGTGCATAGTTGGAAATTTGAGACCATGGAGAAAAAGGAGTGATGATGACAGCTACACAATAGTTAACAGTTTTGGGGGATCCACTAAATATGCTTAAAAACATCACAACAATTTTATGGCACCATTGTAGTGAAACGGTTCTGTATATTATAATAAAGCAATTCTATGCATTTTGTGACAGCTTTTTCTCAAACTCTCTTCCCAAATCCATGTATGTAGAAAATAGCCTTAGAATAGAGATAGTATCTCCACCTGGGACAGAGTTTACATTGGTTTCCTTGGTGGTATAATAAAGATGTTTCCATCCACATGAAAGGTTGATATGATTATTTCCATCACACAGGGGTTTCCTATTGCCTTTCAGCATCCACCAGAGTCCAGCCCTTCCCTGCCTCTAAAAGACTGACAAACTTGAATCTTAGGCTTCCTGCTCCGCCAAGAACAATGAAGAGCTCTTTCAGTGACACAGGAGGCTCACATTTCCACCAATATCTGTAAAACTGTAAAAACGCTAACCTGTCAGTTTCCATATAGGGTAAAATCTCGCTCTTTGCAGTTCTTGACAAATATACGCATAATACATAGAGTAAGCAAAAGTATACCCTTAACAGTGATTTATGCAAATGCGATGAAATGTTTAGATCAATACGCAAACATAGATGCTCAAAATATGAAGGCCATTACTATGAATTTACTTTATTAATCTTGTAATACATGTAGCCATGTTAGTAGATTTTAACCTATAGGAAGGTAGGAATATTGTCTGTTGGTTTTTTTTTTTAATCCTATTGTAATATCCCTCGTAACTGCCTGCATGCACATAGTTGGTGTTCCAAAACTCTATGTTGAATCAAATGAATACTTTAATCAGTCTTCAATTATTAAAAAAAATAGTAAAAGAGAATACTTTAGAGATTTAGAATTTAGAGTGCTGAAAAAAAAATAGGGGACACCATCGTTTGCTTTTGACCATAAAATATATATTTATACAAATTGTGTAAATTCACATAAAACTTATTGAAATGACAGAGCGAACTTTGTTAATGCCATTTTTCAAGAACCTACACAAAACGTTAGCAGCCATTTTACTTAAGAAGACATTCCTGGATTTCAAAAATGTTGACATGAGCACGACTAACTTGCTTGATGTGGAGAATCAGAGTTTATTTGACTATGATGCGTGGCCAGCTTGAAAACCTGATGGCGTTTCAGCAGTTTCAAGAAGTCGGGGCCTAATTTTCACAATGCTCTCAGTCACATACTTGGTTTTTTTCCTAATGCTATGTAGCAAGGAAATGGAAGAACTCCAAAATGTTCTCAGGGCTCTCAAATCTTCATTAAATATGACGCAAATGTGTGAAAAATTCCAAGTATGTATCCAAACATTTGAAAGCAGAAATGAATAATTAACTTTCAGAAAGTTAGTCAAAAACATGGTGAACACTGATGGGGTGAATAAAGTGCATTAGTGGTGCTTATGTAATTATAAAATATTGACTCTGGAAAGGAAGAATTTTTTTTTTACACTTGTTAGTGAATTAAGTATACTGAATTCCAAATATGAATGTGATTTTAAAGTAATTTTTATTATCATGAAATGCTAGATGTTAGAACCATTATTTCTAAAAGACTTAACTTTTATCCTCTTAACAGAATATATCTAAACAAAAAAGTATGCATTTCTAAACCATTTTTCACATAAGTAGATCCACATAGGTACTGTTGAAAAAAAATCTCTTCATAGAATATTTTAAAAATTAAAATTGGCAATTTTGAAAATCTATTTCCTATTTTGTTACCTGTAGAATAATGAATAAAATTAGTATCTAAACTTTTAGAGTTTAAAGGTCTCAAGAGTAAGTTTGTCAGTTCAATAAAAATAAACAGTAATTGACAAATTCCTCTTGTTTTGAATAAATTTTACCCTGTTGGTTTGATATATTCTATGTCTTATGACTTTTGTTTTGAGATTATATAGTAGGTAGTACAAAGTAAAGAGATATTTAGTAAGATTCATCACATATTGTTTGAAAATAAAGTGTCAAGTTTTTTCAAAAGGCCTCATTTTTTTCAGTTAAATTTCAGTCATAGAATCATATCTAACAAATGAGACATCATATTTTAAAATCATATAACAAATTAGTTCATGGATTAGTATGATTCATTTACAGAATGTTCACTTGCTCCAAATTGTTTTGCTTATAAAACATAGGTCAGTGCTAATTAAAATACACACACACACACATAAAATGTGGCCAATTTGTTTTGGTGGGAGAAAATAAAATGTGTTTGTATGAATACTATTGTACTATTTCTCTCTTTCAACGTTAATAGGCAACCAGAACAATTCTAAAGGAAAGTCCGAGTCTATACTATGATTTCAACTAATATGTTTTAATGTGTAATACCGTAACTGTCTAAACCGCCAAAAGATAATTAAATATCAATTCAGTGTTGCAAAGACAAATTAATATGTTCATATCCAGAATATTCCATTTCCATTTTTAAGTCCTGTCACTTCAACTATTTTGTAATGATGTATTTAGAACTAATGCAGACCATGTAAATAAAACAGTGGCAAATAAAATCTAAGAAAATTACACTTTTATTTTGGGTGGGTGATAACTAGGTGTTTTTCACCAGAGAGAAAATTCCGTACTCAAAGCAAGTACTAACTTCCAAGTTGAGTTGCAAAAAGAGTATGAGTGAGAAAGAATTCCATTCCTCTCTGCTTAGTCAGCATCCTAACTAGTATCTCCCACAGAATAGCCTATAAATTCACAGTCTCAGGGTGAGAAAACCATTGTAAACTTTAGGGGAAAAAACTACCCAAATTTAGCAGTAACAAAAACAAATAGAATATTGACTTTATGAGCAAATGTAAATGTAAACATATAAATTAATAAAATAAATTAAATATAAATTATATTTATATCTTTTTTGTGGGATCTAATGATATATTTAGAAAAGCCCATCTGCAAATATATTCAGTGTTTTTGGATATTTATTTCTTCATTGATATTTAAACACAATTCTTAGAGTCAAAATATTTTTGGAAATTGGATTCATCAATCAAAATGGAAATTAGGGAGAAGGCCAAATATCTCCAATACATAATAGCTCACCAGCAAATATCCAGCAAAAAATAGAACACAGAAACTGTAAGTATAAAATATATGGAGTATGAAATCAGGTAAAATTACTTAAATTTCCTCCTCTTATTCCCTTTCCAGATTCATTAATAGACGGCCTGTGCACCTTCGAGTTCACTGTCTCTACCCAGCTCAGTGGACAGATGGCTGCCTATTTCAGTTTGCTTTTATATATTTAGAAGAAAATAGAGTTGCCTTTTATATATTTAGAAGAAAATAGAGTTGCCTTGATACCACAACATCAGATTACCCAAATAATTTGGATAAAAAATTATAAAAAACTAATGCTGATACTATGCTATTACCTGGTGTAATGAGCTCAAGTATTTTCACACATTTCTTTTTTCATAGTAAGTAAGCCATTTAACAAATATTTGAGGATATTGAGATAAACTGCTTCAACTTCAGCAAGATGCCAAGGAATATCTTTAGGGAGCACCTGCATAATTACAGTTTCATCAACACTATCAACTAGTCCTGAAAAGCTGAAAATTTAAGAAAAAAACAACTCATATGCAAATTTACTAGGTCACTGTTCCTAAAACATTTCTTAAAAGAAATTCAGGAGTACCTGTCGTGGCGCAGTGGTTAACGAATCCGACTAGGAACCATGAGGTTGCGGGTTCGGTCCCTGCCCTTGCTCAGTGGGTGAACGATCCGGCGTTGCCGTGAGCTGTGGTGTAGGTTGCAGACGCGGCTCGGATCCCGTGTTGCTGTGGCTCTGGCGTAGGCCGGTGGCTACAGCTCCGATTCGACCCCTAGCCTGGGAACCTCCATATGCCACAGAAGAGGCCCAAAGAAATAGCAAAAAAAAAAAAAAAAAAAAAAAAAATCCTAAATAGCAGCTAACTAACCCAATCATATAACCCAGTTATATATTTTAAAAAATATATTTTGATCAAGTAGGATTTATCACAAGAAATTTCAGGTAGGCTCAATATCAGATATCTCTCCATTAATAAAGAACAAAAATCAGACAATTATCTCTATTGAAGAAAAAGCAGGGAGTTCCCGTCATGGCGCAGTGGTTAACGAATCCGACTAGGAACCATGAGGTTGCGGGTTCGGTCCCTGCGCTTGCTCAGTGGGTTAACGATCCGGCGTGGCCGTGAGCTGTGGTGTAGGTTGCAGACGCGGCTCGGATCCCGCGTTGCTGTGGCTCTGGCGTAGGCCAGCGGCTACAGCTCTGATTCGACCCCTAGCCTGGGAACCTCCATATGCCGCGGGAGCGGCCCAAGAAATAGCAAAAAGACAAAAAAAAAAGAAAAGAAAAGAAAAGAAAAAGAAATTCACACACAACTTCTAAAATTTCTTCTAAAATAAGCATAGATATTCTTGGTGGGCTGGTGAGATGTGGAAAAAAAATAGGGATTTTTAAATAGACATAAATTTTATATACATTCATTGACTAAAGCAATGAGTTAGCTTTTGGGGAGAATGATAACTTTAAAAAAGAAGGCTTGAGACAAAGTACCAATGGTTATATATTCTGAAATAAAATTTAATACCTGGAACAGATCATTTTTTAAAATGTTCTTTCTCTATACTGCAAGATTATTTTGAAATTTATTATTTATAAGGTAAAAATATTAATAATGGCTGCAAAAGTCATTCTCACGCTAAAATTTTCTTTTGTTAAAATTTACATGTGTAAACAAGCCATTAAAATACACTATAATACAAAAAGGAATATTTTTAAATTACATTTAATGTTTTTTTCTTTTAACTAGACTTCATTTTTTAGAGCAGTTTAAAGTTCACAGCAAAATTGAGTAGAAAGTCAGAAGAGTTCCTATATGTTCCCTGCATGCTTCAAATACCCACAGCGTCCTCCTCAACCATCAACAGCCCACAGGAGAGTAAGGCATTTGTTACAACTGCTGAGTCTGCGTCGACATATCATTGTCACCCAAAGTCCAGACTCTTTTGAGTAAACACCAAGCAGCGTGATCGCTGGATCTTATTTTGGTTTTGTAAGAAACTGCCAAACTGTTTTTCAAAGTAGCTGAACCATTTATAATTTCCACCAGCAATGAGTAAAAAGTTCCCATTGCTCTATATTCCCAATACATTTGGTTTCAATGTTCTAGATTATTCTAATGGGTATACAGTGGCATCTCACTATTGTCTTAATTTGCATTTCCCTGATGACATATAATGTAGAGGGTTTTTTTCTGTTTGTTTGTTTGTTTCTGTCTTTTTAGGGCCACATCTGCAGCATATGGGAGTTCCCAAGCTAAGTTCCCAGCCTATCCCACAGCCAAGCCATGCCAGATCCAAAATGCCCCTGCAGTCTATACCACAGCTCATGGCAACACTGGCTTTCAACCCATTGGAGTGAGGCCAGGGATCACACCCATATCCCTCATGGACACTAATCCGTTCCATTACCGCTGAGCCACAATGGAACTCTGTGGAGCATCTTTTAATATTCTTTTTTGCCATCTATATATCTTCTTTGGTGAGGCCTCTGTTAGGGTCTTTGGCCCATTTTTAAAGGGGGCTGTTAATTTTCTTATTGTTGAGTTTTAAGTGTTCTTTGTACATTTTAGATAGCAGTCCTTTAGCTTTTGCATTAATATATTTATTTTTTTTTTGAAGGAAGGGAAATGACATCAGAGGAAATGTTCCCCATAGAAATTCTGCCAAGATTAGGGAATAATTTGCACAGAAAGTGATAATAAATGTTACTCAAATTTTATTTCTGTCTGTTTGCAATCACTGTGCTCTCATGGTTTATTTTAAACCTACTGTTAAACATAGTAAATTGTAATTATACACATACAATAATTACATGGTGGCTGTAGACACGTCTGGCCCCCCAAATTAGTTGGATTCATGCTGAATCGCTACATACTTAACACTTGGAAGAAATTTGTGTAACTGATCTGTTTGAGTAGAGTTTGTGTAACTGAGAGGCCTCAGAATAAAATTCTATTTAGAATGCAAAGATTATTAAAGGGAATAATAAAAATGTGCTAATTGAAATCTGAATTTTTATCACATTACTAAAACTCAATGATAAGTGAAGAACTTGTCTCAATTTTAAGCCAAAAAAGAATTTTTGACAGAAATATTGGCATTAATATTATTTAGAATTTTCAATGCATCAATATGATGAAAGAACTACACCAAGTTTTAGCCAGTTTTACTACTATTTTAAAATTGTCTATAGTCTCATTCCTCTTATTGCCTACATCTAGTGCCGACAGTTCCTTTGTACTTTACGTGGGACTTCAAGGCCTTCAAGGAGATTGAAACCGAAGCCTCTGGCCAAGGCAAGAACTGCCAGACCCTTATCATTGCCCCACCCACCTGTCTCATTGCAGTGCCCCCCCCCCACCCCAAGCAACCTGGCCTACTCCTTCCTACCCACTACTAGGAAGAAAAGGTATGTGGCCCACTCCCCACCCCGTCTCTATAGGGGCTTCATATGCCCCAACCAATCAACAGGTCAGCAGATGAATCATAAGACCTCTCCTCTCCCAGGGCTGTAAAAACAGATATGACCACAGGGTCAACTCTCCCTGATTATTAGGAAGTTGTCCCACTGCACTAGCAGCATCTTTTATCTCAATAAACTCTTCCTTCTCTTCACCAAGCTATGTTGGAAAATTCTTTTTCCAATCTTCATACATGGACTGTGACACTTCAAGGAAGATTTATTCATCATATAGCTACATACATACATACACCAAAACATCTTCCTATAAAGAAAATTCAAAGTAACAATAACCCATAGGGAATGAGCGGTTTGGTTATATACCCATAAGTAGATATATTTTCAAATATATATTTTTTTCAGTTCAAGAATTTTCTTAAGACATCTTGTATTTCCAATTTTCTTTATTTAGAATGAGGTTGATAACAGAGAAAAATGCAGAGACTTGTTTTGCACAGTCAAGTTGCTCTAGAATTCTTGACCCACAAAAAATCATGAAAGATATAAATGGTTATTATCATGTTTAAGATGCTCAGATTTGGGAGTGATTCATCCCACATCAGATAGCTCATATAATGACAGAAACACATTTTCTTAAACATATCCATTAAGTAGAAGAAGAAAAAAGATCTGAATGTTTGTTCTGTTGTGTCCTTATCATTTAAACTAGATACAGACACTTCAAAACTCAGGTCAAAAACCTGGTTTTATATTTAACTAAAAGAAATATTGAAATGCATAGTTCCTGAGTTTCTTAACTTTATTTTGAAAACTTAGACATGAACATAATTTTTATTAATCGATCACTATTAATTAAGTACTTTATGTGGTACTGTGAAGTAATGAAGGAGAACAATGGTTTTTGTAGCAAAAGACTAGTATTATACTAAAAGTATGTTCCGGAATTTTTTAAGTATGGACTTTATTCCATGTTCCTACCACCAGTTTCAATCAACTTAAAAAAACACAATTCAAAAGAGCCTAATTTTCAAAAGAGCATTAAATTTAGTCTCTTACACTTAACAACTTGATTGTAACTGAGAATTTCTTCTCTATGTTCAATTAGATTAGAAAGATAAAATTAATTTATATTGCCTAGTAGAGAATTGTTGCTCAGTTAAAGTTTATTTTGGGAATGAGAGAATGATTCCATTAAATCCATGCCAAAAAAGATAAACCTATGCATAGTCTATTGATTTTCTGTTACTTTGACTCTACAAGGAAGAAGAGTGGTAAATGAAAATTAAAATATTAAAAGACATTTTCCCTAAACACTTACAATTTTTAAACTATTCCATGAACTTTTTACTATAGCTGTTTTGCAAAGCTTAAAATTACTTCAATATTATGGAATTGAAGGATCTATGAATTATATGTGTTTGCTTGTGTAAGAGATTAGATGGAGCAACATACGCACTTGCTTTTGCAACTATTTTTATAGGTTTCCAAAATATCTTGGGTCTCTAATTCCCTTAGTTGGAGCTGTAGATATTTAGCATAATTTATTAATTGCAATTTCCCCTTCAAAATAAAACTTTTGGAGCACCTACTCTGTGTAAGACGTTGCACTGTGCTCTGTGGGTGATTCAGTCATAATTAAGAAATGATTCTAGCTCTCAAAGATGGGTCCATTGGGAGAAGTAAAACATGAACACAAATAACTCAAAGACAGTAAAAAGTGATTAGAGCCTTTAGGGAGCTATACATTAGTGCTGTTAGAGCAGAGATGAAGTGAGTCATTCCAGACAGTGAGTGAAGGAAAAATCACAGTTAAGGGCTTATCATTTCACTTTGAGAATTTGAAAATCTGGAGTTGGGGGGCTGTAGAAACATGTAAGCAAAGGCATATAGGCAGCAAGAATCATGGAGAATAACCAGAGGCCATCAAGCAACTTAGTTTGGCCCAATAAATGTAAAGAAGCTAGTTATATCAGCTCTGGACAGATATTAAACACCAACTATTAGGCTAATGAGCTTCATCTCCTTCTAAAGTAAGTAGAATGTTGCTATTATTTGAGCTGAGTTTCAGAGACTTTACTAGACACTGCAATAAGGAAGTAGGCAGTATGAAGAACAGTTAAAATCATTGTTATGATAATTCAGACAAAAACAAGCAAATCTTAACCAGAAGCTTACAATAGAAATGAACATAAGGGAGCCAGATTCCAAAGGTAATTGTCTTAGAAAATTTATTTTTAATGGCTAAGTTGTCATGGATATGGATATAATACACAAAATATTTCACATTTTTATACAAAAAGTCAGCTGATATACTTTTTTGCATTTTAATAAGTTTTGGGCTTTATTAATAGAGAAAACTCCCAGAGCACATTATAAGGAGATTCCTGTATAATATGAAAAAAGTAAAATGGATATCTTCCAAGGAAGTCTTAACGTGAAGGAGGCAGACATGAGGGGAGTGCACAGTTACATCCACCAAGAGGACAGAGCTTTTTTCAAGCCACAGATAACTGAACAGAGCATTTCATCCACGTAGCTTCAGAGAATTAATTCAGTCATCACAGTGCAGGTGAGCTGAGATCTGTAGAAGGGTGTTGTGCAACAGGCTTGCAAAGAAATCCTTTTATGCATCTAAAAACCATGCTTAGGTCTGAAGATGATGATTTCTTTTAGCCTTAAATGAAGTTTCTATAAATTCAAACTAAAAAAGTCCTGATTAATCAATTCTAACGTGCATTTGAGATTAGTGCAAAATTTGTTTCAATTTGTCAAAAGATAATAGCATGTCGATGAAAAGACAATTTAGAAAAGAGTTAATATCCAAGATGCCTCGGTCTTTGGATTCTTTTTCTTATCTTTGGATATGGAAGAACTATAGCCTTTGAAGATCTAACATTTAAAACAATTGATAATAAAACTATAGCCTTTGAAGATCTAACATTTAAAACAATTGATAATAAAACTTTTAAAATATACAAATGAACTGGAACTTTGTCCAACAGTTCTTTCATTTTCCTCTGTTAAAAAAGTCCCTTGTGATCACTTAAAATTAATTTTTAAAAATACATTATTAGCATCTTACATTTGTGGAAAGCAGTATCTTTAACAAAGGGAAATGACTGCAAGGAGGAGGGAGAGGGAGAGAGAGAGAGTCAGAGGAGAGGGAAAAAAGAAATTGTTCTTTCTCATTTCTTGCTAGTGGATGACTAAACTAAGGCCAAGTTCATGTAAACAGCTAGATGTCTTCAAGGCATGTAAATGATTCACCGAATCATTTATTTTATCTCTATGTTTTTCATTTCAAAGATAAAATTTAAACATTTGAGTTCTACAGTCTTCCTATCAAACGCTCCATGAATGCTCTCTTTATTTCAGGAAAAAGAGTAAAAAGACAAAATAAACAAAAAAGTTAATTTAAAAAAATCTGCTTTTAATTTTTGAATCCAACTTTGTAGAATTGGGAGTGTAATGCATTTTAAAATTAAGAATATAGAAAGGAAGATAGAGTTGATAAACTGCCTAAAATTTAGAATGATATTCCGTGAAGGCAAAACATCTTATGGTTTCATGTGGGATAAATATGTATTAGTCAGAGACAGCTCATTCCAAAATCTCAATCAAGACTGTGTTTTTTAAAAGCTTATACTCAAGTCACCTGTGATCTTTCTGTTACGCTAATTTTGATTTTCTGAGCTGCAATACTGATACAAATTTGAAACACATTACATATAACATACCCATATACTTCATATTCTGAAGCTGTTGATGTTCACAAAATGTGAAAAATAAGGCAAACTTGTTATGTGTACTTTTAAAAAGCTATGAATAGAAATAAAAATAAAAATCCTTCAATCGTTTTTCTCTTAATATGAGAAGAATGTAATAAAGAGTAGTCAATTGATTATAACCTCTCCCCCAATATGATTCTACTGGGACAAATATTAATTTTTCACGTTAAGCATTGAGGTATTTCTAAATACAGAGCATCTTTGAACATTTTCTTCAACATAGCTGAACTGCAAAAATTTTCCCTTTACTTGAAATTTCCGTAAGTGCTTTATTTCTAGATGAATTAGATTTCCATAAAAATAATAAAGCAAAAATGTCTGTTGAAATGTGTTGCAAATTTTATGCCACATTCATGAAAAAGATTTCTTCCAGAAATGTGCTGGGAGTCTACTAAGTTTAGCATTGTGAGTTGGAGGCCTTGGATTTGAGAATTCAAACTGTTTAAACTTAAATCCAACTCTGCCCTGACTCTGTGACCTTGAACCAGACTCTAAATCTCCTTCTGACTTAATGTCTTTAGTCTAAAATAAGGGTAAGGCTGCTCACAACCTCGTAGGATAATCTTGAGGATTAAATGAGTTAACACATAAAACACAGAGCACACTGCAGGGCACATCATTGGTCTTGAATAAATCTTAGCTTGAGCGTATTTTCCGCTTAAGCCAGGGAGCTAGGAAATTATTTAGAGAATTTTCTCAATTTTAAATCATAAAAGTGAGAAGTGCATCTTTGTCAGGTATGGAATAAACCAAACACCTACTCTGTTGTTGGACAAATTTAAGGTGTGGGAAATGTTAACTGCTCAGTTTAAGTTGATTTACTTATTTTAGTCAAAGATAAAGGTCAAGCTTTCCCATAGACCAAAAGTTTAAAAAGTTATATTCTTGTAATTCAAATACAAAAGGGCACAAGTAATGCATACAATATTATTGAACCTATCAGCACACATCGTAACAAAAGAGACTAGAAGATGCTAGTGTCTGGGTCCCTTTCACGTAGGACAGCCAGGGACGTTTCTCTATGGAGGCTGAATCACGCAGGTTTGACAGGAGAAAGGAAAGGAGGCAGGTAGCATCTGACTAAGAGCTGAGAGGAACAAGCAGTACAACCTGAGGCACATGTGTTCCCACCTGTGCACCCCCCAACCCACACCCACAAAAAAAAAAAAAAAGGAAGTATTCAAACCATTCTGCTGCTAGAAAGTTTCAGTGATTTCAAGTCAGAAGAATGAAACTGTTGAAGAGTCCTAAATTATTGCCGGCTTCGTCTTGGTCAAAACTGTGGTAACTGGCACATCGCAAAGAAAACTGTAACTTTACATTATAGATGATGTTGAGTCCATCAAAAGGCATGAGTATCTCATAACACCAATACATGAAAAAGGCAATATATAATTTATAATGTATAAAATACAGTACATAATGTATTAAGAGTATATACTATATAATAATTAAGTAATGTCACATACTACATAAAATACAATGTGATATAAATATAATGTGTATTTTTTTTTAAGGACAAATCCTGGCACAGGTAAAAAATAGATCCCAAACAAGAAGAGCTAGTAAGTGTTTGAGGAGACTTACCAGTTGCTACAAGTGTCTATCAACACCAGTATCACACTGTACTGATTATCGTCAGGGAGAAAGAAGCTTTCCTCTGCCCTTCTAGGTTTTTCTGGATGGTCTAAGAATTAAGTTGACGCAAGGCATATTGGAGGAGAAAAAGCAAACTTTAACAATATGTATCCATGGGAGAGACCCAGGAGAACTGAGCAATTTGCCAAAATTTGCCTCTCCTTATAAACCATCTTCACTGGGAACTATGTCTAGTCACTTAGGATGGAGCATGATAATGAGAGAAAAAAGAATGAATACATGTATGTGTAACTGGGTCACCATGCTGTACAGCAGAAAAAATAATAATAATGTATTGGGGAAATTAAAAAAAGTAATAGTGGGACTTGTAAAAAAAATCTTCAGCTAAAAACCAAATAATCTGTTAGGGGCAGTAGTTTGGGACTTCAACAGGGCAGGAAGAGGGGAGGAGAGGCAAGTCACATGGAAATGGAGAAGCGAATGTTTGGTAAATAAATGCTTGTTGCGCCATACAGAGACAGTGGGGCACAGAGAGGAATTTTAGCAAACAAAAATTTTTAAACAGAAATTTGCTAGGTTCCTGTCTTCAGGGCTTGTTCATACTGTAATTATCTATGATGATACCTCCCTTCTAGGCAGTCAGGGGAAAGGGGAAAGTCAAAGGTTCTTGTGACTTTTTCATGTCTTGATTGTTTTCAGCTCAAAATAATCCATACGCCAAAGGGACATTTTGGGGTGGCAAGTTTTGCTCCTCTACATTATCTACCGCTGTGTAAAAAGTACCCTACATTTGACAACTTAAAACAAAGAATATTCACGATTTCGGGTTCAAAGAAGCAGGCATACGGGAGTGGCTTATCAAGGCAGTTCTGGTTCACGGTCAGGCTGCAGGAAACTCAAGGCTTGAACATAACTGGAGATCTGCTCCTAAGCTACCTCACATGGTTGCTGTCCAACCTCAGTGCTGACAGCTGTTAGTGTGAAGGTCTTCTCAGGGCCTCCTTGGTTTTGGGTTTCCCCGGAGGGAGATTTCTTCAAAAGAGAACATGAGATGGAGCAATCCAGGCAGAAGCCACAGTGCTCGTGTATGACCCAGTCTCCAAGAGTGCACGCCATCACTCCGTTTAAATGGAATTGTTAGAAGCAAGTCACTGAGTCCTGCCTCACGTAAGAAGAGGAGAATTAGGGTCCATCTGTCAAAGATGGAGGTGGCAGATCAGGTGCGGGCAGGTTTTGAAAACCTGTGAGTTATCAGCCAGATGACAAGGAGAAAAGGGGGTTACACTGGGCTTTCCGAAAATTATGAATTAATAAAACGTTCTAAATGGGAAAGCTGATTCTACAGACATACTACACTGGATCTGGGAATTAAACCTAAACAATTGTGCTGTTAATGAGAATGAGCTACTTAAGAAAACAGGCACAGTTTTTGGGTAACACTAACTGCCAGGTCAATACGAAAAAATAACAGGCCGATGGACCAGGTAATGTCTGAAAAGCAAAGCTAAAAGGAGACAAGAAAAAAAAAAATTTTTCAGGAGAATTACACTTTTGTAAAATCAATGAGCTTAAAAAACCCACTGGAAAACAAACAAACCAAAAAACCCATTGGTACAAACACAGACTTTGACTATAGCAAGCTGATGGTTTAGATTTGCTAGTAAGTTCTGCATCAGTTTTCCAAATCAATTATTTAGTAACCTATTACTTAAAAACTTGGCTTGGATGAAGCAGTAGTTTTTTTACATGGGTCAAATACAGTAAATATAACCCCAAAATATAGGGGAAATTATGTGCAAATGTACTGAATTCGGAGGGGATGTAAGAACACATGAAAAGAATGAAATTAAATCCTTGATGTTGTTTTCATATAAATGTGTAATAATGGGTACACTTTTTTTTGCTTATCTGCTATTTAAGACATTTCTAAAAGTTCTAAAAACAGTCATGTTAAATTTATAATTATAGACTAAAACTTCAGATGGCTTCTAATTATTTTCAGTCAATGATTATTCTTCCAAAAAAATTTTGGTTTTACCATTTTAATCCACTATTGCATCAGTGGTGTTTACATATATGATGTGCCATTTATTGACAGATTTATAAGATTCAGAAGGAAACACAGAATGCGTCATTAACAGTAAACATTCCTCTCCCTGCTCACAAGACTCTCAAACGTCAAAAATCTAATGAAGAGATTAGACAGAGACCGGATCCATACAACACTTAAACAACTGGTTTCTTCCTCAAGAACAGATCTTGCGAATAAGGCACCAGGAAAAGAGTAACGAAAACCCGAAGGAAACTTACATACTTTGTTTGGTTGTTTTGTTCAAATAGATTATTTAGGCCCCACTGAAAACCACCACGTTGATCACACTATGGCCAAGTTATTTTGACTACAGCTATAGCACGAATCGATAATCTAAATAACCCTATAATAATCCACATTGGTCTTTAATTTAGCTGGTATAGCTAGTCTTTACCTTTTTCCTACAGATGCAGCCTTAGGCCCTTTCTCCTCAGAAAGCTTAGGAACACAAATGCATGCGTAAGCTTGGGTATATTTATGCGCTTTCTCTTTCCCACATAATAAAGTGACTCATTTTTTCCATGTTGCAACTTGATTAAATAGAGCAGATGAAATGAAATAATAAGCAAGCTCATATCTTAAAATTTAATAAAATGATATTTTACTCAAAAGATTATTCAATGATTCAGATTTATTCAATGATTCAGATTTATTCAATGATTCAGATCTTTCCTCTTAACCTTAATGAGTTCAATCATTTGACGAGCCTGATGCATAGCTGAACAATCTAATACATTTCTAAAAGATGAAAAATTTGAAAATAATTACTTGTTTATTATGATCCAAGGAAACTTCTGACCATTGATACTATCTATTTTAAAGTATCTATTTTATTTTCTGTTTTTTTAATTCATTAATTAATTTATTTTGTCTTTTTGCCATGTCTTGGGCTGCTCCCGCGGTATATGGAGATTCCCAGGCTAGGGGTCGAATCAGAGCTGAAGCCACCGGCCTACGCCAGAGCCACAGCAACATCAGATCCGAGCCGCGTCTGCGACCCACACCACAGCTCACGGCAATGCCGGATCCTTAACCCACTCAGCAAGGCCAGGGAATCCAACCTGCAACCTCATGGTTCCTAGTTGGATTCGCTAACCACTGAGCCACGACGGAATCCCTTAAAACATCTATTTTAAAGTAAAGCAAACTAGAAAGAGAGAATAAATGAATTAAATTTGGTGATGGATACAAATTCTCTGAAGTTAAGAAAATTGAAGATAACCCATTAAAATCTATTAAGGCATAACAATAGTTGATTGTTTCCTTTTAGAGCAGGCATCAGCAACAACGTTCAAGCTTTTTATAAGGTAAATTTAAAAGACGCATTTACTATACTGAGAAAAATGGATGACACATAATAATCATTCAAAAATATTCATGTGTTTTATTTTATCATAATCAAATAAAAAGATAAGTTGCAAATCATGATGAAAGACTGTCATTTTCTCAGAGCTAAGTCAACTGATTACAGACAAGGGTTAAAAGCCATCCATTGGATAAATGCTAGACAGAGTACATCCATTAGCTAAATAAATAGCAAATGAAGAGCGCTGAGCTGGGGAGAATTCCAGCCCAGGCAGAGTGAAATTACGATGTTTAATTTTACTTTTGGTATGTCCTAAGGATCCCATCTTGAAGTGTAGAAAATGAGGCATTCATTAATAGATATGACAGGGAAAATCTGAAAAGGACTTGAAAGATATAGGGAGAAGCTAGCATTTACCGAGTTTGTGTGGTTCATATAAACTCCCAATTATTTTTCACTACCTTTATTCAAAACTAGATTTAGTACTTCATATGGGTCAACTCAGTGCAAGAATTTAGGACTTGTGTAGTGCTTCTGTTAGAAAACCAAGACAGAAAACCCGTAGGCAGTTTTAGAAGTAATATGAGAGTTCAGGAAGGTGTCAAGTACAACATCAGCTTACAGAATTAACAACACCTCTCCGTAACAGCACTAACCAGTTAAAAACCATAACAGGAAGTAAGAATTACAGCAACAAAACTATAATGTATCTAGGAAATAACCTACCCAAAATGCCAAAAAGAGTCTAAACTAAAATAAACACAAGAAAAAAGCAGAGACAAAGTTTGTCCATGTTAAAATATCATCTACCCAAATGATACATAAAATCACTGCCAAGTCCATGGAAATTATTTCGGCGAGGTTGTTCAAAAACTGAACAATGTGCCTACACCGCGGAAAGTTGTGCTAAAGTGTCCGTGTTGGTTATTGCAGCTTTTCCCTTGCCTGACACAATGTCTTGGACAGTATCTTCCACACTCCCTGCTAAGCTGTCAGAGATGGAGACACAGACATGGAAGACTTAGTTCCCTGCATGAAGAGCTGAATGAAAAGGATGACACTCTGGAACTCGTGTCAACTGCTAAATTGTAGCATGTCCAGGGAAGGTAAGAATGAAGGCTAGCAGGGATTCATTGGACTTTGCCAAAGTTAAAAGCACTGGTGTGGCTAAAGTAATCCAGTAGCAGGTACAACCTACAGCTGTATCAAGTAAGGCAGCATATGTTGGCTGTGTTTATCCACAGGTAGATGACCCCTTGTCTCCACTGTGTGATTAGAGAAAGGATTCCCATTTCTAAGATGCTGGAAAAGAACATCTTTAGTACTTGAGCAGCCGTGGTCTAAGCACTTTGCCCAACCAGGCTTTTAGAAGCAGAAGCTTCTAGAGTGATCTAGTTATGAGATATTGGCCACGTGTTAGGGATTTGATCTCACGTATAGAGAAAAACTCAGCTAGTGGAGTCATTGCACATGTTTAGACTCAGACAAGAAGTAAGGGCGAGTTAATATTAAATGTCAGACAATAGACTCAAGCAGAAGTCCTTAAGTTTCTCTGGCGAATGCCAGATTTAATTCTGGAACATGGAGTGTATCTAAAACAGGGGTTGGATGGCAAGTGGATAAAGCACGATCAAGACAAGGACTTTCACTTTTGTGCTCACCATCGTATCTCTCTCCCTACAACAGTATGTGACTTACAGTAAGAATGCAATAAATATGTGCCTCATGTTGAATTGCTAATTAAAGAAATGGGAGGACGTGTCTACGGGCTGCAGATTTCAGAAGGTCCTGGCACAAGTGAAGTTGTGAAATTGGGCGTTATAGGTGTTTTCAGTCAAAATATCCCCTTGTGCATAATAATAGTGCAAAATAACATAGGCCAAAGGCCATAAATAAATATTTTATGTCGTGTTTAATTACCATTTTTGAATCTACAAGTTAGCAGTTCAAGACTATTCAAGTATTCTAAACTACCAAGTATATATTTTTAACCATTTATGAGTCTTGTAGAAAGTATAATAAAATATACTTATTTTATTGGTTTAATACCAGTAGCATTAAGAGGAAACAATCAAATTATTATAATTGAAAATTCAATCTTTTTTATCATTCGTTGAAGTCTCTGTCACACCATGAGTCCTTTTACCAAGTCACCTGAGAACACAGCTGAAATAATAATTTAGATTCGTCAGAGCAATATCGTTTTTTCTTTTTCTTTTTGGGCCACACCCATGGCATATGAGCGAGGGCAGGGACCAAATCCACATCCTCATGGATATTAGTCAGATTCGCTTCTGCTGCGCCACAATGGGAACTCTCATCAGAGCAATGTCTTGATTGAAAGAATCATTAATTAGGTTATTAAATTAATCACCAAGAAAAACATTTTTCTCATGAAAAGAAAATTACTTGTAGGACCTCTCTCACTTAGACACAGTGATAGTTTTTCCAAAAATAACTTCATTTCTTCTCTAAATTATCCATTATTCAATCATCACTTTTTATTCTTAAATAAAAAATAAATAAGAAATAGGGAGTTCCCATTGTGGTGCAGCAGAAACGAATCTGCCTAGGAACCATGAGGTTGCAGGTTTGATTTTTAACTTCTCTTGAAAGTAGCTCAATGCTACCCATCAAATCAAGCACAAATCTTTCCCCTACTTTTATGCGAGAGAGAACAGAGAAAAACATCCTTCTTGCTTATTTGTTTCAATTAGTCCTCTGACCCAAATGCTGTCATCATGGGCTTGTTGATTATCTAATATAAAAGCTAGTTTTCAGTTTTAGGAGAATTAATATTTTAATTATTGGTCTTTCTAAAGGCAGCTGCCCAATACTTTCGTAAATATGCCACCAGTTAAGTAAGTAAACCAAGTAACAGGACGTGTGAATTTAAAAAAAAAAAAAAAAGCTTGTAGAAAGTTTACAGTTTCATTGATCTGAATTGTGACTTCCATGTAATAGCAGTGTAATTTTTAATATATTACAAAGATCTTTGGGCCTCAAATGAGCAATACTTTTCCCAGTACTAATGTAGAGAGAAGCTACTACTATTATTTTAACTATAGCATACTTTACATAACAATCCTTTGAGTACTCACTATAATCGTCTTTTTTTCAAAATATTTTTTTCATTAATTTTTTGTCAGTTATCTGCCCACAATTCTTCCAGTTACCCAGGCTCAAATTCTCAGATTCTCCTTTTTTTTTTTTTTTTTTTTTTTTGCTCTTTAGGGCCGCACCAGAGGCATATGGAGGTTCCCAGTCTTGAATTGGAGCTGTAGCTGCTGACCTAGGCACAAGAGCCACAGCAATGCCAGATCTGAGCTGTATCTTCGACCTACACAACAGCTCACAGCAACGCCAGATCCTCAACCCACTGAGCGAGGCCAGGGATCAAACCTGCATCTTCATGGGTGCTAGTAGAATTTGTTTCTGCTGAGCTACGAGGGGAACTCCTCAGATGCATCTTGAACTCCTCCCTTGATCTTTAGGAACGACTCAGCTGACAGGTCATCTAAATCTACGTCCATCTGTGGTAAGGCCGCGTCTTTCTCATTTACCAACGCCATTACTACTTTCAGTAATTTCCAGTCATAGCTCAGCACTGCCATGGATGTGCCCTCACTTTGCCTCCTAACATTTTTCTCATGTTATCATCATCCTCTGTATGTAGCAGCCTGTTTTAATTGTTCTAAAATGTGTCTTCCTAATCAACTAATTTTTACGGTTCTAAAATTTCAGTAGCCTGACACATTTAAAACATTGCACACAAAACACTACTTCAGCATCTGTAATCTTCCGGGAGACAGTCCTACGATACATTTCCAACATACCCCAGTATCCACGAAATGTATCATGGGTACCAAAAGTCAACTTGGTCCTTAAAGCACTTCTTACACGGCAAAGAAAACAGTAACATTAATTTGCAACCTCTCAACTGACTATGTTCTCATTATCGTCAACTTCCAAAGAGCCTGGTGCATGATGGATTACGAGAATTCCACAGCTGCCCCATCTGCTACGTTTTAAACTCTTGAGGTGAAACATCACTCACACCACTTGGCAAAGTTTCCTGACGGTATCAGGCGTTCTAAATTTTCATTTCAAGAGAGCATTTTTATTTATTTTGCAAGTAAGTTCTATCTACACAGCCACTTTCTCTTCTGTTTACTGTGCTGACGAATCGCCATAATGTCATTTTATGAATGGCGATATATACTCAGTTCAGTCCATAAACATTTTGGTGTCAGGAGTTGCTGTGGGGATTGGGAATAGAAAACCTCCAATACACGCTGTCCTGAAGACCTTAGCCTACTGAAAAGAAGCAGACAGAGCAACAAATCAAGACTGAAATATTCTACTTTGCCATGCACTAATACGTACAGAAAGAAGCAAAGATCCATGTGAGGAAAAAGTAAATAGGATCTGCATGGTCAGGAAAGTTCCAGAGTCATTCGGCAAAGGCACCAAGATTTTCTAGCATCTTCTAGCATTATTAAATAACTCAACAGGCCGGGAGAGAAAGTCTAAAGCAGCTGCACAGTCTAAAACAGCCTCTCTGTGGGGCTGGAGAGGGGCACTGGGTCACCTCATCAAGCATGTTGATCAATCTGCTGAATCTGGAGGCTACCGAGAAGCCACGGGGGTCTCTGGGTGCCTGCATGCTGGCTGGTGTGGTAAAGGCCTCGATGACATCCGCATTTTAGGACAAGTCACGGCTAACTCCTCTAAGCATTGTTGTATTAGCCAGGATATTTACTCCGCCACTGAAGAAACGATCCAAAACTGGTAAACACTTTGCAGTCATTTTAACCTCTTCGAAGGGCGCTCCCTTTATCACGTCATTTGTGGACTCTGTAACGTGGGGCTGGAATCCAGCCTTTCTTATGTCTCATTTATTCCTACTGAGTCGGGAAAGGGTGGGTTTATAAAGAAAATTATAAAATTACATGTTTATGTCTTAACATCCAGAACAGGGTTAGCGCATTCTGTTTGGGAAATTAACTTGTTTCAGTAATGTCACTCTCACGACCCGTCTGTGCATATTTTACATTTGTGTTTTCTCTCACTTTAATGAGAGAACATTTGATATCAGGAGAAAAAAATCAGAGTCAGACAACTTTGATTTGATCCTTTTCTCCTTGGTTCTGCTCCTCAAGCTTTGCGCTGCTCTATTTATGGGCTTGCCTCTATCTTGTTCTTGCTTGATCCGTATCTCAAACCTGGGTGAAAAAAGTCAGAAATGATTTTTCACAGTTCATGGGTCAGACAAATACGTGTTGGGTAAGTTCTCACAATGAGTCAAGGAATACACATCTTAGGCAGCTGTCAGATACGCTCTGGGGAAAAACGTGGTGAAGAGTAATGAAAACTGATACAATGTGGCCTTTTAAAAAAATAAATGAGTTTTTTCTTTCCTGCGTGGGGATGCTAAAATATGAAATAATACAATAACAAAGTAACTGTATACTAGTATCCTAATTCCTCTTCTTATTGCCATAAGCTCTATTTCTTAGAAATCTTGGACATAGCCTTTGTTAACTCATTAAAATCGGGGGATAAATTTGGGATAAATTTGCATATATGTTAATGTAGGCATTAATGTAAGTCAATTAAAACTCAAGAAAGACACTATAATAAAAAAGGTAAAAGTAAAATACACTATATACAGAAAATCACCAACAATTTCCAGTGATTTTTTTGTTGCTTTTGGTCCTCTGCATATTAGAGAAGGTGTCTGAGAAAAATGCTCCCCCTCTAACCACATGTAATATAAATTCATATATCACTCTATCTGCTTTGCAAACACTGGGATTTGTGAACTGGGAGGCAAAGAAGTACAACTAATACTTATCAAATGTATACAGAAGACGAAAATACCGAAGTGTCAGGCAGCATAATTGCTGAAGACTTTCTAGACAGCCCATGTAAATAATTTTGGATTTTCATTTTAAAATGCATAAGTGACTGCTCTGTGTATGCTCACCTGAGCCTGCTTTCTATTTGAGTTCTAGACACCCTTTAAACCACCTTAAGCCACCTGACCTGTCTGTCATGTGACCCATCTGTCACACCACTCCACTGGCTTAATTAGTGAGGTCATGCCTGAGTTCCTTTTGGGCCAGATCATGGGCCCATATTCTGTAATACTCAAACTCAGCATCTCATGGTAATTCATCATTTGGGATACAAAGCGCACCAGGGTTACTCGTCCTAGGTAAGCTTTTGCAGAAATAATTGTGAGCTGACTAGTCATGACCTTGGCTTTATCTGTGCTCAATTTTTGATCTAAAACTTCAGTGAACATCAATTTTGAAACCATTTCCGAGTACATGGAGAAATAGCGTTTGAAGCTTGGACCATAAATTTTCCTTTAGATATTTCCCTGTTCAGGGTAGATTGAGTAGGATTAAAGAGAGCAGTCATGCACTCAGGGTTAAATAAAAAAAGTATTACACTTGAATGGTAATTTAGGTAGGACTGATGTTTTTTGCATTACAAGACACAGGGGTAAAGCATGGCAGGAAACTATTCAGTGAGGAAGATAAAGGGAAATGATGCTTTAAGCCTCCCTGACCCACAAACAGAAAGAACAGCCATTATTAACTGGAACCAGGAGAAACTGTAAGGCAGGGGACAAACAACCTGACAGTGAATCACCCAGGTAAGTTAGTTGCAGTTTGCTTTCATCAGATAAAAAAAGTTCAATGATGATGAATGTGATAACTAAGATTTAGTTAAGTGGTTAGTGAAGAATATTAAGCTGGGTTTTAAAGTAATATCTATTATCAGATAATCAGGAAAATGTAATCTAAAACCCAATATGTGGAGTTCCCATCATGGCTCACTGGTTAACGAATCCAACTAGGAACCATGAGGTTGCGGGTTCGATCCCTGGCCTCGCTCAGTAGGTCAAGGATCTGGCGTTGCCGTGAGCTATGGTGTAGGTCACAGATGCGGCTTGGATCCCAAGTTGCTGTGGCTCTGGTGTAGGCTGGCGGCTACAGCTCCGATTCGACCCCTAGCCTGGGAACCTTCATATGCTGCAGGTGCGGCCCTAGAAAAGACAAGAAGACAGAAAAAATAAAAATAAAATAAAAATAAACCCAATATGTGATAGACTCTGCACACATCAGATTAAAAAAAAAATGAAACTAGATAATACTTAGAATCTATATTGGCAAAAATATTTTGGAAATTAGTTTGGCTTTATAAAGATACTTAACATTTAGTTTGAAATTTGTACAAATGGTGTTATACTATATAGACATGTACTCAAGCAGATATTTTTCAAAAATATTTATATTGCAAGGGGAGGAGGCAAAATGGGAGAGAGTAAGAGGACAGGCACACCCTCTCCCACAAACACATCAAAAAAACACATCTACATGTAAAATGACTTGCACAGAACATCAACTGAATGCTGGCAGAAGAACTTAAACCTCCAAAAAGGGCAAGAGACTCTTGACATAACTGGGTAAAACAACAGAAAAAGAGAGAGTGAGAAAAGGAATCAGGATGGGTCTAGCATTCCTGAGAAGGAGCTGTGAAGAAGAAAGGTAACCCATACCATGGGAAGCCACCTAACTGACGGCAAGATCAGCTGAGTCGGAGGGATCTCCAAGATGCCAAGAAAAGCGCAGAAGTAGGTCTGAGAACCGAAGAGCAGAGTGAGAGACACACAGATGATCTGAACCACTGGCACACGGACGCCACAGCCTGAGATGCCTGATAGTTAGGCTCCGGAGAAAAAGAAAAACACGTGAAAGATGAAGAAGCTCACAAAACATTCTCAGTTAAAGCAACAGGAGAATTCACCTAAAGCAGTCAACAATGAAACAGACCTCTGCAGTCTGAGAGACCTGGAGTTCAAAAGGGAGAGCGTGAAAATACTGAAGGAATTAAGAGAGGATATGAACAGTAATGCAGATTCCCTCAGAAGGGAACTAGAAAATATAAGGAGGAGCCAAGAAAAACTAGAAATTTCATTTGCAGAGAAACAAACTGAGCTTAAGGCAATAAAGAGCAGAATGAATAATGCAGAGGAATGAATTAGTGACGTGGAAGACAGAATAATGGAAATCACCCAATCAGGACAGCAGACAGAAAACCAAATGAAAAAACATGAAAGCAATATAAGAGACCTATGGGGTAATACAAGGTTGGCCAATCTACACATAATAGGAATTCCAGAAGGAGAAGAAAAAGAAAAGGGGATTGAAAATATGTTTGAAGAAATTATGGCTGAAAACTTCCCAAATCTAAAGGATACTGACATCAAGATACAGGAAGCACAGAAGGCCCCAAATAAGTTGAATCCAAATAGGCTCACACCAAGACATATTACAATAAAAACGGCAAAAGTTAAAGATAAAGAGGGGATTCTAAAGGCAGCAAGAGAAAAGCAAAGCGTTAATTATAAGGGAGCCCCAATAAGACTATCAGCTGATTTTTCTACAGAAACACTACAGGCCAAGAGGGAGTGGCCAGATATATTTGAAGCACTGAAAGGAAAAAAGGTGCAACCCAGAATACTCTATCTAGAAAGACTATAATTTAAGATAGAAGGGGAAATAAAGAATTTCTCCAACAAACAAAAGCTAAAAGAGTACAGCAATACTAAATCCATTCTAAAAGAAATGCTGAAAGAGCTTCTCTAAATTAAAAAAAAAAAAAAAAAAGAGGAAGAACTAGGATGGAGGAAACCACAATTGGAAAGCAGTCACTTAAATAAGACAGCATACAAATCTAACATAAAGATGTTTGGAAAAAAAAAAAAAAAAGACACCAAAAACATACAATGTGGGTAAGGGAAGTAAGAAAAAAATAGATTCTTTTTTTTTTTTTTTTTTATCTTTTCAGGGCTGAATCCATGGCATATGGAGGTTTCCAGGCTGGGGTCTGATCAGAGCTGTAGCTGCCAGCCTACACCACAGCCACATCAATGCAGGATCCAAGCCACATCTGTGACCTACACCACAGCTCACAGCAACACTGGATCCCTAACCCACTGAGCAAGGCCAGGGACTGAACCCACAACCTCATGGTTCCTAGTTGTATTCACTTCTGCTGCATCACAGTGGGAATGCCAGTAGATCCTTTTTTTTTTTATTTTAATGATGTGTCTGAGCCTATATGACTATCAGGCTAAAGAAAGTATATATAGGAAGGGGTTAACATACTTAAAAAACAGGGCAACCACAAATCAAAACCGAACATTACATTCACAAAAAATGAAAAGTACTCGAGCATAAAATAAATGGAAACCATCCAACCAAAAAAAGAAAAGAAGAAAGGAGAAACAGAATCAACTGGAAAACAAGGTTTAAAATGGTAATAAATACACATCTATCAATAATCACCTTAAATGTCCACGGACTGAATGCTCCAATCAAAAGACACAGAGTGGCAGATTGGATAAAAAAGCAAAAACCTTTAATCTGCTGCCTACAAGAAACTCACCTTAGGACAAAGGACACATACAGATTGAAAGTGAGGGGATAGGAAAAGATATTTCATGCCAATGGACATGGCAGGAAAGCAGGAGTTGCAATACCCATATTGGACAAAATAGACTTTAAAACAAAGGTCATAAAGAAAGACAAAGAAGGACACTATTTAATAGTTAAAGGATCCATTCAAGAAGAGGATATTACAATTGTTGATATATATATGCCTCTAATATAGGAGCACCCAGATACCTACAACAAATACTAACAGACATAAAAGGAGAAATAGATGGGAATACAATCATAGTAGGAGAATTTAACACCCTACTCACATCAATGGGCAGATCCTCTAGACAGAAAATCAATGAGAAACAGAAATCCTAAAGGAAACAATAGAAAAGTTGACTTGATCGACATTTTCAGGATATTACATCCAAAAAAAATCAGAATACACATTCTCAAGTGCACAAGGAATATTCTCAAGAATTGATCACAATTGGGGCACAAAGCTAACCTCAACAAATTTAAAAGTATAGAACTTCTTTCAAGTTATCTTCTCTGACCACAATGGCATGAAACTAGAAATCAACCACAGGAAAAAGAAATGAGAAAAAACCTACTACATGGAAACTAAACAACGTTTTACTAAAAAACCAATGGGCCAATGAGGAAATCAAGAAGGAAATTTAAAAAATACCTCGAAACAAATGATAATGAAGACACAACCACTCAAAATCTATGGGATGCCACAAAAGCAGAGCTCAGATGGAAGTTCATAGCAACACAGGCCTTCCTCAAAAAAGAAGAAAAATCTCAAATCGACAACTTAACCCACCACCTAAGTAAATTCAAAAAAGAACAACAAACAAAACCTAAAGTCAGCAGAAGCAGGGAAATCATAAAGATCAAAGAGGAAATCAATAAAATAGAGATTCAAAAAACAATAGAAGAAATCAATAAAACCAAGAGCTGGTTCTTTGAAAAGGTAAACAAAATTGACAAACCTCTGGCTAGACTCACCAAGAAGAGGAGAGAGAAAATACCCAAATAAACAAAATAAGAAATGAAAAAGGAGAAGTCATAACGGATACTACAGAAATACAAAAAACAATGAGTGAATACTATCAACAGTTATATGCCAACAAATTCGACAACCTAGAAGAAACGGACAACTTTCTAGAGACTTACAGACTGCCAAAACTGAATCAAGAAGAAATAGATCAACTGAACAGACCAATCACTAGAAATGAAATTGAATATATCATAAAAGCACTCCCTACAAGTAAAAGTCCAGGACCAGATGGCTTCACAGGTGAATTCTACCAAACATAAAAGATGAACTTATACCCATCCTCCTTAAACTTTTTCAAAACGTTAAAGAAGGAGGAACACTCCCAAAGACATTCTATGACGCCACCATCACCCTAATTCCAAAACCAGACAAAGATACCACCAGAAAACTATCAAACAATACCTTTGATGAATTTAGACGCAAAAATTCTCAACAAAATTGTAGCCAACCAAATCCAACAACATATCAAAAAGATCAGACACCACGACCAGGTGGGATTCACCCCACTGAATGATGGTTCAATACAGTAAATCAATCAATGTCATATACCACATTAACAAAAGAAAAGTCCAAAACCACATGACCATCTCAATAGATGCAGAAAAAGCATTTGACAAAGGACAACATCCATTCATGATCAAAACTCTTACCAAAGTGGGTACAGAGGGAACATTCCTGAACATAATCAAAGCCATTTATGACAAACCCACAGCAAATATAATACTCAATGGAAAAAAACTGAAAGCCTTCCCATAAAATCTGGAACAAGACAAGGATGCCCACTTTCACCTACTGTTATTCAACATAGTGCTGGAAGTCCTAGCCACAGCAATCAGATAAACAAAAGAAATAAAAAGCATCCAAATAAGAAGAGAAGGGGTAAAACTGTCACTGTATGCAGATGACATGATACTATATATAGAAAACCCTAAGGACTCAATCCAAAAGCTGCTTGACCTGATCAACAAATTCAGCAGAGTAGCAGGATATAAGATTAATATTCAGAAATCAGTCACATTTCTGTATACTAACAATGAAATATTAGAAAAGGAATGCAGAAATACAGTACCCTTTAAAATTGCACCTCCAAAAATCAAAAACCTCGGTACATACCTGACCAAGGAGGTAAAAGACATATGCTGAGAACTATAAAACATTCATCAGGGAAATTAAAGAAGATGTAAAGAAATGGAAAGATATTGCATGCTCCTGGGTTGGAAAAATTAATATTGTAAAAATGGCCATGCTACCCAAAGCAATCTACAGATTCAATGCAATCCCAATCAAATAACCCGGGAGATTTTTCACAGAACTACAACAAACAATCCAAAAATTTATATGGAACCACAAAAGACCCAGAATTGCCAAAGCAATCCTGAGAAACAAACAAACAAACAAAACCAAGCATGAGGCATAACTCTCCCAGAACTCAGGCAACATTACAAAGTCACAGTCATCAAGACAGTGTGGTACTGGTGTCAAAACAGACATAAAGACCAATGGAACAGAATTGAGAACCCAAAAATAAACACACATGCCTATGGTCAATTAATCTTTGAGAAAGGAGGCAAGAACATAAAATGGGAAAAAGACAGTCTTTTCAGCAATAATTGCTGAGAAACCTGGACAGCTGCATGCAAAGCAATGAAACTAGAACACACCCTCACACCATACACCAAAATAAACTCAAAATGGCTGAAAGACTTAAATATAAGACAAGACACCATCAAACTCCTGGAAGAGAACATAGGCAAAACACTCTCTGACATCAACCTTACAAGTGTTTTTCAGGTCAGTCTCCCAAAGCAAAATAAATAAAAGCAAAAATAAACCAATGAGACCTAATCAAATGAACAAGCTTTTGCACAGAAAAGGAAACCAAAAAGAAAACAAAAAAACAACTTACAGAATGGGAGAAAGTAGTTCCAAGTGATGCAACTCACAAGGGCTTAATCTCTAAAATATACAAGCAACTTCTACAACTCAACAGCAAAAAAGCCAACAATCCAATAGAAAAACGGGCAAAAGACCTGAATAGACATTTCTCCAAGGAAGATGTACAGATGGCCAACAAGCACATGAAAAAATGCTCAACATCCCTGAATATTAGAGAAATGCAAATAAAAACTACCACGAGATACCACCTCACACCAGTCAGAATGGCCATCATGAATAACTCCATAAACAGCAAATGCTGGAGGGGGTGTGGAGAAAAGGGAACCCTCCTGCACTGTTGGTGGGAATGTAAGCTGGTCCAATCACTATGGAGAACACTATGGAAGTACCTTAGAAATCTATACATAGAACTTCCATATGACCCAGCAACCCTACTCCTGGGCATATATCTGAACAAAACTCTCCTTAAAAAAGACACATGCACTCGCATGTTCACTGCAGCACCATTTACAATAGCCAAGACATGGAAACAATCTAAATGTCCATTGTCAGATGACTGGATTAGGAAGATGTGGTATATATACACGATGGAATACTACTCAGCCATAAAAAAGGTCATAATGCCATTTGCAGCAGCATGGATGGAACTAGAGACTCTCATACTGAGTGAAGTAAGTCAGAAAGAGAAAGACAAATACCATATGATATCACTTATATCTGGAATCTAATATACAGCCAAATGAACCTTTCCACAGAAAAGAAACTCATGGACTTGGAGAATGACTTGTGGTTGCCTAGGGGAAGGGGGAGGGAGTGGGATGGATTGAAAGCTTCGGGTTAATGAATGCAAACTACTGCTTTTGGAATGGATTAGCAATGAGATCCTGCTGTGTAGCACTGGAAGTATGTCTAGTTACTTACGACGGAGCATGATAATGGAGAAAAAAAAGAAGGTATACATGTATGTATAACTGGATCACCATGCTGTACAGCAGGGAAAAAAACTGTATTGGGAAATAACAATTAAAAAAAAAAAAAAAAAGAATGCACATAAGGCAGTAACCTGGGGCAGGTGGATGACTAGTCCCAAAGTTTTCCTTCTCCACTGACCAAGCCCTCCTTCTCCACTCCACTGACACCCATGAGGGGCCCCAGGTCGGGGGCGGGGGGGGGGGGGAACGGAGAGACCACAGCCTGGGCCTTGAGAACGGAGCCAAAGGCAGCCTCCAAATGCCCACAGTTCTCATGCTCCCAAATTGGATCAGAACAACGCAAAACGTGCTCAGTGAGACCACAAGCCCTGCTGGGACCCACCCAGCCAACAGGCCAGCCTCAACCCAAGACAAAACCAGGCCTTGGGGCCCGCCCCGCTTAGCGCTGAAGATGGAGCCCGAGGCAGCCGGCAAAAGTCAACGGGCTCCACCCCGACCCCACACGTCAAAACCGAATTAGGACTTTTAAAACCGAGTAACCCGACCAGCCCACAACCCTACGCCCGCGGGCCTCCTCACCAACCTTCCCCGAAGTTCCGGCCCTCGAGGAGGAGCCAGTGGCAGCAGACGCGAGGCCCCTCCGTCTTCCTGATTGGCCAGCTTCTCCGCCCAGTGCATCCTGGGCCTTGTAGTCCCAGCTTAAGCCCTGGCAGAGAAGGTTCTGGGTGCCAGGCTGGAGGTGACTAGCACGGCCTCGTGGGCAGAGAGGGAATGTGGCAAGGCGTTTTGCCCACCTACCAGGCAGTGTGCTAGGTTTGTTACAGCCCTTGTGTGTCTTTAATTTTCAGTCCAGGAGTGTGGTTAGTCAGGCTCTGGACTGAAAGTGCTTGGGCTTGAATTCTACTTCAGCACTGGTTTAGCCACAGAAGTCCTTACCTGTCACATGAAGATAATATCTGTTTTCTTGTGGGGTTTTTATTGAGGGCTAAGTGAGGTAATGCATCACATTGGGCTTGGCAGATGATGTGCCCCATAAAGGTTCGCGCTTATCATTCCTATAAATCTGCATGGATGAGGACACAGCAGCTGAGAGGTGGACATTGGTTTCTTGCCAAGCGGCAAAGCTGGGATGCAAGCCGTCTTTCCTGGATTCCAAGAGGAATCTCTTTCCCTCCCATCTTTGGAGCTGACTAGGAGACTTCTCTTGGTGCCCTCAGGAATGGCCTGAGCTTGACCTCCAGCATCAGATTCTACACAAGCCTGCCTTCTCCAAATCTCCAGCCTAAGACTCACCACCCTCTCCGACCAGTCACTTTCTGGCCACCTTCGACACATGGAATGTTTTAATTTTATATCCAGTTACCTTCAGTTTAGTGCTAGCATTTGTTGTCTCATGCAGAGTTAAGATATATGAGGAGGGGCACAGGAGAACTGGATTTCAGTCCTAAGGATAGCCAGCTATGCAATCTTGGAAAAGAGTAACTTAGTTATCTGATCCTTTAATTTCCTCATCAATTTCCTTATGAGAGAGACAGGCTCCATCAGTATTTTCTCAGTTTCACTCATTATTGGGCCACTGTTATGCTTGGTTTCCCTAGCTGTGTACCACCTATATTATTACCTTAATTTTTATTTATTTATTTTTTTTGCTGCACCCACAGCATGCAGGAATTCCCAGGTCAAGGACTGAACTCCAGCCACAGCAATGATAACAGTGGATCCTTAATCGCTTGGCCACCAGGGAACTCCATTACCTTAGTCTTTTAAATTTACTTCCCTTTAATGTTAAAATCTACTTAAATTTTTAAAAATATAATCAGTGTGAATGGAATAAAAACAAGCAGAATGGAATGAGGAAAATAGACAATGAGAATAAAATGATATTTATAATCATTAAAATATTTATATTGCTATAAATCTGATAGCAAAAAAAAAAAAATTCCCTAGTATTCAGTGGCAGATGAATGAAAAATAAATAGAGCTATAGTTGGCCCTCTGCATATACAGTGGATTTTGGTATGGGGATGATGGAAGGAGAAATGGGACTATCACATAATACAATATTTAATCTTTTGATTAACTTAAAAACATTTATTATGGAGAACTTTAAACACATACAAAGCAGAAAATGATAAAATAAATAACCAGGAGTTCCCGCCGTGCCACAGCAGAAACGAATCCGACTAGGAACCATGAGGTTGTGGGTTCGATCCCTGGCCTCGCTCTGTGGGTTAAGGATCCAGCATTGTTGTGAGCTGTGGTGTAGGGTCACAGACGCGGCTCAGATCTGGCATTGCTGTGGCTCTGGCGTAGGCTGGCACCTACAGCTCCGATTAGACCCCTAGCCTGGGAACCTCCACAGGTCACAGATGCGGCCCTAAAAAGACAAAAGACCAATAATTAAATAAATAAATAACCATATTCCCTTTAATTATTGCCACTTATTAGCCCATAACTGATTATTATTCATCATACTTTTTCAATTTTCCCCATCTAATTATTCTGATGCAAGTTTCAGCATATGTCATTTAACTAATGAATATTTAGTATGCTTCTTTAAGGATAAAAAATTTTTAAAAATTAAAAACAACATTTTACAATTAAAAATCATTGGTAATTCCCTATATTATATAATATGACAAGTAATAAAATTTCCATGGGTGCCCCATTTTTTTCAGTTGTTGCTTCTGAATGGGGAATCAAATAAAAATCCATGCATTAAAAATGGTTTGCCTATCTGCTACACATCTTTTTTAAATATTTGCTTTCCTTCTTGTTTTCCTTTTTGTTAAAAAATATTTGCTTTCCTTTGGAGAATGTTGCTGCCTGAAACTATCTTTTGTATTTTCAATGAAATTTGTGCTTAACCCTAACAATGTCATCATATTTACATACCCTTTTAGGAAAAGAGAACTTCCCATTGGGCACTGTGTACTTCCACCAAAAGACAAATAATGTCATAATATTAGCAGCCATCCGTGTTCATTGCCTGGAGTATCATTTATTAGCAACTACAAAGTGGTATTATTGTAAATTCAGCAATCCTTTATTATGTCCTTCATAAAGATCAATTTTATATTCATCAACTGTTTTTCTACTCTGATATATTGTTCAAACGAGAAAGATGAGATCAATGATGGTTTTTCCTTAACAATTTTCAAAATTTTGAGTAGCTTCTAGGGCAGACAGACTCTTAATCGACTCTTCAGAGTTTGTTCTGTGGCAAACAGACTCCTACACAGACCCGTTTATTCCTCCATTCTTGGTTTTCACTCCATTGTGTAATCATTTCACTTTGAGTGGGAGGAGACCTGTGATTTGCTTCCAATAAAAAGCATGTAGCAAAAGATGCCACCGCCAGGTTTAAGTTATGTTATAGACGATATCACCTGAGCAGACTGGAGCTAGAGACGCTCTTTGCAGGCGAGATGAAGTGGCAACCCTGTTGGAGAAGACGGTGGGGCAAGGATTTCTGGCAGCTTCTAAGATCAGAGGGGCCCCTCCAACTCATAACCAGCAAAAAAAGACCTTCAGTCCCCCTTCTGTAGACGCACTGGATTCTGCATATAATCTAAATGAGTTTGGAAACAAATTCTTCCCAAGTGAAGCACCAAATGGAAACAAAGCCTAAAAGTTAGATTACACAAATATACAACTATTCCCTTTCGGCTGGGCTCAGACTCCTTACCCACAGAAACTTTAAAATACATTAATCTTGTTAATGCAAAAATTCTTCTTTTTTAAAGCTTTGAGAATGTCTTAAATTTGCTCCTGAGTCCACTGACGTGTCAGTTGACTTTGATAGCTTCCTTGCTCCCTGCCTTGGCAAGATCTGTCAGTCATATATTTTATTCCAGATCTGGAACTAGCCATTTTCCTTAGAACGCTAGTTGCTTTTACCTGAGAAATGGTACTTAAAAATCGCAGTTGTGATGGTATGGATACCTAGGGATTCTGAGCTGGTCACTATTTTTAGACATTTAGAAAGGACAGAGACAAACTTTTTTTTTTTTAATAAAGAAAAGAATGCACCATGAATGCATACTATCACATCGAATTCTGCTTTTATGTTATGTGATTTTTCCCTTAATTATAGTTGACCCTTGAGTAACACAGTTTTGAACTCTGGGGGTCCAGTTAAAGGTGGATTTTTTTTTCAATAAAAAAATGCCCTCCATTTTCGTGGGTTTTGAGTCCTCAGATTCAATTAGCCTTGGGTAGAAATTCCCACCCCTCATTTGTTGTGTATGGTACAAGGAACCCATGACATGGGTTGACTATGGCACCTGAGTGTGGATGGATTTGGGAGTGTCTAGGGCTCCTGGGACCATTCCCCTGCTGATACCAAGGAAGGACTGTATATAAATTTTGCCTGCATCTCTTATTCTCATACCTCAAAAGCCCATTTCTAAATGACATAAGTATATAACCCATTTGATGTATCATAAACGACACACAATAGTTTTAGAATACTGCTAGTAAAAGCTACTTCAACTCTACTACTGTGTAATGACTGATCAACAGCTGAATATATTTTAAGATTTTTATATTTATTATCTGTAAAAAATAAGTTATTTTTTATTTGTAAGATTTTTATATTTATTTTATATCTATTTTTATCTGTATCTTTATTTTTGTATTTATCTATCTTATCTGTAAGAATGTGCAGGGGTTCCCATCGTGGCTCAGAGGAAACAAATCTGACTAGCATCTCATGAGGACGCAGGTTCCATCCCTGGCTTTGCTCAGTGGGTTAAGGATCTGGCATTGCCATGTGCTGTGGTGTAGGTTGCAGACGTGGCTCGGATCTGGCGTTGCTGTGGCTGTGGTGTAGGCCAGCAGCTACAGCTCGATTCAACCCCTAGCCTGGGAAATTCCACATGACGCAAGTGCAGTTCCCCCATAAAAATGAATGTCTGTATTTGTGTAACTGGGTCACTTTGCTGTACAGGAGAAATTAACAAACAACAAAAAAAGAATGTGCAAATTCTGTTTTTAAAGCCACTGAAATAGGGATCTAATGAAGCTTCACTTATTTCAGGCTGCCTCTGGTTTGAATGAACTGAGCCTTCAAAATTTAATTTAGATTTATAATTAAGTACATATTTCATATCTCAAAATTAAATCTACAAAAAGCCTAATATTTTTTTTCCAGTCACTTCTACCTTCTTGTCTCTTCCTTCAGTATATAATTTTCCTTTTTTTGTCAAGAATCAAATGCTGCTGCTACAGAGTTTTGGAAGGTCAGCAGCTACCGCACTGGCGCGGCAGGATGTTAATATCCGTCACCCGGAAAGACTGCAAGCGCCGGGTACCACCTCTGAGTCTGGAGATCCATGGCTGAGCCCATGAAAATTAGCACCCTATTTGACACTTCAGCGATCACTCCTGCAAGAGTTAGCTACTGCTGGTAATGAACCGCTGTAAAATGTAATAACTTAAACAATCATTTATTATTTCTCACTAGTGCATGTGTTGGCTGAGCAGTTCTGTTCATCTCAGCTGAGCCTGCTCAGGCATCTCAGTTGGTGGGTTGTCTAGGGGCTGCCTGGTTTCAGAAAGGCTGAGTAGATGTCTCTGCTCTCCCCACATACCTCTCACGTTCTTCCAGCAGGCTAGTTTTCATGGCAGAAACAGTGTTTCAAGAGAGAAAGCAAAAGGGCAAAAGCACCTTTTCAAGCTTGTTTGGGTCAGGTTTGCTTCTGTTACTCTGACACAAAGTCAAGTGCAGAGCCAGTGTGAGAAGGCACCATCCAAGGGCATAGGTACAGGATGGTGTGGGGTAAAAAAAAAAAAAAAAAAAAAAGCCACTCATGCAATGAACCTGCCACAATTCCTTTTTCCCAGGCTCTGTACTAACCACCTGTCGTGTGAGGTTAAGGGTGGACTTGAGGTGTCAGGTGGTAGATGAGGTAGATGATGCACTAAAAATCATCTGGGGCTGGCTGGGAGAGGACAGCTCGGATGTGACTGACTTTGTAAAAAATTTTTTTATTAGAGTTGATTTACAATGTTCTGTTAATTTCTCCTGTACAGTAACATGACCCAGTTATATAACTTCTTTTTCTCACATTATCCTCCATTCTGTTCCATGTCACATTGACTAGATATAGTTCCCTGTGTTATACAGTAGGACCTCATTGCTTATCCACTCCAGATGCTAGAGTTTGCAACTACCAACCCCAAACTCCCAGTTCCTCCCAGTCCCTCCCTCTCCCTCTTGGCAGCCACAAGTCTGCTCTCCATGTCCTTTTTTTATTTGAGTGTCCAATTGATTTGCTTCTCTTCTTCTTCTCTGCTCCCCCTTCCCCTTCCCCCTCCTTCTTCCCCTTCTTTCTCTTTTCCTTTCTGTCTTTCTATCTTTGTCTCTTTCTTACACACACACACACACACACACACACACACACACAGTCTTAACAATCACCCTGTCACCTTATCTAAAATAATTGGAGCATGTGCTCAGAGAAATTGGTCTTTCCTCTACTTGTCCCTAAGTACATTTTCACACTTTGTCTCTTACACATGGAGAAAAAGACTTTGAAGGGGTAAATGTTGGCGAAAAGTACTTGGCTGAAGTGCTTTTTGGAAGATTTTTTTGTTGCAATTACAACATAATTACTCCACAGAGTATTTGTAATGTTCAGAAATACCCAAAAAGATTTAATATGAATGAAGGAAGAATTGAATAAATGACCAAATAATTAAATTGCTAATATTCCAAATCTAAGTTCTTTCCAATTCTTAAGATCTAACAATTGTTATTATAGGAGGAAGATATATATTTGACGTAAGTTTCTGTTAAAAGTTGAAACATGTTCCCAAAGATTTTGAAACAATCATATATTTACTGTAATTGCCAAAGTGATTTTTCTAGAGTCTCTTGAAGAAATCAGAGAGTTGTAATTTTACTAAAAGGTTCTTAATGATGTAACATTTACTGACATTTGAAGCGATATTAAGTTGAATACACCATTTGGGTAAACTCTAATGCATCTGAAACATTTTAAAAATAAGAAAAATAATCATTCATTTTTTCTCTCACTCCATCCTGATAGTGAAACACCGGCAAAGCATCACTTTTTAAATTCTTAGATACTTTTCAGAATACATAGAAAAACATTTAATTTCTAATTTTTCTTAAATAATGGAAATACTTTTAGGGCTATATATATGTATATATATTTCAATTGTATTTGTAATAGTCTTCTGTTGTTATGATGAATAACTATGAAATATCCTTAAAGAAATAGACATATATTTATTCTATAACCATGGGAAACAATTTCAAATGGTCTTAACATTTGCCATTCCAAATATTAGTCAGTGGCCAGGCTGATGTGTATTTAAAAAAGAAATGTTCTCTTTTTGCTTTTTGTCTTTTTAGGGATGAATCCGCGGCATATGGAGGTTCCCGGCTAGGCGTCGAATGGGAGCTATAGCCGGCCTACGCCAGAGCCACAGCAACGCGGGATCCGAGATGTGTCTGTGACCTACACCACGGCTCACGGCAACACCAGATCCTTAACCCACTGCGTGAGGCCAGGGATCGAACCCGCAACCTCATGGTTCCTAGGCAGATTCGTTAACCACTGCGCCAGGACAGGAACGCAAAAAGAAATGTTCTTAATATTCACATATACTTCAAGCATACCATTTCCCTATCGATAGCTTAATGTCTGTTTTCTAAATAAAACTTTTTTTCTTTAAAAATTCTGGGGGGTTTTTCTACATGATCTAACCATAATCCAATACGTATAGGTTTTATAAATGTTTTATTAAGAGGATATAAGCTATAACAAAGAATCTAGGAAGAAGGTTTGACCTCAAATTTTGTACAACCATATTGGGGAGATAGTGACCTACTGTAAGAACCTTTATTAATGGGAATCAAGCTTACTTTCACACACCTTTCCAATATACCCTCCTAATTGCTCTAAAATGCAGATATTCCTTAAAATCCATCATCTGCTGTTGCTTAAAGGATAAAGTTGCTTCCCTAAACCCCTTGTAATCTGACTGCCTTGCCTCTTTATGTCTTCAGCTTATCTCTTTTATAGGCAGAATAAACTACAGACAATCCTCCAAAACTGTATCATCTTTGAAGCCTTCCTAGGTTTTCTCATGCTATTCCTCTGCCAAGAACTCTGTCCCAGCTTCTGTCTAGTCAACTACGTCAAACTAATTGTTCAAGACTCAGCTCAAACTTGACTCCCTCCTATCACGACCTCTCCCTCACCCTCCACAGGATGAGCTGAATGTCCTTGATAGGTCGTCTGCTTCTCTACTAACCTGCCGGCATGTGTCTGTCTCAGTGCAGCACATCCTACCCGAAAATATGATATTCTTATCTATCTCCAGGGTCATGCTTCTTAGGTGGGCTCAAAAAATCAAATCTACCACCAAAGGATAAATACTAATATTATAATATTTAAAATAATAGTCAATCTAAAGAAAACTCCAAATAAAGAATTCAATAGATTTTGAGTGATGGTAAATATTTTTTAATAAGGGTATCATCTCTAAAAGAAATTATCGATTGATACCTTCTTCCCAATTTTAAATCAGGTTATATCTATTTTATTATTGACAAGTATTTTAAAAATATCAACTCTCTGTTGCTATATTTGCAGCAAAGTTTTACAAGTTTGCTTACGTCCTCTCATAGTGTTTATTATTTTAGATGTAACTCATATTTTAGATTATACGTATTCAAACTTACCTGTCTATATTTGTTTTATTTATGGGAATATTTTCCTACAGTTTAATTAAACAAAGAATTATTAAATCTGAAATTTTTTTTGATGTATGGAGTCATGTGAGTATTTAAACTTATTTACCATCCTATCCCAAAAGAGTTTCAACAAGAATTTCAAAGGGGATGGAAAAGGGTGATTACAGAGGTGAATATACGACACTGAATTGAGAAAATTTTGTGACCGATAATATGATTGAGAATATGAAATTTACCTAAAGCTTGTTAAGTGGTTAAACTAAAGGAAAAATAAAGTTGGTCATATGATCCACTACACATCGACATTGTGAAATCTGCACAGATATAGGACGGTGAGTTATTGAAGGTATGTGAACCTGAGTGTGGTATGTTCACAACTGGGTTTTGGGAGTTCCCGTCGTGGCTCAGTGGTTAACAAATCTGACTAGGAACCATGAGGTTGCGGGTTCGATCCCTGCCCTTGCTCAGTGGGTTAACGATCCGGCGTTGCCGTGAGCTGTGGTGTGGGTTGCAGACGCGGCTCGGACCCTGCGTTGCTGTGGCTCTGGCGTAGGCCAGTGGCTACAGCTCCGATTGGACCCCTAGCCTGGCAACCTCCATATGCCTTGGGAGTGGCCCAAGAAATGGCAAAAGAAAAAAAAGACAAAAAAAAAACCTGGGTTTTAAATCATTTTTCCATGTTTGTACAGACTATTGCAAAACACATGTAGAACATGAAATGAGATAGATCAATGTAGGTGTACTGGCATTTGCCATACCAAAAAAAGCCCACATAAACAATCTAATAGGAGGTGTCATCATGGCTCAGCAGAAACGAATCTGACTGGCATCCATGAGGATGCAGGTTCGATCCCTGGCCTTGTTCAGTGGGTTAAGGAGCCCGCCATGCTGTGGCTGTGGTATAGGCCAGTGGCTACAGCTCCAATTCGACCCCTAGCCTGGGAACTTCCACATGCTGAGGGTGCGGCCCTAAAAAGACAAAAAAGACAAAAACAAAAAAACAAAAACTGAACCAATGAAAACGTTCATGTGCCTAAAATTGGGTTGGTTAAACAGTATTAAAGTTAAATACTACTGCTGGATAGTAGTTGTGTTAAATATTGAAGGAAATGGGATAAATTTTGTGCTTTTTATGCAGTATCACTATTTTCTGATTCCTCAAATGTCCATTCCTGAAACATCTGAATGCCATCTTCAGCGCCTCTCCCTCCGCCCTCTACAGTGTTCCTTGGACTCTTCAGTGTTCTTGCAACAATCCCTTGCTTTCCATTCTCCAAAGACACCCTCCAAATTTAGATCCTTATAAAGACTTTCAGAACAACCTCAGCAGAGGTCTAAGGAGGAGCCTGAAGCCTACCCCACTAGCAGTACTGAGGCGACCTCTCCTGGGGGGCGGGTCAAGCAGCCGGGGGCAAACCTCACCTTCCACCCGCAGGTGACAGTAATGAGGCATTGCCTCCTCTCCCTACAGGTGTGATGTCGTCGGAAGTCTGATAAAACAGAAGATTTAAATGAAACACAGAGTCTCCCAACGCGATATGCAAAAGGCCCAGGTGACAAAAGAAATAACTTAGACCCAGAAGCAGGGACTCACCACCCCTAGGAAAATACACTCATGCCCAGATAACACAGAGGCAAAGGCAAAAAGCTTTCTCCCTGTGGAACAAAGCAGCATGAGAACACTAATTTACGGAACACAACAATCTTTTATAAGATACTGAAATTCAAAATCTCACTCCCCTTAGGATATGAGGCTTTTAAGATTAAGCTCTGGTAATAATTATAATTTTGTTCTGATAATATATTCTGGGTCAATACGCTGTAAAAACAAAAAGGATGTAATCACCTAGAATTGACCTGCAGAGTGTTTAGAAGCCTCCTTGTTCTGAAACAACTGTGTTTGTGTTATTAGCTCCAGGATTTGAAATCCAGCCCCACTTTATTCACCATCCTGGGTCTACTGAAGGCTGCTTACAATGAATATGCATCGAATTAACATCAGAGGATTAAATACATGATGTATACATTCAAATGGAGCAAAGGAGCTGCTGAGAGGTTTACATGCACCATGTTCCTAAAAATGGTTTTACCTGACATCTAGAAACACCAGGAAGAATGAACTCTTGTGAGAACTGTGGCCTACAAAGAATAATATTACCTTTTCTGTGTCATGTTTATTGATTTATATTATTTCATTTGCTCGGTACCTCAACCTCAAGGCAGATAAGAGTACATATGGTATACGAACTACTAAGTATGTTTTTAGAGTTTTATTTAAAATATTTAAAAAATAAAAAAAATTAAAAAATCATTTACGTGTCTTTGTTCTGAGAGATTATATATTTTTAAAGCTATGAATAAATATGTGATAAAGTCTTAATGCACATGTAACCCTGACCAGCAGGAACATAACCCAAGTAGAAAGCTGGTTAATTTTCATAGTACTTTGGTCACCGTATTTAACAAATATACCAAGATTGAGAAAATAGTTTTGCCTTGCTTTAATTACATAGATCCTTTCCCTAGGTCTTCTGCTTCATCATATAAAGGAAAAAATAGAAATTTCAGGTTCACCAATAATAATTAGTATACCATATATTCTATAATACATAATCCCTACAAGATAAACCAAATACCTGATGATAAAAGCAAATCATTAGATTTTAGATATATAAGTTTTACATAAATGTGAATAGGGATGCATGAACCAGGTGGAGTAAATTACTTTTTACTCCTTCAGCAAATTCAATTTAGATATACAGTTTTACCCTCCAGGCCTATTTACGCTTTAATGAAATAGTTTTGTTTGCTAAACTCTTTAAACGTATACAACGAGACTCTTTCCTTTATCAGTTTTTACAAAAAACAACTATTAACATAAAAAACGGTCCTCTTAAAGTATTATATACAGACGATTTAATAAGTATCTTAAACCTTTTAAAACTGAAAGACTTTTTAAGTTATTCCAGTAAGATATCTTTACTGGTAAAACTCAAAAGTGTGATTGTTTACTTGATGGGAATGACCCTATGAACTCTTTGAAATGAAAGAAAGAATATAGATAATTATGTTACACTCACAGCTATAATCTGCATTGTGTACCATCTATTTACAACTGCTATGACGTTACACTGCTGTCAATTTTATCCCTAATGTTTTCATTCTAGCATTTCTAAATTTCTCTGCTTAACAATTTTAAATTGAACTGTAAGGTAACAACATAATTTAGGTTACTGGAAGTCAATTAACTCTGCATGATACTTGGGAAAAAATTGGCTTATACAATTGCAATTTCAGAAAATAAAAAGCTTCATTTTTGTTTGTAAAGAGTAGCTTACATCAAGGACTATTATTCTACTGGGATATATTTTTGGCTCCAACCTAGCAGAAAATAAAGACACTTTTTTTTTTTTTCCTTTTACATCGTTGACTCCACTGTATCCCTCTAACTGAAGAAGTTTCCGTAAGATATTGCAGCATGTTCAATGCTTTGGGTTGCTTTAGGGAATATTGTTTTAAAAAAGATTAAACCATTGATGACTTTGGCTTTTAACCTCAGTCATAAATGCAAGTACTCTACAATATCCTCACAATTTAAATGCAAATAATCTTTAAACAAAACTAATCTTGAGGGCTTTTGTATAGTGAATGATAAATGGAAGTGAATTTTATAAAGTGTGAGAGTGAGCAACCCTAGGTTCTTTTTCACATCAATCATCTCTCCACATGGATCAACAATTAAAATAGTTCAGTGCTTTTGAGGGAGTCAGGGAAAGCAGGTGCATCATTTAACTGCCCGTGGCACTACCTTGGGGACAGACAAGCTGATCCGAAGGGTAAGTGTTAATTGAAAAACGTGTAAAGGAAACTGAAAATCCTTTCTCTAGGTTTGCTTACCTGCAGAACCAAATCTGGGTTGTGCCTAGAAAGCTTAATTATCTTGTCTAAAACAGTACACGCTTAACACAAAGTATACAATTATTATAGTTGAGCTCATTACACTGAAGAAATTAACTTATCTTTTGAAAACATTACTTTCAGGAGAATTTTGTGATACCTAAAATAATACTTTACATATGTCCGACAGAAAGAAAATTTACCTTTGGTTATGGTAATTGTTCATGAGCTTACTCTATATATGTCATTGTAAGTTTAAAAATAGGAAATTTGTGTTCAGTATTTCCTTCCACTTCCAATGTTTTTTTTCTTGAGACATAGAGAGTGTAGGCAAATAAGTCAAAATTTAAAAATGAAACACTATAATGTATCTTCTTCACTAACCAGATCTAGGCTTCTGAGTGAAGAAGCTAATTTCAGGTCTAATACAAAGGTAATACACATTGATCCTTTGTTATTTTGCAATACAAAAGTAAGAAAGGGTTGAAAGGATGGTTGAGACATACATAAAGGCCACAGGAACCAGTTTGAAGGGGCAACCACTGTCTAGATAAGAATCTAAATTCCTACTGACATGGATGAACAAATGAATGAATGAATGAACAAATAAGCAACGGAAAAAGAAAGCTCTTCCTTACAGAAGATTAGCTAAAACACATAAAAAGAATTATAAAGTCAAAGTAGAATCAATAGATAATAAACCTAGCAGGTCAAAGTTTAATAAGTAAAATTAGTTACGAATTAAAAAGACTCCAAGGAATCATTTTATCCCCATATTACCGGGAAGAGCAGAAATGAATACAAGGGTTATACAAATCAAATTGAATCTAAAAGCTAGAACTGCTTTGATCATATATTTGAAATAACAGTGAACTGAATCAACAGACTAAACATTTTAAGTACTTTGTGTTTATTACAATTATTTTTAAAAACTGTGCTGCACTGGTGACATGTAGCACCTACCAACAGAAATGAGTTTTATAAAAGCCTCACTCAGAAGGTAGTTTTTCTTTCCTTGTTTAATCTACTGTTTGACGTCAGTATTTGATTACTTTTAAATCATTTTTTAAGTTGAAGTGTAGTCAATTTCCAATGCTGTGTTAGTTTCAAGTATACAGCAAAGTGATTCAGTTATGCATATGGATATATATAGCCTTTTTCAAATTATTTTCCATTATAGGTTATTACAAGATATTGAGTATAGTTTCCTGTGCTATACAGTAGGTCCTTATTGTTTATCTATTTTATACATAGTAGTTGTATATGTTAATCCCGAATTCTTAACTTAGCTCTCCCTGCCCTACCCTCTTTGTTAACCACAGATACATTTTCTATGTCTGTGAGTCTAGTTCCATCTTATTTGTTTATAATAATCATGTATGATATGTACTCAAGAGAGCTACCCAGAAAAACTCCTTGGAATTTTTCAACTCAGGACTTGGAGATAAAGAAAGAGAGTAATAGGCATGAATAGACTGAAGAAGAGAAACTGGCTTCATCTTACCACTGATTTAACTGTATGTATATTTCTGAAGGATTTATAGTTGGGTTTAAATAGAAATCTCTAGTTTCTCTGGACAAAGAACTAGAGAAACTCATTAGCTAATTTTAACTGTGAGAATAGTTTCTTTTCTAGTACGTCTGAAATCCTTTACTTCCATGCTTTCATGAAATATTTTTTATCATTATTTTCCCCTCCCTTGTTGTATTTCGGTCAGTAAATTATTCAACAAGTAATAACTAGATCTTTAAGTGTTCTACAGGAATAATAACATGAATAATAATACATTTTCTAGTTCTAGAAATTGCAATCTAGTGGGAGAGAAAAATTAAAGGTGAAATTTGTGTTACAGTGTAGTTTTGATTTTTGTCAGACTTTTCAGTACTGTTTGCAAGGTGTTCACAATCTGTGCAGTTGTTTAATGTTAAATACAGAGAGTGTAAAATCACATTGTCATTAATGAGAGTTCTTTCTCTCAATAAGTTCTTTGAATGTTGTTTTCAACCTGGAAATGGTTGACCTGGATTTTTTTTTTTTTTTTTTTTTTTGCTTTTATGGCCAAACCTGCAGCATATGGAAGTTCCCAGGCTAGGGGTCGAATCGGAGCTGTAGATGCTGGCCTACACTGCAGCAATGAGGGATCCGAGCTGCATCCGTGACCTACACCACGGGTCATGGCAACGCCAGATCCTTAACCCACTGATTGAGGCCAGGGACTGAACCTGCATCCTCATGGACACTAGTTGGATTTGTTTCTGCTACGCCACAGTGGGAACTCCTATTTTTAGTATAATTAAAATATTACATAACATTATTAAATACTAATATATTCCTCTTACTAAATACTTGTAGATTTGGGGGCACCTTTTGTGCATTTAGCATCTTCTTTTGAATATATTTTATATAAAATACTGCAAAAGAACCCATAAAAATATGTGGCCTAAGACTAGCAGAAAAAGAAAGAAGTGGGAGCATCACTGCACCAAATTCTAAGTAAAAATTTTATCATAACATTTGGTCCAAGGAATTATGAAATGCCAGAGTTTATAAATTCTCTGTTGAAATAAATTGTGGAGGCCAGGAACACGGCTAGATGTTGACAGTCCTTTTACACCAGTGGTTTTATCAAGGATTAGGACAGAAAATCTCAAATATGAAAAAGAAAGCTCATAAAAAGAAGATGCATTGTTAGAGCTGCTTTCCACCGACAATAAGACTGGGACTGCTCACCCGAAAGGAGCACTGGAGGACAGTTTTAACTTAATATCTAGGACAGAAGTTTCTGCATTTTTTAAAAATTTATGAACAAATGTCAATTTTACTGCTTAACATAGAAGAAATTGTATGTTTAATATTAGGAGATAGTGACTATGGCATTTACCTTTTTTTTTGAAAAGGAGTTAGTTGTTTTTGTTTTTTTTTTTACTATATCTATGTTATGCATTTATTAAAATAAATATAAATGGATCTACAGGTACTTGATTTATTGAATCAGTAGCACAGTCCATTATAAACACTATATCATTCATCATTCTTTTGTACTAACTGCCTAAATTATAAGCTTGTACTTTCTACTCCCATTTACCAAATATATATTGAGCACCTATCATGTACTAATGACTCTTTAGCATCTGAAGGATAGAACGGAGAATCAAACAGACCAAAATTTCTGAATGCATGAACTGTCTATGTTAGTTGGGGGGGTGGGGTGGCAAATAGCTTAACTAAATAGTATTTAAAAATTAATAATTGTTGGGGAAAAAGAAGGCAGAAAAGGGAGATGAGTAAGCGGATGAGTTAAAATTTTAAGTCAGGTCGCCAAGTGCGACTCACTGGGAAGCTGACACTTGAGCAAAACGTCTAAGAAGGATTGAGCACAAATTAAGGATTAAGCCTCACAAATATTTGGGGGGGGGGAGAGCATTCTAGAAAGAAGGTATATTGCAAAGCCCCAAGGAGGAAATGTGCCGATCATGGTCAAGGAAAAGTAAGATTTGTTTAGCTGCCGCAGAGGGGTAGTTTAGCCAAAGATGAAGTCAGAGATGCAGAAGGTCCAGCCCCTAGGACCCTGTGGGCCATTAACACAACTTCCGTTTATGTTCTGTGTGATGAGGGAGCCTTCTGAAGGGTGAAGCAGAGGGACAGCAGACCTCGCTCACACTCCGAAGTGTAATGCTGTGTTGAGAACAGACTCTACAGAACAGGCATGGGAGTTGGGAAGCAAATTGAGACGATCCTTGAAAACATCCAGGTAAAGTTCGTGAGACGTGGTCAGATTTGAGACATATTTTTTTTCCATTAAAAAAAAAAAAAAGAGTCAATATGTTTTCCTGATTAGCTATGAGCATGAAGAGAAGAGGAGCTCGAGAAGGCAGCCAGCTGTGCTTGGGACTGGCGTGTTCACACTGTCATATGTAGAGTGACTGGCCAACAGGGACTTTCTGGGTAGCACAGGGAGCCTAAGCCAATATTCGGTGATAATCTGTGTAGGACAAGAAGATGAAAAGGGACGTGTGTGTGTGTTTGTGTAGCTGAACCGCTTTGTTTCACAGCGATTTAAGTGATCACAACCTTTAAATCAACTTATACGTCAGTAAAACCCTACAAAAGAAACAAAAAAAGAAGACGACACCCAGCAAACAAAGGAATGAGATGAGAGGTGGAAGGTGCACCTGCGGAACAGGATTGAGGGTGATAGGAGGACCTCAGACGGATGCTGATGTGCCTGAGTTGCGAAAATACTGGGTACTTAGTTGTATGTAAAAATCTGTGTTTTCAGAGGCTAAATCTCCAATCGAAAATTGGCATTTTCACTAAGTGGTCTTTAGAGTCACATGATTGGATGGAATTACTACATTGATTTTATACATAGATGAGCGTTCCACAGATTCAACCTAGAATATTGTAGTATTAAAAGATAGAAGAGGCTGGGGTTCCTGCCACGGCTCAGAGGAAACAAATCTGACTAGCATCCATGAGGACGCAGGTTCCATCCTTGGCCTTGCTCAGTGGGTTAAAGATCTAGTGTTGCTGTGGCTGTGGTGTAGGCCAGCGGCTACAGCTCCGATTTGACCCCTTGCCTGGGAACCTCCATATGCCACAGGTATGGCAATAAAAAAGACAAAAAATAAATAAAAACAGAAATAAAATAGAAGAGGTAGAACTAGCAGAAGCGGATGAGTGGTAGACACAAGAAGAGTGAAAACCAAGAGAGTTTTCTGTCCTGAAAAGTCTGTGAAGAACATTTATCAGAGAGAAGGGAGGGACCCCCTTGCTCAAGGCTGCTTAGATCAAATACGACATAGGCTGGTCTTTGCCACTGGATGTGACAGTGAAGGAAGCTGTTGGAGACGTTTATGAGAACTGTATGCCTAGCAGAGTGCAGGTACACAGGCAGGATCTCCTTACAAAGGGCAGAACTGACCTTGTAACAACAGATCTGGCCAGGCTCTTCCGTGGTGGTAGGGAAAAGAGTCTATCTGGACAGGTGGGGATACACAGAGGTGGGAGTGTCTGAAATCTTTCTTCCAATTCTTTCCATTTTCTCATCAAAGGATGATACAAAATCATCGCTGAAAGAATGAGGACACGACAAAAGAATTCCCTCTTCTTAGGTACCTATCTCTCTGTTCAATCTTTCACCAGCTTTTAAAGAAGTCCTACTTTTCTCAGTCGACAGATGAGCTTTTTCCCCCCCTCGATCACATACTCTTCAGCAATAACACAAGGAAACTTATAATGGGAATTTATTAGCTTTAGCATCAGTTTCTGGGGAAAACCAGTATCTTTTTTTTTTAGTCAGTGAATCAGATTTTCTATTAATTATATGGAGAGCACAATTTCCAGGACTATTAAAGACCCTTTCCTATTCAGGAAGTACTTGGGGTAATTAAATTACGTTAATGGATATAGAAATGCCTATGTGTTAGACATAAAGAAACAAAACAGCATGTAAGCTGAATGTCAAAGAAGGAAAAAAGAAAAGAAAAAGTGAATGTGGGTATGTATACTTAAAAATACATATATTTATATATACATATGTATATATACACATAATTGTAAATATGCATATGCATATATATTTTATACATCCATATATGTATACATATATATATATGAATTTAGAGTCAAAACCTTCACTGGCATGAAAGAAAATCACCAGATTTAGCCATGGAACCACCACCACCAGTGACAAAACAACAATGAAAGCAACACAATCCTAACTGCCTTCTCTGTATCTGGTATGGGAGTAAGTATTTTTAAATAGATTATTCAGTCCTCACAAGCATTCTGTGAGGGCTATCCTATTTTCATTCCCGTTTTACAGGTGAGAAACTTTGAATATGCACTTGTCCAACTTCGCAGAGCCAGTAAGCAGTGGAACTGGAATCCAAAGCCAGACCACACCTGCTTGTACACTTTCTCCCTGGTATACAGAATATTTAGACTACAGAGGAGAGAAGATAGACTTCTTGGAATACTATGAGAATGACTCTATCATTTTTGCAGTGACATATTCTTCTTGGGAGCTCCCGTGGTGGTGCAGCGATAATGACGCAACTGGAACCCTTGAGGACACAGGTTTGACTCGATCCCTGGCCTGGCTCAGAGGGTTAGGGATCCAGCGGTGCTGTGGCAGGAGGATGGATGTTGATGCCAGGCAGTAAAGAACAAGGTCCACCCGCAAAACATGCTTTTCAAGGAGAAACAATAACAACAAGAACTAAAAGGAACTTGATGGCAGAGAAAAAAATGAAAAGCATCACTGTTTGCAGATGACAAGATACTCCCTACAGAAAAACCCAAAGGTGTAAATACCCGCAAACCCAACATTGGAAATTGAGCTGTGCAGGACCCAGATGTGAGAGAAACAGTGGGATGCTGGAGTTCCAATGTTCCACATCCTTCTGCTGAAAAAGCATTGGACCTAATATGTGAGTGGAGTCCAGGGACAAAATCCATACACAAAATTCCACTGTGTTTCTAAACACTCTCAGTGAACCATCAGGAAGAGAAAGAAAACCATCCAATTGACAACTGCATCAAAAAGAACAAAAGACCAAGGAGCAAATGCGACTGAAGACTCAAGAGACCTGCACACCGAGCACTTTAAAACATGAGGAAGACACCGGAAGGAGACCCACACCAGGGCAAAGACAGCCTGTGCTCATGGTATGGAAGAAGGGATGCTGTGAAATCGCCATTCTTCCCAAAGCAACGCACACAGCGAATGCCATCCCGGCTTCAACCCCAAGGGTGCTTTTCACAGAAATAGAGCAAACCCTCCTAATACTTATGCGGAACCACAAAGGACCCCAAACAGCCCAAGCGATCTTCAGATCCTAGATCAGCCTGGAGGCCTCTCACGACTTGACTTCAAAGGACACCGCGCAGCTCCAGTCGCCAAGACAGGGTGCAACTGCCACAAAAAGGGGCGCAGGACCAGAGGAGCAGGACAGAGCCCAGAATTCAAACCACGGGGATACCGTCAGTTCACGTGCGACAAGGGCGCAGGTCACAAAGGGAAAGGACATTTCCCGCAAGAAAGAGTGCTGGGAAACGTGGATACCACGTAACACACGCCGGGCAGCCCACACAGCACGTGAAACTGACTTAATATCTAGTTTAATACATCAAGCCGTTCCTGGGTCACCTGAAGGCATCCCACCCTCACTCCAACCATCAGTCGCACGCAGGGGGCCTGTCCCAATTTTTCCTCACTTCTCCTTCCTTTTTTCTCACCTTTTCCTCGCGGCATCGCCTGCATCATCTGTACCCCCAGCTCCTGACCGAGTGGACGCAGCCCCGCGTTGTCCTGAAGCCGAAACTCCAGCAAGTCCTAAGGAGACCAAGCTCAGGTCAGCAGGGACGCTGACCCTGACCCGAAGCCCTGGTGGTGCCTGAGGACACAGAGCTCCTCTCCGCCGCCTGCAAAGCCAAGGCCAAGGGTGGAGCACGCAAGCGCTGCGCTTCAGCAAGCCGGGCTCATCCCCACTGCGGGAGGAATGGGAAGTACAGGCTGAGTCTACCTCCCAGGGCGCCGGACGCAGCGCCACCTGCTGGCACAACCTCAGAATCGCTTCAACTTCGGACCTTCAAACTAAAAGGCCGACTACAGATACTTAGGGAACAGTTCATTGGCAACCCTTTGGCAAGAAATGAACGCAGGTGAAAGCTTCACAGTTTACACCTGATTCACTCACAGTTATTCATGGGCAAATTTTAAATGGCAACCTGTTTAAAATTAGCCAAGAAACAGAGGAAAATTGATATGAACTTGGGTTTGGTCATGGAGATCATGGGCATTGAATTTTAACACACTACCCAAAAAAAGCGATCTAAACAGAAAAACAAGGAATACCATGGACTTCAGAAAATTCAAGATTTTGGAAAATCAAAAGACAACTCATAAAATGGGAGGAAAGCCAATACATACCTAGTTAAGAATCTGTCCCCAAATATACCAAGAACTGTAATAGAAACAATCCCATTAAAAATAGGGAAAGATATAAACAGACATCTGCTCAAAGGAGGTCCACAAATAATAAAACCATGCCCAGGATACGGGGGCAGGAAAATAAGGGTCCAGTTCAACTCTCTTGGTCTTGTGAGACCCTGGACTAGTCAGTGCTGTCCCTCTTGCAGTCCTGGGAGATGGAAAGGCAAGAAGAGAAGAGGACCAGTTATGCTCAAACCTAAAGCCAACCCTGACTATACGCGTGGTCTTTTAGTTCTCCTTGAATGTAATGATGGTATCCTGCTTTTGGAAAATGAAGACTGATATGAAAACAGCAACCTTCTCTGATTGAAACTATTTTTTTTACTTTGATGAAAAAAACAAGTTTCTTCCATCAGTATATAAAGCCTTTAGAGAATGTAAAATATTCTAATTCTAGTATTAATGGCTACTAGTTTCTAAACCACTTTACACTTATAACCCTATATAATTCTTATAATAGTACTATAGTTCGTTAGTTTTATTATTCTCATTTACAGATAAGGAAAGAGAGGCACAAGAAGGTTAAGTAATTAGTCTAAAATTATAGATAGTAAGTGGCAGCACTAGGATAAAAGGGTTATTTATACTTGATCTTATTTGAAAGAGAACTAAAATGTACATCAAACATATCTTTCTATATAAAATACTCTTTCAAAGAGCTTTCAGAAATAATACAGCTTGTGTCTTGCATATGTTTGAGTCAACAAACTCTTACTGACTCCATGATCTCAACTCTTAGGATCTTCTATACATTCTCAATATTTAGGTTCTGTATCTTGCATCACCTGTTTTAACAATGTTTTGTTAAGAAAAAAAAAAAGTTCCTTTACTTCTGAAAGAATAATCATTAAAGGTTTTTACAAGGAATTCTCATTAAAATCTGTTTCAATTTCTCCATTACTTTTATGCCCTTAGATTACATCTTTGTTTCATTCCATTATTAGAAAGATTACTGGCTGCTATATTCTCTTTAAGCAGTCCCAATTATACAATCAATTAAGTGGTAAGGATTATAGGGAGAAATAACTCTTTTAAGATACTGTCACATTCCTTCACAACTGGAAAGTTAACAATAGGCGAACATACTGTACTTCATACATTTCCACCGCATTTTCTTCCTGTCCTTTTATTCATGTGTTTAGACAGTATTCTAAAATGTGCCCAATTTGCTCAGGCATGGAACAAAACTACATCCATTTCTGAATTATTGGGCTCTCAGAGGAGATGGGACACTTTTACTTTTTGCAAGGTAATCATTTTTTTTGGAAACTACGTTTTTAGACTATCATATTTTACAATAATGAATCATTTTATATTGAGGAATCGATGGATTTTTTTTGTGATTCATTTGGGACTTCCTGGAAATAACAAATAAAACCAATCAAACATAATTGCAGATGGAATGCTGCATCTAAATTTTAGATATATGCATGATGTTGGCATGAGCATTCAAATCAGCCCACATTTCTTTATGTTCAGGTAGCTATAACTGCCTCAATAACTATCTGCTTTTATGACAAACAAAGACATGAAATGAGAAGCCTCATAATTAAAATGTCTAACCATCCAAATGCTTTCAGCATTTTACTCAATCCACTATATTTCCCTGTAAATGTGCTGGAAGGAAAGATGGAATAATAAAATTAAATATGAAGAATTGAAAAAGGATCTAAAATCTTAGCTTTAAGAAACCTATGAAACCACATAAAATTAGTTAGTAAGTATCAAAAAGATTTTTATGTACTAAAGGTTAGAAAAGCCTGCCAGGCACATACACCTTTGGAAAAAAAAGCTCCTAAAATTGGCCAAAATATTCTCAGAAAGAAAATAGCACATCAAGATTATCAGCCAGGACTCTTTCTGTAGCATGTCTATATAGAGATTCTCTCAGGTAATATATGATCACTCTCCTGTGTTTTCAAAAATGCTGACTGAACTATATATATTTATATTCCAAATAGAAACTATCAAAAGTAGCTTTCATATCTTATTAGACACAGGATGTCTTCAGAGGATCAGAAGATACTAGAGGACTATTTTCTCTAATAAAGCATTTATTATCACAAAATATAATTCTTAATGTTAATTTAGATTGTTTAGCATTGAACATAGTACAATTATATGAAATGAATCAGCATCGACATATATTATTAGAAAAAAAATAATAAAATCTTTTTAAGTGGAGAAAGATCCATACCACGCTCACACACACACGCATAATATGACAGTTGAATTGGAAAATCATTCCTATGTGCATGAACTATTTTGAAAACATATTAGAATTAGCTTTATCTATCATGGATCCTTATGCACACAATATAATTACTTAATGCTGAATATGAAATTTTGTAGCATCATTTAATGGTATAAACATAACTGTGATCATTCCTTGTCCATAAAATACTAGATATATGAATAAGCATGTTCATCAAGGACCGAGGAGCACAGTCTGTACCAAAGGAACACCTCCTATTGCTGCAGAAACATTTAAGGATACTGCCCTGGACACCCTCAACCTCCGATATCCCAAGAGGAGTTTAGAGGGGGAAAAAATACATGTAATGTTATGGAGGGAACATAGCATATATTTTCATTGGAGTAAGGCAATCAAAAAATCACTTGAAATTGTGTTTTAGTCAGTCAAATAATTTAGGAAAACACAGTCTCCAACGTTGTTCTTTAAATACCCACAGAGGAAGGTATGAATTGATGTAACTATGGAAAGGACATTGAAAAATAACGGGAGAGCGTTCCTGCTGTGTCTCAGCAGGTTAAGAACCTGACATAGTGTGTCCATGAAGATGCGGGTTCGATTCCTGGCCTTGCCCAGTGGGTTAAGGGCATGGTAGGTCACAGATGAAGGAGCACAGTGCACAGATGTGGCTCGGATCCAGTGTTGTCGTGGCTGTGGTGTAGGTCTGCAGCTGAGTTCCAATTCAACCCCTAATCCGGGCACTTCCATATCCTGCAAAAGCGACCATAAAAAAAAGAAAAAAAAAAAAGAATGATGCAAGGATTTCCTTGCATCATTTAAGTGCAAGTGTATATATCTTTTAAGTGAAACTATTTCACTTAAAAGATATATACACGATTGCATCTTTCCTCTGAAAGTAATACCGATCAATTATAAATATGATTGTAATTTACTTACAAAACAAAATCATAAATTAAAATAGCAAATGTACTTTTCTGACAAACTAGTGTGCCAATTGTGAATTTAATTAGGAAGACACTAAAAACTGTAGAGAAACTACCTTAGAGGATTTCTAAGAGGTTTATGACGATTGTGTGAGTTTATAAATCTGATGATGCCAGTGTTTCACTCTGCTAAACTGAGAAACCTATTCTTCACATTTTTCTTCATGTAGATATACTGCTAATGTATTTTCACCTTCAGCCTCTGAATGTGAGAGCCAGCCTCCAAGACGGTGCCCTGTGAGCCCTCTCTCCTGTTCCCAGCCTGGAGTCCCTTCCAATGTTACATCAGGGCTGGCCCCTGTGACGAGAGGAAGTGACGGTGTGATACTCCTCAGGTTGCTCTGTTGTTAGGGGAAGCCAGCTGCGATGTCATGAGCAGCCCTTTGGAAAAGCCCACACGAGCAACTGAAGCCCCCTGCCAACAGCCATGCCAGTGAATGCGGAAGTAGCTTCAGAGCCAAGTCAAGTCCTGAGGGGGTTGCAGCCTCAGCTTATGTCTTGAGCGACTTCATAAGCTCCGCAGTCAGTGTTATCTAAGTTCCCCCCAGATGCCTCAGCCTCTAAAACAGCAGGATAAAATAAAAGCTTATTGTTCTGAGCTGCTAAGTTTTGGATTAATTTGTTATGCAGCAATAAATAATACAAAGAGGAGCTCCCTACCTGGCTCAGAGGAAAAGAATCTGACTAGGAACCTTGAGGATTCAGGTTCAATTCCTGGCCTCGCTCAGTTGGTTAAGGATCTGGCATTGCCATGAGCTGTGGTGTAGGTCACAGACACGGCTCGGATCTGGCATTGCTGGGCTGTGGCATAGACTAGTAGCTACAGCTCTGATTCCACCCCTAGCCTGGTAATCACCATGTGCCTCGGGAGTGGCCCTAAAGAAAGACAAAAAAAAAAAAAGAGAAAAGTAATTTCAGTGACGTGAAGAAGACACAGGATAAGGATAAGAAGAAGGAAAATACCTGGTCAGGTAAATTCTTGTTGCACAGGAATGCACATCTACATTCCATTTTCCTAACTAATGCAACATGATTTAGAGGAAAGAATAGTACAACTAAAAAAAATAATTTTAATAATCATAAATGTTATTACCCTAGTCCTAAAACATTTGTGAATGACACACGTGTAACTGTGCAATCCTCCCACATTCTGTCTACATCTTTTCAAGTTTTTTGATCATTACAGTAAGTTTAGTGAACATCCATCATCTCATATACATGCAAAATTAAAGAACCAGAAAAAAACTATCTGCCCACATGTCTTGCCTACAACTGTGTATTGTGTTTTATACTTACATATAATTTTACCACCATGATGATGAATATTTATGCATGTATACATAAATTCTTACCAACATATTGTTTTTGTTTGCTTTGGAGTCACAGAAAAAGTAACAAATTCCATGCAGTCTATTTGGATTTGTTCTTTACACTCAACATTATGTTTCCATGATGCATCCTTATCATTATGTCATTATATTCATTTTCCCTGTGGAATAATATTCCATGGCGTGAAGGTATCAAAATTTTATTTACTCACTTTTCCATTCATGGATATTAAGTTCATTTCTAGGATTTGTTGTTACAAATAATGCCATCACAAGCATCCTTACACAAGCCTTCTGGTCCACTGCTGGAAGACTGTATCATGCATATAAGGGTAGCTTGAGGGTCACAGAGTTTAGAGATGCTCAGCTTTACAAGATAATGCGAAATTGTTTACCATAAAGTGGTATCATGTAACACACTCATTACTTAAGAGTAAGGACTCTTAATAATGTGAAGCTCCCTACGATTTGATATTGTCAGATTTTACTTTATTTCTTTTGCCAGTTAAATGACTGTGAAATGGAAGCCTCTTTGTGGTCTTATTTTGCTCTGATTAATCATGAGGCTGATGAGGCTGAGAAATTTATTTTATAGTTATTTATTTTTTGTGCTGGAGAATTCCTCCTTATGACACTTGCTAATTTTTAGCAGGTTTACATGGTAGATTGTTTTAAAAATGACCCTTACAGTTTCTCCTCTTCTCAAGGCTTTGTAAAGCCACTTCTCCCAACAAAAGTAAATGTCTGTGTTCCCTCCCCTCAAATCTGTGACTTACTTTGGTGAATAGAATGGGACAGAAGAGCTGCTGTGTTACTTCTGTGCCTAGGTTTTAAAAGCCCTTGGTACTGTCCTTTCCATTCACTTGGAGCCCCAAGCCATCATGTAAAGAAGGCTGACCACCAGATGGATGGAGAAGCCACATGGAGAGAGGATCTGGAAGATGTCAGATGAAAACGAGAGAGTACCAGCCAGTCAACCACTGAGCCACCCAAGGGCAGGTGGCTGAAAGGTGGTCATGTCATCTGGGACTTTATCTCTTAGCCCAAGTCAACACAGTGTAGCCCAGAAACACGCTATCCCAACAGCACAGTGTCTAAGCTGCGGAACGATGAAAAGGTATATGGCTCTTGTCTTGATCCACTGCATTCTGGAGCTATTTTTCAGGAGATTATTTAAACAGATTGTCTGCCTATTGTATATTCTATATATATGTATTAAAATATTATATATATATGTCATTATACATGACATATATATTATTATATGTTATTTCTCTATATACTCATGTTTTATAAGTTATATGTGTTGCCAATATTTTCCCAAGCTTACAGCTTGATTTTTTCACTTTGTAAGATATTTTTGGAGGAACAGAAGTTTTTGAACTTAATATAGCCAAACTAGAATGCTGATTTTCTTTAATAATGAAAACTTTCCTATCCTTTTAAAGAAACCTCCTATCAAAAATATCTTCATCTATATTTTCTTCCATACACTATAAAGCCTTGTCTAAGAAATCTCAGGTTTTAAGCCAGCTGGGTTTGAATTACAGATATGTTATGATGGAGGAATTCAATTTCACTTTTCTTTCCATATGGATAACAAATTTTGGCTGCTCATTCTGCCACCCCAGCCCTAAATCAAAGTAGCATATTTGTGTGGTTCTATTTCTAGGTTCACTGTTTTGTTCTATATGTCAATTTGCCTTTCCTCGTATCCTTCTTGCACTGTCTAAATTACTATAACTTAAGTCTCCGGATTTAGTAAAAGCTTTTCTTCTTTCACATTTTTTCTCTTCTGGAAAGATTTAAACTGTTTATAGTTCTTTGTTATTCTATATAAATTTTAGAATCTATTGAGCGTGTAGATCAGTTTGAATTTGTAGAGATGGCATGACATTTTTATGATATTCATTTGTCCTATATATTGATGTAGGGTATATCTCATTGTTTTAGAGTTTCAATGATTTTTCAGTAGATTTACAAGTTTCTACACACAAGTCTTGTATAACTTTTGTTACACTAATTTCTAGGTTTTTTTTCTTGCCATTTTAACTTCTCAGTGTTGTTGGTAAACACTGATATTCTTGCATATTTTTTTGCATATTTTTCTTTTTGGAGCCACCTTAGTATTTTTTCATATTTTTTAATACTGAGAATGTCTCTTCTTCAACAAATGATGATTAATTGCCCTCTTTCTAGTTCTCATGCTTTTGTGTTTCTCTTACCCTTGCTCTACCACCTCCTACACTGTTGAGTATAAGTGATAAGGGATCTGTCTCAATTTGTAAACAAAATGCCTCTTGCCATACTCGTTTACAGAGTTATATTTATTGAAAACATTTTCACCTTATCTTTATCAGGTCAAATAATTTTCTCTGTATCCCAGATACTCTAAAAATTCCTATCTAAGCATTTTTCAAGAGGATTGGGTATCAAATTTTATCTTTTATCTTTTTTTTTTTACTTTTCAAACTTTTTTTGAGTGATATGATCATAGGTCCCTTTTTTTATAATTTAGTCATTGTCTCATCCACCTATTCAATTTTGATTATAATGTTTTTTCATTTCTACAAGTTTTATTTTCAAACCTATTTCTCACATTTTCTCTGTTGAATATTTATTTTAAAAACTACCTGATTTATCTCTATAAACATTTTATACATAGATAGTCTATATTCTGTGAATGACCTTCTAAACACAATCAATCCCCCGAGTTAAAAATCAGTTGTTTTTTGGAATTCCCTCTGTGGCTTGAGGTTAAGAACCTGACTACATCGGCTTGGGTTGATGAGGTGCTGGTTCGATCCCTGGCCTGGTGCAGTGGGTTACAGGATCCAGTGTAGGTTGCAGCTGCAGTTAGGATTCAATCCCTGGCCTGGGATTCCATATGCTGTGAGTGTGGCCCCTAATAAAATAAATAATAAATAAATAAATCAGTAGTTTCTTGTTTCCTTTAGAACTTCATGCATGGTTGCTGGGATTCCTGTGTGGTTGCTGGTCTTTGTGAGTGCATTGCTTTGTTTAGTCCTGTACCTGTTCTGGATCCTGTATTGAAACTTTTCTCCAGAGATTTGTTTTCTCTGCCGACTCTTAAGAGATTATGTCTCAGGTCCAGTTTCTCTACCTTGTTGCTGTTCCAAGGTTTAAAATCCCCAAACCAGTTATTAGGAATTCTTCCCCAGACAGGCCTGTCACTCCTGGCAGCTTATGAGTCCTAGAAGCCTTCAAACAGCTCTCCGGACTCTCATTTCTCAGACCTACACTACCAAGCAGGTAAAGAATCCAGGCTTCTTTCCCAGACACCTTTTCTCCTAGTTTTCCTGCTCCATGGTCTAGGACATGTCCCACCAGAAAACTTTTATTCGTTTTAAGACAGTTCTTAACTTTAAGAACTGTAAATTTTTTTTTTTTTTTTTGCTTTTTAGGACCACACTCGTGGCATATGTAGGTTCCCAGGCTAGGGGTCAAATCAGAGCTGTAGCCGCTGGCCTACACCACAGCCACAACAATGCCAGATCCCAGCCACGTCTGCGACCCATGCCACACACAGTTCACAGCAATGCTGGATCCCTGACCCGCTGAGCGAAGCCAGGGATTGAACCGGCATCCTCAGGGATACTAGTCAGAGTTGTTTCCACTGCACCACAACAGGAACTCTTAAGTGGATTTTTTTAAAGACTGACAAAGTGCTAACTGAAGGGGATTGAAGGGGAAGCACTGCAAGTATACCTGGCAGTATAATTTGGAAAATGTACAATTTTAGCAAGTTTTTATGAATCTTATCAGCTTAAATCAAGAAAACGTATCTCTCACTGATGCTATATGCCATTGATGGCTGGCAGAGGGTTTGGCCTTAGCAGTTATACACAGATGTCAACTGAGAAGCTCCATCATAATAAATGCAAATATGATTTTGGAAGGAAGAAGGAAAAGAAAAAATGGCTAGCCCCATGATGACACTTCAAGTTTTTGTCTAGCAGTGATACGTGTCATTTCAATTCATGTTTTATTGGCAAAATAAAATCACATGGAAACACTTAAGTCAAAGTGGGTAGATTTGTTTGTGTTTATTTTTATTTTTATAGAAATACTGATTTACATGGAGTTCCCATCATGGCGCAGTGGTTAACGAATACGACTAGGAACCATGAGGTTGTGGGTTTGATCCCTGGCCTTGCTCAGTGGGTTAAGGATCTGGCATTGTCGTGAGCTGTGGTGTAGGTTGCAGATGCGGCTCGGATCCCGAATTGCTGTGGCTGTGGTGTAGGCCGGTGGCTACAGCTCCGATTCGACCCCTAGCCTGGGAACCTCCATATGCCATGGGAAGCAGCCCTAGAAAAAGGCAAAAAGACAAAAAAAAAAGAAAAAAGAAAGAAAGAAATATTGATTTACAACACTATATTACTTTTAGGTGTACAGCATAATGATTCAATATTTTTACAGATTATACTCCATTAAAATTTATTACAAGATAACGGCTATTACTCCCTTTATTATAAAATACATCCCTGTTGCTTATCTATTTTATACATAGCAGTTTGTATTTCTTAATAATCTATACCCTAATTTGCCCCTCCCCCCCTTCTCTATCATTTGGTGACAACTAGGTTGTTTTTTTGTATCTGTGAGTCTGTTTGAGCTTTGCATATATGTTCATTGGTATTATTTTTCAGATTCCATATACAAATAACATTATATAGTGTTTGTCTTTCTCTGATTTATTTCACTAAGCATAATATTATCTCTGTCCATTCATGTTGCTGCAAATGGCAGAATTTCATTCTTTTTTATGGCTGTGCTATATTCCATTGTGTGTTTGTGTGTGGGGGTGTGTGTGTATCTCCACATTTTGGTTATTATAAATAGTGCTACTGCGAACATTGGGGCACAAATATTTTTAAAAATTAATGTTTTTGTTTTTTCTAGATATATACCCAGTAGTGGATATATACCCAGTAGTGGAATTGCTGGATCATATGGTAATTCTACTTTTAGTTTTTTGAGGAACCTCCATACCGTTTTCCTTAGTGGCTGAACCAATTTACATTCCCAGCTACAGTGTACAAGGGTTTCTTTTTCTCCATATTCTCTCCAATATTTGTTTTTTGTAGACTGTTTGATGATAGCCATTCTGACAAGTGTGCGTTGATGTCCCATTGTGGTTTTGATTGGCATTTCTCTATAATTAGTGATATTGGCCATCTTTTCCTGTGCCTGTTAGCCATTTGTATGTCTTCTTTATATAATATCTATTCAGGTCTTCTGCCTATTTTTTGATTAGGCTGTTAGTGTTTTTTGATATGGAGTTGTATGAGCATTTAAAATATTTTGGATATTAACCACTTGGTAGACATAGCATTTGTTTTCCCTTAGACATCTGTTTTACTGAAAAGATTTTCAAGGTACCATCTTAATCCAGTCACAAGTTTTGAACATGAGTGTGGCAGCTGCACCTTTAACTTTACCCTCAACAAGAGGCTGAGATTTAAAACCTCCTTGTGGCTAAAAGCATTTCTTAATTGTATCTTCGACTCTTTGGGTTTAAGACATAATCTCTTCCAACCCATAGGTCTCTGAATTTCTGCTTTAACAATGGACAACTGTTTACTGAGCTAACTTATTTCTTGGTTGGGCCTTGTCTAACATAGCCAATAATTAGGCCTATGCTTTTAAATTCTCTCTGTCAGTTTCAGCATGCAGTAGGCCACCTGTTTTAGTAAATAGCATTTTATCAGGTTACAGACACACATATTTATTTATATATCCTTTGTGGCTACTTTCTTTCTTAATGGCAGAGCTGAGTAGTTTTAACAGATAACCACATAGCCCACAAAACCTAACACCCTTACTAGGTAGTCCCTTACAGAAAAGGTGTGCCGACCCCCAATGGAGAGCTATATGCTTATTATAGGCAAGTGGTTTACTATGTTTTGTTATCACATAACATGAATAGTTCTGACATCTTTCAGCAAATATGATGAACGCTGTGAACTGGCCATTTATTTTACTCATATGAAGGTTATTGGCAGTTTTGTAAAGAGAAGAATCAAGGGAGGAGCTAAGTGAAAACGGCGAGGAGAAATAAGAAGTTAAGAGGGATGGTGGCAGAGAAACTGGAGGCTCTTTAAGGAAAGAAGAGAAAAGGTGAAGTAGCTGCCCATGATAGTGAGAAGCTAAACAGACAAAGGAAAGTATAATATGATTTCCAGGAAGTATTAGGATAGATTTGATTTTCAGAGCAATACATTTAAAGTGAAAACCATCAACATGTTTTTTTTAGGGTTACTTCAACTATACTCAATAATTTTGTACAGTTGTATTACAAGCAGACAATTGGATTTAATAAGCATTATGATTGAATATGTGCTTAGACTTTATATTTGAGTCAAAAGACTCTTGGATTTAAGCTATTAGAGGGAGTAAGCTGAGACACAAAATACTGGTGACCATTGATGGAAGAACTTACCTTTTTTTCCTATTATTATAAGAAATTTACACCTGAAAAATATCTCTGGAAATAAAGGTTTTAGCACCCCAAAACTCTGGGGGTTATATTTTGTTAACTCTTCTTCCCGGTGCTGAAATCCATATTCTGGATAGTTTAGACACTCAATATATGTTAATTGGCATTTACATTAAAATAAAACAACTTAAGTAAATAAGAAGTTAAAATTCTCTTAGGCTTTAATTATTAAAATTAAATTCATGTTATATTTCTAATTTAACACCTTGCTAACAAAGAGCAGGGAATTACAGAGATCAGAATTTTTTTTTTTTTATGACAGCTGCCCTGAATATAATTTCTCTACTACCCTATCCATGAAAAGTGAGCTACTTAAGGGGATAGGGGAATACTCCAATTAATCTTAACTTATACAATACTTAAAAGGACCTCTCTGAGTGCAGTTAATTATTATCTTTTTATCCCATTCAATCATATTTCATTTTGGGAGGTCAACAATAGCAGCCCATCAGCTGCCATTAAACCACTGTTAATTAACAATAATCATAGCTTAAATTTCTTCTCCCTTAAAGAGACTTTTTTTTTTTTTGCTTTTTTTAGGGCTGCACCCACAGCATATGGAGTTTCCTAGGCTAGGGGTCTAATCGGAGCTACAGCTGCTGGCCTACACCACAGCCACAGCAATGCAGGATCCAAGCCATGTCTTTGACCTGCACCACAGCTCACGGATCCTTAACCCACAGCAACACCAGATCCTTAACCCACTGAGCGAGGCCAGGGATGGAACCTGCAACCTCATGGTTCCTAGTCGGATTCATTTCCACTGCACCATGATGGGAACTCCAAGAGGCTCTCATTTTTTAAAAGGGATATTTCTGTGTCTGCTGAAAGTCTTGCACAAATTTTGTGTTTGAAAAAGAAAAGCTACTATCTAGCCGAATAAAAAAAATTGTAGAGCTGTAAATTTGTCTATTTGATTTTTTCTGCCTTCTATGCCAAATTATTATTTGTCTTATATTCTAAATTATTATTAATAATTCCAAGTTATATGTTTGACCACACTTGAGTATGTCATTATAAATTTGAAATGAATAAATATTAAGACTATTCAGAATTTAGGTAGTAAGTACATGGTAAATGCTCTATAGGTAATTTTTATGGGCCCAATTCACATGTGATAGATCCAAAGACTGAAAAATCAAAAGAGGAAAAGTACAAACGTATGATGAAGCTTAATCATATAAACTGAATTTTGTGTAATGTGGCTACTTCTGTTTTCTTTTCCTCTTTATTGTTGGTCATATATGGTTGACTCTTTCCGTGCCGTGTATACTTCGATGATACAGGAGGCAAAGAAGCTCCGAGAAGGTTATGTTTGCGCGGTGTCCCCTTTTTCCTCTGTTAGGAGAGCAGGTGAGGTCCAGTCACCTCAGTCCATTCAGGTTCACCTATATTTTAGTGAGATTTCTTCTACACCACCTCGATGTGGGTTTCACCTGGGTATGCCCTCTTTTGATCCAGTGCCTGGCACATCTCCACTCAATAGCACTGAAAGAGAAGGAGGTCCAACTCTGACCTTCAGAGGTGTCCCACTCAGGTCTCCACCCTTCCACCTCACTCAGCTTCAAAATTTAGCAAATGCCCTAAAGAGGAAAGCAGCAGAGTGCTTGAGGCAGGCCCACTCCCTCTGGTATTTTCTTTTCTAGCTATTGCAAGGCAGAGGGAATTTTCACCCTGTGTTTTCGAAGCCATTGGCCTAGCTCTATAAGTTCTTATAAAGCCTTTAAATTCAGCAGATACCTTATAGGGGAAAACAAAAAACAAAAACAAAAAAACAGCTATATATTGGAGGCCTCTCAAGTTCTCCATGTTGTACTTGATATCCACACAGCTGTCCAAAGTTCTACTGTTTCTTCCTTCCTCAGTGAACTTTCATGAGCCTACCTTATTTAATTCAATAGATTTAAGTACTGGGCAAAACCAGCAATTAAGTTCAATGTGCAGTTTTTATTTCTGCTCCTCCTCACCGACACAATTTCTGACAACTTGCCATATGACACAGTACAGTTCCTTTAAGGGTAAACAAGTGTATATCACAGAAGACACAGGTTAGTGAGTAATGCAAATGAAAATATTTTATATAATATATAATATTTTAATTTGGAAGATGCTCATTTATTGAGAAATTTTAAACAAAAAGCATCTGTGCTTAAAACATGGGTGTTATTCAAAATTTAATGTCTATTTTTCCTGGGTTGCATCAGAACTTTCTGTTACATACATGTGAGAAATCATTTTTAGGTATTTATAATTATACCTCTGCATTTTAAACCGAGGAATATTTTAACAGCATGTAGGGAAAAAAGCATAACAGAAAGAGCCAGCTGTTGGCCTTTCAATTAGGAAAACAATAAACCTCCACGTAGTGACAAAGAACCAACAATCCAATCTCAACAAAGCAGCACGCAAAGCAAAAACTGTAACAGATGCTGTTTTCAGTATTATCAAACACTTTATATAGAAGAAACTCCCTTGAAAATTTAGCAGAGAGAGCATGCCAATTTTTGATTAATTCAGGTTTTCCTCGGTTCTCTAGAGCTCAAGTAAAAAACTTACTGGCCCCTGTGGTACTAGAACTAGAAGCAATGATCAGTAATTCAAAAGAAAACTCTGAATCCAGATGGCTTTAGGGCAAACTTTCAAGGGAAGTTTAGGTGCACTCATTAAAAGGCCTTTTTTACATATGATGTAAACAACCCTTTACTACCTACCCAGTAAACAGGAACTTTCAATGTCCTCTCTAGTGCCTTTTGGTTGCTGCTTACTTAGTAGACCTAACATGACTCTATTGCAACAATTCTTGTGGAACAGTTCAACTACTTGCTTCTTCATTTAAATGCAATGTCTTTTAACATTGCATTGAGTGTGTGTCTGTGTGTGACATATTTACGGATCTAATTAAAGATTATTCACTGCAGAGAAATGCCCATTTGACCTCACAAAGCCTTATGTAAAATTACAGGGAATTTCATCAATCTTGAAATTTATACCTCGCCCCTAAAAAAGTAAGGATCTGAGGATAAAAAGAAAAACTGTCTTATAAGCCCATGTAGATATGAGAAACTATTATGATACAAAAAATTACTTTTCAAATCAGGAAACATGTTCAATAAATGATTCTGGGAAATGTTTAAAAAGCATATCCAATGAGTCCCTACCTCACACTATTCTAAATATAGTCCCTGATGTACTGAAGATCACAAATATTTTTAAAGGAATAAAAAAATTATGGAGGAAAATATGGAAGACTAAATATATGCCCTTGGCCAAGGGAGGATTTTTGCCAAGAATGTGTGAAAAAGCTAAAGCCATGAAGGGAAATATAATAATTCTGAATATATAAAAGTCATCTACCTTCTCATGGAAAAAATGACTATAAACAAATTTTAAAGGGTATTAGAATGGATAATCAATGGGATCCTACTGTATATAGCACAGGGAACTTTATTCAAGCTTTGGGATAGAACATGACGGAGAGGTAGTATGAGAAAAAAAGCATTTATATGTATGACTGGGCCACTTTGCTGTAGAGCAGAAAGTGCACAACATTGTAAATTAACTATACTTTAAATAAATAAATAAATAAAATGAGAAAACAGTGTATTGGTCCTCAAGGAGAAAATATTTGCAATATTATCATAACAAAATGATATCTAGAATATAATGATAATAGTATTCCCAAAAGAAAAATAAGTAAATGCTTTAATCAGGCATTTCATAGAAACATAAAACCAAATGAGCATTAAAGCATATGAAAAGATAACTGATTCTATTAAGTGTTACAGAAATCAAATTAAAACCACCATGAAAGAGTATTATTTTTACCCATTAAAATGTCAAAAATTATAAGTTAAATATTTATTGTTAGTATGTATATGGGAAAAAGAAAAACATCTTACATTCAGGTAACAATTGTATATATAATTATAGCTCTTCTGGAGGCCAGTTTTGTGATATAAAGTTAGGAAGAATACTTATAGTTTGGCTTAGAAATTCTGTTAGTGAGATATACACTAGAGAATAGTGTACATCAATATGCAATAAGTTAAAAGACATTGCATTTAAATGAAGAAGCGAGTAGTTGAACTGTTCCACAAGAATTGTTGCAATAGAGTCATGTTAAGTCTACTAAGTAGGCAGCAACCAAAAGCAAGCATACTTTCTTGATATTTTTATGAAGATGCTCATTGCAGCATATTTTCTAAAGACCGACCTGAAATCAATCTAAATGTCCATAAATTGAAGTAGTGTGGCCTAAATTTTGCTTCAGTCCATGCTTCAGTTAGAAAATAGAGGTAGCTTCATATTGCTGGACATAGATGGATGCTTAAACTGCATGGGTTCACTTAGATGCAGAATTTTTTTTCAATCAATAGTACAGTGCTACCTGATTCATGGTTGATTGAATTCTAGGATGCCAGGGAACTGTGCATAAGGAATGCTTATTATAAATTTATTTGGGGATTTGGGGCTGGGGGGATTGGCACACCTAGCCCCACATTGCTCAAGACTCAACTGTAAGTTAAACGAAAAAAATTGCAGAATATTTTATTGAACTGAATACCACTTCGTTTAAAAAAGGGAAGGAAACACAGCATATCTACGTTTGTAAAAATACGTAAGGTACAGAAAAATACCTGGAAGATATACACCAAAATGACAACTGATTTTGAAAATACTTGAATTTATTGAGTGTATCAGAATTTTTATGAAGTGACTGTACTGTTGAGGCACAATATTAACTCAGATAATCAGTGGAGGAGCAAGGGCTTTGGTGCAGTCTTTGATATGGCCATTGATTAACATCTGTGGCTTAAGGGCTGGGAGAAGTAACATCCCCACAGGTCTCGTTTACTACAGGATGTGTACCTAAACTCAGGGGGACATTAATCCCTAATCCCCTGTGACTCAGTTTATGGAAGAAAAGGGCAAAGAAACTAGGAGACTTAAGGGGCATTTCCACCCCTAGGACCCTATTAGACAAGGACTGATACAGGTAATTGAGCAAGGCCAGTGGGAGAAAACCACATCTTTCTGGGCCCCATGTCGGTGCCCCCCCATCTTTAAGAGATAAAAATCCCTATAGGACGATAGAGAAGGGGGCTCTTCTCCCCCTCCCAGCAACCCTGGGAGCTATTTGCTTTCCTTTAATAATGACTTTGCTTGCTTGCTGTCTGTGTATTTGCAGAGTTCATTCTTCGACTGCCGTGAACAAGAACCTGGATTCTGGTATCATCTTTCTGGCATCACTGTCATGTTGCTTATTCAACTAAAATTTTACATTTTGTGTAAAGCTCATTATACTTTGAGAAAATTTAGAGGAACAAAATAAAAACATTATCGTGAACCCCCAAATGGTACCTATTTGAAACACTATTATTTCTAGAAAGCTTAATTTGCACTGTACACTGTTACAGGCTAAACCAATATAAAATTTAATTTTTCAACAACTCTGTAAGTTAAGACCTCATTTTGCATATAAAGTAATCCATGCTTGTCAGTCTACTTGTACAATGTTCATCAGAGAGTTAATACGGAATCAAAATGCAAAATCAAGTTCATCTGATTGCTAACTAAACCTGGTTACTGGCATCTAGTGGGTGTGTATGTATAAAGAATACATTTGGGAATCTAAATTATTTTCAATTTATAATAATTTTTGAAACATGAGTATAAGTTATTTCAAAATGTCCTAGACAAAGTTCAAAAAAATCACAGGTGAGAAATGAATATGTGAATAAAAAAGGAAAATATGAATTGAGAAAAGTGCTATGACCAGGTTTTGGAAAAGCTTGTTTGTAGAGTTTACTTTTTGCTAAAATTGCTAAAAATAGATTATAAAATAGGCCAAGCTATTTTATAACTTGAATGATGCTAGTATTTAATAGTATTAATTCACTATTGAGGAAAAACCTTTTAGGGTAATTAAGTTATTATATATTTTTCAGAGAAGTATATATAAAATAACTCACCCAAATGAATTAAAAATATTTATGGCAGTAATAACATCAAGAAATATATGAGGAGTTCCCGTCGTGGCGCAGTGGTTAACGAATCCGACTAGGAACCATGAGGTTGCGGGTTCGGTCCCTGCCCTTGCTCAGTGGGTTAATGATCCGGCGTTGCCGTGAGCTGTGGTGTAGGTTGCAGACGTGGCTCGGATCCCATGTTGCTGTGGCTCTGGCATAGGCCGGTGGCTACAGCTCCGATTCGACCCCTCGCCTGGGGACCTCCATATGCCGCGGGAGCAGCCCAAGAAATAGCAAAAAAAAAAAAAAGAAATATATGAAACATTAATGAAAAATTTAAAAACTAGTAGAAAGTGTTTAGATGTGAAGTTCTATGAAAAATAAAATGATTAGGTATATAAATTTCCATTTCTATAGGTCAATTGAATATCAGTGACTTCATATGGTTCTGCTTAATATTTTAGAAATTATCCACATGCTCTTTTGAAATTACCAACTCACGTCTCTCTCTTTTTTTTTTCGCCATGTGGAATTTCCTGGGCTAAGGATTATACCTGTGCCACAGCAATGACCACATCAGATCCATGACCCACTCCACTACAAAAAACTCCAATCTACCCATGTCTTGTGTCAGGTTATTATTCTAATTGTTCAGGGACCAGTTGTTATATTTTGTTACTTTAAAATTTCTAAAGATTATAATCTTTCCTTTTAAGGAGAAATTCTCCTAAGAACACTGGCATAAAACGAGAATCCATAAAACTGCAATCTACTGTAAATTTTAAAAATGATGGGATCTAAAAATGCACAAAGTAGGCATAAAATTTTTTCAATAGGGTAATAAGCCATAGAATTTAAGAGAGCAAAAATTATAATTCTTGTTAGCAAATATTATATACTTTAAATAGCATTACTCACATATAGAATTTTTAATGAAAATTCTAAGGTAGTCTAAGAAGTATACTATTTACAGAAAAGAAATCAACATTTCCTAGGTAAAAACTGGTTTATAGTGACCTATTACATAGTCACTTAATATATATTCATTGACCATATTTTTTTATTTTTACTTTTAAGGGCCTCACCTGTGGCATATGGAAGTTCCTAGGCTAGGGGCAAATTGGAGCTACAACTGCCAGCCTACACCATAGCCATAGCAACATGGGATCTAAGCCCCATCTGGGACCTACACCACAGCTCTTGGCAATGCCAGCACTGCTTAACCCACTGAGGGAGGCCAGGGATGGAACCTGCATCGTCATGAATACTAGTTGGGTGCTTAACCACCTGAGCCACAACGGCAATTCTGACTATTTATAAAATATAAGAAATTATGACTGATAACACCTAATTAGGATATACCAGATTTTTAGGAATTCAAATAATTCCTTTACCCACACAGTACAACCTTAAAAAGCGTATCATTCATTTAACAAGTCTTCCCATGCAACTTAACATACTCAGAATAACAAAGGCCTTTTTTTTCCTTCACTCTCAGGGAATCACATGTGATTAGATCAAAGTTCCAGTAGATCATTTCCATCTCAATGGTACAGGAAGAAAAATACTGATTCTGTTTAGAAAGCTAACTTCCTCTAACTGCATATTCAAAAAACAGTTTTAGAAGGTCAAATGACTCCCTTCCTAGCTATTTTCAGGGATTTATTTTTCATTTCTAAATAATCAATTCAGATATTATCAACAACAGTAATAGACAATAATACTTATGACTTGCCCTCATTCACATGCCTCCTTTCTGGATGAACTTGAACCATCATTCTCGTTACAAGGACCCCTTAACAAAGATCAAAACCAGGGAGAGCAGAATTCAGACTCATGCACCAAGAAATTCATGTACACACTCAAGATAAAAGCTGAACCAATTCCGTAAGACTCACTTTGATACAAAAACAGAACAATTAGTGTCCTTAGTTCTTCAGATCTCAAGGCATCTTGAGGCCAAATATGTTACAATAAAAATATCATTTTCTTTCCTTTATGAGAACATAGCTGAAGCTCTCCCAGTTTTGCAAAATAATGCTCCCTAGAGGACTTTAAGATGGAAGAGAGGTCTGGTCAATCATACTTATATTATTCACAGCTAAACAGAAAACCAGTGCAATACAGAATGGTTTCTTAGAAAGGGAAATTCCCAACCAATGCTCCACCATAGGCAAAGCCAATATAACAGAGAAGAATGACTTGGTGTCTTCAGAGTTCAGAGACCAGAGACTTCTCAATCAACCAACCCAAGTATTGATAACACACACACATATTAACAAACATGGTCTTACAAATAAAAGATCAGACAAGGTGTAAGTGTAGCCTCCAAATTCCACTTCCACTCTGAGGTGGAGTCTTCCAAAGAGACTGACCCAGCTCTTGAAAAAGAATAGACCCAGGGTGGCTAACCACGAGCCCAGAATGGCTCACTCACTAAAAGGAAAATGGAGTGGGTAGAATTTTCCCAGGCTGTGGGAGCTAGAGTGACTCCCCTCAAGGGATGCCAAGTGTGCACCATACAGCTCAGGACATTTCATGACTCCAAACAACCTCATTCAGGGGCAACTACTGCCTTCCAGAGAGAGTCCCTCCAAGTTCCCTGAAGTAAAAAGAGCTGCAGCAGCTTCTGGGGACTCAGGGAAGGGGCTACCACTGGCCAGGTTGACCTGCCATGGGCATGGATTCCTGGCTAGCTCACCAAAATTGTTACCAAATGCAAGTTCTGCCCAAGACGTAGTATGGCCAGACTGAAACATCAAGTTTGGAGCAGAGAAAGGTTCCATACAGAACCAAGAAAGGAGAATGGGGGTAGCTTGTGCTCAAACCACAAACTCCCCTATGGTGTGGGGGGAGAAGTTTCTATAGGCAAAATTTGGTGTGAGGGCTGAGGGTGTGTGACTTTCTTCTGATTGGTAGGAGGTGAGAAAGCAGGGTGGTGTTCCAGGAATGTTGTGCTCAGACTAAAGTTACCATCCTCCACCTGAGTGGAGGCCTTAGTTCCTGCCAAAGGACTCAAAGATATAGTTATGTATATCCCTGGTGGAGGAACCAGGACGCTGATTTATTGCTGCCGTAAGGCTCTTCCCTTGTTTCTGCATTCCTTCCCTTCCCTGATTGCCAAGTGTTTGAAACTTTCCCTTGGAACTCAGGGAAAGTCTAGGATGCTGAATGAATCCTATTTCCTACCAACAAGAAATGGAGGACACTGAAAGAAGGATTTGTACCTCGGAGGGCCCTACAGAGTTTTGCTAGGTTTCATTATAACCCATTACAATTATTCAATTTGTCACATGGCCACAATGACCTGGAAATCAGGATGAGAAAAATAGAATCTCATCTTAAGTGACCATAAGAAAAGCTAAAATCTTACAGTTGAATTAAAAAAAAAGAAGAAGAAGAATGGATAAAGGGAGCGATGAACAGTTACTGTTACTTTCACAATAGACTGACAATCAAAACAAATGAGGCAGTACACAGAATATAAAATGGTCATATTTAATACACATAATCGTCACATAAAGTACATTAATATTATTTATACGCTATTATATTTGCAAATGTCTGTGATTCTATATGGGTAGCTGTATATATCAGTATGTCTCCAGAGTTAGATTATGGGTTAAGCGGAAGAAGAAAATGAAGATTTTTTACATTTTCCCCTTTAGGCTTCTATACTTTTCTTTTTCAAAGATCATACATACTTTGATAACTTAAAGAAAAATATAGGCTTAAGAGACTTAACTGGTAAATTTACAGTTTGAGTGGACAAATAAATCATAATGAGAGAGAAATGAACTTGCAAGCAAAGACCTAAATATTACATCCGTTTTGACTGTTATATTTTCAGATATTATTGTAGAAGTTCTGTTTTTATGTATCAAACTAGAATAAGTCCAAAAAGAATGTCAGAATACTTGTAAGAAATCATATAAGGATTCATAATCCCTACAAGGAAGAAAAATTAAAACCAGTCGACTCTGGTGGAGTTCCCGTCGTGGCGCAGTGGTTAATGAATTCGACTAGGAACCATGAGGTTGCGGGTTCGGTCCCTGCCCTTGCTCAGTGGGTTAAAGGATCCAGCGTTACCGTGAGCTGTGGTGTTGGTTGCAGACGCATCTCGAATCTCGCGTTGCTCTGGCTGTGGTGTAGGCTGGCAGCTACAGCTCCAATTCGACCCCTAGCCTGGGAACCTCCATATGCCGCGGGAGCGGCCCAAGAAATGGCAGAAAGACAAAAACAAAAACAAAAAAACCAGTCGACTCTGGTCCTTGTTAACAACTGTGTAATGTTTTCTGAATTATTTACATCAGTGATTTTTAGACTATAATCCTTGTGGACCAGCCGCAGTAGCAGCAGCATGCAGGAACTTGCTAGGAAATCATATACTTGGGCACCCACCAACTCCTATTCCATCAGAAACTCTATGAGTTGAGCCCAACCATCTACCTTTTTTACACAGAGCGCTGTAGGTGATTCCATGCAAGCTCAAATTTGAAAACCACTGACCTAGATAATTGCTTCACCTTTTGTTTTGTTTCCCTTCTGCAAACATGTCAGTAATTGCTATGAAAATGTATTATAATATCGTCAACATGCAATTATCTCTGATATTCAGGGAGCAAAATGATTTGGACAAGAGGATACCCTGGATAATCCCCACACCTTTCTTTAGCTGTTAGTTTCAGACTCCACCCACCCAGACTTTTTTTTTTTTTTTTTTGCCAGAGACCCTAATGAGAGCTATAATTGACTGACTCACATTTCAGCTCTTTTTCCCTCCTGCCCACTCTCTGGTGAAGGTGCTAATGAGCAGTGAAACAGCCTGAAGGCAAACAGCAGGAGGGAGAAGGGGGAGAGCCCTGTCCTCCTGCATATCTGAGAATATAGTACAATATCAAAAACAATTAAAAAAAAACAACAAAAAAACCTCTTTTTCTTGGCTTAAAACTTCTGAACCTGCTAATATTAAATTCATTTTAAACAGTTTCTAGTAAAAATTTGAACTGCTATAGTCGTACTAGTATTTTCTCAAGATTACTGACTTTTCCTCCAACTGCTGCTTGATTGTCTCCTCCTCCTTGAGTCCTGTTTTGACTAGTTTCCATCTCTTCCCTCTATAACTGCTATCAAACAAAGCCTTCCTTCCCGTCTCTCTCTATCTCTGTCAACTTTCATCTCCCCATTCAACTGCCTTTGAATGCTGGTCTGTAAACCTACTTAAAAACAGACGAGAAAGAAAGAAAGGAAAAATAACATAAACCTAAATACCAAGTCACTGTTATAGGTATAATTCTAAAGGGGTTCCAGGGTTTGATACATCAAATAAGCCTCAGTTTGAAGGGTGTTATTTGGCCTCTCTCTCTGTATTGCTTTCTGTAAAGCAGTACCAAGACAAAAAAATCTTTATAGAAAATTCTTTTTGTGATTTTGACTGAAAAGAAAAATAAAACCCCGTATCATTAATGTAGTCATAATGCCAAACTCCTCTTTTTTATATTCTTTTGAATTTGATTCAAAGGTTAATGCCTCCCCCCAAAAAGCTAATCTTATCTCGTAAATCTTTTTTTTTTTTTTTTTGGTTTTTAGGGCCACACCCATGGCATATGGAGGTTCCCAGGCTAGGGGTCCAGTTGTAGCTACAACTGCCAGCCTACTCTATAGCCACAGCAATGCCAGATCCGAGCCGCATCTGTGACCTACACCATAGCACATGGCAGCACCAGATCCTTAACCCACTGAGCAAGGCCAGGGATCGAACCTGTGTCCTCATGGATACAAGTCAGATTTGTTCCGTTGAGCCAAGATGGGAACTCCCTATCTCATAAATCTTAAAAATGACTCTGTAAGCTTCCTTAGACATAGACTAATAGCATTACAGATTAGAAATCACTTAGTGTAGTAGAGAGCCCTGGATAAGACAACTGCCATGTTGACCCAAATACACTGATGAGATTCTTGCAGTTGCCAGCATTGATGTCAACATTAATACTACTATTCAAATTCTAATTCTCTTCCTAACAGGTTGAGCCATGCACCATTTTTTTTTTTTGTCTTTTTGCCTTTTCTAGGGCCGCTTCCACGGCATATGGAGATTCCCAGGTGAGGGGTCAAATCGGAGCTGTAGCTGCTGGCCTATGCCAGAGCCACAGCAACTCAGGATCCAAGCCGTGTCTGCAACCTACACCACAGCTCATGGCAGCACCGGATCCTTAACCCACTGAGCAAGGCCAGGTACCGAACCCGCAATCTCATGGTTCCTAGTTAGATTCGTTAACCACTGCACCACGACGGGAACTCCCATGCACCATATTTGATGTGATTTAGTTTGCAGACCTTTGTTAGATATCTGTGTTGAAATCGAAATAAAGCAAAGAAAATTGCAAAGATCACAGTCATTTGATCATTAACGTCTTCAAAGCCTACAGCATAGACCTGTGAACTGATGCACAAATACCATGAGCAATGTTTCCAGGTACCTTAAGGTAACTGTTTTTATTTAAAAAGTACAGTAACTCTTCCCTTTAAAATCATTTCTTTGAGAAGATCGAGGTAAGTGTTATTATTATTTATGTGGCTGCACTTTGCAGATTATGAAAATTCCCAGACCAGGGATCAAATTCATACCATAGCAGTGACCATGCCATATCCTTAACTTGCTGAGCCACCAGGAAACTCCTGTAAATGTTATCACTAATATTTAAGATAAGTTTCAAATTTAGGAGTTCCTGTTGTGGCACAAATGAGTTAGGAATCCAACTGCAGTGGCTTGGATCACTGAAGCGGCACGGAGTTCTATCCCCTGCCCAGTGCAGTGGATTAAAGGATCTGGCATTGCTGCAGCTGCAGGGTAGGTTGTAGCTACTCTAGTCTGGGAACTTCCATATGCCATGGGTGTGGCCATTAAGAAAAAAGAGGTTAAGTTTCAAATTTCAAAATATAAATGGTTTGGTTTTCAAATTGTTTTTCATAATTCTCAATATTTTCAAAGCCTTATCTGTTGAAATTGAATTTAAATTCTGATAAAGAGTCAGAATATTTGGAACAAATTCTGGTGAATAAAATAAGTAATCAACCCTCAGTATAGATGAAACATGACAGCACCAAAAGACGAAAGTGCTCTCTGGTGCTGTGCAAACAGAAGCTAAGGGCAATTCCATATTTTCATCTTTAGCAGAATTAAAGCAATTCGTTACGAACTATATTTTTATTAGTTTTAAGAATTGTCTGACTTCATATATTGTGAGATTTTTGATAAAACTATGTGGCAGATGCTACTGAATGGATTGAATTATATCAAATGTATTCAATTTTGTAACATAATCAATCTATAACTAAGCCCCCATAACTGGTAGAGAGCTGGAGAATCAGCAGCATAGCCTGGTTCTAGAACGTCCTTCAACTCAGATTTTTTGGGGGGGCTTTTTTTTTTTTTGCTTTTTCTGGAAATAAATGTCACTAAGGACATCCTTAACTATGGGAAGATAAAATGAAAAATTTTTGGAAATTGAATTTTGTCCTATGTGCATCCCTGAAATCACTATTTCTATTTCATTGTCTGTTGTGCATGAAGGAGAAGCACATTTGTCTAAAATGGTTTAAGACAGCTTATTTTATACCCTTTTTAATCTCTGAAGTTTAAATAAAGATGTATGTGTTTTGCATCTGTCTTTTGACAGAATAAACAATGCAGTAATGCATTTTTAATAAACCAATATTAGTTTTGCTATTGAATATGTGCAACCCTTACTTTTAAAGCCAGCAGCTGTTCTCACATAGCAGAACTGCTGCCAGACTTGACGCAAATAATTCCTACCATTTCTAATTCAGGCTCATCCACATGCTTAGAGAGTTGCAAACATCTGGGAATCCAAAGGTTTCTGCCTATATTTAAATCTAAATCTGGACTATTTTTTTTTTTTTTAATATTGAAGGTCTTGAAAAGAAATGCATTAAAGTGGCCACTATATTAGATACCAGTTACTGAATACAAACTACCTGAAAACTCAGGCTTAAAACAACCCTTTATTTTGCTCACTGACTTTGTGGATCAGGAATTTGGACAGGGCGTAGCAAGAATGACTGATTTCTTAGGCAACCTGGCTTCCTCGCAGCATGGCAGACTCAGGGTGGCTGAACTTTATGTTATACATGGTGGCTCAGGACTTCGAGTCCAAGTATTTCTGTGAATTAGGCAGAAACCGTATCACCTTTCATGACCCAAACTCGGAAGTTACTCAACATCACTTCTTATAAACTAATGATTAAATATATATGAAAGCCCACATATATATGAAAGCCCCGAGAGTAGAGTACAGAGACCCCACCTCTTTTTTTCTTTGGTTGCACCTGCAGTATGTGGAGTTTCCAGGCTAGGGAATGAACTCATACCACTGCAGTAATCATAGCTATAGAAGCGACAATGCTGGATCTTTAACCCACTGAGCCACAAGGAAACTCTGAGACCCCCACCTCTTGATGGAGAGAATGTAAAGAAAAAACGGAGACCCATTTTTAAATTGACACACTATTAAAATTTAAAAACATCCAAATATACTGACATTGAATTTTTCATTGATCCTTCTCTTTCTTTTAAATGTGAGAGATTTCGTGTACAGCACAAAAATAAAGCAAAAGTCACAATAAGGATATCTCCTTCGGCATCATGTGCTATTCTTTTTTTTCTTTGTCTTTTGTCTTTTTTGTTGTTGTTGTTGTTGTTGTTGTTGCTATTTCTTGGGCCGCTCCTGTGGCATATGGAGGTTCCCAGGCCAGGGGTTGAATCGGAGCTGTAGCCACCAGCCTACGCCAGAGCCACAGCAACGCGGGATCCGAGCCGCGTCTGCAACCTACACCACAGCTCTCGGCAACGCCGGATCGTTAACCCACTGAGCAAGGGCAGGAACCGAACCTGCAACCTCATGGTTCCTAGTCGGATTCGTTAACCACTGCGCCACGACGGGAACTCCCATGTGCTATTCTTAATTATGCATATATAACATCACTAATTATTATAAACTAGAATGGACTATTCCATACTGGTGCCCCAAAGTGTCATTTATACGCAAAATTTTGCTGGGCCTCTATCTGTATCCTCTTACAAATCCATCCTACTTTAAGAAAACCGCTTTATTGCTAGAGAGTTGGCAGATATAAACCTATACAATATTTAACGTGTACAATCTGATAAGTTGCGAAATGCAACTTTTTGAGGATTTCCTCAAAAAAGCACCACGTCAAGATTAAGACCAGGTCTATCACCCCCAAAGTTTTCCAGTGCCCTTTGCCCTCCATCTCATTCCTGGAGTCTCAGGCAGGCGAATCTGAATATAGTTTGTATTTTCTGCAGAATTATGTGCTGCATGTGTGTCTGAATGGGGAGTATATGTGTTGCACGTATAGAATGCACTACCTTTTGTCTGACTTCTTTTTCTCAGTACCATTACTTTGAGATTCATTCACATATGCAACAGTATTTTTTATTGCTCAGTAGTAATCAGTGCTATGAATATACCACAGTTTGAATATCTGCCCACCTATAGATGGCTATTTGGGTTGTTACTAGTTTTTGACAATTGCAAATAAAGCTGCCTGGAGTCTTTTATGTGTAAGTATTTGTAAAGATAGATACTTTGCTTCTCTAGAACAAAACAACCTCAGAATGGCTGAGTGATTTGGTAGATTTGGTACACATAATTTTCAGGAAAATGCCTATTTTCCAAACTGGTTATGTCTTTATTCTTTCCACTAGCAATATATACATATATCAATTTTATATGTAATCACATTATTTTACATATATAGACCATACATATGATATTGATCTACTCCTTCATATTGGGAGTTAGGGATGGATCAGTTCATTACAAATGTTTAGAAAATATGACTTTATCATTTTTGATGTGATTACTCTTTGGCCTGTGTTCTTTAGAAAATTATTTATTAAAATTTTCACATGGATGAAATTCTGTTGGCTATACGGTTAGTATTATCATTTTGCTCGCTGTATCTTGCTTCATTTCAATATGTTTAATATATTTAGATTTACCCTTTAATGAGGATTGTTTTGCCTTAGGATATTATTAATTTTTTATAATTCTCCATGGTACAATGAAAAATTATATATGTTGTAACACATGTAATCATAATATATAGTACATATAATAAAAATTATATATCTATTCTAATACACATAACTTTAATATATATTGTAATGCATATAATATATGTCGGAGAGAAAAGTTTTCCTGAAAAGTTCATTTATAAGATTTGAGTGTTTGATTTCTCCTTGTCATTTTTAACAGTTATACTGCTTATAGAATGCACTAAAAATCTTATGATTAATATAAATACGATGAACCACCTTTTAATAAAATAATAAAAATGTAAACTAGAGATAATTTGGTCTATAAATTGACAATTTGGTCTTCTCTATCTTTTTTTTTTTGCCTTCACCCGTGGAATTTCCCAGGCCAGAGATCAAATCTGAGCCACAGCAGCAATCCGAGCCACCACAGTGACAGTGCCAAATCCTTAACTCACTTAATCACTAGGGAACCCTGATGATTTGGTCTTTAGAAAAGACCCATGCATTTATTTCCTGGGAAAAAAAAAAATCTATCTTCTTCCATGTGCATGGATACTGTTGAATTATTTTAAACTGTGATTTTTAGCAAACTCAGTCATTACATGTTCTACATTTGGAGGCAGACACATTTCTGTATAATTCTCAATAAAACTTGAGAAAACAGTATTTAAACAATCTTGAAGAATCAAGTTGAAACTCTCTTACTCTCTCATCATTTTGCTCTTGCTCTTGCTTTAATTAGAGGAGCTGGAGTGAAAGGCAAATGATTCAGGAGCTTCAAGGGATTTAATATTCAAAATATTTTTATTGAAGTATAGTTGATTTACATTGTTGTGTTAGTTTCTGATGCACAGCAAAGAGATTCAGTTATAGACATATTCTTTTTCATGTTCTTTTCCATTATGGTTTATTTTGGGGATACTGAATATATGTTCATGTTCTATACAGTAGGACCTTGTTGTTTATCTATTTTATACATAGTAATTTCTATCTGGTAATCCCAAACTCCTAGTTTATCAAGGACTTTAATTATTAGAAACATCTATATAAGTAAATGAGGATTAACCTTTTGAAGATACTTATATTTGAAGAGTATAAATTGTAATACGTTCAAAGATGTTAAATATCTTTACAGAGTGCTGTTGAAGTGCAGAATTTAAGAGGAATGATGAAAACAATCAATCCGTTCTTTAGTCAAATACTATAGTTTGTGATGGTTGTATCAGCTTTATTTTGTAGGACATTAATGATGCTATAATGCCAAGAATTCTAAAGATTAGTAGAAAAAAATGAGGCTACTTTTTAGTGGAAAGAAATCTAAATAAGATTTAGTGATTTACATTTTTATTCAGTAGAAAAGATCAATATTTTCTTCATTTCTACATGATGCACTATATAATAAACATGAATTCCTAAGAAAAGTTTATTTTATTAAATTAAAATGTGTTGGATGATCCACTATGTCATTGTAATTGTATAAAATTGTCTTAGTTTCTCCTAATGAACATTAACTCCTGTCATAAATCTTTATTTACTTCATCCTCCCTTCAAAATAAGTATTTGATAGGCAGATGGAATTCAAAGTCTTTAGCCACCTCACTGCCTCATCCCCTGCCAATTTCTCATCCTCCCACATGTGTACCTACAACAGAGGCATATCATCTTTCAGAATCCGTCTCATAATTAATTCTCTCACTGCTGACCTCTTACTAGTGTTGAGTAAACACCATGATATGTCTCATATCCATTCTACTACATAACGCCCGCCCCACATCATTCAAAGTCATTTCCCTCTTACATTGACTTCTGCACCCAAGGACGTCTCGCCTCTACAGCATGATTTTGCGAGTTAAACAAGGGACTCTCATGTGTATGTATGACCACAGCCCTGCCACCGTTCTCGGCTTGGCTCAAAGTCACCACTTTTTCTAAGGGACATAATCCCATCCCAGAACATCACTTTGTGCCATTTGCCTTCTCAAAATAGTACTAATCCCTGTGACCTGATTGAGCATGGAAAACAAAACGAAGCAAAAAGTGCTTGTGTTATGCATTCCTGCATCCAAGCATGTATTCATTTATCTGCCTGACGTGTTCAAGACCCTAACATGTTCCAGGCAATATTTCATTCAGTGAGGATACAGCAGCGAACAGGACGTCAAATCATTGCATCTAGAAGGTGGATATTCTAGTTGGAGAAATAGAAAATAAACAAATAAACTCCAGTATAACTAACACCAGTAAGTGATAGCTGCCGAGGGACCTATGTAATAAGTCTTCCGTGAACTAAACTACATCTAAGTAGCAACTAGTAAACACTGAAGCCACTATTCAAGTGCAGAGAGTCTAATTCCATAGTCCTTGGGGAGACAAAGACCTTTTTAAAAAACTCCCCCACTTATTTTGGTTAGTTAGTTGACGATACCATAGACTTAGCTTCAACACTGAGTTCTCTGACTTCAGGCTTTGCTAGAATTTCTAGCCAGCAGCCTTCTGTCAATGCCTGTGGACTTAGTGACCCTGCCAGAGATGAGAGTCCCAAATCAAGCCTGGCCATCATTTTTCTGTGCAATCATTGACCACTGACCATGAATTTGGAATGTTTTCAAAATTACCTTGTGCTACAGCCAAAAATTTCAGAACTTATATTGCTGAATGTAGCAGTTATATTTTGTATGTTCAATGCCTGATAGTTTATCACGGAAAAACTTTATTTTAATGAATCTGTGATTTCAGGGTTTTGTTTGTTTGTTTGTTTCTTTTTTTACCCAACTAAGCCGTTCTTACAGCTAAGACTCTGAGAGTGGATACTGGAATGGCGAATAAGAGGAAAACTAAAAATATAAATATTTCTACAAAATAAGTTTAAAAAATACAGTGTCTTAATAATAAAATGTAACCACAACCATTTGTTCTCTAATAACAATCCTTGTTTAATGTGTTAACTAACTTACTATACCCAAATCCATTCTCACAAATCAACCTGGATCTGACCATCCAACTGCAAGTCCCCGATTTATAATGTGCATCGACTTGTCAGCTGTGCCACAGCTGCGGCAATGCCAGATCCTTAACCCCCTGTGCCGCAGGGGAACTTCCAAGTCCTACAACTTCACAATTTATTTTCAATTGTTCATATTAAATACTGCATGTTATACCAAAAACAGTCTATTTCATGAACAGGACAGGTGAAAATTCATATTTGTATGACAGTTATTCATAGTGCATAAAGGCATTTTCTCATTTCTTCTTTCACAAGAGAGGAAATTAACTCTGTACTATGCTCCAAGTACAAATAATTTGATGAAAATGCACAAAAGTATGAAGTCTCTCCTTGAGTTTAACATCTCTTTCTTTTCTGATTTCCTTCATTCAAATTTGAAATGTAATTGCATTCTGGAGTTCCCGCTGTGGCTTGTCTATGTGGAGGCACTCATTCCATCCCTGGCCCAGTGCAGTGGGTTAGGATCTGGTGATTGCTGCAGCTGTGCAGTAGGTTGCAGCTCCAGCTTGGATTTGATCCCAGGCCCAGGAACTTCCATATGCCACAGGTACGGCTGAAAAAAAATTGTATTCCATGACTGTGAGTCAAAATAGAAAACAAACTATGGTTAACAAAAGGAATAGCACAGGTGGGGGAAGATAATTAGAAGTTTGGGATTAACATATACCCAGTATATATAAAATAAACAACAAGGACCTACTATACAGCATGGGGAATGAGATCCATCTCTTATAATAACCTAAAATAGAAAATAATCTGAAAAAGAATATGTAGGTATGTACATATATATCTATAACAGAATCACTGTGTTATACACTTGAAACTAACACAAAGTCGTAAGTTAACTATACCTCGATAAAAAAAGTAATTGTAATAAAGAGTAGAAGTCACCCTGGGGATACTGGAATTTTATCTTATTTATGTAAAAATAATTCACTGAAAAGATTATTCATGTTTCAGTACAAAGAAACAAGCATTTACTCAGTCTATTCAAAAGTGAACATTCTTGTTGAATAGATATATGTCTAATAGCTCATAAATATTTATAGATTCTTAAGCAAAAAAACCACACAGAACCTTGAATTTTATGATCACAGTTTTGTTAACAGTTCAAAAGTTTCATATTCTCCTTTGAGAAGCCAGTCTTTAATCTGTCTTTGAAATATTGGGTAAAATAAAATATATTAAATTTTAAGTAAATAAGGGATTTTTGCCAGTAAATACAAGCTGCTTTGGTTCTATCACTTGTGCTCTCTGGACCTGAAGAATATGCTGTTTCGACTTTCATGTCGGACATTTTTTTAAATTAATTTTTGTCCTCTAAGACTGTGACAACTCATGGAAGCCCTTACAAGTTTCTTCAAGAAGAGAGAAGAGCCAGATGCACATTATCAGCGTCAAGAGAATGTGAACACGATTAGACAACAAACAAGTAAAAAGAAATTAAAAGTAGAGCATTAAAGTGCATCCTCTCAAACTTTTTAATGTGTTAAAAGCTTCTATTCATTACATGGATGGTATTTTTTCTGCATGCTAGTGCCCGCGAATAATTATCAGAGGCTATAATATTGATTGTTTTGAAAGAAGAGCTTTTATAAATTATGAAGAATTTTCATCACAGGTAGTATTAGCATTAATTTGTAGCAACATTTTAGCACATTTATCTACTTAAACACTAAGAAACTTCCAAATTAAAAACAATTAAATATGTTGACCGATATAGTTATTTTTGCACCCCATGTGTTATGGGGCCTTACCATGCATGGTGAAATGTTTTTCCTGGCCTTGATTTTTCTTGGCTACAAACTTACGCAATATTAAGAAGTGATTTGCAGCTACCGATGTGTATAGGTTTCCAAATTAAAGGTTCTTATTTACAAAGAGTACAAACAGAAGCAACATCTATTAAAAATCGAATATCTAGGTTACATTTATTGAATGATCTCCATGTTTCATCATTTTTTTCTCATCTTTGTTTTTTTAACCTAATAAAGATCCATGAGGATTCTTCTACCACCATTTACTTCTTTTAAACACTTTGGGTGATACACCTAAAATAACTCATAAAAGAAAATACACTGCATATAGAGTTAATGATTTATCTTAATGGGTATCTAATATAATTACTAGAATTAAATGACAGAGCAAAATCAGATGGCCTGTTGCTTAAAGATAATTTGTGAGCAACAAAAACAAGAAAACCAACCAAAAAAAATGTATTTTGAAATACATCTGTTTTCAGGTCACTCATTCTAAACCTATACGCGGTTTTTTACCATATTTTAAAAATAGAGGAATATGACCCCAGAGCTTGCTATGGTTAAGATTTTCCCTTTCGTTTCATTTTTAAGCATTTTAAGCTTTCTTCATAGGTTTCTGAAAATCTTAAGGATTTTGTGCTGTTTTTGCTCTCCTTAATTTGGTGTTACATTTCTCTTAAGGGTAAGTTTTTCAATTAGGAACAACTTCTCCCTTAAGCTTATTATCTATTTGGTATAGAACATTTCGATTTTAATTTTACTAATCAGCACATTTGGAAAGATTCCCTCTAACCTTTTTCAACTATCCTAAGCTATCTAAAGCAACCTGCTTTCTCTAAGAATTATGCTAATATTTTATTGGCCTTTCTATTATGTAGGTTCAAACATGAAAAATATCCTTAGGATTCTTGATACATTTGCATTTCAATTCCTAAGAACTGGTTAAAGGTTTATCATATTGTATTATTAATTGATTTTTTTTTCTTGACTTTTTTTAAACTTAAAAGAACTGTTGTCTAATTTATCTCCCCCCACCCACGGCTCCCCCCATGGTAACCATAATTAGGAGGATGGAAATAACATACACACACTACTGTACACACCAAACAGAGCAGTAACAAGGACCTACTGTACAGCACAGGGAAATCTACACAATAATCCGTAATAACCCATATACGAAAAAAGAACGCATGTATGTATAACTGATTCACTTTCCTGTATACCTGAAATGAATACAACATGGTAAATCAAGACACATCGATAAATTGTGTTTTAAAAAAAGAGCTATAATCTAACAAATGTTTAGGTCTTAGTCCTGATTTTTTTTTTTTTTTTTGTTACAGAAAAACAGCAACAACAAAACATTGAGGATTTGAACATTAGTGATGCCACAGTAATTCAAAGCCCACATCATTCTTGGTCTAATTGGAGCACTAATGGACAGTCAACTTAAGCAGAGCTTTCCTGTGACCTGTAATGTGGCCTGGCAGAAAATTATGAGCAGACCAAATAAAGCCAAGAGAAAGCGAGAGGGGGAGGGAGAGAGACAGATGGAATAGCCAAGCATTAATACCAGAGCTGCTGCTAGATGATAAAAGGTGAAAAAAAATATATATATATATATGTGTGTGTGTTTTTCAGGGTCACACCTGTGGCATATGGAAATCCCCAGGCTAGGGGTCAAATCAGAGCTGTAGCTGCCAGCCTACACCACAGCCACAGCAATGCAGGATCCTTAACCCACTGAGAGAGGCCAGGGGTAGAACCTGTGTCCTCATGCATGCCACTCAGATTCATTTCCACTGAGCCACGATGGGAACTCCTGAAAAAACCTTTTATTAAGGTAATAATGGTGTATACTTGCTCCTCGCTGCAAAAATATCTAACAAAACACTTACGTAAATTGCCCTGAGAATTTCATCACTCAACAATAAGCGGCTGCCTTATCAACACTACTAATAGAATCACATAAGGAAAATAGAGTCTGGAGGGCAAGGGACCTCAAGACAAAGGCAGTTTTTCCTTGTCCCTTTTTGATAGCCTTATTAGAATAGTAAGGGCGAGTTACATGAGGTCAAGCGTTTTTATGTGTTGTTCAACGGTCTGTCTCAACATCTATAAAAATGTATATATTGTGTAATTTTTAAGTATCTTTTCTTTTTTAACCTGTTCTAACATTTGCTTTCTGTCCACAATTCAACAAACATGTTGACCACATTAAGGCTGAAACAATTTGTGAAGTAAAATGTAACAGACCTTTACATTTTTTTCCAATCTTCAAATAATTTTGTTATTTGAGAAGCTTTGCTTTTTTTTTGTTTTTGTTTTTGTTTCTTTGTTTTGTTTTTTTGTTTTTGTTTTTAACGGCCAAACTCATGGCATGTGGAAGTTCCTGGGCCAGGGGTCAAATCAGATTTGCAGCTGAAGCCTGTGCTTCAGAGATATTTGACCACATTTTTGGGTCAGAGCAATTAACTAGACAAATGTCCACACATCTTAGGGTATGTGAAAATGTTTTAGGAAGCTGGGATTTTTTTATCAGAACACAGAAATTCAAGGGAATTTTCTTTTTCACAAGCAACGTCAGTATATCAGTTTTAGGACACATTCCTACTGCAGGCTTTCACACAGACTTCTGTTTCATAACATTTATCACTATTGTAGTTTTATATTTATTTTAATTATTTTTGGTCGAACACGTATATAAGCTACCAGGTTGTAAACTCCATGAGGATGACGGAATGTTTGGGTCACCCTTCTATCCTTGGCAATCAATTCAGCGGCTGACACAGTAAGCCCGTACCTGTCATATATCTTAGGTCATGAGCGTCTTGACTGTGCAATGAAAACTGCACTGCTCGCGCTGAAATGGCATCTTTCAAATAACAAATTTTTAAATATTTTTCCCAGGGCAGATAATCACTTAGGACTTTCCTACCTAAAAGGTTAATACATGTATCAACAATATATCACTTAATAAATACGTGGAGAAATTCTAATACTCTCCATTAAGGTCTCAAAGAGGTTACATTTTTGTCTGTTTCCTCTATATTGTTAAATTCATTGATATGCGCAAAAATGTAACTGAGCAGGACCTTATGAGGCCTTCCCAGAATAGACTCCACCCATGTCCTCTGCCTGCCTTTTGTTTGTAAAAAAAAACAAAAAAAACAAAAAAACAAACAAACAAAAACACAAAACTTTAGTCAAAAAATAAACTTAGAGGAGTGAAAAAAGGCAGACAGAAAGGGAAACAGTGAAGCAAGACCAAATAATCATAGTTTAGGCATTCAGCAGAGGCAAGGACATTTAGCTCTTCCTCAGGGACTATAAATAATATTCTGAGCATGTTCTTTGAGTTGTTTGGCAGATCCTGAAGCCTTCACCAGGCGGGTGGAAGAAGTTACCTGGATGCGGCCCACATTCACGTAGAGCCCAGACCCACTGGAACCAGAAGGTTGACGACACTGACTCCCAATGACCTCCCTACCAACGAATCAGGAAAATATCCCCCAGGGATCACACCCTGCTCCTAGAACACTCCAAGACTCCTCACTCCCCCCTCCGGGGGAGGGGGGCACAGTTTTTGAGGCCCTAGCTTGGTATGTTCCTTCTTTGCCTGGCAAAGCAATAAAACTCCTCTTTCTATTTCCCCCAAAATTCTGTCTCCATATTTTTACTTGGCACCAGAGTACAGAGGTGACTGAGATTTCAGCAACAAAGTGTCAGTCTGATTTATTATCTCATTGTATGTATAGTTCAGTAATTAGCATTTAGTAGTTGCTCAATAAATAAGTGGCTGAATGAATTAATGAATTCATAAGTTAGGTAAGCAGCTTAATTTAAATTTAAACTATTTGAACAATGTATTAAATTATCTTAAATATTTACTTATTATTAGTAGTAGTATTATTAGTCTTTTTTGGGCCACACCCTTGGCATATGGAGGGTCCAAGGCTAGGGGCTGAATCAGACCTGTAGCTGCCAGCCTACACCAGACCATCCCATGCAGGATCCAAGCCACTTCTGCGACCTATACCACAGCTCATTGTAATGCCGTATCCTTAACCCATGAAGCGGCACCAGGAATCAAACCCGCATCCTCATGGATACTAGTCTGGTTCGTTAACTGCTAAACCACGATGGGAACTCCCATATTTACTTATTAACAATTAATTATTAGTTTTATTTGCTAAAGTTATTCAGAATCATTTTGTCTCACCTCATTTTAGCATGTTAAAACCCAACCAGTATCTCTCCAGAACATACATGATTATCATTAAACAGATGTTACACTCCTTTTTACTTAAACTATAAGATCTTAAAATCATTTTTATGAAAGTGCATTACGCATCATAAAAGGATATTTAGTCATGTGCGCAGGTTGATGAATTTCCACAGTGAAAAAGCATTTTGTAACTACCTCCCAGATCAGGAAACAGCACAGGACCAGGGATAGCTAAGGCACTCATGTGCACCCTCCCCAGATCTTCTCTTGCCCCGCCCCAATAAATAAATACATAAATAAAACCACCATCCTGGCCTCTGACAGTGGAAACTACTTTCTTCTTCAGTGAAGCTCATATGAGGAAATGTCTAATATATTCTTTTGCATCTCACCTCTGCAGCCCAATATTGTTTGCACAACAGCAAATCATGTTAAACTCCATCCACACGTTGCACGCAGCAATGGTCATTGCTACGTATTATTGTATGATATCTATATACCCCAGTTGATGCAGTCTGCTACTGAAGCATAATAGGATTGTTTCTAGGTTTCAGGTTATTAATGATAATGTTGCAATGAACATTCTTGGACATTTCTTTTGATGCACACGGGAGTGTAATTCTCTTAGCTGCATACTCCCAGGGGAGGAATTGTGGAGTCATAGCCTATGTATTGATGTCACATGGCAAATGAGGTCAAAGAGCGTCTACATATCATCTCAGCAGTTTACAATCTCTCCAGCGCTGTATGAGAGTCCCAGCAGTTACCGTTTTCTCACCACCACTAGACAGTCTTAGTTTTTCTTAATTTAGTCATTCTAGTGGTGTATATGATCTCACTGCATTTTCTCACACAGCATTTTCCTAACTACCACTGAGGTTTAGTACATGTTGTGTGTGTGTGGCTTATGGGGATCACCTCTTGTGAAAGACCTGATACAGTCCCATCTACGTTTCTAATGGATTGTTTGTCTTTTTCTTTTCATAGTATTTCTGTTAAATTCTAGATATAAGCTCTTCATTTAATTATATGTAACACCACTTTGTTCTTCCACTCTGTGACTTTCCTTTTTCATTCTTAATGGTGTTATTTGAGGAACTAAAATTTTGTTGACTGCAGCCCAATTACTTATAGCTTTCATTAATAATTAGTATTTTTGCCAAGTTTTAAGAAAAATTTCTCTACTGAAAGAACATGAAGATAGGTTCATACATGATTTTGTAGAAGTTTTATAACTTCTCAAATTTTAATGTACAATTTACCCAGAATAGCTATCTATCCACCTGCGTCTTTCATTGGACTCGCTACTTGAGTTTTATTTAACAGAATTTTCTATGGTGATGGAAATATTTTATATCCGTGTAGTCCAAAATAATAGCCAGTGGCTATATGCTGTTGAGCATTTGACATGTACACAGTACATTTGAAGTTCTGCATGTTTAGTTTTATTTCATCCTAATTTGTTAAATTTTAAATTTAAACAGCTGCATGTGGGCGGTGGCTGCCGTATTGGACCACACCATAGATTCCATTTCTCTGATCTATGTTTCTGTATTTCACACCAAATCCACAATTTTTTTGTCTTTTTTTTTTTTTTTTTTTGAGGGCTGCATATGAAAGTCCCCAGGCTAGGGGTCCAATCAGAACTACAGCTGCTGGCCTGTGCCACAGCCACAGCAACGCAAGATCCAAACCGCATCTGCGACCTACACCACAGGTCCCGGCAATGCCAAATCCTTCACCCACTGAGCGAGGCCAGGGATTGAGCCCGTGTCCTCATGGATGCTAGTCGGAATCATTACTGCTGAGCTACAACAGGAACGTCCCAAGTCCACAATTAACTTATAGTTAGGGAGGTCTCCAGTACAACCCTCGGGGTTATAACTAAGAAGAAGGCTCACAGAACTCAGCAGACTTGTTATCTGATGTTTGCAGTTCATTGCAGTGACAGGTTTCAGATTATGATAAGCAGTAGGAGAAGTCACATTGGGCAGGGTGCAGGACACAAGACTTTCTGTTGTCATCTCCCAGAAGAGTGGTGCAAACGGCCTGCATTTCTCCCAGTAATGATTGCTGGCAATTCTCCTGGAGTATTGCCAACCTGGTGTCCACAGGTTTTTTTAGGGGTTGGTCACATAGACATGGCTGACCACCCACCGAGTTGACGTTCGTCTCCGACCCCTCCAGAGGTGGAGCTGACACCAAGTGGCCCAAGACCCCCCCCCCCCAAATCACATTGTTAGCATAGACTAAGTGGCATAGCCCAAGATTTCCCAGTAAATAGACACTTTATCAGGCAGGCATAGTGGTTGCCCCCCAAGACAGGAGGATAGAAGGCCAAACCTTACCCTGGCCCTTTTTTTCCTTTCTGATCATATCCACAGCATGCAGATGTTGCCAAGCCACAAATCAAACCTGTACCACAGCAGTGACAATACCAGATCTTTTAACTGCTAGGCCACCAGGGAACTCCACGCGCAAGGCTCATTCTTTACGGCACACAGAGCATATCTTGAAGTTGAACGAATTATATCCTACTTTATTCTTTCATCAGAGTTTCCCTCGACATTGTTGAACCTATGAATTTCTATATAAATTCTAGAGTCCATTTGTGAATTTTCCTAACAGATTTTCTCGGATGTTTTTTTTGTTTTTGTTGTTGTTGTTGTTGTTGTTGTTGTTGTAGTTGTTGTTGTTGTAGTTGTTGCTATTTCTTGGGCCGCTCCCGCGGCATATGGAGGTTCCCAGGTTAGGGGTCGAATCGGAGCTGTAGCCACCAGCCCTACGCCAGAGCCACAGCAACGCGGGATCCGAGCCATGTCTGCAACCTACACCACAGCTCACGGCAACGCCGGATCCTTAACCCACTGAGCAAGGCAGGGACCGAACCCACAACCTCATGGTTCCTAGTCGGATTCGTTAACCACTGCGCCACGACGGGAACTCCTCTCGGATATTTTGAGCAAAGGTAGAAATGAAATACAGGATTTGATAAGGAAAGATACGTATTTTTCAAGAAGACCCCTGCCACTTTTACATTTAGCAATGAGTTTAAAGAAGAAAAATGTTAGTAGAGAAATTGGTAAATGCTTTATGAGGAATTGAGCTTTAAATAATGGCAAGTTTAGAATTATTGAGAACTAGAACAAGAACAGTGTTCAGAACTATGACATAAAATGACCTTGAAAAACTGTTGGGTATAAATGCACCTCAAGTGCTATCACTTGCGTTTATGAAACTAAGATATGTAAGCAATTTGAGTAGCCCTACAGCTTGGAAAAGTCCTCCAAATACCATCTGATTATTTGAAAAACCTGAATAATACATGTAGTGAGTCAAACCAATCACGGACCTCAATCATACTTGACCCCACTAGTTATTTAAAGTCAAAGAACAGAGAAAGTCCTATCAAAAATACGCAGCAAATTTCACGTAATTATTTGCGAAGGCAAGGTAATAATTTTGAAGACATTTGTAACCGTCAATTGTCTCAACTAGTCCATCTTCCAAACTATCAAGACCTTGTGTTGTATTTCCTAAGGGCCAGGTACTGTTCTAAGCACTTGATACATTTTAAGTTCTCTAGTGTCGGTAACAACCCAGTCAGGGTTATTGCGATTTTTTCCATCTACAACACAGTCTCTGTATCACCTCTGTGTATAAGTTTAGAATATTGTGAGCATATTTCTCTCCTTAATTGGATATCCCTTCAGTGATCCCTGGCACATTCGTAATTTATTAGATGGGCAGGAGCTCCCACTTTCTTTCTCGAGGGCTGGTGTGGGCAATTTGGAGATCTATAAAACTCCAGAAAGTTAAATTACCCTACAACCCTTAGGTACCATCTGAACACAAATTTTCAACCCTCCTCAAAGAACACACAGTTCACCAAATCTGCAGGCAGGATGGTTCTTTCACATAGTCTGCTCTGTGATTTGCAAGAATTACTTTACAACAACAACAAAAGCACTTGCAAAGTATCTGAAGTTATTTTTCTCGCAGGGCTCTACATTTCCCTACCTAACTACGACAGCGGACCATTCATATAAACATATTTACGGCTGTGTCAGGTCATATCAAGCACCCTGGGACAGTGAGAAAATGCAATCGAGATGAAAGAGAGTTTTATCTGATTCTCAAGAGTCCCTGCTCTCCGGTAATTCCTTGGAAATCACCATCAGGATGTTGTAACCTGCACATCATCACAGCTCAAGAGGCATCAGGTACTAGCACAGAAGTGCCGGGAGCTTCTTGTATTTTAATACTGTCTCTGTAAAACACCTAAATAAAAGGCTGGTTGATGTCAAAAGAGTCTGGGGCTTGCTAATTATTATTTCTGGAAAAGAAATACTGGCAGGACAGATAGTCCTGCCGCATGTTTATGTCTGCTTAAGATGAATGCTGACATGGGTGTTCAAAAGGGACATTCCCGTTTTTTCAAACAGAGTGTAACTTCGCTCTTGCTACTGGTGTTCAGCCCTGCCATGGCCGGGTCACTGCATTACCATAACTTCTTGTTGCTTTGCAGCCTCCTCAGGGTGTCTTCCTCCATGTCATTTACAAACAGCCCAATATTGGCTCGGCGTGGGGGTATAAAGGGAGGTAGGGAGGGCAAGAAAAGAGCAGAGGAAGAGGTGGGGCCACTCTAGACTGACAGGCAGTCGTTTTTAATGAGTATGGGGTCTTACCTAGCAGGCTGGTCTTGGGCAGCTGCAAACAGATTTCCCCATCTGCCCACCACATCTTAAACGTTTCTATAGAGGCTTTAACTGGGCTCAGAAAGGGACCCCGTCCACAGGGTCTCAATATCACCTTTCCATTTTGAGATCGTAACCAGGAGCAATTTCTGGGAGCCTGCAAGGCAGGCAGAATGCACCTTCTAAGGACACGAGCAGGGGTCAGAGAGGCTGCAATACAGTGTCCAGGTCTCAGGTTCGCTGGCGAGCAAGTCTTTTTGATGGGCTCCTCCAACGCTTCTTAGGATAAGTGTGTTCGCTTCTTTTTAAGCATTTTTTTTCAGGGAATGTTTGTATACACTTCCTCTTAATCGTCATACCTGAGCATACATGATCATTCTGGACAGGTAGGGTGGCAAAGACTTTTGATAAAAATGTTTCAGTAACAGTTTGTTTGTCTCTCTTTTGGAGATACTATGCTTTTTAATGAAACGAAAAATATTCTAAGACTATGAGGATAATTTGTGGCTTTATATGCATTGTATATTGTACTGCATATGGATAGAATATTCTATAATTTTAAATAACTGAATTTACCTTTTTAATAACACCAAGCCATGGCACTTACAGTGTTTTTAATGCAATTGTTCTTTTCGTTATACAATTAGCATAAATTGCACATTATCACAAAATTGCCTCAGATACCATTATGTGTATCTTCAGAAATTATGCGTTTATTTTGCACCTATTTGTACAATGTTTGCTTTTCATGTAGTGTGTATTTTATTCCATCCCATTTAGGTCATGCATTTCCAAAGGCTGATTCCATCATGACTTCCTTTTCCTTGTGTATTTCCTCATCTGCTTTTGGATACTGGGGATGGAATTTCAATGAGTTTTATCTTAAAGCCTAACTTCTCAGAAAAAGATGGAAATGTTTCAGGATAGCCATATTGAATGTGAAAAAGAATAGTGTTTGAAGATCAGATTGAGAAAAAGAATAAAGAATGAAGTTAGATACCATAATATTGACTGTAAAATGGCTTTGCAGTTGTATTTTTGCATGATTGATTTTGTGTGTGAAACAGTTGCTTCACTAATTGCTCACATTTTCTTATTGTTTGTCAGGTATTTCTGCCTTTTCTAATCTTATCAACCTTTTGTGGCCTTTTAAAATATAGAATCAGGAGTTTCTGTTGTGGCACATGGAAATGAATCTGACTAGTATCCATTAGGATGAGGGTTTGATTCCTGGCCTTGTTCAGTAGATTAAGGATCCGGCATTGCTGTGAGCTGTGGTGTAGGTCAGAGATGTGGTTTGGATACCGAGTTGCTGTTGGCTGTGGTATAGCCGGGCAGCTGTAGCTCCAATTCGAGTCCTAGCCTGGAACCTCCACATGTTGCAGGCACAGCCCTAGAAAGCCAAAAAAATAAATTAATTAAAAAAAATTATATGAATATAATTCAAATCATTGAATTATCATGCTAAAGAGAAACATTCTAGAATGGATCTTCCACATTCCAGTTCAAGGTAACTAGACCTTCAATTATAGATAATGTTATCTACTCAGTGGTCATATGTGCCTTATTTCTCTGTCTTGGTTTCTGTTTTTGCCTCTACCCCAATACTCTCTTTTTTTTTCATTTTGTTTAAAAAATCCTTAATGACAGATATTCATTCTCTCTAGTGGTATACTTGTTTCATCTCATCTGATGTGCAAGGACTCATAATAGCGCATAGCTCAATTCCTTACAGGTTTTTTGTTTGTTTGTTTTGGTCTAACTTGCAGGTTGTAGAAGTTCCCAGGCCGGGGCGCAGAATCTGTGCCACGATAGTGACAAACCAGGTCCTTAAGCTGCTGAGCCACCTGGGAACTCCTCTTACAATTTTTTGTTTGTTTGTTTTTGCTTTTTAGGGCCGCGCCTGTGGCACATGGAGGCTCACGGCCCACAGCTCACGGCAACCCCAGATCCTTAATCCACTGAGCTAGACCAGGGACTGAACCCACAACCTCATTATTCCTAGTCTGATTCCTTTCCACTGCACCACAACAGGAACTCCCTCCTTTTACAATTTATTGATTTCATGATTTAATAGCTTTATGTAGACTATAACATTATTTCAGGAGTTTGCAACAAACATGACTAGTAGCCATGTAGCCATGAGGACATGGGTTCGATCCTTGGCCTCGCTCAGCGGGTTAAGGATCCAGCATTGCCATGAGCTGTGGTGTAGGTCAAAGATGCGGCTGGGATTTGGCATTGCTGTGGCTGTGGTGTAGCTGGCAGCCACAGCTCCGATTCGATCCCTAGCCTGGGAAACTCCATATGCTGCGGGTATGGCCCTAAAAAAAAAAAAAAAGTTATTTTAAATATACTGTATTATATTTAAAACAAAGCAATATTTATTCCAATATAAAGCAATACTATATACCCAACATTGAGAATATAAAGAGTTCAGAAAATGACAAAAATTAGTTTACATTTTTCCACAAGATCACTATCCAGAAATGTCTTCTTCAGATTAGAAAACGGAAAAAGAAAACTTTCTTAGATATGTTATTGTACTTACATCTTTGGAATAATGGCTATCATACTAACTCCATTTTCTAAGCTGTTTTTACGTGCCTAAGTATCTTTTTCTTTTGTTATTATTAGCAAACCGTCTCTTTACATTTAAAACCCTAAGAAGTACTACGGAAATTATGAGAATTTTATTAAAGAATATTTCTTTGTCATGTCCCAGTGTACTCAAAGACATGGAAGTTCAACTGCATGCTCTCCAATGTGACTGAACTGTAGTGGCTGTCGTGTGTTGAACACACCTTTCTTTCACTAAGCGAACGTGTATTTACTGGACCTCATTCCAGACAGACAACTTGGACAAAGACCCGGCTCTCGTGACCTTTACAATCTGATGGAAGAGATGGCTACTAAGTAAAGATACACAGAAAGGACACAGTTTAAAGAATGACGTGAGCCATGAGAAAAATACGGCAGAGTAAGGAGTCCGATATTCTCGGATGAATTGTCTAAAACCATTCCATAGACGTAGAGAACCACTAGCAGGCGAGCCACACTGTCCAACTACGGATGCACTGAATTAGCCATAAAGCTTCTATGCATCGCGCTGTTGAATCCACAAAATGATTTTAGGAGGTCGGTATAATTTTTATACAAGTGAGGAAATGATGCTCAAATAAATTAAAAGCCAGGCACCAGACGGCACAACTATAAAATGGCATAGCCAGGATGTGAATCTAGGTTTAACTGATAATAAAGTCTGTTGTTTATCCATTGTCCTGTTTCCTATGTTCCCATTTTCTGTTTTTTTTCTCTCTCTCTCTCTTTTTTTTGATAACTACTACTTTTCCAATTTTCGTTCATTCTGTGAGAACAAGTTTCAGCCCAGAAAACTGGTTTCTATGTCCTATGCTTAGTTCTGATTAAGAGGAGAGTCCAGCCTCCAAACATTAGTTCATAACTAGAATGAGGCATGTTTTGTTTCTCTGTAATGTGGTCAGCAATCCAGTCCTGCAGAGCGCCCCCTGACCTGAAAATTTAGGAGAGGGACCAAGGGAGAAAAAGAGAAAAAATAATCCTTCCACCTTCCTGGAATTGTATGACTCTGTTTTTCTTATCATGTGGATTAAGTAAAAGAGAACACAGCTGTGCTAGGAAAGCTGAATGAAGCCAACTCAAAATAATTCGATGTTAAAAAATCAGAGAACTCCTACATTCTGTTTCTGACAGCTCTCTTTGTTTTGTTCACAGTCCTCCCTAAGGCCTCACTGCCTCTCTGCCCTGATCTGAAACAACCTTTTGTACTTCCAAAAAAAAAAAAAAATCTCTCTTTTCTTAAGCCGGCTCAAGGTATTTTCCGAAACTTCAAATCGAAAATGCCCTAGCTAAAGCACTTAATTAGCAAATGGTGGGATTAAAAAGGAGTAGTAGCTAGATGCAAACTATAAGACAAGGTTCAGATGTACATTTTTAAAATCTCTAATAAGGAAAGAAAAGACGTTGACATTTGTCATGCGAGCAAGATATAAATGTTATCCGAAGAAACCATCAGTAGAATCAAGTATTTTCTAAAATACCCAGAGAGTCTCCTGCCCAGATATAAGGGGAAAGTTCCCCATAGGTTACTTTTATCCAGCATAGGCGATTTCAATATTAAGGAGGGTTGTTAATTTGACTAGAATTTTTGATAGTGACGTTTTAGTGTTTTGAATGCAGGGTAGGATGGTGTCATTCACAAGGCAAGTGGAATCCATTTTTATGTATTAGGACATTTGACTAGGGAATTCGGGTTACTGATTGGCATTTATGGGACTAAAAGCGATTTTTTGAACCAATAACTTCAACAAATACTTATATTATCCCAAAAGCCATTTTATGTTTGGGCAAGGTGGCCTGTTTCACAGGAGAGCCATTAGGTTATAATTTTAAATTTCATCAGTTCATTGTAGAATATGAACTGACATATGCGTGAAGAAAAAAAATAAGAGTTAATAAGAGCCGGCAGTGATAAAATATGTGATTATCAGATGCCAAAGGAAATTGTAATAACCTGGCTAGGGTACTTTTGAGAACACTATAAAATAATTAATAAGAAAGCAAAATCACGAAAATACCTCTTCTAAGGTGAACAGTGAGATGCTCCGATAGTTAAAATATCAAGCAGTAGAGTTTGGTGGTTTCCTCTTAATTTCGTGTGTTTTCAACACAACAATTAATTGTTGAAGCTCTGACAAATACTGTATTTTGATCCAGGGAGTTTGAATTTTACTCCATAATTTAATGCAATGTTTGTTCTTTTTCATTTTCCATCTCTGAGATGTTCTATATTTGTTTTATATTATGACTTCATCGAAAGAGAATTAAGTCAATATATTTTTCTTTTTTAGTGTTTACCGAATAGCTATAATTAAATAATATAATTCTAGACTTTTTTCAATGAAAGTAAAAAATAAGCCAATGGCGACACTGTGCAATATGTTAATTTTACAGTATGTTGGAAAATAAATTTATGTTCCTAATTTCAAAACGTTTTAGTCTTACACATTACGGTCATTACATTGTCATTATATTTTATCTTTTATTAGTATGCTCTGCATGCCTTCCATGTGATAATCTATTTTAATGTTGATTGTTATTATATTTAAACAACTTTTATAAAATGAGTCCTGGTGCTTTTTATATTAAAAATATTCATATTCTTAATTACTCAATGCTAAGTTAATTGAGACACTTTAGTGTTCCCTAGATTGGAATTAAATTAAATTTAACTTCTACAAGGTGGCCAAAAGGTAACTAGCACTTATTGCACTACCTGCCATGTTATCTTACTTTTCTGCCAAACCAAGTACCAAGCAATGGTGCCATGCAAAAAAAGCCAATATGTAGTTGCATGAACCACTAAATTATCTAGAATATATAAATGCATGATTCTAAGTTAATCTTGATTGTAAACATAAAATGTTAATATTCATTCACATTTTCGTTGTTAGATGATATATATATATAGCCTAACTGATGACTTGAAATGTTTTCCTCTCAAAAGATTCAAGAGCTTATATCAATCCTGAATTATAGTTGGCGTTACCGATTTCCATTAAGTTACTCTAAGCCCAGAAATTCCTTCTTAAAGTATAAAGGGGAGATAATAAAATTAGAATAAGTAGTGTATTCTACATAAGCCTTTGATATACTTCCCTTTTGTACTTATAACGTGTCTTATCAAAACCAAGACAGAACCTGCGGGAATGGGATTAAGACAGGTGATCTTTGATGAGAGGTAGAAGATGACCATTTGTTCATGGACTCTGCTAAGGGGACTGGAGGCCCATGCTCACGCTAGAACTTCATGGTCTCCGGAGCTGGGCAGAGGCTTACGCCTGGCATTAGCTAAGGTTTCCTATATCCACGTGACAAACTTGCCCAGGGTGACCTTGTCAAAAATTGTGTTGTCTTTGTTACCATGTCTGAAAACAAATGAAGATGGTAGGCATTGTTGGCCATGGAATTTTGAATAAGGTAGGAAATAAGAAATCCAATATTTTGAATACTTTTAATTCAACTGGAGCACAATTGTTTTTTTTTTTTTCATAGTTGATGTCTATATTAAAGGTGGTCTTTTTTTTCATATTATTTTTCTCTTCTTACAAAGAAGAGAACAAAGTAACGCATGAGGATTATAGATTTCCTCTCAGGGGAGTAGTTCTAAACATTCAATGCAATTAACTATATTCAAACACTTTTTTGGATTTCCTTTCTTCTTGCTTTTCTAAGCTCATGACTCAAGCATAATTTAAGTTTTGGTTAAGCAACATCTCTGGGGATGGGATGAGTCATAAATCCTACAATTACGGTGACAAAAATCAAAAACTAAAGCTGTGGAATGCCACACAACAATGCTAGAGACAGACAGATAAATATGCAAGCATGATATAGAAAGTGAACTTTTTTTTTTTTTTTAATTTTGGTCTTTTCTAGGGCCGCACCCATGGCATATGGAGGTTCCCAGGCTAGGGGTCCAATCAGAGCTGCAGCTGCTGGCCTACACCACAGCCACAGCAACACCAGATCCGAGCTGCATCTGCGACCCACACCACAGCCCATGGCAACGGCCAGATCCTTAACTCACTGAGCAAGGCCAGAGATCCAACCCGCAACCTCATGGTTCCTCGTCGGATTCGTTAAGCGCTGAGCCACGACGGGAACTCCAGAAATTGAACTTGTGACAACAATTAAACTAAGATTACATACAAGATACTGGAGGAGCTTGATTATTTCTCCTATCCTAGAAATACTAAATTGCTAGTGTGGAAAGTAGATTGCTAACCCCGAAGGAAATAAAATGTTAGCTATGAACTTGCTACTGAAATTAACAGTGGTCATTTTATTCTGTTGGTATAAGAGCAAATGAGGCTTAAATTGAACCAATTTCAAGCTTCTACTAATAATTATCCTTGCTCATAATGGACACACATGGCTTCAATAGCTATATATTCATTACCTTGCAGACAAGAAGGAATTTTATATCTTTCCTTTTCTGTCAAAGATTCTTGTCAATATTCAATTCTTGCCAATATTGAGATTTACTGTAAATACAGAGTCATACAGCTACTTTCAACAGATAAAGAACATAAATTTTCATAAGAGGAGTCTTCTGACTGCTGAATCTTTCTTCCGTACTAATGGCTTGGGAACCATAATGTTGACCTCCAATGATTTCTGGGGTAAAATGACTGTCCTTTAAACATAAATTCGGCTTCTCCAAACCATTGACATTGAACGAAGAAGTCACATAATGGAAGGAAAACACATCTGATAGAGAACTTGATAATGTTAGGTAATCAATATGCAGCAACATTCAAACAGTTATTTTGCTTTGATGCCGAAGGGTGAGTTGGGGACTCCTCCTAGCAGTAAAGGAACTGGGACCACCTTTTAGGGTTTTCAGGAAGGCCGGAGCCAAGCCTGCTGGATGGAAGGACGTATTAAAGCTTGTAGTAACCAAGGCTTTGAAGCAAATGTTAGGTGTTTTTTTGTTCTTCTTTTTTTTTTTTTAATTTCAAGGAACTTTGGGAACAGCATCCAAGTGGAAAGAACAGGATATTTAAATGTGTGGAGGAGGGAAGAGGAGAATGAGACACTGGGAACATGTGTAGCATCACGTCTAAGGTTTCTTCAAAAGAAACTTAATCTAAAAAACATGAATCAGATATGACAGAAACCTTCTAACTCCCCACTTCATCTTCTACCATTTTACATCTCGGCTTTCTTTTTTATTATTTCCTTATGTTTCTATAGCTAGAGGTACCTAGAGTTATGGATATAGACAACAGACCATCTATATTACAGTACATAAGCTAGATCTCTATAGATTTACATATAATTACTATTTTATAAAATATGGCATATTTAGCATCTTCACTTATCTAGCAGAATGCAAATTCCATTTATCTAGTAGAAAGTAAATAAAGGGCAGAGACTTTTTTTACTTTAAGATTCTTTACCCACAAAATAAAAGAATTCATAGTATTTAGAGGATCCTCGATACTTTTTTTTTTTTTTCTTTTTAGGACACACCCACGGCATTTGGAGGTTCCCAGGCTAGGGTTCTAATTGGAGCTATAGCTGCCGGCCTACACCACAGCCACAGCAATGCCAGATCTTTAACCCATTGAGTGAGGCCAGGGATTGAACCCGAAACCTCATGGTTCCTAGTCAGGTTCGTTTTTGCTATGCCATGACAGGAACTACTTCAATACATTTTTAATGAATAGATGGACAAGTGAATGAAGAAATGAATGTATTAGTGAGATCAATGGAATTTTTGCTTTACCCTTAGACAACAGAGAGCCAGCAAATGTATTTTCTCCTAGATCATTTTTGAGCCAGTTCCTAAATTACTCCCTTCTAGCAGTTGAATTGAAATTAACATGCACCCTAAATCATAATCCCTAAATTCAGATTATCTTGTTTGGAACTAGTTCACCTTTTTGCTATGTTGACGGCATGCCTAGTTTCAGCTTTTGAGCATCTCTTATCATTTCCTCTTTCCTGCTGACCTAATGGGTCCCACTGTGGCTTAGCTCTGCCTGGCTCATCTGGTTCATGTGACTCTAACACATTATAATTACAACAGTCTTAACAAAATGATATGAACTTAATCTATGATCACTAGAATTCAGGCTCTGAGGTGACAAATCTGCTTTGTTTATCATTGTACTTGTGTGTCCAGTTCCAGACCCAGGCAAGAGAATGTGCTTAATATATGCGCTTGACGAAAAAACAAGTGATCCCTGAGCCCTGATCTGTTATTCCTACGAGCTAAAAAAGAGATTTAATGAAACCTTATAAAAAATTACAGATAGGCTTATCATATGTTTGGCTTTCCTCAGAAGAGTAAACTCAAATGACTACTTTGAAACATTTTAATTTCTTAATTAAAAATATGTCTTCAATGTTAGAGCTGGTATAATTTTTAAAGAATTATATATAATGTTGCATGGCAGCATCAATTTATTTTTAAAGTTTCATTTCTATATGGCATTTTTATAAATATCAGGCAACCAGAAATATAAGGGGATTGATTTTCTAATTTATCAGATGATTTCAAAAGGATTTGGGCAGGTGCAAATTGGAATAGGATTTTAGAAGAAAATTAATGTTTTTGGGAGCTCTCTGGTGGTCTAGTGATTAAGGACTGGGCATTGTTATTGCTGTGGCTCAGTTTTGATTCCTTGCCCCCAGGAACTTCCACATGTTGTGGATATGGCCCCCCAGAAGAGAAAGATTTCATTTAGATACCTTATAACATAGCTTTAACTTATAATATTTTTGTTTAGTTTCCAGCAGTTCATATAGCTTTACCTTTATTAAATCTAGAGCTATTTTGGAGTTATCTAGCATCTTGAACTTTGCCTTCCTTGAAAAATGAGAAGTTGTGCTTCAAAAGCGATCATGTGCTGCCCTGAAGCATTTTTATCTCAGTCCACAAAGACTCATTCATTGAACACTTGGGCTAATTACTATTTCTGTAGGCACGTATTCATATTCCTGATTGACACATTCTCTATTCCTTTTTAAAACCCTCTTTTAAAACCTCAACCCGATACTCCAAATTGCAAGGCAGTAGCACAGGAATAAACACAAAGTCTGAATAAAACATCTTTGCCTCCATTGTTGGTATTTCCATAAGGTCACCTCTGGATGTATCCAAAATTTGATGAGGAGTGATATCATTTCTAGCTAATGTACTTGTATCCCCAAAGCACTTTAGATTTCAAGATAAATCATGTGGGAGATTTTCCTGTCATTTGATTGGCCTTGTGGGTATTTAAATATAAGTAGATTTCTGGCTTTCTGGGGGCGTATTTAGGGGGACCAAACACCCCACGCATGCCCCCTACTTGGGCGGATGCATTTACTCATCTGATCACCGCAGTCCGTTAAAATGCCCCATCCTAGCAAGCGCTCCATAAATACTTCCTTTACCCGTAGGCACTTCAAGGGTCTTTGCTGCTCACAGACGTGTATGCATTCCTGTTTGTATTTATATGCATTCACTTAAAAATGTCATTGGGAAAAATCAACTTAGGAAGTGTGTCCTACATACATCATCTCCATTTTCAACTTCCTATAATTACTTTGAGGCACCAAATACATCTGGTCATAACCCGAGCGAAACACAGACAGCGCAGGCTCTCTCACTCGGGGCCGTCTTTCCCCCAGATGACAGGCAGATCCGTCCTGGGCAAAGATGATTTATCTCCTCTGATTTCATCCAGGAAAGACGCCCTGTACAAGGTGAAGTGATCATTTTCCTCGGAGTTAACATGGCCAATGTCTCATTTTTCATTCTAGTCCTTGTGAAATGACATCCAACACTAAATTGGGAACTAATTTTGGTTGTGAGGTTTGGCTGCCTGCCCACTTCCCTGGGAAAACAAGCAAATTATCTGTACTTTTTAGTCACAGAAGTTCGGTGATAACTGGAGCTGGCTCTTTAGAATGAGGATTTTTTTTTTTTTTTCCTTTGAACCCATGCTTAGAAGCCAAAGAAAAATATAGAGGACAGGGAATTTTGCAAAAATATATATTTTTGCCAGAAAATTAATTGACAAGAAATATGTACAGTGCTGTATTTGTGGAAAAGAATGACAATTTAGGGGAATTTTGGCGAAGGAGTATGGTTGCCATATATTTGAAAACAACGCTAAAATACGTAATTAATTTAGTATCATTTTGGGGAAGAACAATGCTCACAATTATTTGAGAGTAAAAACTCAGTCAACGTATTATTTTCATCTGGCAGGTAAACTTCAGCAAGAAAATGGCTTTGTAAATATTTTTCTTAAGTCAAGACACAATTTTATAATTCTTTTTCTGTATGCACTTAAGGTAGTCGATTGTGAAGTGTATTTGAGTAGACAACAGATGTAAGTGACAAACTAAATTCTAACCTACATAATTACATATTTTTCCTCAATGAATAAAATTGATCATGGGCTATTATCATTTATTAGGAAGGTGTATTAGCATTGAGGTACCTAGAAATAGGAAATTTATATGACTTTAAGTCATATAAACTAAAAACTGAGAAAGACTGTGCTTTCCAAGTATAGGATTATTTTATAAGATGGACATTGTAAAAGGATATGGATCTTAGCTGAACTGAATGGACGTTCATTAAGCAATAAGTATCTGAGAATTTAGCAAACCATTCCGGTGGTCCCTGCCATCATGACTCGCGTAATCTAAATAATAAAAAAGTGAATATAAAAAAATAGTCAAGGAATAGCAAACATTGATTGAAAGCTTGCTATTCATAGGTGCTAGATGAAATGCTTTAAGTAGATTATTTTATTTATTCTCTGCAGCACTACAAGAAGTAGAGGGATCATTAATTGCATCCTTTTATGGTTGGGAAAAATAAGACGTAACAAGAAAAGATAATTTTCCCAAGATCTCACACTTAGTAAGTGGCAGAGTTTGAATCCAAACCTGCCTAGACCATGCATTTTTCAACCTCAGACTAATAAAAAGCGAGGTAAGATGGGTCTTGCAAGCATCTAGTAACACCAAAGAGAAGGATGATGCATCTGGACAGGGGTAGGCCTGTCAGTTGCAGCTTAAAGGATAAAATTTTTTTAAGCTGGGATAAGGGAAGGGAAAACTACATTGAACAGATAAAACTTTATGAGCAAGGCAAGTAAAGAGGAAAGCCCCTCTTCTCTGTAATAACATGTTTTTTTATTATAGTTGATCTGCAGTGTTGTGCCAATTTCTGCTGCACAGCAAAGTGACTAGGATATATATATATATCCATTTCCTTCACGGTCCATCCCAGGAGATTGGATATAGTTCCCTGCGCTATACAACAAGGCCTTGTTGTTTATCCATTCTAAATGTAATAGCTTGTATCTACTCACCCCAAACTTCCTGTCCTTCCCTCTCCTTCGTCCCTCCCCTGACTTGGCAACCACAAGGCTATTCTCTATGGCTGTGAGTCTATTTTCCAGACCATCTGGAACCTAAGCTTCAGAGAGAAAATTTGAAGGAGATCAGGCCTAAAAAGAGTTACTTGTGGTCAGTCCCTTGCCTTTAAGTTCCATGACAATACTAAGCCCCCCAAAGAGAAAGACTGTTATACAAGTATGCTTGTCAGTGGTGAGCAATTATTTGCTAAAAGTGCAGTGATTTTTGTGAATGTATTCATCAGTTCATTACACAATTTTATGCATATGAAATATTTATAAATGAGTGTGAACTAATAAAAAGAATAAAATATAGGCAGCTCCTTTTTTTCAGACTGAAGATACCTATATAGTACCTGAAACATTTCTATAAATTAAGAAAGAAAACTATCCACAGAAAAACTTAAAAGCTCTTGAGCATGCAGTTCCTAATTTCCTAACTCAAGGCCTGTAAAGGATTATCAAACAATAACAAGGTCACTTTTGTTATCAGAGAATTACAAATTAAAATAGCAAGGGAACACATTTTTAATTCTGCCAAAATAGTATATATTCAAACATCTTATTTCAATAATCTCTTCCTACGATCTCCAGCAAGTTTATACCATTGAGTCAACTTCAAGCTTCTCCACGTGTCCTGTTGTTCATATTTCTCTCGTACCCTGTGTTACTCCTCTAAGGAATCTGCTTGGCTCTACTTTCAAAGTACATCTCGTTCTCTACAACCTTGACCTACGTGTCCACCACTCTTTACTAGGGTTTTGCAATAGCATCCTAACTGATGTCTCTCTGCTTTGACCTTTGCATCGTCACGGTTCACCCACAACACAAAGGTCAGAGTGGTCCTGCGCTGATGGATCACACCCCTTCTCTCTGATGTAATCGCCCCAGGGCTCTTTACGATGGCCTCGGAGGCCCCACGTGACTGTGGTGTCACACCCTCCTCTCTTCTGTTTACTTCCCTTCCTTTGATTCTCAACCTGGGTCCCTCCACTCCAGACATATTCACCTCCTTTTTACCTCTGAGCATTCTAGGGTTGCTCTGACATAAAAGGTTTCTGCCCTGGCTCTTCCTGCTTTCTGGAAGCCAGCTTTATTATTCTTATTATTTTGCTCATTTTCTTCCAATAACTTCAGGGCTCACTTTCTCTCTTCCTGAAAACCTTCTATTAAATGATACTTCTACTGGGTGCTCCATCTAAAATTCCAAGTCCCTCAACACTCTCAATGCCTGCTATAGCACCCAATTTTAATTCTATGGCGTTTACTACATTCTGATTCTGTGTATTTATTTACTATTTCAATATGTCTACTGGACAGAGTTTTGTGTTTTTTCTTTACATTTCAACATTATGGAAACCCTAATGTATCTAATAACCACTGTCAGCCTAGTATCATTAGTGACCCAACCGTGTGAAAAGCAACCTAGTTATACCTTCTAATAATATGAAAACAGCAGCTTGAAAGTAACCTAGATTTCAAAGGGTGCTTATTTTTTCCTTGGCTGCCTTCTCCACCCAGGAGGAAGCTTCATGAATGCAAAGACATTATGTTTTTCTATTTTGTGTACTCAGGCATTCCCAAAGCCTGGAATAATTTCTGGGACATGGGAGAGATCAAATAAATATCTGATGAATTTATGGATTAATGAAGAGCAATTATAATGCTTCACTCCACTGTAGGTCCTCAATAAATGTTGTTTGTTGTGACAATAATCCTAAAGAACAACCAGAAATGATTTTGCTGATATATGTTGTAGTAAATGTTTTATCTAGAGACAAAGACTTTGTCCAGTTTTCTGGTTACTTCTCTTTTCATGATATTATGATATTCTTAGAAACATTTTAAAAATTTTAGGGAAGGTACTAAATTTATTTTAATAAATAAAATTTGAGGAGTTCCCATTGTGGCGCAGTGGAAACGAAACCGACTAGGAACCATGAGGTCGCAGGTGCCATCCCTGGCCTTGCTCAGTGGGTTAAAGATCTGGCGCTGCCATGAGCTGTGGTGTAGGTGGCAGATGAGGCTTGGATCCAGCGTTGCTGTGCCTCTGGTGTAGGCCAGCGGCCCCAGCTCCAATTTGACCCCTAGCCTGGGAACCTCCATATGCTGTGGGTGTGGCCCTAAAAAGACAAAAAGACAAATAAATAAACGAATAAAACTTGAAAAAAATGATCATTTATTTCATCTTGGCTATATTTGAACTCCCAAATAGACCGATGAATTTTTCAAATAGTATTAAACTGAATGAAGGCGTTTCTATCATGAGAAAAGGTAAATAACTGAGAACATTTAGCTTACTATTGACTGCATACTACTGTTTTAGGTATATTATTTATAGTCCAGTTAAAACCATTTCTTAGATAGATTGGGAAGGGCATTTTGTATTCCGCAAGCTTTCTAAATGCCATGGAAAGAAAATCTGATTCACAGAACCATAGTCACCAAGAAATAACGCCTGAATCTGAAATATCTTTTCTCTCATTATTTCTAATCTCACCACAAAACTGGTGCTCTACAGACATTAATCTCTGTCATTCCAAGTGAAATATAACCAAGTCAATTAGATTCTGAAATCTTGTATAAATGTTTGCCTCTGCCTTCTCTCCAGCTGAAATTTTAGGTCGCTTCTAAAATACTACCTCCATTTAGAAGCTTGGGTTATCAGCGGCATCTGCCCTACATTTTACACAATTAATTATTATCAAAATAATATTGAAACAGGAATTGCACACTTTGAATCTAGTAAGAAAAATTAAAATATAGGCATCCGTGTTGGGATTTGCACAAACGTCTTTCTGAAATCACCTTCTGCAGACTGTTATTCCACGGCTCTTTTTTATCTTGTCAAACCTTTCTTATTCTTTTGTGAGCGAATCATGTCCAGTAAAGAGTCAAAGGGTGCTCAGAGGGGTTAGAAATATTAGAATGCTTCAGATGACTAATTAAACAAGTATTGACTTTAACTTGTCATTTTTATTAATTATTCAAGCCATGCCCTTGGAGTATTGACATTTTTCCTGGTATTGTTGACACAGAAAATATGAATTACTATAATATTCTCTTAATTTACATCCTGCATTCAGCTCCAATGCAATCCAATTCAATCTAGATAATCCCGAAACCCAGGTATGGGTGGATGGGTTCAACTAGGAGAATCAATATTTATTTTCACCTTAATAACCAATTTTACGAAGGCGGTTTAATTAGCTCCTATTTCCACCTCGCCGGGCTGTGTGAGATGAAATGTGATAAATTAGATCATAATTTTGTGCACATTCTAAAACAGTATCAAAACTAAGGACAGATCTAATTAAAACTTACATCCAGCTTCCTTGTCCTTCCACAAACATTACTCAAACATTTTTAAGCAGTTATATTGAGGTTATTTTTGACAAAACATAAAATCCATTATTTTGAGTGTAAAATTCAATAATTTTATTCCTTTACTGAGTGCTTCTACCCATCGTCATAAATTAGAACATTTTATCTCTCCTAAAAGATCCCTTGGGTTCAAATAAAATTAATCCCCATTCTCAACCCCAGCCTTAAGCAACTACTAATCTACTTTTTGCTTTTTCATGTAAATAGAAGTATTAAATATTTGGTGTCGTGTATGGTCATTTAACATAACATTTTTTTTTTTTTTTTAGGGCCACACCTGTGGCACACAAGTGCTCAGGCTAGGGGTCAAATTGGAGCTAGCTGTAGCTGCCAGCCTACACCTCACACAACATTTTTGAAGTTTATGGAATATGACAGTATTCTGTTTTATTGCTGAATACTATTTGATTATATAGATAAGCCACATTTTTTTTCCCATTTAGATTGTTTCTAGTTTGGGGCTATGATAATGCTTCTATTAAAAATCACATCCAAGTTTTTGTGTGGAAAAATATGTCCATTTCTGTTGGTTAGACACTTATTAGTCAAAATGCTGGGTCATGGGGTAGGTTCACGTGTAACTCTTCGAAATAGCCAAAGCTTTTTTTCTAGCAACTGCACCATTTTACATGCCTGCCAACCAATAATATGAGGGTTTCTGCTTCTCCATATTCTCACCAGCTTTTGCTCTTGTCTGCCTTATTTATTACAGATATTTCAGTAGAGGTTAAAGAGTTATCAAATTGTGGGTTGATTTTCATTTCCGTAATGACTAAGTATATGGAATAACTTTATATGCTTTTTAGCCATTTGCATATCTTCCTTGATGAAATGTCTGTTTGACATTTATTCAATTGAATAAATACTCTTCTCATTGTAAGATTGTGGTTAATTTTCAGGGTTCTGAAAAAAGTTGATTTTGATCATCTTCAAGTTTTTTAATTAGTCATTTTATGCAGAAGAGAATTTACAGAAGTCCTCAAGTTACCCTTAAAGGAAGCACACATGCTTAATAATTTTTTTTATAAAATGGCATATAATCCTGATAGCTAAAACTTACCTTTCTTAATGCCAAACAGTGTTATAAGCACTTCACGTATATAAATGTGTTTAATCCTTATAACAGTCCTGTAAAATAGGAAGCGTCACTTCCTCTATTTTATGATGAAAAAACTGAGCTGCAGAGAGGTTGGGCAAATTGTCCAAAGTTGGACAGCTAATAAGTGGGGAAAGCCAGATTTGAAAGCAGAAAATGAGTTTCCAGCGTCTACGGTACTAACCGCTTGAGCATTCTACATGACTACGTCCAGCTTTCACACTACCCTCTCAGGCACTGGATCCTAAGGTAATTTTTAATGTCATCCAGATCATTGTGTCCCTGTCATCACGGATCGTGTGGTTCTCAACGGATTTGTTCACGCATTATTGCATCAACTACATTCTCTTTGTAGATATTAACTATTCTGAACCATACACCTCAAAGTCTATTGTTTCTTTAAGGCTTTCCAAACACTGCATGGTTTAAAGATGACATTTATTCATAACAAGCCATATAGCATTATTTAAAAATTACAAATTTTAAAATTTTGTCTTTCTAACTTTATCATACATATATTGAGGCTAAGGCTGTGTCTTATCTCCCATAGTTTCAGGAAGAAATTACGCATCATAGGTTCTGTAAAGACTGGATAAGTGAACAGACATTAATTTCTTAAGAAACCAGATAGCGACAAATTGTTTGCTGTGTTAACTTACATATTATCTTCATTCATTGATTGAACTCTACTATATGAAACACACTCTGTTAGGAATACCTTAAAGGCATCCAAATTATATGCAAACATTTTTTACATACTGTTAGCAGGTTAAATATTTTCTAAGGCATCTTACTTTGTATTGCTTTGGTTCTATGATCCTAAAGGAATGATATGGTACAATTAAAAAGGGAAAATAGGAGTTCTCGTCATGGCTCAGTGGTTAACGAATCCGACTTGGAACCATGAGGTTGCGGGTCTGATCCCTGGCCTTGCTCAGTGGGTCAAGGTTCTGGCGTTGCCGTGAGCTATGGCTAGGTCGCAGACACGGCTCGGATCTGATGTTGCCGTGGCTGTGGTGTAGGCCTGCAGCTACAGCTCCGATTGGACCCCTAGCCTGGGAACCTCCATATGCCGTGGGAGCAGCCCTAGAAAAAAGGCAAAAAGACAAAAAAAAAAAAAAAGAAAAGAAAGAAAAAAAGAAAAGGGAAAATAAAGTGCTCTATTTGCCTAGCTTATATCATAAATCTGAACCATAATTATAATATTTTTTTCACTATTTTTGTTTTTACTTTAATTTTTTTACAGGTTAGACATTTCTAATCAATTATTCTAATGTGCAGTTTTGCATCATTTCTCAGATAAAGTACAAGACAAGAATTAATTTCCCATGGCTTTAATAGATAACATAATGTATTAACCACTTATATTAAGATTTTATTGCTTCAACTCATTAGTCCATCTATTATGCTAAAGTCTGATGTATTTGTGAAAAATATAAAAATAAAAATATAATGGCACTACTATATTTTAAGGAAATTTATGACGAAATTAATTGTATCCTTAAATGTATTTCTCTTTTAATTTGGCCATTGTTGCTTGGAATCCATTATATAGTAATTGATTTTCAAGCTATTATGACTTCCAGGTCATCTTTCGTTTATAGGGGTGTATAGATGTAATATGAATACACATTATATGGAATTACAGGTAGATAGCCCTTTAAGAAACGGTTACTTAAATTTGGACAAAAATACACACAAAATATTCTAAAGCAGTATGAGAGAAAATTTTACACTCAGATTGCTTACACTGACACTCCAGAAAGAGGAGGTTAGAGAATTTCAAAGCCAGCATGCCCAAACTAGATTTTGCTGAAGTGACTTTCGCATATTCACATCTGGTTCATCTAATTAGGTTCACAACTGTTATACTTTTGGCACCCACATTTTATAGGACTACACTTGTCAACACAGAATTTCATTTACTCATTTTTAAAGGAATCATTTATAACCCTTAGGAGTTGTTGCTGTCATTCTGTTTGCTTTAACATCATGTCAGTTTTTTCTAAGTGCTGAAACTTTGCTTTTTATTTTTTTGGAGGTAGAATCTCTAGCTAGCATTACATTGTTTCCTGTTTCTGGTTTGCAATTCTATCTTCCGTGTGCATATACCCTGTGGATGTGATTTGTCTCAGCATGAAGCATCATGCTTATGTCAAAGTCAACTCTATTTTTCTTTCAAGACTTTCAATGTGTCTAAGAATCTGCTCAGTGGGGAACAGCATTTTATCAAGGTTCTGTGTTTTGCTGCTTCATCTGACAATTTCTGTGTTTACACAATGAGTGACATACAGATGCCGATTAGAAATAGTCTCATAATTGGGGTGGAGTTTTCCACTCTTCTTATTTCAGAGTATGCAGAACTTAAATGAGGTACAAATACCTCTAAAATAGCATGTTAGAGATTCAGGAGTGAAACTCTTTAAATATAAGCAAATTTGCAGAAAATTGCAGAAAAAAAAATATTGTAGAAAGGCACCCTCAGGGTTTAGTTGCATTGATATTATTTTCTAGTATAAACTAAACTAAGTCTTCAAAATAAGGAATATGAAGATATACGTGAATCAGTAAGGGCACCAATGGGAAAGATGCAGAGAGTGATAAACACGCAGCATTTTATAAAGGAAAACAGATTATTTATGCGGTAAAGTATTAAGTGAATTTTTAAATAACACAAAGCCTATGTCTTTAGAAGTCTAATATGATTTAATGTCATTATCTCAGGGCTATTTACTGAACTGAGGTAACTGGAACCGTTAGTCTTGACTCTGCCTCATTCTAAACAAGTTATTTGAAGAAATATATGTGAATCAAAATAAGCCTTCATTTCTTCATCACATAACAATTATGGTTGTTTTGAATATTTCACCAGCTTCAGCAACAGTTATATAAGAACATAAAAATACACTGAAATGGAAAAACATAACTAGATAGATATGGTTGTTGTCATTATTATTGCTAGGAGTTTCCAAAGTTTTATCTACAAAGTGTTCAAGTTATTGGTACTGGGAATAAAGGAAATATGACTTTCCAACCAAACACAGTTGACATGTAAGAACCTCCTAGGTTATCTGCAGTATCACTCTCTCTCTTATCTGGGAACCACTCTTCCTCTCAATCTACTCAGTTTTACAGGTGGGACTCTTGGAAGCCTGGATCTTTTTAAGAACTTCCTCCTGGAGGGAGGGAGGGTTTAAATGACTTAATCAAAATTCTTTTCCTTCAGAATTGGATTTAGAAAAGAAAAAGAGGGAGAAGAAGATACAGAGAGAGAAAGAATTCTGCTTTTCAGAGGCCATAGTTTCTGTTACGTTGGCCAGTCGTGCAAGGAGAGTCAATTATCAGAGAAAAATATGGAGCGGCTGTCAGGAGAGGTGGACAAAGAGTTGAAGTAAGCGCTATAGTTGGGTGCCTGTTCCCAGGTCCTGTTGATTCCCAGGGTCCTGCATCACTACCCTGGTCTGTGACACTCTCTTGAATCTTTGATGATTAACTGCTTTTTGTTTAAGTTAATGGACTTATTTTAGCTTGTAAGTAAGGTGCTAATATAAAAACAAAGTGCAACAATTGATGCCACCTCTGCTAGTCTGCTAGGGCTACCTCAACAAAGTCACACAAACACGGCCGTCTAATCAACAGAAACGTATTGCATTTTCAACACTAGCAATACTGCTATGCCAAGGTCAGGGTTTTGATTAAGAAGGACTCACAACATGGATTTCCAGATAAGGATACTGAAAACAATGCCCTTGAAAAATCTAGAAGTTCTAGATTCACCTGAACCATGTAGGTCTGGAAAAAAAATCACCTTCCTTCTTGTTCAAAGCTAGTATTTCCATCTGTTTAAAGAGGATGTAGAAGCTTCTGCCTTGCAAAAAAACAAAGATCTATGGGGATATTTGCCTATCTTTCCACTTTGCCACCTGGTCAGGTCACAAAGGATCTGTGATTTCTAGAGTTGGTTATTAAAAAAAATAGTGTTCCAGAAGTAAGCTATCATATCAATGGTATCAATAGTATTAATAGTATTGTGCATTAATACCATGTATTTGAAAAGAGATGTACTCCCCATAATAGTCTGTTTGTTGGCAAATAATTATTCATATTAGTCTTTTATGATCTTAATGTATTTTTGTGGTATCACTTGTAATATATCTTATTTCATTTCTGATTTTGAGTTTTTTTATTCCCTTAGTCTAACTAAAATTTTATCAATTTGTTTATCTCTTCAAAAAGAGTGTTTAATATTTGTTCTTTTTAAATTGCTTTTCTAGTCTGTATTTCATTCATTTCTCTTCCCATCTTTGTTATTTCCTTTCTTCTGCTGACTTTGGGTGTAGCTTGTTCTTTTTCTTGTTCTTTGAGGTATAAGGTTAGATTGTTTATTTGAGATCTTTCTTTTTTCTTTTTTTTCTTTTTAGGGCCACATGCATGGCATATGGAGGTTCCCAGGCTAGGGGTCTAATTGGAGCTGTAGCTGCCAGCCTATGCCACAGCCACGGCAATGTGGGATCTGAGCCGTGTCTGTGACCTACACCACAGCTCGTGGCAACGCCAGGGATTGAACCTGAAACCTCTTGTTCCTAGTTGGATTCCTTTCCACTGCACTATGATGAGAACTCCTATTTTTTCTTAATTTATGGATTTATTGTTATAAACTCCCCTCTTAGAACTGCTTTTTCAGCATCCCATAGATTTGGGTGTGTTACATTTACATTTTCATTTGTTTTGAGGTGTTTTTAAATTTCTTTTTGATTTATTTGTGACCCACTGGTTATTCAGAAGTGTGTTATTTGTTTCCGCATGTTTATAGAATTTCTGATTTCTGCTTGTCATTGATTTCTAGTTGCATAGTACTGTGGTCAGAAAAGGTGTTGGTGTGACTTTAATCTTCTTAAAATTATTGATATTTGTTTTGTGAACTAGCATATGATCTATCTTGGAAAAGTGTTCTATGGGTATATATTCTACTGCTGCTAGATGAGATGGCCTATATATGTCAGTTAGGCCAAGTGGTTTCAACTGCGGTTCATGCCTAATATTTCTTTGTTAATTTTTTTTGTCTGAAAGATTTTTCCATTGCTAAAAGTGGAATATTGAAGGTCCCTACTGTTATTGTTTTGCTTATTTCTCTCTTAAGATCTGTTAGTATTTTCTTAATATATTTAGTTGCTTTGATATTGGGTATGTATATATTGCTATATGTTTTTTGGTGAGTTGACACTCTTATCATTATATAATAACCTTCTTGACTTGTATTACTATTTTTGAGGAAAAATGCCTCTGACTAGTTCAGCCTCATGCTTTTCTACCTCGAGGAAGACTCAATGCTGGCTGAGTTCCTCTTACCCTCTTAACTGTGTCTAAGTGCACTAAAAAAGTTATTATTAATTAGTTTGCAATTGAAATATACATTTAAAGAGTTAGGTCAAATTAAATCAAAATATATAGTGTAATGAATATTTAAAAAAATATGGATATCATGTAGAAATTATTGCCAACAGAGAAGTTAGTTAAATTTAAAATATATCAAAAAATTAAATAACTATAGAAAAAAAATGAACTTAGAAAACTTGCTAGTTTAAATTTTCATGTGTGCCTTGAAGAAGGAAATCTTTATCTTCAATAGACATTTCTGGCTTGGAAAAAAAAGAGGAAGCAGGGAAGACAGATATGTCTGTATCAGTCAAATTGACAAAAAGTCAAATTTTTTTCAATTTGAAATTTAAATTGGAAGAAATGAAAAATATTTCTTTTTTATTGAGCTAGAAATTGAAGTCAACATTTCTTTTAAAAAATCAGACTCAGTAAATATGTTCGAGTCACAACCAAGATCTATACATTTTCTAAAACTGTTAAAATGGACAAAACTCATGGAAAATCAATATTTAACTTTTTACTGAAAGAGGATTTTTCTCATAATATGACAATAGCCTCAGCATGCTGAAGATGATTAGCCATTCACCTGTTGTTATGATTTCTGCTCTCGAATTTTCTACTGTATGTTGAGTTGAAACTAGCTTTCTATGGCTTTGGTTTACTTTGTTTATGTTTTGGTCTGTTTTGTTTCCAGTGTAGGGGTGTGTAGCACAAATTATTAATTGTAACAAAAACATATCCTTGTATTTCTTTAGAACAGTGAAGTTAGAGGGACAGGTTTGGGGATAATAATTCTATAAAAGCATATGAAGCAGAGGGGATAAGATTTCTCAAAACAGCATTAGCTGCTAGAATAAAATGTGGCTACTTCAAACTTCTAAGGAAACATGATTTCCAGCAAGGATTACATACACAGCCAATGTATTAATCAAGAATGAAGAAATAAATATTTTTAAATTCTAAAACAACTGAGAAAAATCACTCTTATGTACACTTTCTTAGAACACAGTTCCAAGAAAACAAAACAAAGCAAAAGAGGAACCCCAGGAATACTGTCATTGGAGAGACATCAAGGGAAGGAGAAGATAGAATCTTACTTGCAGTCAAAGTGCAGCCAGCTTGTGTTCAGTAGAACATCTATCCTAGCCTTTAACAGACTCCAGGATGTGATACTTATGGATTTTAATGTGTTTGTAATTTGTGAGCAATTTGATTATATAATCTTTTGATTGGCCAACAGAGATATTAAAAAATAATGAAATTTTTCATCGAAAACTTAATCTACCAAATTTCTTTGGCATTTAGTTACTGATTCTGCATAGCTTTTTCTTTAACAATATTGATAACATGACAGGTATAAGGAATAGTTGTCATGCTCATGGCAGTCTGCCTTTTTGAAATAGCTTGTCAAATATTCGAAATAGCTTGACTTTAATAATTGCATACATTTATTTATGAAAGAGTAGGATTTGGAATTTAAGGTAAGCAAACAAACTCTAGACAGAACTTCCATTATTTTCCTGGCAAAGAGTAGTGAAAGTGAAAATAATAGCAAATAAAAATACCTGGCAGTTATAAAGTTGAGACTTTTTGAGAAGCATATTTTCTTTAGGTTAATATTACTTGAGAGTATGAAACTCGTAGACCGATAAAATTAAAACATGATTACAGATCAATCCCAGAGATTGTAGACTGTTTCCAGAAAAATTATCTCTTGGCTCAGCTCTTTAACCACTGTAGTAATCTTTCCATATATTTACAGTGAAGTAATATTGTCCAAATCCATTCTTTCCCTATACAAATGGCTGCTGAAATATTAGATATGAGTTTAGACTTGTACTTCTATTTAATAGATTCTCAAATAGAACCAAAGAATTGAAAATTAAATGACTTAAACATATTTTATTTATGCCGTACATATTGAAATTCAACAAGCTAAAATCTAATTTGTTTTGAGTAGTGATTTTTACCTTTCTCTATTTCTGAAAGTTTATCTACAAATTATTGTCAGAGAAATAGTGCCTGAGAATATCCATAGAGTTTTAATAAGCTATTCACTAGAAGACTGCTTTATTGAAAACTTGAGAACATAAAGCAAGCCAGCAATACTATTATGTATGGGAAAGGAAACAACAACAAAATACTTGGTATACTTTATAGGGCTCTTAAATTTGAGATTTATATTTATTTCAAGAAAGTGTGCTTTTAAACAGCAAAAGAAATCTAAAGGCAAATTTTGCTATAGCAGTTGAAGTGATATTTTTCTTCCACTTTCCAGTAGGAATTCCTATAGGGAATAAAGCAGAAATGATTTGATTTCTAAGGCCAGATCTCTCTGTTCAGTTGACTTGGAGATTTGCCATAATGTGGATTCCCACTTCATAGAGAAGCCAGAGATAGGACTTCAGAGAGGACTGGAGGAAAGCCAGTCTTGTCTGGTAATCAATGGGAGAGTTCCTACATCACAGGGAAGAGTGATTAGTTGAGATACCCTGGAGCAAATGCTGTGGCAGGTTCTAATTCCAGTGTTACCCATCCATTACTGCCCTTCCCCTTTTGCTTGAACAATTCTCAAAAAGTGAGTGATTGCCTTTTCAGCTTTAGAGTACACATTTGCTCCAAGAAAGCTTTCTTTTGGCTTAACGTGTTGGTGGGGTAAGCTGTTAAAGGAGGGAGATGTTATGACTTTCAGAGAATGGAAACCCATTTCTAGATCTTGAGAGAAGAATTTAGCTTCATAGAGTAACAGAAAGGATCCCAGATTCTCATCCTAGACAATTATCAACCATACAATCAAGTCCGGGAATGTTGCTAAATAATGCAAAGCTTCCTTAAGTAAGTACACAATGTGAGCGCTAATAGTAAGTGTAAAAACTTAAATAAATATATTGGATTTTGTTATCTATGCTAGCAATCTATACACAGAGGCTGGATGAGTGCTAAGAAAACCTAAATTTCTGCATTCTCATTCCTGTTTAATATATAGGCGATAAAAGAGAAAGAGATAACTTGAGGGTCTTTTTTCCCAATCATGTCAGAAAAATAAGATTTTTTTTTTTGTTAGTGATAAATTTCTTTCTCAATCCTTTTGCAATGGTCTTTTGGGAGACTAGAGAGGATATAACGTGGAAAACTAATAATGAGAGCAATATCTTCACAACAACCTTGAAAACACCAAAGCATACCAAAGCTCGAGAGTTACACTCTTTGATGAAGGTAAGAATGTATGATAACATAATTCTACCAGTCTTTGTTTTATGAAAATTTGATCCCAACAATGTTGAAATGTATGTTCTTAATATCAATGCCCAATGAAAAAGGCACCAGATGGCTTCATTGCCACAAATTAAATTTTAAAATAAAACAATCAATACAGAGTCACCTGGTTGTACTTGAAGCTTTGTGAGAGCTAGTGTATTTGAAAACTTGATTGCTGATAAATGCTTGCAAAAAATCACAACTCAACTAAAACAAGTCATGTTGCTATAAAAAAATAAAGTTTGAAGCATCATTGTAAAGAAAATGTTGAACAGTTTGAGGTTTCCTCCAGTTTCAAAGAATCTGTTTATACTAGATATGCTTCTTAAATCATTTCGTAGTACAAATGTACTTCCGCATTGTTTGCAATGGCCACCTTCTTTGTCACTTCTTTGAGGTTTTATTAAAAGGTTCAGTTTGATGTATTTTATCTCTCTAAACTCACAAATAGGACTGAAGAAGTTCAAAATAATTCAGCAATGGGGAAAACGGTCAGAGTAATGGCACTGGATTTGGAGGGCTTCGGAGAGATAAAAACATAAATGACTAATAGCCAGTTAGTAAATGTCAACTAAAAGCAAAATACAAGCGCAGAAGATAACCAATAATTTTTTTTTGACTTTTTGCCATTTTCTTGGGCCGCTCCCATGGCATATGGAGGTTCCCAGGCTAGGGGTCGAATCAGAGCTATAGCCGCCAGCCCACACCAGAGCCACAGCAACGTGGGATCCAAGCTGCGTCTGCAACCTACACCACAGCTCAAGGTAATGCCAGATCCACTGAGCAAGGCCAGAGATCGAACCCGCAACCTCATAGTTCCTAGTCAGATTTGTTAACCACTGAGCCACGACGGGAACTCCCAATAACCAATAATTTTTTTGCAGTTGTTTTAACAAGTGTGGGAAAGTGGCAAAAAATATAATCTATCTAATAACATTAAAATTATTTGGCATCTTTTCATGCCTACATATATGTGTATGCACACTTAAAATACTAAAAGAAAATCTAATATTTATCTGGGTCTCTATATCCTAGAGTACTCAAATGCCAATTCTTGAAAATTTTTGGGTTACATTAGTGACAAAACGTACCACTTTAAAATGTGATTTCTTAAAGACTGTTAAATATTTCAGCAAATGTTTTTGTTGTAATGAAATTGGAAGACCTCATTCAAAAAGAATTACATGGCCAGGTGTGGCTGTTTATTTCTGGGTTAAAAAAAAAGAGATGAAGGTCATGGTTTGCATCTTTCAAGAGATTACAGTTGATTGGAGGAGATAAAACAATAATATGTTTATGCTTTTTTCTTTCCTTTTTTTTTTTTTTTTTTTTTTTTGCTTTTGGGGGCTGCACCCATGGCATTTAGAAGTTCCCAGGCTAGGGGGCTAATCAGAGCTACAGTCGCCAGCCTACACCGCAGCCTATTCCACAGCAACACTGTATCTAAGCTGCATCTGTGACCTACACCCACAGCCAACTGCAATGCAGGATCCCCCACCCACTGAGCAAGGCCAGTGATCAAACTTGCATCCTCATGGATACTAGTAGGATTCCTTTCTGCTGAGCCACAAAGGGAACTACTGTTTATGCTTCTTTGTCTATGCAGATTTTAAGTGTTGGGGGAGCAGAGAGCACTGGGGCAATACTTTCTGTCTGTGGGCTGTGGGGCAGAGAGAGGAGGTGGTTAAAAAAGGTCTTTAATTTTATTTTCTGATTAATAATTAGATATAGTATCTTTGTAAAAAAAAAAAAAAAAGTTGTTAAATATCCCAGAGAAGTCCAGAGAAAAAGTTTTATGTAATCTCATGAGTCAGAGGCATGACACAATATTTGTAATATTTACCTCATCTCTCTATGTCAGTCTGTCTACCTATTTATCTATCTATTCACCCATCCATACCCCTTCATACTCCCATACCTATTCTTCTATAAAATTATCTATTGGGAATAATGCTGTTTGTATATTTGCATTTTGCAAATATGGGTTTGCTGGACCCATACAATTATGTGACCATTTTCCCATACCATTAATACCTTTGAGAACATGATTTAAATATCTGTCTGATATCCAATTATAAGTATATATAATTTATGATTTTTCCTACTGATGAATATTAGGCTTTTATTAATTATTATTTATTAAATTCTTTCTAACAAGTTTCTTATCTGTATATCTAATTATTAAGAAAGAATAAATTATTAGAAATAGAATGTTCCTCCTAAAAGCAATAAAATTTACAACTAAATGCTGAACAATCTTCAACCAAATGGAATGGAAACTTTCAAAGAGATATCCTACTCCAGAAGACAAAGAAAAGGCCACATCAAGAGGTAGGATGGGCGATTATGAGATATAAGCAACCCCATAACTCCTGGGTGGGAAGCTCCACAGACTGGAAAGTAACTGGTTCACAGAGACTCACCTACAGGAGTGAGAATTCTGAGACCCACATCAAATTCCCACGTGTGGGGATCTCGCACTGGGAGAGAGAGCCCCAAGAGCATCTGGCATTGAAGGCCAATGGGGCTTGTGTGGAGGAGCTCCATGGGACTGGGGGAAACAGAGACCCCATTCCTAAAAGGCACACACAGTCTTTCATGTGCACAGGGTCCCAGGGCAAAGCAAAGGAATCTTGGATGTCTTGGAGGACATCCTGGGAAAACAGGGGTGAATGTGGCTTGTTGTGGGGGAAGGACACTGGAAGCAAAGCTCTTGGGAATAGTCAGCAGCTGTGCCTTTCTCTGGAGGTGGACATTTTGGGAAAATCTGGCCCAACACATCAGTCAGCACTGAGAAGCCCCAGGGCAAACAACAATCCAGGTAGGATCACAGCCCCACCCCTCAGTAAACAGGCTGTCTAAAGACCCCCCCAGGCACACAGCTGCTTCTAATCTCACCCAGAGACAAAGCCCCACCCACCAGAGGGATTAGAATCAGCTCCACCTATCAGTAGGCAGGCATCAGTCTTCCCATCAGGAAGCCTACAGCAAGCCCACATACCGACTTCAGCCACAAGGAGGGCAGACACCAGAAGTAAGAGAGGCTACAACTCTATTATCTGTAAAAAGGTCACCACACCAAAAACCTATAAAAATGAAAAGACAGAGAACAATAACTCAGATGAGAGAGAAAGAAAAAAAAAAAAAACAAAACAGAAAAACAGCTAAGTGATGAGGTGATTCTCAGTCTCCAGGAAAAAGACATTAGACTATTGATGCCAAAGATGATGCAAGACATTGGAAATAAACTGGAGGCAAAGATGGAAATCTTACAGGAAACACTGAGCAAAGAGATACAAGATATAAAACTTAAACAAGAAGAGATGCAAAATACAATAATTGAAATAAAAAATTCACTAAAAGCAGCTAACAGCAGAATACAGGAGGCAGAAGAACGAATAAGCGAGGTGGAGGACAGATTAGTGGAAATTACGGATGCAGAACAGAAAAGAGAAAAAAGATTGAAAATAAATGAAAACAGTCTCAGAGAACTCTTGGACAATGTTAAACACACCAACATCTGTATTATAGGGGTGCCAGAAGGAGAAGAGAGAGAGAAGAGGACAGAAAAAATATTCCAAGAAATAATAGATGAAAATTTCCCTAATATGGGAAAGGAACCACCCACTCAAATCCAGGAAGCACAACGAGTACCATATAAAATAAACCCAAGGAGGAACACCCCGAGACACATATTAATCATACTGACCAAAATTAAAGACAAAGAGAAAATCCTGAAAGCAGCTAGGGCAAAGAAACAAATAACATAAAAGGGAAATCCAATAAGGCTATCAGGCAGATTTTTCAGCAGAAACTCTGCAGGCCAGAAGGGAGTGGCATGACATACTTAATGGGATGAAAGGAAAAAACCTCCAATCAAGATTACTTTACCCAGCAAGGCTCTCATTCAGATGTGAAGGAGAATGCAAAACCTTCACAGATAAGCAAAAGTTGAGAGAATTCAGCAACACTAAACCAGCTTTACAACAAATACTAAAGGAACTGCTCTAGGCAAGAAAGAAAAGGCCTCAACAGGAAAGCAAAATACCACAAATGACAAGGCTCACCAGTAAAGATATATATATATATATATATATATATATATATATATATATATATATATGTATACATATATACATATGCACATATACATATATACTATACATATATACACATATACTATACATATATACACATATACATATACATACACACACACACACACACACACACACATATATATATAGTAAAAATACGAAATCATCCATGCACAATTATGCCACCAAAATAAGAAATCATGACAAGAGGAAGGTACAAATGCAGGACATTGGTGATGCACTTGCAATTAAGAGACCAACAACTTAAAACAATCTCATATATATATGGATGCTTACATCAAAACTTCAGAATAACTGCAAACCAAAAATCTACAAATGATACACAAATGAATAAGAGAAATCAGCTCAAATACAACACTAAAGATAGTCATCAAACCACAAGAGGAGAAAACAAGAGAACAAGGGAAGAAAAACGAGCAACAAAAACAAATCCAAAGCAATTAATAAAATGGCAATTAGAACATATATACATATCAATAATTACCTTAAATGTTAATGCTCTAAACGCCCCAACCAAAAGACATAGACTGGCCGAATGGATACAAAAACAAGACCCATATAAGTGCTGTCTTCAAGAGACCCACTTCACTTCTATGGACACATACAAATTGAAAGTGAGAGGATGGAAGAAAATATTCCATGCAAACGGGAATCAAAAGAAAGCTGGAGTAGCAATACTCATAATAGACAAAATAGACTTTAAAATGAAGAATATTTCAAGGGACAAGGAAGGTCACTCTCTAATGATCAAAGGATCAATCCAAGAAGAAGATATAACAATTTTAAATATCTACACACTCAACAGAGGTTCACCACAATATATAAGGCAACTGCTAACAACCTTAAAAGGACAAATCGACAATAACACAATAATGGTGGGGGACTTTAACACCACACTTACAGCAATGGACAGATCATCCAGACAGAAAATCAATAAGGAAATACTTAATGGGATGAAAGGAATGATGCATTAAACCAGATGGACTTAATAGATATTTATAGGACATTCCATCCCAAAAGCAACAGAATACACATTCTTCTCAAGTGCACATGGAACATTCTCTAAGATTGATCATATCCTGGGCTACAAATCCAACCTTGGTAACTTTAAGAAAGTTGAAATCATATCAAGCATCTTTTCTGACCACAATGCTATACGACTAGAAATCAACAACAAGAAAAAAACTGCAAAAAACACAAACACACGGAGACTAAACATCATGCTACTAAACAACCAATGGATCACTGAAGAAATCAAAGAGGAAATTAAAAAATATCTAGCAGCAAATGACAATGAAGATACGACACTCCAAAACCTATGGGATGCAGCAAAAGCTGTTCTAAGAGGAAAGTTTATAGCAATACAATCCCACCTCAGGAAACAAGAAAAAGCCCAAATAAACAAGCTAACTGTACATCTAAAGCAGCTTGAGAGAGAAGAACAGACAAGACCTAAAGTTAGTAGAAGGAAAGAAATCATAAAGATCAGAGCAGAAATCAATGAAATAGAAACAAAGAAAACCGTAGAAAAGATCAATGAAGCAAAAAGCTGGTTCTTTGAAAAGATTAACAAAATTGATAAACCCTTAGACAGACTTATCAAGAAAAAAAGAAAAGACTCAAATCAATAAAATTAGAAATGAAAAAGGAGAAGTAACAACAGACATAACAGAAATACAAAGGATCATAAGAGACTACTATATGCAACTATATGCCCATAAAACGGAAAACCTAGAAGAAATGGACAAATTGTTAGAAAGGTACAATCTTCCAAGACTAAACCAAGACGAAATAGAAAAGATGAATGGACCAATCACAAGAACTGAAATTGAAACTGTGGTTAAGAAACGTAAAACAAACACAAGACCAGGACCAGATGGCTGCACAGCCGAATTCTATCAAACATTTAGAGAGGAGCTAACACCTATCCTTCTGAAACTATTCCAAAAAATTGCAGAGGAAGGCATACTCCCAAACTCATTCTATGAGGCCACCATCACCCTGGTACCAAAACCAAAGACTCCACAAAAAGAGAAAACTATAGGCCAATTTCACTGATGAACATCGATGCAAAAATCCTCAACAAAATCCTAGCAAACTGTGTCCAACAACACATTAAAAGGATTGTACATCATGATCAAGTGGGATTTATCCCAGGGATGCAAGGCTTCTTCAATATCTGCAAATCCATCAGTGTGATACACCACATTAACAAACTGAAGAATAAAAACCATATGATCCTCTCGATAGACAAGAAAAATACTTTGACAAAATTCAACACCCATTTTTGATAAAAACCCTTCAGAAAGTGTGCATAGAGGGAACCTACCTCAACAGAATAAAGGCCATATATGATAAACCCACAGCTAACATGATTCTCAATGGTGAAAACTTGAAAGATTTCCCACTGAGATCAGGAACAAGACAAGGATGTCCACTCTCGCCACTACTATTCAACGTAGTTTTGGAAGTCTTAGCCACGGCAATCAGAAAAGTAAAAGAGATAAAAGGAATCCAAATTGGAAAGGAAGAAGTCAAACTACCCCTATTTGCAGTTGACATGACACTATACCTAGAGAATCCTAAAGACTCTACCAGAAAACTGCTAGAGCTCATCCACGAATTTGGCAAAGTCACAGAATACAAAATTAATACACAGAAATCAACGGCATTTCCATACACTAACAATGAAAGAGCAGAAAGAGAAATGAGGGACACAATCCCGTTTACCTTCATATCCAAAATAATAAAATACCTAGGAGTAAACCTACCTAAAGAGACAAAGGACCTGTACTCTGAAAACTATAAGCCACTGATGAAAGAAATCAAAGATGACACAAACAGATGGAAAGATATACCATGCTCGTGGATTGGAAGAGTTAACATTATCAAAATGACTATACTACCTAAGGCAATCTACAGATTCAATGCAATCCCTATCAAATTGCCAAGGACATTTTTTACAGAACTCGAACGAAATATTTTAAAGTTTGTTTGGAAGCACAAAAGACCCAGAATAGCCAAAGAGATGCTGAAAAAGAAAAATGGAGCTGGAAGAATTAGGCTCCTGGACTTCAGACTATACTACAAAGCAACAATCATCAAAACTCTATGGTACTGGCACAAAGACAGAAATATAGATCAGTGGAACAGGATAGAAAGCCCAGAATTAAACTCACACACCTACAGCCAACTCATCTATGACAAAGGAGGCAAGAATATACAATGGAGAAAGGAAAGCTTGTTCAATAAGTGGTGCTGGGAAAACTGGACAGCCACATGGAAAAGAATGAAATTAGAACACCCCCAACACCATACACAAAAATAAACTCCAAATGGATTAAAGACCTAGATATAAGACCAGACACTATCAAACTCTTAGAGGAAAACATAGGCCAAACCCTCTCTGACATAAATGACAGCAATGTCTTCTCGGATCCACCTCTTAGAGTATTGACAGTAAAAACAAAAATAAACAAATGGGACTTAATTAAACTTAAAAGTTTCTGCACAGCAAAGGAAACCCTAAACAAAATGAAAAGACAACCCACAGAATAGGAGAAAAATCTTTGCAAATGAATCGACTGACAAGGGATTAATCTCCAAAATTTATAAACGCCTTTTGCAGCTCAATACCAAAAAGGCCAAACAACCCCATCAAAAAATGGGCAAAAGATTTAAACAGACAGTTCTCCATACATACAGATGGCAATAAAACACATGAAAAGATGTTCAGCACCACTCATTATTAGAGAAATGCACATCAAAACCACTCTGAGGTACCACCTTACACCAGCCAGAGTGGCCATCATCAAAAGGCCTACAAATTTTAAGTGCTGCAGAGGGTGTGGAGAAAAACGAACCCTATCGCACTGTTGGGGGGATTGTAAATTTGTGCAACCACTGTGGAAAGCAGTATGGAGATTCCTCAGAAAACTAAACATAGAACTACCATTTGATCCAGCAATCCCACTCCTGGACATCTATCCAGAGAAAAACATGACTTTCAAAGACACATGTATTCCGATGTTCACTGCAGCACTATTTGCAATAGCCAAGACATGGAAACAACCTGAATGTCCATCGAGAGAGGAGTGGATCCAGAAGATGTGGTACATATACACAATGGAATATTACTAAGCCATTAAAATGAACAATATACTGGCATTTTTAGCAAGATGGACCTAGAAATTATCATGCTAAGTGAAATAAGTCAGACAATGAGACACCAACATCAAATGCTTTCACTGACATGTGGAATCTGATAAAAGGACACAATGAACTTTGCAGAACAGATACTGACTCATAGACTTTGAAAAATTTACAGTTTCCAAAGGATTCAGTTCGGCAGGTCGAGGAATGCACTGGGGTTGTGGGATGGAAATCCTCTAAAATTGGATTGTGATGATCATTGTACAACTATAAATGTAATAAATTTTGGGTAATAAAAATAAATAAATACATTAGGAAAAAATAAGATACTCATAAAAAAAATGTTCCTTGATATGGCTTACCCACTTGAACTAATGAAAATTTAAACTACTTTATTCCCCTGTCTATGGTATATGTATATGCCAACAGATGCTGTCATTTTAAAATAGGCGATACAAAACAGCTTATTAACCATAACCTTTTTACACTTATATCTCCATTGTTGTTCATTATGGTGCCTTGAATATCATGAATATTTCTTAAATGTTTGTTTCCTAGATTGTTTTTTTTTAGCATAAGCCTCCACACTGGAGATGACAGAGCTAAGTGGTATTTATTTAGATGGTTTTATCTAGACCTCTTCCATTTGACAATCTTGTTATAAAATCTGACTTGAAAAATGTAAAACTATTATGCTAACTCCAAATTTGAATGGAGTTGATTTTGACAGCTGTCTAAAAAGTTACAATTCAATTTGATTTTCCAATTTGATTGTTTCCCAAGTATTTTTATTATTTATTTATTTATTCATTTATTTACTTTTTAGAGCCACACCCCCAGCATGTGGAGGTTCCCAGGCTAGGAGTCTAACTGGAGCTATAGCTGCCAGCCTACACCAGAGCCACACTAACGCCAGATCCGAGCTGTGTCTGCGACCTACACCACAGCTCACGTCAATGCCGGATCCTTGACCCACTGAGCAAGGCCAGGGATCGAACCCACGACCTCATGGTTCCTAGTTGGATTCGTTTCCACTGCACCACGATGGGAACTCCCCAAGTATTTTTTAAATTGCTATCTTGGAAAGACTTCTGGATTGGTTAAGTAAAGAGCTTGGTAATTTTGTATCCCCAATATTGAATGATAAAGCGACCACATTGTCAAAAACAACTGTTTTGGTACTCTTCAAGTTGACTTAATTCATCCCAAATAACTTTTAGAAAATAAAAGGGAGGGGAATTTTGCCAACTCATTCTTTAAGATGAATATTATTAGTCCAATAACAGAGGTAGATGAAAAAAAAAAAGATAGTAGTATGAGGAAGCAATCACAAAAAAGGAAAAATCCGCTTATAAAGTCACAAATTTTCAATAGGACACTAACAAACTGCTTCTAGCAGAATGTAAAAAAGAAAAAAATGATAGACAGTAGAACCAAATGAGATTTGTTCCAAGAATGTAAATTATATATCTAGTAAGGGGTTAATCTCCAGAATATATAACTCTACAACTCAGCAGCAACAAGAAATCCAAACAAACTAACAAATGGGCAAAGGACTTGAATAAATAATTCTCCAAAGATGATATACAAATGTCTAATCAGCACATGAAAAGATGCTAGCAGAATTATCATTATGGAAATGCAAGCTAAACCACAGTAAAATACTACTTCATGTCCCTTAGACTTTCTATTATTAAACAAAGAAACAAACAAATCCAGACTTAATAAGAGTTGGCACTAAGTTGGAGAAATCAGTACCTTTGTACTTTGTTGCTGGGGAATGTAAAGTGATGCAGCCACTGAGGAAAACAGTATGGTTTCTTCAAAAATTAAACTTGGAATTACCATACGATCCAGAAATTTCACTTCTGGGCATAAATTCAAAAGAATTGAAACCAGAGACTTGAAGAAGTATCTGTACACCAATATTCATAGCAGCATTATTCACACTAGCCCAAAGGTGGATAAATATACATATATTCCATTGTGTGTGTGTACACACACACACACACACACACACACACACACAATGGAATAGTATCCAACCTTAGAAAGAAATGAAATTCTGATACATGTTTCAACATGGATAAACCTTGAAAACACTATGGTCAGTGAAAGAAGCTGGACACAAAAGAAGACCCATTGTATGATTTCACTTACATGTGATATGAAAATAGGAAAATGCATGGAGTCAGAAAGTAGAAGAGTGATTACCAGGAATAGGAGGCAGAGAGAAGGGGGCATAGTTTCATGCGTATGGAGTTTCAGTCTGGGATTACCCCAAAATTCGGGAGATGGATATTGGTGGCGGCTGCAAGACATTGTGAATGGACTTAATGCTGTTGGCATCTTTTCATGTGCTGATTAGACAGTTGTATATCATCTTTGGAGAATACTTGCTCAAGACCTTTGCCCATTTGTTAGTTTGTTTGGATTTTTTGTTGCTGCTGAGTTGTAGAGTTATACATGCTGGAGATTTGACTGAGAAGACCTCTGAGAAATACCCTTATAATCTCTTAGAAGGGACTATGTACTATAAACCTTTTAATCTCTGAAATTTTGGTCGAGTTGTACAAACACACAGCCAGCCTTTCCTCTATGCCAAATTTATGGGAGCTATTCCTGAGAGCTATCTGAAGAGGCTGAGGATTTTAAAAAATCATCATATTCTGCCTCTTTGTCACTGAATAATCTCTCAATTTACTGCTCTCCTGGGACTTTTAACCATAAACAAGAAGAAGAAATCACCTTTGTTCAGAAATTTCTTTAGCTACAAATATCCAGGTTTATTACTTACCTTTTTCAGTTGTCACATAATTGCAGGTTATACTTTTGCAAAGTCTCTGCCACCAAATAAAAAGGATATTCTTCCTCCATTTTCCAATAATACGTTTCTCACTTCCTTCGGAGCCATCACTGGTAATTTTCTTAATGTCCAGAGCAATGGTAATTGTCTATTCACTGCAATTTATGTTTTCTCTAACACAATTTGTAATTTCTTTACATTGTTCCTTACTTCCTCTTGAGCCTCACCAGAAGGGTCTTTGGTGTCCACTTTTTCTACTAAAATAGGCTATTCAAGCAAATCACTGATTTTTCTGTTATTCTCCTCAAAATTCTTTTTTTCAAATATTTTCTTACATCCACCTGCTTCCAAAACCATTTTCACCTTTTAGGTATTTTTTAGTACAGCGCCCGCTCTTGGTACCAAACTCTGTGTTGGTTTTCTGCTATTACAAATTTGCATAGCAAGTACCTAGAAGTCTAAAAACATCTATCTAGTATCTCATAGTTTTGTATATTAGCAATCTGGACGGATTTTTTTTTTTTAATAGCCACACCCATGAGATATGGAAGTTCCTGGGTCAGAGATTGAATCTAAACTGCGGCTGTGACCTATGCCACAGCTGCAGCAACACAAGATGCTTTCACTGAGCTAGGTAGGGATCAAACCCGAGCCTCTGCAGCGGGATCCCTACCCCACTGCACCACAGTGGGAACTCCTGGATGGCCTTAACAGGGTCTTTTCTCAGGTCTCTTCCACCAAACAGAAAGGATATTCTTCCTCCATTTTTCAATAATATGTCTCACTTCCTTCTGAGCCATCCCTGGCAATTTTTCTTAAAGTCCAGATTAATAGTAATTGTCTATTCACTGCAATTTATTAATAGAAAATACATATTTGTTTTTACATAAAGTGTGAGATAATTATACTTTGAGGTATTTTTTTGTGAGGACGCTAAGCCTGTTCATGAAATCATAACAGGTGTGTTTCTGTCCTCTGTGGCCACTCGCAGGAAAGAACGCATAGTCTTTTAATAATTCATCTATAAACCAACCTTTCTAGAGCGCCACCAACTACGTCCATACCCACAGATTGCTTCAGAATATTTTGCTATCTTTATACAATCTTTAAGGATAAATGATTTACCTATGCCCCCAGGAAGTCTCTTCTATGGATTTTTAACTAATAAATGTGAAAGTAGATAAAAAAATTAAAGGAAATATTGATGGTCAAAAGGTGTCAGAGGATAAAGTAAGGAACTTGGTAGAAAAAAGCAAGTAACTATGATGCCTCCTTGCATGTATGTTGCATAAACTTGCTTTATATAATTCACTAAGCTGTGCATGATACCTTTTCAGCTAGCAAACTGGGACAATTTCGAATTCCATACAATTTGATCACACAAAGCTCCATGCAGTTCCCATTGCTGACTGATCTGAGAATATAATATGACCATGTGAAGAAAAGAAAAAGGGAAAAGCTCACAGATAAAGGAAATGGAATTTCACTGACGGTGCCCAAGAGTGATGACACTGCCGCTTTATAATTGGGGGATGAAAATTTAGTCATTATCGAGCCTTAATAAAGAATACTCACTTCGACTCTCATGGAAATTGGATATAATAAAACTCCAGATTTAGCAACATTTCCTAATAATGGTGTGTGGGACAAGAAAGAGAATGCGTGTGGGAAAAAAAAAAATCACAGAGAGTACTTTATTGTAAAAAATAATGGCTAGCACTTTTAAAAAGTAGGTCAGGTAATATTAAATGTATTCAATAATTTGGAAAGGCCTGAAAATTTCATGGTGACAGAAACCGACTGTCCATGAGAAATGCTGAAATGAGTTTCAGCCTTCATATGTGTTCAAATCTCTTTTTAAGTGGGAAACTTTTTAAAAGAAATTGAAGTTTCTATGAAAAGAGAAAAGAGATAGGAAACAGTGAGAAATTCTGTTGTTTATTACACTCTTGCTATATTTATTTTTTAAGACAAACATCACAGTGAGGTGTTAAACTCGCAAAGGAATGCCTTATGTTCTTCACCAATTAACTCTCTGAAATTGCTTGCCATCAAAATCCTCTACATTTATGAAAAGTTATCAAACAAAAATGTAAAGTGGAGATACACTGGTTTGATGATAGACCATGCGACATCTAGATTAGGTGTCTTTCCCCTTAAGTTGTGAAATGTGTATTTTGGTAGTGTAATGTAGTACAATTTTCAAATTTTTTTTTAAGTTTTTAAATTTGTCTTTGAGGCAAAATCTGCAAAAAAAAAAAAAAAATCTATGAAATACATAAAGTCATATATTTACCTCATGACCTCCACAGGATAGGTTACCTATTGTCCTAACCAGATATGTTGCATCTTTCACCACCTAAATGCCTTAAACGCAAGGACTTATATGCATACAGCAAAATTTCAGTAACTATTTCACAAATTTGGGTTTGGGAAGAGGTTCTAGCAATTATTAAGATGAACTTACTATTATATTCTTGAGAAAATTGCCAATCAGAAAGTTTGAATGATTGGCCCAGTTATGAGTTTTAGAGCCTATATTAATCCCCGTTGTATCTTTTTGCTTTTCAAACAAGGGGTTTGTGGATCATGTGGTCATGAAGAGGCAATCAGTGAATTCACCAACAGTGTACTGAATATTTCAGTCTTCCTCACCCCAAATTTATTCCACTCCAAGTGACCCCTATTCAATTTTAATCCATGGCAAATAAATGGCAGCTCCATTTGCCAATTGACCTAGGCTAAAACAGGTGGAGTCATTATTTGCACCCATCATTACTTAATACCATAAAAATTGTTCATTGGCAAACTCTACAATCTGTACCAGAGATCAACAACTTTTTCTGTAAAAGCCAAGACTGTGTTGTAGTTTTAGTCTTTGCATATTTTCTTTCTTCTTTCTTTTTTCTTTACTTTTTTTTTTTTTTTTGCTTTTTAGGGCCGCATCTGTGGAAAAGAACGGGTTTTACTGTGTTCTAATAAAATTGTATTTACAAAACAGACACTGACCTTATTTTAACCAAGGGCTACTGGTTGCCAACTCCTCTGACTACCTTCCAAAAGTATCATGGATGTGTAAACCTCCTCCGCTTACCACAGCCATTGCTCTCTCCCTCATAGTTCAAGGCAAGCCCTAAAATGACCACATCTGATGTCTCTGACCCCCTCAATTTCAAGTCCATTGCAAGATCTTTTTAAAACTACATTTTTTTGGGGGGGGTCTTTTGTCCTTTTAGGGCTGCACCCACGGCATAAGGAGGTTCCCAGGCTAAGGGTCCAATCGGAGCTGTAGCTGCCAGCCTACGCCACAGCCACAGCAATGCAGGATCCGAGCCACATCTGCAACCTACACCACAGCTCAGGGCAACGCTCAGGGATCCTTAACCCACTGAGCCAGGCCAGGGATCGAATCCGCAACCTCATGGTTCCTAGTTGGATTTGTTTCTGATGCACCACGTGGGAACACCGATAAAACTACATTTTGATTCAATTTTTGACTAGCTGGAAAACTCTCATGACTCACAGAACAAAAAGAAGAAAAAGGTATATGCACTCGAATGTCTCTACCTGCTTTTCATTCTCTATCTGAAAGCAGATAACCACTGTTATTTTTTTCCTGCTCGTTCTTCTATATATATAGATAGATGGACTGAAAGATATGAACTGCTTTTTAATAAATGATGGTATGTGATACAAAATAATCTGCTGCTTGCCTTTTCATTTATTAATGATATTTATATAGTTGTCCATTTTGTTGCAGTATGAGCACATTCATTATTTTATTGTGGCTGTGTTATATCCTATTCCACTGATAATTAATCAACAAATTGCTACTGATTGGTATTTTGGATGTTTATCATTTTTTGCTATTAAAATATTATTGAATAGTGGAAGCTCCCCTTGGCACAGCAGGTTAAGGATCCAGCTGTCGCCAGAGGTGTGGTACAGGTTGCAACTGCAGCTCAGGTTTGATCCCTGGCCCAGGAACTTGCACATGCCCCAAATGATGATAATAGTAGCAGTAGTAAAAGTAATAATAATAATATTGAATAGTACTATAATTTATATATAAGCATAATATAAACCTTTCTATATATATATCCTTTAAATACCCTTATACATCACTTGTATACATTTACATATCTAATATTGCAAGGAAATGGGAGCAACCATCTATTCTGGCTTTTTTTTTCCCTTCTTTTTTTTGCTTTTTAGGGCTGTACCCATGACATATGGAAGTTCCCAGGCTAGGGATCGAATCGGAACTACAGCTGCTGGCCTACACCACAGTCCCTGGAAAATTGGTATCTGAGCCACATCTGCAACCTACACCACAGCTCACGGCAATGCTGGATCCTTAACCCACTTTGCGAGGTCAGGGATCGAACCCGTATCCTCAGGGATCCTAGTCAGGTTTGTTAACCACTGAGCCGTGAAGGGAACTCCCACTCTGGCTTTTTAAAATTTTAGAATATACATATATAAGTATAAATAGAGATTTTTTTTTTGTTTCCCCAATACAATTTCTTTTTTCTACTGTACAGCATGGTGACCCAGTTACACATACATGTATAAATTCTTTTTTCTCACATTATCATGCTCCATCATAAGTGACTAGACATAACTCCCAGTGCTACATAGCAGGATTCACTGCTAATCCATTCCAACCCAAATGTCCATCAATAGAGATTTTTTTAAATTTCCTTTTTCCTACATCAGAATTTTAGGTCTATGAGAAAATGGACTTTGTATAACTTTCTTCTATACCTAGTTTCTGCTACAAATTAGGCATTTAAACAACATTTAAAAAATATGAATGGACAAATATAGTATAAAATAGTATATTTTTTATTATGATATATTTTTAAAAGTAAGAACTGATGACTTGCCTCTTGGTTTAAATTTTAAAGACGGATTGAATCCACACAGTGTTATTTTAATGAGAAAAGGAAAGTTTGTCACATCTACTAATAATGAGATGATGACAGAGTATAATAAATGTAAACTCTGCATTTTCACCTAGTGATTTAGGTGGGTGAATTATCCACCAAGCCTTGAATAAAAATACTGGTATGAAAATTTAGCTTTCACAGAGCACAAGCTTGTAGGTATGCGGGATAAAAAATACCCTGTGCCTAGCACAGCTGGTTATTGCAATTAAGTTCAGTAAAATATTATTTGTGACATTAAATCAGTGCTGTTAATTTGAATATTATTAATTTTATAGTGTTTATAATTAATTTTTAAATTAGTTTCAGTTATACAGCTGTATAAGCATATGGATTTTATATCCAGGTCCATGTTTTGAACTTCCTAAGTAAGATTAAAATAAATGATTTAAGTAAAGTGGGGTGTACCTAAGTTTACCTATAGGTATATGTATTTTTTTTCCATTACAATATGACTACACATTACACAATTCTGAGAAATACTGTCTATTTTGCCTTCTCCCTTTCTATTATTTATTTGATAAACCAAAGGCAAAAGTACATTCTCCCTCATTATGAATATCTTTGGAGCATTTTTCTGCCAATGCACTTCAAAACTCCATGAAAACAACTGACATTTCTGGTTTATTTAGTACCAGCAACAAAGCCCCAAAATATGCTAAAAATTGTCTACATTCTGATTTTTAAATGTTCATAAAAATCACTAATCCAAAATATAATAAACTCTTTCACTATATTTAAACATAGAGACAAGTGATTATATAATTTTGAAGCCCATGCAAAACACCTGTCATATGTGTAATGAATTAATATGCCTACAACAAGATCATAATAATCTGATATAAAGTTACATTTAAATTCCTAAAAGGAAGATAATAAATACCATATTATTAATCCTGGTTTTCAGGTTTAATTTCCCAAGTGAATAAGACTGATAATAGCAGGCTGTTAAACTGTTTGTGTGTTCCCACATTAAAAGTGTAAAATAATTTGTAAAAAAAATTAAATGCCACTGAAACCCAAATTATTACTATCATTATTAATATCATTATTAATGAAATTGATTGGGGAAGAAATAGCAAACTATTTAAATGTGCTGGGCATTAATACAAGATACGTAGTTTTTACTATAAAAAATATTAAGGCCTTTAAACAATGGAACACTATAAGGGCTGATTTTTTTTTCTGAAATATAATTTTTCTTGACCTTCATTTATTACTTGGACAAGTAGAACTGTATGAGCTCAGGAGTTCCCATTGTGGCACAGTGGGTTAAGAACCTGACATAGTCTCCACAAGGATGCAGGTTTGATCCCTGGCCTCATTCAGTGGGTTAAGGATCTAGTGTTGCCTCAAGCTGCAGCATGAGGGCACAGATAGGGCTCGCATCCTGCGTTGCTGTGGCGGTGATGCAGGCCTGCAGTTCCAGCTCCAATTTGACCTCTAGCTTGGAAACTTCCATATGCCACAGGTGTGGCTTTAAAATAAAAAAAAAAAGAACTCTATGAGCTCAAATTTTTTCAACCTCTCATTTTCTTATTTTCTTAATCCATAAAATGAGTGATAACGTTTCCTAAAAGAATTGTTACGAAGTTTAAATAACTTAGTAGGTTTAAGGCCCTCAGAAAACTACTTGGCATGGAGGGGTAGGGAGAATGCTGGAGCAGGCAAAGGACAATATTTATTAGAAATTTCTTACATTTTTAATTAATGTGGGCTTTCTTGTTTCTTCAGTGTGGAAGCTGTAAGGATGCTATGCATCAGTGTCCTATAAAATTGCATTTTCAAATCACTTTCCATATTGTAAACAATAGAATTAATTTTCACCATGGATTTAAGATAATCCAATATCTACCCATTCTACCCATTCTTAACATGGCATTATGAAAAGACACAACGAAAACGGTTTTTACCAGCTACACATGCAGTTAGATGTGGGCTTCCACAGCAAGCAGCTTCTAGCAGAGAGCAGGAACACCTAGAGTTTGCGCCTTCTGCTTCTGCGATGTCATATTGCCAAACTCTTGATTTTTGCTCCCCCAGCTCATCCAACAGTTAGCTGTGCCCTCTTTTTTTTTTTTAACTGTTTCCGATTTCTTGATCAAACCTTTGCGTATAATGTGATAATTAAAAAAACCTACTGATTCAGTTAGATGGTCGACCTGACAATCGATGTTAACCAAACTGCTATTACAAGTGAAGGCCTGTCTTTGGAGTGGAGGGGATTCTGAAAAGGCACAGAATGCAGACCCAGCAGTTCATTTGTGGCGTATAATTGTACCACACCCTAAATTAAGAATGAATCATTCATGAAAATATGACTTCATTGGTTTTTGAGTTAGTGTTAAATTACCACCATATATGCTGATTCTGGAGCTTTATTTTTGTTATTTATTTATTTATTTATATTTAGGGTTGCACCTGCTGCATATGGAAGTTCCCAGTCTAGAGGTCGAATTGGGGCTACAGCTGCAGGTCTATGCCACAGCCACAGCAACACCAAATCCTATAGCTGCCTCTGTGACCAGGATCCTTAACCCACTGAGCAAGGCCAGGGATGAAACTGTATCCTTGTGGACACTAAGTCGGGTTCCACCTGCTGAGCCACAAGGGGAACTCCCTGAGGTTTATTTTTAAATAATATTGAAAAGTAATAAAAAATACAACAGGCCTCGGTATGCGCATTACGTACAATATATTATAACCACGAAAAAGTTAACATCTGAATAAGGCCATCTAAATAGCGGTTTCCTCTTAACAGAAGAAAAGATGCCTATTGCTAAATCATCATTGATTCCAGAAAGGTATGATTAATCTACAAATTAGTACAACGAAAACATTAACCAATGGGTTTTCCTTACTTCCTAACAAAGATGAGCGCTTTAAGATAGGTGTACAACATAACTAAAAGATGAGATTACTTCTCATCTTCAAACTTTAATCAAATGCTAAAAAATACTGTGGAGGACCCTCAAGGACTTGGCTGATGCACATGAAGACGAAGATTGGTTTTGGGAAAATCGCAGGCTACTTGAAGACTCTGGTCATGAACAGATCTAGCTTTTATTTATTTAAAGAAAAGACCGGTTTTCATTTGCTCAGAGTCAATCTTGTTTTTTGTAAATATAGACGAAACCCTACTCCACACCTTCCAAATCCTGTATGGCCTTGTGTTTGGATATTATTTATTTTTGTTTATGAGAAACTTCATTGTTTGTAAAAAAAAAAAAAATCAGGTTTTTCTTTTGCAGATTTCAGGGGATTGTGAACTTTTCCACTAACATGTCCTTGAGAAGAATCTTGCTTATAAGATTCATTGGAGTCAAGAGACCTTCAAATATACATTTCCTGAGCCTTTAGTAGTCACCAATCCAGCCAACCCTTGTCTCCTTCATAGATGCATGGGTGTCTACTGGAAATCTGAGATCTGGAAAAACAGAAGTCTGTAGAAATCACACCAACTGGACCTGGTTAAATTTATCTTGTTATCCTACAATGTAATGGCTTTTACGGCTAGAGTTAGGATTTTTCGTTTGTGACTTTTTTTTTTTTGTATTTTTGTACTTTTGAGTGTATTGTTTGACTTGAGCCTTTAATGATAAAAAAAAGTGCTCTTATTTGGTGAAGTACTGGCTGCCCACACTGGCACCTTTCACACACAAAGAAAATTGAAAGTTCAAGAATCACGTGTTCTGTTTTCTGTTTCGTTTAACCTTATTCCAAGGGTGACATGGGGTTTCCCTTGCAACTGGGACAGTGTATAGAGCTGGCCAGTGTTTAATAATCACCTCTGGCCAAAGGGACAAACGGAGGGATGGAAAAACAAAGGAATTCTATACTTGCCCGGAGAGAGCTTTTGCACACACACAGGAACCTGTAAATCCTATTCTTCTTGAAGGAAGCAACACACATATGCAGGAAGCTCCGAAAGTCTGTTTTGTGTTGAATCCCGCTCCATCAGCAGACACCCCAGAGGAGATCCATTCTGGACGGCAGAATGTATTTGCTCAGTGATCAACTCTAATCAAAACCCTGGTTTGTTGAAATCTAACTCAAATTCCAGGTTTTCCCCAAACCTAAGTAACTTCTCATCTTCTTCGTACAATGAGAAGCTGAGTTTCTATATTTACAAGTAGTTCTCCCTTAGTCAAGGAAAAGAGTCAATACATTTTATATAAATGCGGCCTTTTGCTTTACATATATGAGTGATTTGAGATTTCCATCCCCATTATTCATGTGCAACATAATTTTTTCTTTGTCATTTCTAGTTGATATGGAAAGAAAGAGTGTAAGTTAACAATAGTGTAAAAGTAGATTTATCTTCTCTATGTCCCCATCTGAGTTACACCGGATTGCCCTATTCCAGCTGTGGGATACTGGGTAGGAAGCCGCTCTTCTCCTTTTACTGTGGGAGGTACAAACTGCTGGGTGAAAACAAAAGGATCTCCTGTTTGGTAAACAATGGATTTGGCGTATGACAATTCCAAGTCTCAAAAATATTTCTGAGATCCCAGTTTGTGGATAATTCAGTTACCGTCAGAAAAAAATCACTCAGGACGTAAACAAGGAATTAGGCCTCTCAATGAATATGTGCAAACTTCATTCTTGCCCAAAGCGTTGAGCTGGTATTTTTATTTGCATGGATCCTGACAACTCAGATTGTGCTCCCTTTCTCATCTGTTGGACTTAACTAAGCCTCCAGCTGAAGACATGAATGCGGGTCTGCTCAGAGAAAGGACCCTTGCCTCTGCGCTCTGGGCCACTAACTCTCTCCTCCTCCATCCATTCATCTGAGCATCCTCCTTTTGCTCTGGCTGGTCCAGAAACAAAAGTCCTTATCTGAATTCTTTTTCTGCAAGTTGAGACTTACATTATCCAGGGGTCAGATTAGACGGGCCCTTCCAAGGACAACCCCCATCTTTAGACACTCAAAATATTATCTAGGCTTCCTGAGAACATGAAAGCATTTCTCCTTAAAAATCATAAGTTTTATTCTAGATAAAGCACTCTCAGAGGCTGATTAATCAGCCATAAAAAACCCCAAATAATGCCATTTGTAGCAACACGGATGGAACTAGAGACTCTCATACTAAGTGAAATAAGTCAGGAAGAGAAAGACAAATACCACCTGATGTCACTTGTACATGAAATCTAATATATTTCACAAATGAACCTATCTATAGAAAAGAAACAGACTCATGAATATGGAGAACAGTCTAGTGGTTGCCAAGGAGGAGGGGGAGGGAGTGGGATGGACTGGGAGTTTGTGGTTAGTAGATGCAAACTATTGCATTCGGAGTAGATAAGCAATGAGATCCCGCTGCATAGCACAGGGAACTATAACTAATCACTTGTGGTGGAACGTGATGGAGAATAATGTGAGAAAAAGAATATATATATATACAAAATGTGTAAAACTGAGTCACTTTACTGTGCAGCAGAAATTGACAGAACAATACAAATCAATTATAATAAAGAATTTAAAAAAGGATTTCTAACAAAAGCAACCAAACTGAGATCATGGTTGAACTTCTATGCTATCGTGTCCCATGGTTTTCTTATCCACATTTCACATGTGTAGGGAATATTCTGGACTATCTCCTATTCAGAATCTTAGAACAGACAACTTGATAGCTTTTAAAAGCTTTTATTAAGTGCTAACTCTGTAAAGTGCTTATTTTCTTGAAATAAAAAGTCTTCACTCACGCACATGAATGAAAAATACTGAAACTGTCAGTTACTCTGAATTTTTTGAAACACTTGAACTGTTTTATGTTTCAAATGAGATAAAGACATTTACAAAATCCTTTTCCAAAGTGCATTTTTACAAACAAATTACCAGTGTGGGCTTTAGGAATGTTTATGTGAGTTCAGTTTAAATTAAGGAACCAGAGAGATAAAGGCCACTGACTCACACAATGAACTACCACTGAAATTTATAATTTAATTAAAAACTACAAGATTCTTTTATGAAATGGTCCTTTTCTTTTTAAACATAGAAATTCAAAACCAGAGGTTCAGTGTTTAACTCAATAAAATGAGGTTAGTGGATGGGTAGAACTCATTAAACAGCTATGTAAATGTAAGAATGCATTGAGTTTTCTGTTACTCTGCCAATTAATATTATTCCTGTTAATAAATAAATTAATGTATTTGAAAGTAAATCTTAATTAAAGGTTACATAAAGGATAGATGCATTTTAATTTGGGGCCTACAAGTTTAGCTGTGTAGCAGAATAATATTGTCCATGGTGATTTACCTTAGGTACAAGGAAATTTTGTTCTTGATCTGGCCCTCTGAAATTTGAATGTAATAATGACTCCTATTGCTGTAGATGAACTGTTAGAAAGTTAGCTATGGAACTCCAGAGGAAAATAACTAGTTGCAAGTCACACACATGGTAATTAATATTGATACCTCATCTTTAGCCTGTAGTCTGAAAGTCTGAATGGTTTCCATGACTATGTGTATATAAGCTTGCAAGTATATAAAAATATATGAACATGTGATATACTACAAAACAGAAACAGACTCACAGACTTAGAGAATACACTTGTGGTTGCCAAGGGGGAGCAGGGAGGGAGTGGGATGGGTGGGGAGTTTGGGGTTGGTAGATGGAAACTATTATATTTAGAATGGATAAATAACAAGGTCTTACTGTATAGCACAGGGAACTATGTCCAGTCTCTTGGGCTAAAACATGATGGAAGATAGTATGAGGAAAAGAAATATATATATATATACATGCACAACTGGATCACTATGCTTTACAGTAGAAATTGGCACAACAGTGCAAATCAACTATAATTAAAAAATATTTTTTAAATTAAAAAAAGAATATGTGACATATATGCAAATATAATAAATGCATAGGTGTAGGTATCTCTGAATCTTCTTTGGGAACAGAAAGACCAACCCCCCTGTTTCCACTAGACACCAAATCTAACCATTGAGACCAGGAATCCCAGCTCATCCCTCATCATGGAAACCCTATTTTCCCTTAAGAGCTCCGTGTCCCTTTTTTTCCTCTCAGTTGCTCCTGTCAACTGATGTAAGCTGCTCTCCAACTTTTGAACTGATTTCCTTATGCCTTTAGGGAAGCACGGCTGTCCATCAACAAACATATTATATTCTAAATCTCCTCTTTGAGCATTTCCCTGGCCTTCTTGGTGTCAGTGAAACTAGGATCTCCCTCAGGACACTGCGCCCTTTGTCATACTCAAGTGATGGCTGCTCTCTCTGACACAGCCCCTTGCAGGTTTGGGTGGCAGGACACTTCTCATCATTGTTTTCAGAATCTCCATCTCTATTCACAAGTTACCTCATAAATACAAGTTATATTTCATGACACCAGAGTATACCACTATCTTTTTTTTTTTGGCATTCATAAACACAGGAATACATGACTCAATAATTCTGGTTGTTTCTTGGAAGACCCCTGCCCTGCTCCCTTGCCCACTATACTATCAATCTTATCACCCTAATTTTCCAGCTCATTAACCTTCATTCAAAGATTTTAGCACCTGGCTGTCAAGTAGTCTCACATTAACATGAATATCACCTTGATTTCTTTTTTGTCTTTTTTTAGGGCTGCACCCGCAGAACATGGAGGTTCCCAGGCTAGGGGTCCAATCGGAGTCGTAGCTGCTGGCCTACACCACAGCCATCACCATGTGGGATTTGAGCCATGTCTGAGACCTACACCACAGCGCACAGCAATGCCAGATCTTTAACCCACTGAGTGAGGCCAGGGATTGAACCTGCATCCTCATGGATGCTGGTCAGATTCATTTCTGCTGAGCCATGATGGGAACTCCCTTCTCCCCGATTTCTGATGATTTAAGAGTTCATTTATAAAATTCATCTACTAGCGTTGCCACTCCATTTCTCATCCCTGCAGTAATCACAGTTTTCACTCTACTCAGTTGTTCATCCTCACCAAGTATCCTTTCCTTTATTACCCATCATCACAATTCTAAGCACTGCACTCTGCAGCAGCAACGTTCCTTCTTGCTCTCCAGTTTACCTTCCTCTCTCCATTTCCACCCACCTGTAACCATTTATCAACCACGTCATTATTTCCCTCAATTATTTTGAATCATTATTCAAACGCTATGTTCTCAGTGACGCTTTCCTTGGAGACCCAGTAACAACATCACAACTGCCTACACCTCTCTTTAACTGAATTTCTATTCATCCAGAATGTCAGTGGTGGATGTGCTACGGAACTGTGATAATCTTTTCACATCCCTCAGTTTAGTCCCTTCTAAGTTCTTCTAACGAACTTTCTATTTGAAATTTTTATTATTTATTTTAAAAGTGCTGTCAAAGTATACATGAAATATGAATATGTATACATATGCATATATATATACATACACTTGCATATATGCACATATATAAATACAAATGGATTTATGTATATACTTGCATATATAAACATTTATATTTACGTAGACATATTTATACATGTTTATAGGCAAAGACAGTACAAAAGATGGATCTTTCCCTGCTAATAACTTATCAACACCAACTGTATATACCACTTTCTTATTTGTTCATATAAATTTTATTTTCCCTGACGAGACTGTAAAAGCTTCATGATGGCAGGTATTTTTGTCTGCTTAGGTCACGGCTAAAAAGAAAAACTGGAACATGGTAAATCCTCGCTGAATTAATTATTTCATCTTTTTTATTCTTGTTCACCTCCATTGCAAATGTTATTGGTATTTTATTTATTAAATGGAGACACAATTAAAATTCTTGATAAACCAAGAAGCTGAAAAGGAGATAAATGCCAAGTTCCTTAACTGACAAACATAAGAAATTTGTAAGGTATATGATATAGAATGTAAATAGCTTATGGAGCAGATCTGTCAAGAACACGGAACTGCTTTAAAGAAAGGGGAAAATTATTTATGCTTAAAAAATGCAAAGTGAAGAACAGTGTGGCACAGTTAACTCTTCTCAGAGCAAAGGCAAAGTAGCAATCAGAGCATGGTTGCTTAGCAACGAAGCTGAGGCATCCATATAAGAGGAAAAAGTTCAAGGCGGTTTCACGGAGGGCAGAATTGTACTTCATTCAGAGTCAATTCTAATTAAACAAAGTAGTACAATATGAAAATGTCGTATACGCCTCCATAGGTCTTGAAGACAGTACATGTACATTCCGACAGTCTGCACAAAAGGCGAGGATACAGACATCCTTTTCCTTTAAGTTTCACCGCATGACATCATTAGGAGACTTCAAGAAATAATATGCAAATATGCATTTCCCTATGCTTGAAATGACTATGACCGTTGTTGAAGGATGTCAAATTGACAATAAGAAAACATGAGATTTTTCTGGAAACTATACCCCATCCATTTATAAGCAAATGCTCTCTCAGAGATGCCTTGCATTTTCAATACATTATTTGAAGGTATATTATTTCACTCAATCCACAAATGCCAATCTGTATCTTTTCACTCTTCACAATCCTAATTTTTGCCAAGATTCAAGAGGAAAATCTATTTCTTAACATTTTCATCATATTCACCTGTCTCCTTTTCCCTCCTGGAAATTAAATGTTCTCTGAATTTCGATTCATGGAACTTAACATGATTGAAACTGTGGTAAATGTCACATATGTGAAAGATGCTATATCTAGTTATGATGGTTGAAGAATTAGTTAATTTAATTTATATTTTGAATATCTGAATATTCTTTGGATCACAGAGTATAATATTGTTCCTGGGAATTCCCTGGTGGCCCAGTGGGTTAAGGATCCAGTGTTGTTACTACTGTGGCTTAGGTCGCTGCTGAGAAGAAGGTTTAATCTCTGGCCCAGAAACTTCCACATGCCATGGGCTCAGCCAAAAAATAATAATGATATTGTTCCCTCACAGCTGGAAGGAATAAAATATGAAGAATAGTAAACCTCATCAATATGATGTATTTCTTTTCTAGAAAATATTTTGGACCCAAATTACAAAGCTATCAACGGAGTGCCCATCGTAGCTCAGTGGTTAACAAACCTGACTAATATCCATGAGGTTGCATGTTCCATCCCTGGCCTTGCTCAGTGGGTTAAGGATCCTGCGTTGCTGTGAGCTGTGGTATAGGTTGCAGATGTGGCTCAGATTCCGAGTTGCTGTGGTTGTGGCATAGGCCAGAGCCTGTAGCTCCAGTTCCACCCCTAGTCTGGGAACCTCCATATACTGTGGGTGCAGCCCTAAAAAGACAAAAAAAAAAAAAAAGGCCATCAACGAATTAAACTGTCATGACTAACTACATTTGACATGTTCATTTCTCTGTTGCTATTGTGTTGGATTCTTTCCATTGTTTTATGAAGTCGGTTTTAGCCTGGGTTCAATGTTAGGGCTAACATTCCTGCTGTTAGAAACAAAGAAAACCAAACCATGTTTTTCTCAGTGTTCTTTTTTTCTATTTCATCTAGAAAATTCAAACTCAGATTGCCCTCATTTATTTTTTTTCTTTAATTCTTACTAGTTATAAAAATGAGAGATATATGAACACTGGAGACCAAAAAATGGAAAAAACCTCATACGTAACAAGTATTCCACATGAATTAACTCCTCTGTTTTTGTAAATTGAAATAGGTAATGTGATGTACTGAAGCTGCCTTAATTCTTTGTCATCTTAGTACCAGTCTCTCTTGTTAACTTTATTGCATTATTTCAATAGTGTACCCACAAAGAGTATAAAAAACCAAAAAATAAAGTGCTTTTCCTAGAGGAACTGCAGACTCCAGGGGAGAGAGGTGGACTAGTAAGATCAATGCTATGACCGGAGTAATGTGTCCTGGACAGGAGGCTCAGCCACCTGGTGGTACATGGTCAAGTGCGGAGCCAGGAGATGCTTCCAGAACTGGTCACCTGTGGTGTGTGTTGAGTCTCTAGAGCCATGTAAATCTCCTTCCACCACCCATGCAAGATGTTGTGCCAGGATTAAACCTTAAAATGACCTTGGTAAGTATTTTGAGTTATAAAGTTCCTAGAATTCAGATTACTGGCCCTTCGGTGATTGCTTTGAGCTCTAATGTGTGTCACACAAAGATTCACAGCACTGAAAGTTACGTTTAATTAAACCTAATTAAAAATTACTTGCTGCCGCATCTGCTACTTTCAAAGTATTATGGTTGGTGTTAATAGGATGCAAGAGGAGGAGGAAGTGGTTCCTGCTCTGGCTAAACAGAAAAATCCAGTGGGAGAATTCCCTCCAGCTCACCGCAACTTAGTTACAGCCAAGAGTACAAAAATTACTTCGGCAGATGGTTTTCCTTAGTCGATTTGCATATAATTATTTAATTATTCTATAGGAATAGTCTTATGTGAAGATGTTCTTAATAAACAACTTTTTTTTTTTTTGGTCTTTTTGCTATTTCTTGGGCAGCTCCCGTGGCACATGGAGGTTCCCAGGCTAGGGGTCGAATCGGAGCTGTAGCCACCGGCCTACGCCAGAGCCACAGTAATGCGGGATCCGAGCCGCATCTGCAACCTACACCACAGCTCACGGCAATGCCGGATCCTTAACCACTGAGCAAGGGCAGGGACCGAACCCGCAACCTCATGGTTCCTAGTCGGGTTCGTTAACCACTGCGCCACGACGGGAACTCCTTAATAAACAACTTTTACTTCTAGATTGAAATAAAAAATTACATGTTACACAATTTTTAGAATGGCTGTGCATGGTCTACGATTTACATTGCAAGTTATAACAGGTGTTTTAAAGGACTACTGAATTAAAAAAAAAAAAAAAAGAGGGGGCGGGGAGGAAGGGAGAGAGGGAGAGGAGAACCTTGCGATAGGATCCAGGGCACTACAAGTGCAATTTGTTAAATGAAACCTTGCTGGGCTGAGGGCACTGCTCCTGGTGTGCTACTAAATAGAGACAGCGTGGCAGCTGCCCTTTCTTTGCCTTGATAATAACAGGTTTCTCTTACCTCCAATAGTGCCATTGGGATGACTGACAGGCAGCCCTGGAGAAATGGTTCAGAATGACCACTTGGGCTCCAGGAATCCTGGCAACAGGACACAGTCGTTGCTAGCATTATAGAAATGATTATCCACTAGGGTGAATTGACTATTTAGATAAAGCATTTTCTTCATTTAGCATTATTTACATCTAAAATGTAACAGTCAGTAAAAATTGTGTACAAGGTAAATTTTAGAGAAACATACCATTTCAAAACTTAAAATTTCAAATCCACTTACCTTTTACTAAATGAACACTTTGAATATGCCAAAAAATGGCCGATTTGGGGAGAGAGCAAAGGGGCGTTATATAGGGTGAATTCACTTTTTTTTCAATATTATTCATTCAATAAATGCAATTTACTGATTTGTAATATGTATGAGAAAGGCAACTGGGCTGAATCTACACAGAATTGACAGCTATGCTACAGGAAGAAGGAGAGGGCCCCTTTGTTGGGGGGAGGAGGTGGGGAACAATCAACATTGAATTTCATTTATTTAACAGTTCTGTAGAAAATAAGATATTGAGAGAAATTACTAAAGGAAGAGTGAACAGTGAGAATACTGGAGCATTTTCTAAATAAAGAAATCAAAGTCCTGAATCAAAGATGTTGGGAAAGTATGGAGTTTTGTATTTTACAGTTTCAGAACTATATAATGAATAAAGATGAAAGGTTTAAAAAAGTAAAATTGAGACTATGAATACTCGTATTCATATTATCTGTGGCACAGGGCATTAAGCATCTGACTGCAGTGACTCAGGCCATTGTGGAGGCACAGCCAGCCAGGAACTTCCATATATTGTGGACACAGTCATAAAACTAAATATGAATACAATAATAGAAATATTTAGATGATTCTACCGTCTTGGGTTGGGGAGACAGGAAGAATGCCAGTGACATTAACACCAATATACAAACAGGCAATGGTCAGACCATATATAAAAATAGAACCTCGACCTACAATCTTAGCAACTGGCACCAGAAACCAAACCACAACTTCTGTAGTAACTGGCCCCAAATTGTCAGAATTTGATCAATAACTGACAGATTCCCTACACTGTCCTCAAACTTAGGACCAACTGGAGAAAGCCAAAAATACTCCTCCAAAAAACAAAAGAAAAAAAAAACACAAAAAACAGGTAGGACACTCCATTTCCTGTTATCATTCCTCCAGCTTTCCAAAGCCAACAGCTTCCAGTCAGGGCATCTTCAAAGCCTTCCCTTTGTTCCATTTTTAAAGCTTTCACCCTTCTCTATGTGCCTTGAGTTTCTGCCAAACACAAGGTGTGACTGTCTCTTGCTATAGCAAACTCTGAATAAATAACCTTTGCTTGCTGTCCTTTGAATGGTCTTCATTTATTTCCACAACAGAAAAAAGGAGTCAAGATTAAAATGACCATCAAGTTGGTGAGTTTTCCCCTTTAAACTTGTTGATTACCTACTGTATGAAGACCACCAGTTAGATCTGTCCAACAGGCAATTCAATAGTTAACAAAGTACATCAGAAGGAGAAAGACAGCCAACTGACGTGCCAGGGCATTGACAATATTTGCCCAATCTGTCTCAATGTAGTGCCCCCTCCCCTACCTTGAACAACCTGGCCTACTAGGAAAGGTATGGGGTATATTGTAAGACCAATCCTCTCCTCCTGGGCTATAGAAACAGACATGACCATGCGCTCTGGGTCAGCTCTCCCTGATTAGTAGGAGGTTGTGCCACTGCTAGCAGTGTCTCTTATCTCAATAAACTTATCTTTCTTTCCACCTTGCTGTGAGTCTGGAAAATTCTTTTTCCAAGCTGTGCGCATGAACCACAACATTAAAAATTGATGATTTAATTAGTCATGCCTACATAATCTACTAAGTAAAACATTTCCCTGAGTTCTTTGAGATGCTCTGGAAAATTTAGGGAATCCAAGGTGGTGGTCATTGAAATCTCTGATCTAGAGCCCCGCAATCAGAAGCACAAGTAATAATCTGGGCTTGCAATTTGCATTTGAAGTGTGCATGGAGTGAGGGGAGGTAATCTCATAAGACTAGCCCTAAACTTATAGAACGAACTACAGAATCTGATGCCAGTTCTGGGTAAATTGTGTCAGAATTGAGTTAAAATTAAGGACATCCAGCTGGTGTTCTGGGAATTGCCTGTTATTGTGGGAACCACCCCTTCCTCCAACCACTGGAATTGGGTGAAGAATTTTAGTCAAGAGAAAGCACAGTTGCCCAGTGACTTAGTTTTAGACAATAACTTTTCTCTATTGCATTTCTCAAGATGCTGTGCAACTATACTAATTTTTTTTTTAAGTAATAGAAATAGATCTATTTGGGAGGAGGAGTACAAAAAAATAAACATAGGCAGAGTTTGGTGGTTTTTTAAAAGTATGAGAAACAGAATGTCTCTGACGTCAATATTTAATCCTCTTTAAATAAGTCATCCTGTATTAAACAAACAACACATTCAAAAGCAACCATTTGGAAACTGACATTTTTCATATGCCAGAAAGCTGAAGCTAAAAAAGGGGTAAAAATTGGTTAGGATTAGGCAGAGCCAAATTATTTACAGAAATGAAACCAGTATTTGAGAACACAGAATACAAGAAATAAATAGGCTATGGCCCAAAGTAAAATAGTCAAAAATTGTGCCGGGGTTAGGACATGGGTTGGTTTTGAATGGATGAGGTGATGTCAGGAGCTGTAAGAAACCACGAGTTTGGGCATAAAACACCTTTCAGATCATTAAAACTGGAACAGACCCAACTAATGGTACAGGGTCACTTTAGCCTATGACACAAAATGACTTGCTTTAAAGTTTTACAAAACAAGCCAACTCAACCAAAATAATGACTTTCTAACTAATTACTAGAACTGGTTATCCTCTTTAAGTGTGTTTAAGAAATTCTAATTGGAAATGCAAGTCTGCTAACATCTGTTAGATGTTTTGCTAAATGTATCAAGATGAGAAGTTTCCTTAACTTTTCTTCTTACACATTTTAATATCTTCAAACATGATAACGCACACATTCCCTGAATTTCTTCATATCAAGTGAGCTCCCCATTAAAAATTACTTTTCAGGAGTTTCCCTCATGGTTAACCAAACCGACTAGGAACCATAAGGTTCGGGTTCGATCCCTGGCCTTGCTCAGTGGGTTAAGGATCCAGTGTTGCCTCGAGCTGTGGTGTAGTTTGCAGACACAGCAAGGATCCTGAGTTGCTGTGGCTGTGGCGTAGGCTGGTGGCTACAGCTCCAATTAGAATCCTAGTCTGGGAACCTCCGTATGCCGCAGGAGCAGCCCAAGAAAATGGCAAAAAGACAAAAAATAAATAAATAAATAAATAAAATAAAATAAAAAAATAAAAATTACTTTTCATATCTTATTACTCATTTTTGCTTATAACTATCCCTCTTTCTATACTGTATAATGAAAAAATATTTCAGAATTATTTTATATTTTCAGAATGATTAGCAATTTTTTAAATTTTCCTTTAGAAAAACTATGTAGCATATTTTAAATTATGTCTTCATTCCATGTAGGAAATATTTAAGTAACATGGGTATAAATAACTTGTTTATTCACTAAATATGTAAAACTTAGTAGTATTAGATAATAACAGTAATTGAAGTTTACTTGTTTTTGTATTTGAAATGTATTCCATATTGAATTATCCACTTAAGATGGAATCTACTTGCTTGTTAACAAAATTTTTTCTGGCATTTAATGTTTCATTGTTGCAGCCTTCCTTAAATAAGATTCCTAAAAATGCAAGAAAGACTAGGTTTTACCTCATCTCCATTTTTAAAAAGACATAATCTTTTGCAAATAACCCTGCTTACCTTTTTAATTTGGAAATGCTTTTTCTTTTTCCTAGAAATCAAACACAAGCTGATTGGTTTGAAAATGAAACTCATTACTCTCTTAAACTCTCATTAAACTTCATCAGTTCTCATCTAGGAATAAAAGGATGCTGTTACAGGTATTTTACTAGAAAAAAAATGGACAATACATTTTACTGCTATATATTTAACTAACACATGGTATAAATATTATTTATTGTTCCCTCTATAAACTTGAGTGGAGATATAAAGGATTCAGAATGCTGTTTTGGTGCTTTTCAGTCTATACTGTATGGCACCCTCATTTTCCTATAAGTAAAATTTTGCTTCCCTTCAGTTGGTGGCATTTATTCACAAAATTGTGTACACCAGTTGTGTAAGTTGTTGCAATTAAGTGCCACCAATGAAAAATGGAAGGAAGGAGGGTGTGATCTCTTAAAGGTTGAATGCTTTGGAAACATTTCCTTTGGAAAGATTTTATAAATACAGCTTGTGTTTTTACAAAAGTTTTGCAAATTTGCTGTGGAGCAGACACTGAAAAAGATGGGAAATTTTACATGAAAATTTAGGAGTATTCACTCATTTGATTCCTTATGTTTTTAATTTTCTTTCTTTTTTTTTGGGGGGGGGTCTTTTCTAGGGCCACTCCCACAGCATATGGAGGTTCCCAGGCTAGGGGTCTAATCGGAGCTATAGCCGCCGGCCTACGCCAGAGCCACAGCAACGGCGGGATCTGAGCCGCGTCTGCGACCTACACCATAGCTCATGGCAACGCCGGATCCTTAACCCACTGAGCAAGGCCAGGGATTGAACCTGCAATCTTATGGTTCCTCGTCGGACTCATTAACCACTGCGCCAGGATGGGAACTCCTTAATTTTTTTCAAAATAAGTTTAAATATACAATTATTGATGATATATTGTAGCTGTGTTTTATGTGAGAAAAAAAAAATGCTGACCTTCCAAGTGGACCTATGGTCACAGAAATGACCTTTACCCTGTATCAAAAAGGTGTCAACAAATAGCAACAAAAAATAAATTACCTCCTTAACGACTGTATAATTACTGCTTTCAAAGTACTTTGTCTTTAGATAACTTGCTGGATTAATCATAACACAGGAGAAGGTCTTTAATGGACACAATAATGAGCTCATCGTGCAGGGTGAAAAGTGTAATATATGAATAGGTATTTTGATAGGGAACCTTATCAAGTGTCAGATCCTATCTTTTCACTTGTGAGTGTGCAGTAAGTACCTACCATGTGGTTAAGTACCATGTGGTACCATGTGGAGAAAAAACGTCAATTAAAGAAGTTAAATATTTTTAATAATAGCAGGAAGTTCAAAGTGTTAATTTAATTTCTTATTGCTCAATATAATAGTGAGAAACCAGGTGGTTAAAGGTTAAAGAAGATTCATATGTTCATGAAAAAAAATGATGGAAAATGATAAATCTGATTTTCTGTTTCATCTCTGACATGCAAAAAGCCTAGATGCCACTATTCAAGGATCAAACTGAAATCAATGATTTTTCTTGGAGTCATTGAAGAACTGAGGTCCCTGGACAAACAGCTACTCTAAAATCTGGAGAGATACAGGTAAATTCACAAAGTCACAGCCAAGATCTGCATAGGTAGAGCAGAAGCTACTGATGCAATAAAACTGTTAGGATCACTTTAATGGTTATTTTGAAGACTCCCTCCAGGCTGAGTGTGGACTAGCTTGAAAGTAGGAAACTCCTGAACTCTGTGGTCTTAAGTTGCCTCCTGGATATCAGTGGGTCTTACTCTAGGAACTCTACTAGGTTCTCACAGTGAAACATCCAGAAATCTCCCCTTGGAGTTCCCACTGTGGCTCAGTGGTAACGAACCTCTAATATCCATGAGGAGGTGGGTTTGAGCTCTGGCCTTGCTCAGATCCATCATTTCATGAGCTGTGGTGGGTTAAGGATCCATCGTTGCGTGAGCTGTGGTGTAGGTCACAGATGCAGCTTGATCCTGCATTACTGTGGCTGTGGTGTAGGCCAGCAGTTGCAGCTCCAATTCAGCCCCTAGCCTGGAAACTTCCATATGCCACAAGTGTGGCCCTAAAAAGCAAAAAAAATAAAATAAAATAAAATAAAATTATGCTCAGACCCTTCTTCCTAATAAAGACCTAATGCCTAAGGGCAAAGACTTTATCAGATTATCCCACCACAGGTAGGAAACACATTTCTCAGACCCCAGTCCCTTCTAGTCTGCTTGTCTTGCCTGTGGGTTGGGGGAAAACTAAGAAACACTCATGAAGGTCACAGTCCAGGGACACAGACTCACTAAAAATGTGAGACTTGATGATAAGATAATGAAATTCTCCTTACCCAATACCCTACCATCACACCAGAATAACTCTGTATGTCAACTTAAAGTGCTGCATATACATGACTCTATATAAGGAAAAGTGTTAGCAAATTTAAAAATAACAAATAATTTCCCATGTGGTCTGGGTTGATAATTCTGAAACTGATAAACACACACTGGAATTTAGCAGTTATATAAATGGGAAGAGCCTAGTTTCTCACTACCGAACTGAGATATTATAGCTAAACAAGGAAAAACATTAGGATGATGCTCGTGGTGCTGGGTTAGAGTTTGAGATATCAATGTAAACTCATGTTTAGTTTAACGTAGATACAGACGATTACAAATGAAATATTTACATGTGTGTATATGCGTTACTATGACCTACATAGATCTTCTTCCTCTGTATGCTGAAGTTTGGAATTCAAAACCCACTAGTGGCCCTGAGCACACTTAGCCTAAGTGTGAACCATGCCCAAGGAGACTCATCTCCACAAACTCGTGTGTAAAAAGGGAGGGGAGAAAAAGAGCAACTCTATAGGCAAGAAATCTGGCAAACACTCTCTCCAGTCATCAACTCAGTTTCCACAATGATGACTCAAGCAGAGGAAGTGCCCGTGATACGATGTCATGCTGGCCCTTCACCTCTGTGTCCTCCTGCCAAAAACCTGTTGCCCCAGTCTCATCATGAGGGGAAAAAAATCAGATAAATCCCAATGGAGGGATGTTTTATTATATCCCCTAATCAGCACTTCTCAAACTATGACCGTCATCAAAAAACAAGGACAATGTGATAAATTGTCCTATCCAAGAGGAGCCAAGGAGACAGGGCAACTAACTCGAATGTGTCTCCTGTAATAGAATGAGGACACTGCCTATAAACTAAGAAACCCAAGTCGAGTTAATAATAATAAATCAATATTGGGCTTTAAATATGGCATAGATACCACACTAGCAGAAGATATTAAAATAGTGAAAACTATGGGACATTTGAGAACTCTCCATAACAATTTCTAATTTTTTCTGTAAATATAAAATGGCTATAAAAGTAAAGTTTATTAAAGACATGGTAAATCTAAACATATTTAAAATGCATGGATGTTCCATTAGACAGAAGCAACAACATAGTGTGCTTGGTAACAGGAGAAAATGAATTATTAGTAGTATGTACGGAAGGAGTCGAGAGAAAAAAAGTGAATGATCAACTGCCTACCTTCGCTTTCTTAATCCCTTTTTACCTATTTCCTCAGTTAGTACGTGGAGTCAGTAATAGAACCCATCTAGGTAATTTCTTAAGATTAAAAAATACTTTAAACCATCACAGAACACAGCAAATCTCAAAAGTACTGTCTATTGCTATCTTTACATGTCAAAACATTTTTTGACTTTTTACTTGGAAATAATTTTGACTTACAGAAGGCTTGAAGATACAGTAAGAATTTTCCCTCCTGCCCTCCCCAAGCTTCCCCTAATGATAATCTCATATACCTAGAGGGCAATTATAGCAGCTTGGAGACTGACGCTGATAGACTGGCATTAAATGACAGAACGTATTTGCATTTTCACTGCTTCCTCAGTGTTGCCCTTTCCTGGTTCAGGATTCATCCCGGGACCATACTTTGTATTTAGTCATAATGTCACTCTAATCTCCTCTAATCTGTGGCAGTATATCGATCTTTCTCTACGTTGAGATCCTGACACTTCCGAGGAATACTGACCAGATATTTTGTAGAACGCCCCTGCGGTAGGATATATCTGAGATTTTTTTCAGGATGAGTTGGAGTTTGTGCATTTGGGGCAAGAATAAAGCAGCAGTATTATGGTACTTTTCTCCACGCCTCACATCCAGAATGGGGTCTATTTATCTTATTGGCGCTGCTAACTTGGATCACCAGATAAATGTGCTGTCTTCCAAGTTTCCCCATTATAAAATTACTAATTTTCCCTTTTGATGAATAAGTCTCTTATGGGAAGATTCCTTGAGACTATGATCTATCTATCGTCGATTCCTACTGGCAACGCTCATTTATACTAGCGCTCACCTAAAGATGATTTTCCATTTCCATTATTCCTTCCACTTTTAATTAATTGAAATTCTGCTTTAAAAAGAGCTGTTCCTTCTCCCAATTTATTACGTACTCGGTTATTTATTATCAGTATACATATATAGATACATAAAACTTGCTAAGTAAATCTCTCTTGTTTGCAGTCACTGCTGTTGATAGTGGCTACTGTCAGAAAATATGAGATAATTAGAAGAAGATTCAACTGTGTGTACACAGGAAACAGAGAAATGTGACATAAAATTAGTATCAGACTGGTTAAATTTTAGAAATGTGGGACATTTGCAAGTTAGCTGATATGATGTTTATCACAGCAATTGCTGTTTATTCACTGATTGAGTCAATTAATATACATTTAAAGATTTCTAGACTTCTACTTCTCTATGAAAAGGGAAAAAAGGAAATAAAAATAGCACAATGGACACCATTTATTTCATTTCTTTCATTTACCTTTATTTCTTGTTTCCATGAAATTATATACGTAAACGTATATCTCAGGAATTGCAAATCACATGAAAAAAAGGTCCTGAGGGGTACAGTTCTATTTAACTTTTTGTAGCTAAGAAGTAACCAAAAATGGAAACAGAAATAAAAGCAAAACATTTCAGATGAATGGAGTCATTAATTAGAACACCATAAAGAAACAATCACTGGCCATGTAACCGCACAGCCACCATTATATAAGCATAAGACGGTAAGGATTGTGAATGGAAAATTTGTCTGATTTCAGGATCCAGGTGGATGTTGTACATTAATTTTTTTTTAATCCAAAAGAACTACATTATATTTTAATTTCTTTTCAAATTTGCACTTCAAGATTTTATAACAAGTGAGTGAAAGAAAAAATGTGAAGAATTATAGAATACATATGTACATTCATATGTATATATAAACAAGTATATGTATAAACATATTTTATATCTTTACATATGTAGATATATTGAAGATAGATACCCCAGGGCAATCTTATTAAAAGTGAATTTTGTTTTGTTTTGTTTTTATTTTTTGGCCGTGCCCAAAACATGTAGAAGTTTCTGGGACAGGGATCGAACCTGTGCCACAGCAGTAACCAAAGCCATAGCAGTGACAATGCTGGATTCTTAACCTGCTAGGCTACAGGGAACTTGCTATTGGAGTGAATGTTTTTAAGTACTTAAGACATGTTTGATCAATGCGATAACATGTTTTTAAAATTTTACTATAAAGGATTTTTCTAATTTTCTTGCCATGAATATTTATCATTTGTATAAACTCAAAAAATAAACAGCATATTCCAATAACTTGATTTAATATTATTTCTTTGAACTGTATTCACCAGCGTAAGGAGAAAAAGACAGCTGGAAAGACAAAGTTCAAATCTTTATCTTTTTTTTCTCATAATCTTCAAATATTTTGACATGATTCCCAAGTGTTTGTCAAGCAGTTCTGAACAAAAAAGTACAACAGTAGGTCAAATCTTTGAAATAACAAAAGTCAGGCTCCCTCAGTGAACTGCCTAGATCCTCTGATTTTTTTCTCCTACAGAACAAAGGGAAGGTATGTTTAGAACAATTTTATTTAAAAATAATCCATTGAGATTTCAACTTCAAAATGTACACAAATAAGTCTTGACTTCCAATATAATCCTTTGAAATACTATCTAGAACAGAAAAGCATTTGTCTAGAATATATGTTTCCACCTAAGGTATGAATTCTAACAAAAAGTATATTGCTCTACAAGTTTGGACAAAACTTTAGCATCACTGTCTAGAATCAGGGTGCATAAGAGAGTAAAAGGTTATCTCACGAAAGCACAGAAAAGAAAATCATGGACATGGAGAACAGACTTCCGGGTGCCAAGGGGGAGGAAGAGGGAGTGGGATGGATTTGGAATTTGGGGTTCATAGATGCAAACTATTGCCTTTGGAATGGAAACGCAATGAGATCCTGCTCTATAGCACTGGGAACGATATCTGGTCACTTATGATCGAGCACGATAATGTGAGAAAAAAGAAGGTATACATGTATATGTAACGGGGTCACCTTGCTAAACAGTAGAAAATTGACAGAACACTGGAAACCAGCTATAATGGGCAAAATAAAAATCATTATACATATAAAAAAGAAATTACATTTTAATGGTTTTTACATGATATCGCCACTCTTAGCATAGATTTACTAAAATATACCATTGCTCGGGAGTTCCCACTGTGGCCCAGCAGAAATGAACCCAACTAGTATCCTTGAGGATACAGGTTTGATCCCTGGCCTTGCTCAGTGGGTCAAGGATCCAGCATTACTGTGAGCTGAGGTGTAGGTCAGAGATGCGGCTCGGATCCCACGTTGCTGTGGCTGTGGTGTAGGCTGGCAGCTGTAGCTCCAATTCAACCCCTAGCCTGGGAACTTCCATATGCCATGGGTGCGACCCTAAAATAAATAAGTAAATAAATAAAATACACCTTTCCTCAAAAATTATTACAAATCACTGTATTCCTTTGGCAGACAATGCAAGTTTGTGTGTGGAATGCATAGTTTTTGGCTGAAAGGATGAAATCTAGGTGATATCAGCACAGAATTGGCAAGTAGCATACAAAGCACATTAAATCATAAGGATTATGAACACATATTCTTAAAAATTATCTGTTAGCTATATATTCAAAACAACTCTCAAACAACAGCTGAGAACCGAGGTAAAAAGTCACTGCTGCCCCTGACAGATGTAGAATCAAGAAGCCTGGAAAATCAGAACCCCTCCCCCGTAGTCACTTACTATAGAATTATATTATCTCTGCTGCTGACTTTGTAGAAAAATAGAGTGAATATCATATAGAATAAATCATCACGCACTGCCAGGCTTAAATATAGATAAAGAATAGCATATGGGATAAAATAGCCACACTTATTCCTATATCCACACTTATTCCTCTATATAATATTCACATCTACCACTAATTGTGAGCATTTTTTATTTCTGTACAAGGGAATCTTCAGATGAATATGCTCTACCATAGGGACTGATATCTAAATACGCATATTTTTCTGGGGTGACTGCCGATTTCCAAGATCATCGAATTGTACATATTAAATGTGGCAGTTCTTTGAATATTAACCATACCTCAATAAATCTGTTGAAATAAATTAAATATAAAATCAAAAGCTCAATAATCTTGAATGCATTTTATCTGGCTTAAACTTATTAATTTTATATGAATTACTCGTGATAAAATTAAAGTTTATATTCATCACTGTTTAAAATAAGAATTCTATGGGCCCTTTGTAAATTATTAAATTTTAAATCAATAAAAATTATATAGTATATATAATTGCTATACCATACATATAGAATAATATGTTTAAAATAATCTAATTTTATTGACAAAAACATTGAGACTTACTGCAGAATTTGAGGGAGATATCTGCGGTTATAAAATAATAATTAAGGAAAAATTTTATGGTTTATATAATGTGGCAAAAATGCACCTTTGTCAGCTTTCTTAGTGTTTGCCTGTCTCCTGAGTCATGAAAACTCAGGAGCTCTCTAATAGCCTTCCGAAGATAGAGAATATTTGCTTTCACTTCCCCCAGAAATATTTTAGTTTTCACATACCATGAGAATTAGAGTTTGCAACCTAATAGTCCAGCAATTGCTTCCATCCAGTAAGGTTTTTCTTTTACTGGCAAGAGCCGAAGTTTACATTTCCCAATGGGCAATTCTCTTAGAATATGAGGGGAGAAAATGATCTCGTGCCTCTTCAAAAATAAAGGAAATTCGTATTTTCCCCACCCTCACCTATGGAGTGAGCCTACCACGTGTGTAAGATAGTTCCCCCCCTGGCTCTTACAGCATAGCTCTTCACGAAGGCTGGGCATGGGGGGCACAGACGCTGCAGTGTTACTTTAGCTATTGATTGTGCTCTGAGTATAAAACAGCTCTTTATCCTCATCCAGGTTCATGTTCTCCACACAGCCTGTGTAAGGAGGGTGACATCTCAGATCCTTCCCACTTTCTCACAACCTCGATTTATACAGCGTCTTCAATACCTCGTTTAAATGGTGTCGTTTGTTAAAGGTTGTCATAAACATAAAATTGTCTATTTGCAATCTTTTTTCTGGATGTTCTTAAACACCGTATTTTCCCAAAACGTAATGTTTTACACTATCCTTAAATACCACTTTAAGACGTATGAAAACTCCCAAAGGTAAAGATTTATAATGACCACAATGAAGATTTCTTAACGATAGTATCATAAGAAAGAAGCAGCATAATTTATAATGAGCTATGAGCTGTGGTCTAGAGCTTACATCCCATAATCAGCACATAGCTCTTGTTATTAACAGGAAGCAAAACAAATTAGTAGCATTATGCTAACATTTTTCAAATGTTCTGGATTACTTTTCTGAGGGTTCTAACATCAAAACATTTGTGATTTATTTTGCAGGTAGAGCAGTAATGGAAATCTATCAAGAGCAGAGAGGAAATATTTTTTTACTAGAAATATTAAAGTGAAATACTTGATTTGAAATCAGCTGTAATCATGCAGTAAATCCATTCCTCTGTAATATAAAAAGGTTACATGCAGTGTTCACCCGTAAATACTAATGAAATAACGCGCAATACTGTATTTCTGATTATTTTAAGAACCTGAAAGTTGATGGGTCTCGGGCAGATCATACAGCTAATGGACACCTCTATGAATTCACATTTCAAAGTTACAAATGTCACTGAACACAGCAAGTGTGTTTATATAACATACAATCAGAGTTCTATTTTTATTTACATTTAAAAACTATTTCTAGCTTATACATGTCCTATTCTGCAGCACCATGATAAATAAAAGTCATAAACACTTCTGAAGGAATCAGTGAGCCAGCCACGATTACAAGCTTACTGTGTAAATCTGGCTATACTTTATCAACTTGGGTATTTTAATTAAATAATTGATGTCATGGGTCATTATAACTCTTTTAAGTACTTTTCCATGTTCTTATGACCATGGAATTCAATTATAAAATTAAGAAAAACATTATATTTTTAAGCATGCTTTGCAAAGTAAAATTTGAGAACTAAAATGCTTCTCATGACAAAATGGAAATATGTCAGCAGAGACGATATCAAGGTGGTGTGATAGTTTTTGCTCCTTTAGATTTTCCTTTAAATCTTGCCAGCAGGATTTAAAGATATATACTTACTGTGGTTTATAGTCTACATACTCATAAATAATAAGTTGTGTTATTAAACTTCCGTTATGTGTACATTGAATAGAGCTTTAGAAAAGGAACATTGTCAAAGACAGAATCCTCACATTAAAATAGTTTCATTATTGAAAAAGATTTGCTTTTATTTCTTGCCTTGTCTTTCTCCTCCCTCATTCTCTCTTCCACCTCCTCTAGAAGGTATTGTCTCTATCTTTTTCCTGACAATTCTTTTATCACCTGAACTCCATGTTGCTAAACCCACTGGTCATTTCCGCACGCTCACCTCAGGGCCTGACTTCACTGACTTCTTCTTCCTAAAACACTTTCTCCTCTTAATCTCTCTGGCCCTACTCTGTGTTTCTTTCCATTCCTCATTCCTGGTCAGCATTCTTGCTCTTCCTTAATGTGGCTCCTCAGCTTCCAACCTTTAATTGTGGAGATACCTTAAGATTCGGTGCTGGGTTGTTTCTTAACCCACACATTCTCTTTAGAACATTCATCCTGAATGTTAATCTATATACTCAAAATCCCAAAGGGACACCTACCTCTCAGTAAAGTAATTGACATTATCATTCCTTTGTTGTTAGAATAAAACTAGCAGCTACTGAAAAAAACAAACAAAAACCTAACAGTTGCTTAATTCTTCCATTATCCACTCTTTTACATCTATTCCAACACCAAATCCTTCCAGCTTAACATCTATAACAAAACCCATTACATGTTTCTTCATGCTATGCTACTGCCCTTATCCAAGTGTTCCTTCATCTCTTCCCTAGACAAGTACAATGACAGCACCCCCCATGGTTTACCTGCTTCTGCCCTCCCCAAATACTTTCTGCGTGAAGCAACCAAAAACTCTTCTTAAAATAGAACATACTCAAGCTTTATAAAGCTTATCATTCCATTTAAAATAGATATAAGCCTCTTATCATGGAATCCAGGATCAGCACAATGAGGATCCATGAAGCATCTTTCATGACATAGAAGATATGTCATGAAACTTTCTCCTCTACACACAGTTGACTAACCACACTGACTTTTTTTTTTTTTCCATTTCCACAACTTGTCAAATCCATGCCTACCTTAACATTTGCAGGCTGTTTCTTCTGGTTGGGGAGTCTTTCCTCTGCCTTATCCACAGATGTGCTCAGTGAATCAGCCTCAGCTCTGTCTTCTCTTTCCGGGGTGAGGTCACATTTTTTGAACCATCAATATCTAAAATGTGATGTCCACCTGTATCTCAACCACTCTCATATCTCTCCATTTTCTTTCTTTCTTTCTTTTTTGTCTTATGTCCTTTTAGGGCCACACCCATGGCATATGGAGGTTCCCAGGCTAGGGGTCTAATCGGAGCTGTTGCTGCTGGCCTGTGCCAGAGCCACAGCAGCGTGAGATCTGAGCCAGGTCTGTGACCTACACCACAGCTCATGGCAACGCTGGATCCTTAACCCATTGAGAGAGGCCAGAGATCGAACCCACAACCTCATGGTACCTAGTTGGATTTGTTTCTGCTGTGCCACGATGGGAACTCCATCCATTTTATTTCTATTACCTGAGAGCATCTTGACATTATCTTAAACGCATTTAAGTTGACTTCTTTTCCTTTCTTTCACTCACTCTGATGTTTTCCCCAGGAAAATGAGGGCATGTACGCCTGTCCAGGGCTACATCACTAGTATGTGGACAAAGTAAGAGCTCAATAAACTTTTGTTCAATTAATAGATACAGTGCTTGAGTTTCCAAAACAGCCTGAGGTATGTAATTTAAAGTAACTATCATAATTTTCTATTGTAAAAGAAACATTTGTATAATAATCAACAAGATAAAAATTCTAGCAAAAAGTCAATAAATTACAAATGTAATTCAGAGAAAAACAAAATGAACTTTTTTTTAAAGGCTAAAGATGTATATTATACACACACACACACACATCTTTGTTTCCATGGCAATATCTATAATTACTGAGCAAATGTAATATTAAAAATTCAATTCTTTAAAATAAAGCATGCAACAAAAATGATTTGAATAGATTTATGTCTATTTCCAGTTTACCCCTTTGTTGACTTTTTTCCTATGCTTTTCTTCTCAGCTACATTCTCACTCATTGTACATTGTTTTTCTGTTTTTATTTGCTTATTGACCAATCCCTCAACTTGACAGTAAACTCTATTAAGAATATTAGCTTATACCCTGGTTTACCACTGTTGATTCATGGCCAAGCATGGAGTCTACATTCAAAAATTGCACAATAAATGATTGTTGAATAAATGAGTGAATGAAAAAGGTTGTAAGCCTGAAATACTTGGTACTGTATTACCAGTTCCCACTGAGATCTTAATTTTATAAGACTCAGCACAGATTCCATCAACTTTTGGCCATGTAGAAGTGCTCTGTCCTTTCACTGAACATGTGTGGGTTTTGCATGTATCCTATTTAAAGTATATAATATTGTCAATATTTTTATAAATATATTGCAAAACAATTAGCATTAATGTTGTTTCTTTAGTGACACGGATTTTCTTTTTTTGATTGAGTATATCTGACATAGAGCATTCCATACCTTTAAAGTGTGTGTTTACATAGTGTGATAGAATTGGCTTTGCAGTGAAATTTATCACGTAACATAATTACAGCACAAGATTGTTGTCTGTATTTGTTACGCTGTGCATTAGATCTCCACCGTTTGTTTACTACTCACTGCAAATCTGGACCCTTAAACAACACAATCTTATTCTCCGACTCCTCAGCCTCCAGTTACCACCATTTCACTCTGTTTACTATGGATTTGACATTTTTAGGTTTCCGTTGTACTTACCGTTTGTTGCTCCTCAAGTGGTCAAGCTTCTGTAAATAGTGCAAGTGCAGTGACAAATCAAGATGTGCATCCCAACTCTGACGAGCGTCTCCCAGGATCAGTCTTCCCAGGGTGGAGCCTTTTAACATAGTGCTCGAAAAGGGAAAAGAAAGAAGATGTGTATTTGCTTGTCTGCTTCTCAGGAAATACCTAATGAAACACATCTCTCCCAAATTGCCAATTTGAGCTGTACAGCAACACTTCCTAATTGTGAATGGATGGATGTCACTTAATTCAGTAAAGTTTCCATCCTCCAACTAGGAGAATTGGGTAGCCTTTCACTTAGCCAACCAAGGCTTCTCTTCCATGTTGGCAGCAGAAATACAGCCTATAGAGGCACTTTACTTTATAAGCGTGGCTAATATTTTTAAAGGTATTCTGGAAGAGAGATAAAGAAAAAGCAGTATTCCCAACCTAAAGGAAGATGGGAAAAACAAAACAAACAAACATAAAAACCTGGTCCATTTGGTGAAGGAAACAAGCAGAACTTTGGCTGAGAAAACAAAGGAAATATTTATGCAGAATGAAAATCAAGAGAGTCCTATTTCTCCAGAACAGAGAACAGAATTAATTGACATGGCGCAGGTGAAATTTAGAGGATGGCAGTCGATGAAACTAATAACCACTAAAAATCAGGAGCGAAAGGAATCGGTGAAGGCCTTGATGAAAGGCAACTGTGTCTTACATGTGCTCTAGTATTTACCGAAGTACTTTACACAAGATGTTTGGAAACTTTTGCCGTAAAGGTCCCAATAGTGAATATTTACAAATTGTAGGCCACATGGTCTCTGGTGCGGTAAGAAAACGGCCATAGACACAAGTAAGGGAAGGACAATGGCTTGGTTCCAGGTAAACTTTATCTACCAATACAGGCAGCCGACCAGATGTGGCCTGTGGATGGGGGTCTGCTGACTAGTGCTTCAGACAATAATTACAGTAATTATGAATTTTTCCAATGTTTTTCATTTCTTTGATAAAAATATTACACAATTAAGAGATGCTTCACAACCCTGAAGCAAGTCTGAGCTCCTGACATTCCGCAGAAAGTAAAATGTGTGTCCTGATGAAGAGACAGGCAGTTATGACGGACAGTAAAGTAAGATGTGTGTTTATTTACTAAGGCAACGTCTACCTCTACAGAGAGTGCTTTGAATAATTACATTGAAAAACATTGGGCGTTCCTGTTGTGGCTCAATGGAAATGAATCTGACTCGCATCCACAAGGATGCAGGTTCGATCCCTGGCCTCACTCAGTGGGTTAAGGATCTGGTGTTGCTATGAGCTGTGGTGTAGGTCACAGGCTCAGCTCGGATCCCACCTTGCTGTGGCTGTGGTGCAGGCCAGCAGCTATAGCTCCAGTTTGACCCCTAGCCTGGCAACTTCCATGTGCCACAGGCGTGGCCCTTAAAAAATATAGCAGCACCGGAGAAATGTCTATGCAGAGGAGGGTAATCCATTTGAGCAGGAATTGGTTCTACCTAAAGTAAGCATGCACTATAAAGTGTGGGCAGTTGAAAAGCTCTGCATATGCTCATTAAAGTCACACCCCTACCTCGCAAAAGCATAGACTGAGCCATTCCTGCCCTGTGGCTTTTGCCCACACCGTTTTCTCTTCCTGGATTTCTCCTTTCACTGCTTTCCATGAACGCAGTTGCATCATGACAATATCAGTAATACAGTAAGAAACAGAAATCATGATTGAATGACTATAGCATGACCATGTATGTAATGTCCCGACTCCTTGCTTTTTCTAATCTAGTTCTCAGCCCTTCAGACAGGACGGCCCTGGCAAACCGTACATGCTTTCCACCCCTCCTGCTATTCCATTGCTTTGTTGAATGTCCATCAGTGCACTATGTAAAACCACCTTATTTGTTTGACTGCTTGTTGCTGACTGTACCCCAACTAAAACTTTAAGAGGCCCAAGGAAGGATATTGTTCAAAATTTACAGGGGTGCTTGGCATATGACGGGGACTAAGCCGGAATTCCAAGTTCTCTGAAGGCAGGTACGTTCTGTTTTTCTATCACCCATAACACCCAACTTCAGTAAGTTATTTATTGTGGAAAAATCTACCAATTTTTGCTTTGGATTGTTTAGAATGGCTTTGATTTTCTTAAGTGTTTTCAATAATAACTTTTGAGTGTAGTAGGCTGAACAAAAGGACATCCTTCATCTTCATAGATTAATGTCCTTTAGGCTAATGAATAATTTTAGGCCTCGGAAATTCACCTACTGTCATGTCCAGGCAACTTCATCATCCAAGCTTCTGGCTGTTTCCGAAATTCACGTTCATGTTCCAGCGTGAATTTCCAGTTTCCACTAACTTATTCGGAATAGCAAATGGAAAGGCAAATTGATTTTAGCTGGAGTGTCACTCTCATGGGTTGGTAGTGGCTGTTCAGAGCACCAAGGTGAGGTCTGCTCTGACGCTACATCTGGGCTCAGCTGGAGGGAGACTGCCCTGGAGGCTTAGGGATGCTGTCTGGGGGAGGAGAGCAAAGATTGGGTCCAGGACATGCGCAGTGCCTATTTCACATCATTCAGAAAGAAGCATGGCGTATGATTCTAAAAGATTTCTTGGAAAGCGCATCTATTACTATTGTTTAAACAACACCAGTACTTTCTCTTTTACATGCGATTTTTACTTTGTCCTCCCCGTCTTCCTTTCTATTGTTAGCACAGATGTCCACTGTATTTCACTCTTACATTAGTTATTAATACGAGTATCTCTTGCTTGATCAAATTCTTAGATTCAAACAGCCATACACAGATTAAAAACTTAATGAACTATGTATTTCAATTCTGTGTTGTGTTAAATTTTAAATAGTTATGTAATAGTTGCAGGGGAAAACAAATGTTAGCTGCTGAAATATTAACAATGTAGAAAATATGAGAGCATAATTGAATGACAATGAAAATAGCATTAATATCAGATAATGTCTGGACATTTTTACTCCCATTGCATTATTTATTGAGGATGGCAATGTTTATATGGCCATCTGTTCAATATCCAAAGTGCTGCATGTCATTAAGACGCTAATTTACTATCAGTGGCAGAACAAATAAATAAAAAAACTATTTTCTTACGTTAGAAAATATGAAATAAAAATTCGTCTTAAGAGACGAAAATCCTTAGGGAATCATTGTGAGTGTTATCTTCAATTGCAAAAATTCTGATTCCATTTATACTGTTTTATTTCCACGCCACTGAGTGTGAAATCTCTGATATGGAGCTTGGAGTCTGTTAAGTCTACAACAAAGAGATGTGTGGTGACAGAGCAAAAACCTTGTCTGAAAGACTTTAAAAATACAAACCTAGGACCATGCTACCACAGAAGATCACTGTCATTAAAATCCACTGGCTCTGAGTTTTGAGTCAGAAAATCAAGATTTCTGGATTACACTGATCCCGCAGGCTAATTATCCTAAATACTGTTTTGCTTGAATTTCTTCGTAAACATCACTGCTAACTCATTATCCACTACAGAGGTTGTAGAGTTTAACCTCAAAATTAATTTTTTAAATCAACCAAAGGAAAGCTCAAGTCATCAAAAGTAACACCATTATAGAAATATTTAGAATACATTTATAAATGTATTAAGGATACATTTTTTAAAAGAATGTATTAAGAATAGATATTTTATAAATGTATTAAGAATAGATATTTCTAAAAGAAAAGAATTAAGATGAACCCAAACCCAGTCATTTCCCAGAAATTTGGCAAACACTGGTGCGTTACATAATTACACACACCACTTTTGGTCCATTTTGCCTTAACTGGTGAAAATTTTGCTGTAAACTCATAGTTCTTTGACTGTCAACATCTGTACACCACTGAGGTACTCTGAAATAGCCTTCACCATATTTGAATAGATTAAGGTGTCAGAAATTTATATTGCATGTCAGGCTGAAATGTAACTTTGTATAACGTTAAGTTATAACCTCAAGTTCTACCTTATGGAATCACACGACAAATTCTAATGCATCTCTGAGTAAAGAGTATCAAATTTTTGAGAAATAGATCATATTTCTTGAACGTATTCTCTGGGTTTTATACTTATTCTCTTGACTTCCGGATCCTTTATCATCATGGTCGTGTTCCATGAGGAATGCATTTCCCAGTGTCCCTCCTAACATGCGATGTTCATGATGACTTCAGATTAATGACAAGGAGCGATATCGATAATCCAAACATATGGATTCTACTTTATATTAAAAATATATTTTTTCCTAAGAAATAAAAGATCCACTCTCAATTCTGATAAAAATCCAAAGTAAGGAAAAGTATTTATGGAGCATAGCCTGAAGGATTTGCAGTATGTACACTCATTAAGTAATTCTAAAATCTATTTTTGGATTAAATCTGACAATTAGGAAATTCCCATAGGATTAGCCAAACTGCCTTGTGCCTTGGCCATGACAGAATTAGAGTAAACTACAAACATTAAATGAACAGTCCTTGGGAATCAGCCACACTTTTTCTCCCCTTACGTGTTGACTCTGTTTATCATTATATCACCCCAGCTCCTCTTCAAATTGAGTGCAGGAAATCTTGGAGCTCAATTTTTGGCTCACCTCTTAGAATAGACTAGTGCATCATTTCATCCCACGTGTTTGGAGTGCAAGGATAATACCTGGCTTACTCTCATTGTATGTCCTTGATTTCCTTGTTTATGTAAAATATTTATCTAAAGCAGTGTCATTTTTTAAGGAACAAATTAAGGAGTGAACAAGGAAATGAAAGCAAGTGTGAATTTCTTACAGAGCAGGGCACTGTAGTAGGTGGAGTTACCTCCTTTATAGTTACACAACACAACACGACATGTATATACATGTTCAGGCACCTGAGATGGCTGTTCTCTTGCTCTCTGTACATCCCTTGTTCGACCAGTCCCTGCCTCACCTACACCCTACTCACCTGACTGACCTTCCCTCTTCATTGCAGAGTATAATCAGCAAATGACTCCATACTTGCCTCTGGTCCCAGCTAGTGATGACACCGGCCACTGTGATTGCTTATCAAAGGTGGAGGGTGAGGAGTGTTGCACCTGGAGTGTCAATCCAGAACCTTGCTTCAGACAGGTAAGGTCCCCCAGGCATTAATCCATTCAACCACGGATGTCTCTGTCACTGACTCCAGGCTCGCTCTTTGATTGCAAGCACAGGGTTTGAAAGCCACGGGGTTTTATAGCCCAACAACATGACAATTAGATGAATTTGTGCACTTAAGGGCTAGAGATAATATCCACCTACATTTCAGAAAGCAACCACGGTTTTCCCACAAATGAACATTCTAGGCATTTGTTAAATAGATATTCACTGAGTGGCAAAAAGCTAGATATAACGTGGCACCTTCCCAAACCTTGTCGTCTCAGAGGAAGAGACAGCAAATAACCCATAAAGAGTCATAGTGACATTCATGGGATGAAATGGGAGCGTGGAACGGGGATGTTGAGAAAGATCACAGGGGGAGGTTTAAAGCTGCCTAGAGGACGCGACTCTAAGCTCTTTTGAGAGATGAATGTTAATTGGTTAAAGAAAGGAGAGAAGAAAGCACTCCAAGCAGAGGACACAGGATTTCTGTCCAGAGGCTGCAGCGTAAGCCAGGATGTGATTCCTGGTGGCAAAGCAGAAAGAGAAGAGTATTCAGACGCTGAGCCCCTGCTTTCCTCTTCTCCTTCTCCTTCTCATTCTCTGCCTTTTCAGTTATCCATTGTGGCTTCTATCACCACCTCAACACTTCATGACTTTAGATAGCAATGACCTACTCTTTCTCACGGTTCCGTGGCTTGGCTGGGCAGTTCTTGGTTCATCGTGTGCAGCTTTCTTAGCTGGCTCCAATCATCTGACCCAATGACTGGCCTCAGAGAGTTCAAGGGCATTTCATTCACCTTAAGCCAGATGGTACTGCCTGTGAGTTAGGCACTTTGGTTTCCCACCAGGATCTTACTCCCCGATAAGCAGACTGACTCTTGCATAGTAAGGCAGTGTCGTGGTTCTAAAAGATCAAAATTAGGAGTTCCTGTTGTGGCTCAGTGGTAACAAATCAAACTAGTATCTGCGATGGTGCAGGTTTGATCCCTGGCCTCGCTCAGTGGCTTAAGGATCCTGCATTGCCTTGAGCTGTGGTGTAGGTCACAGATGTGGCCCGGATCCCACACTGCTGTGGCTGTGGTGTAGGCTGGCAGCTGCAGCTCCAATTCGACCCTTAGGCTGGGAATCTCCTGGCCGCACCTGAGGCCCTAAAAAGAAAAAAAAAAAAAGTCAAAATTAGAACCTGCAAGACCTCTTGAGGCCCAGACCTAGGACTAGACTTTCATGGTGCCTTTTTTTTTTTTTTTTTTTCTGTATTTTATTAGCCAAAACATGTCAGAAAGCCCGCCCAGATTCAAAAGGAAGGAAAACGGATTTTACCTCTTCATTTGGAACCGGTAAAATCTTTTGCCCAGTGAGCATGATATTATTGACATACAGTCACCTTTGACCATGGTCCACCACAGTGCCACTAATGAACTTGGACTGACTTGTGAAAGAGAACAAAGGCCAGGAGGATCCTTACAGAAAGTTGTCATGTTCCCAGAAGCAAACAGGCTTTAGAAGGAATAGGTAAAAGGGAGGCTGGAAGGAAAAGAAAGCACCCCAAACAACGCCATCATGTACTATGCTCATTTATATAGAGAGGCTGTTTGTTTTCACTGGAAACGCACCCATCGCAGATACACAGTAGGCAATCTACTGCGTAACAAAAAAGCTAAAGAAAGAAAATATAGCCCTGATAGTTGCTGCAATTTAAAAATGTAAAAGAATGCTTATTCTTATTTCTTTTATCTTATTTAGACATTCTGAAAAGTAAATCATATCATTGTGCATTTTAAAGATGAAAATCTGAAATTAGGTTATTTGCAAAAAGCCCAGTACATCTTATTCTAAATGAGTGAAAGCAGAAAAGGACATGTGGCCCCCTAGTCAAAGGATGGAGCCTATGGACCCTTTCAAGGGTTATTTTTCCTTCACTTGACGCTAAACCAGTAAACAAGCAGAATAGAGAATACGCGTGCATCCACATACATGTGCCAGGGGGCGGATGCAATTCCTCATCTGGGGAGGCTGAAATTCAACCATCAGTGAGGAATTTGGGGACCCCCTGAGTGAGAGGAACAAAGTAACTGCAGAATTACTGCCTTAGGTAACACTGGCTGGCAAGTAGACCATACCAGCTCTCAAGAATCTACCCACTTTTATAAACAGGGTCTTCTTATTTTGCACACTATTATCTTCTGGACTCTATTAACAGTCTCTGATTCTGAAATCTGTTCCTTTTCTGTAACCCTAAATTGCTTCACTGTGAAAATTTGCTGACGTTTAATCCCCAGCTAACTTTGACTTCTTTTCCTAAAAGACATATTGTATATCTAATTATATAGTGTTTCTAGGCCACTCTAATAAATTCTATGACAAACAGGCTCATCTGAAAACATCTCTAAGTTGAGTTAACGGATTTATAGAATCGCGTTCCTTTAGTGTCATGCTATAAAATTACTTAGGGGTGTTATCGAGTAGAAAATAGTTTGAGTTCAGGTAAGAAAACCATGTCCTCAAATGCTTCCAATGTTCTCTTTTAAATTTGGAAATATTTATGTAACACCTTAGAGTAAGACGACTGTGACTTTTCCAGGTCACTTATACCTAAAAATATCTCAAAAAGCAAACACTGATCTTTTCTGGGTTTGAGCACAAAAATTAAAAGCTTCCTTATTTTCGATTCTTTGCTTTTTGGACCATCTCCAGGGAAGCTCTGCTTCACTACAGATTGAGTGGGTTAACCTGTTGCCCTTAAGACTCTTTGTCTCCATGCAACTTCCTCATTCATCCTCAAAGGCACCTTTCCCTTCAAAGCCATGCAAGCAGAGAGGTTCTTACACAGAAAGAGAATTGATCATGATTTGTCATATTGCACACAAAATAAGTCATTTGATACAATGGAGCAAACTGTTAGCTGTAAGTTAGTTCATTCCAGTGGACTTTTACAATATGACATTAGTCACATGCTTCTTAGGAGACAGGGAGAAATGACGGTAGGGTCCAATATTTTAATTTTCAATTTGCACAACTACAGCACTCAACCTCAAGAACACATTTTAAAGTAACTTTAGTGAGAAGGCAGTATCATACACGGACAGTATTGCTATCAGTAGGAAGGCATTTTTCTTGGGTCCAATCTTGAATTATTTAAGGTCATAGGGGTACATATATTTGGATGAGTTACAATTGATTTTAAATAATTCAACTTTGCTGTGTTTTATTACTTAGATTCTCAGCAGTTTTAATTATTTAGCACATTGTATCAACTGGGTTTCTCTTATGTACAAAACAACACTTTTTGTGGGTTTTATTTTTTTGTTCTACAATTTGAGTTACTAACCACATTGAAATTTATGTAGACAAATTTACCCTTTTAAAACTTGCCCCATGAGATGGCAAAAAAATTATTTGAAAGAGATTCCAATGAACTATACTTCTCTTTAAACAGCCTAAAGAGGTATGGAGACATGGATTTCAGCCAAGAAAAGAAAAAGAGTAATGGGAAAATAAATTAATTTTAGAAGCTATAAAGGAATAAGTACCAGTAATTGGTAGATATAATATTAGAGTAATTTAAAAATATACATTTTAAACATTATTTTTAAATGAGAACTCCTGAAGCTTTCCGCAACTAGCTCACGCTCTTAAAAGCACTATTATCATACAATCATTTTCAAATAACTTTGTTCTCCTTGACTTCCAAGAGAAGTTTTTACGGAAAAGCGTGGGTCAAAATTTTCAGAGTTAATGTATTGGAGCAAGTTCTAGATGGAAGTAGAATTCTCAAAATTTTTGCCTTTTTATGTTGGTACAATCACGATCTTTAGCTCTTGGAATGAAATCGCATAAAAACTTTACTGTTCTTGAACCCCTTTAGAGTAAGTTGCCTAGAGGATGACCCCCTCAAACCAGAACTTTATTTTTATTTTTTTATTCTTTTGCTTTCTAGGGCCACACCTACAGCATATGGAGGGTTGAATTGGAGGTGCGGCTGCCTGCCGACACCACAGCCACAGCAATGCGAGATCCAAAACACACCTGTGACCTATACCACAGCTCACAGCAACACTGGATCCTTAATCCACTGAGTGAGCCTAGGGACTGAACCCACATCCTCATGGATACTGGTCAGGTTCGTTACCACTGAGCCGCAATGGGAACTCCAAATCTGAACATTTTAATAAGTACCAACCACAAACAGGGACATCCATCCTACATACTAGTCAAATGCAGCCATTAAATAAGCCTATTGGAGGTCCCATCGCGGCTCAGTGGTTAACAAATCCGACTAGGAACCATGAGGGTGCGGGTTTGATCCCTGGCCTTGCTCAGTGGGTTAACGATCCGGCGTTGCCGTGAGCTGTGGTGTAGGTTGCAGACGCGACTCGGATCCAGCATTGCTGTGGCTCCGGCGTAGGCCGGCGGCTACAGCTCGGATTCGACCCCTAGCCTGGGAACCTCCATATGCCACAGACGTGGCCCTAGAAATGGCAAAAAGACAAAAAAAAAATTAAAATAAATAAATAAATAAGTCTACTAACATTGATATATTACTACCCTCTGATCCAAAGATAATACTCAAGTTTTGTTAGTTTTCCCAGTAATGTGCTCAATAGTAAGTAAGGTCAGGCCATTATCACCTCTTAAATTTTGTTGTCATAAACTTTTAGGTTTTGTTAATTATTTTATTTCTTCTTCTTACAGCCCACCTGAGGCATATGTAAGTTCCCAGGCTAGGGGTCAAATAGGAGCTGCAGCAGCCGGCCTATGCCACAACCTTGGCAATGCTGAACCCTATCCACATCTGTGACCTACACCACAGTTTGAGGCAATGGCGGGTCCTCAACCCACTGAGCAAGGCCAGGGATCAAACCCACATCGTCACAGACACTGTGTCAGATTCTTAACCCACTGAGCCGCAATGGACACTCCTAGATTTTGTTTGTTTGGTTGGTTTTGGTTTCTACTCGAGAGCAGTTGTTTGACCTTGATAATCTTGACACTTTGAAGATCACAGACCAATCGTTTTCTAGCATGTCCCCTAGATGATGTGTATCTGAAGTGTCTTCATTTTTTAAAAAATTTAAGTTATACAGTTTTGCAGGAATATCGCAGAAGTGATGCTGTCCTCTTCTCCTTCCATTCTATCAGACAGGACACAGTTTCAATGGGGCCCATTGCTTATAAGGTTGAACTGGGTACCTTGATGAAAGCGTCCCCTGCCAGGTTTCTACCTGGTGAGAGTCTTTTGGTCTTTACAAGGGTTGTGTAGGGAGGCAACTGAGGCTGTAACATTACTCATCAAACTTTCACCCACTAGTTTACCATCTATTTCTGTTTCTTGGATAAATTGATTATTGCTGTGATACTTTGCCAAATCATGGTAACCTAATCCCATCCATCCCTTTAGAGTTTTCTAATTCGTGTGACTTTAAGCAGAGGTTTTTTCTTCTGAAAATTAATTACTTCGGTTAAGAAAATCATAGGTTCCTATTTGTTTATAATAATCCATCCCTATCATTATTTATTTTGCTGATCAGATAACCCCCAATATGGCCTGTGCTCTATCCTTCAAGCTGCCTTTCTGTGGCTCTTGTCTCACCCTGATCTTTCTTAGAGAAAGTCTTTACCTTTTACTACAATAAGATATTCCAGGCTTATCTCACACTTTCACTGCCCCAACCTTGAAATCAGCAATTTCTCCAGAGAACTCTGGTTCTTTCCGATATACAATAGCGCTAAAAATCCAGATTGGACTCCATTTCTACTCACTAGGATTGGGCCCCTGCTACTCTTAGGCTTTTTTAGCTTTTCAGCAGACTGAGCTGAAAATATATTTACTCTTTCCATCTCCCGCGCACACTGATGTCTCTCTGAATGCCACTGGTGCAGCTTATCTGGGGGTTCTGCAATTGCAGATTCAACCAACCTCAGGGCTGTGTCATTGGATAAAGAGGGCTGACTGCACAGTCTGTAAAATGCCATTTTGCACGAGGGACTTGCGCATCCATGGGTTTTGGAATCAGTAGGGATTCTGGAACCATCTCCCATGGTCATCACGGATACGGAGGCACAACTCTCTTTCCCAAACTGTTAATATCACATTGCTATTCAATATCATAGAAACCATTCTAACATTTCCCTTTTGATGTCTTCTTTCACAGACAGAAGTTTGATTTGATCATTCCTAATATATTTGGTTTTTTGACAAGTTCCTTTTGCATGTTACCAATACCGAGTCACCACTGCAACCCCTCTTGTGCTGAAGGCCTGCTCCACTGGCTTGGCGTGCAGCACTCAGCAGGCAGCATCCTCTCGGCTCTGATGCTCCATGCAGGCTGCCTTCTTTCGCTAACCTATAATGGATGGACATCTCTCCACTTGGGCTCTGCACCCCATACTGTCCTGCCCACTCCAGGGCAATTAGTTCCTATCTTTCTGGATCCTACCTACTGACTTTTAGAGTGAAATATTTAAGAGAGAAGAAAGAAAAGAAGGAAAGAAGGAATGAAGGGAGGGAGGCAAGCAGATATCAGAATTATTCTCCAAAAGCAAAAAATTTAGGAAACTAAATAATTGTCCTCCCATGAGTGTTTTGTGGAACTTTCATATATGCCAGTATTGAAGGACAAGTAACGTATAGAGGCCACGATGCATTGTCCACCTGCTCAAATTTCCCCAAAGGTGGACTTCCTAATACGCCTATTCTTCTCTTAGCTAGACCATTCTAGAACAGTCTATAAAGAAGAAGAGTAATGATAGGATAACACCACTATAGACATGTTGGTTCTGTCTGACTTTTACTCTCTATGGTCCCTACTCTGAGATTAAATAGCCAATCTAATGCACAATAGTTCATTGAACAAAGTATTGATTTATAACTCATGGCATAATGTATTACTTGGTAATAGTTCATACTTAGCGAGCTCTCCATAGCGTTCACATTAGGGGAGTAATTGAGGGTGACAGTCATATAAACAGGTCAATCCTTTTTCTTGGAGGCAGTTGCCTTTTTTTGGTTATATTGCTAAAATGGCTTTTCTAAATATCTTTCAAGTCACATCCTGTGGCAATCGCGTGCTCGGTCTGTGCATGCAAAGTTCAGTTCTGTATGGGAGCAAGACGGCTGACCTCATCTTTAAGTGTTTTGCCTAATGTAAGAGAAGGTTTATATCCCTACGTGATCCACTCACCCCAACAAATCTATAAGGTCATGGTCAGAATTTAAACTCTGAGTTACAATCAGCAGGACAAGAAGCAGTAGATTTTTTAAAAAAACTGCACGGCACCACGCTGTAATAGATATTTTGTTATTGTTAGATTGCTTGGTTTTGGTTTAACCGTTTTCCGAGGGAATGACAAATTATGTTTTCATAACAGCCTCAGAAGAAGTAGCGGGCAACGCTGTGTTTCTAATTTTGAATCAGTGGATTTTATAATGTAAACATAAAAGAATTTTGCAGCATGGTGGGAGAAAATGATTTGACTAAACTTGAAATTCTACTGAGATTGCTATTTAAAATAATCAGCTGCAGGGATATCATCTGAGAATGAAAAAATTCATGCTGACTTGTTTTTAGATGAGTTTTTAAAAATATTTTTGAAATTGTACTCATAAGATGAAATTATTAAATTATTTTGAATATATGTCCTTGGGTGATAACACTTACCAACCAGAACATGGCTTATAACACCAGTTCCATTTCACCAACCTCAGGATAGAAAAAAATACTACAACACCCTATCTATTCCACATTAGGTGGAATTTATTTTTTAAAAAGACAGACTTCTTTATCATGCCAAAAAGAAAAAATCCATATTCAGGATACTTAGACAAATGTATCTGATGATAGTAACTTTTATTACAATGAGAAATTATTGGACTATAAGATCAGTAATCATAATTAATGAATCATCATTCATATGTCCATTAAAGTTGAATGTTGTATCTTTACACCGGAAGAAGTAGTGGCTATAATGAGAATAGCACAAGCTTTAGAATAAAATCATTCTAAACCCCACCTCTGACATTTATTATCTCTGTGTCCTCGGGCCAGTTAACCACCATCCATTTCCTCATCTGTAAAAAGTATTTACCAAATAGGCTTGGAGTGATGTTTCATGAACTGATTCATGTCAATAACACAGCAGAGTGCCTGGGGATAAGTATGACTCAATATGATACCTTCCTAATATTAATAACTGTACCAGTTAGGAAATTATTCAGCAAAAGTCAGTTTTGCCCCTAACATTGTGTATTAGCAACACAAAATCAATTCACAGCCTTTTTTTTTTTTCATTTCCTTCTTCTGCTTGTAAAGCCTACCTTCTCTGTTTCTTTTTAGCTAGAGCTACACAGGAGACCCTGCCGTGACCACAGGGGGAAGAAACACCATAAGCAAAAAAAAAAAAAAAAAACCAAAAAAACAGGAGTTCTGAAAAAACATTTTTAAAAGGCAGACTTGTACGATCTAGACTTTGTCCCTTTTTTTTTTTTTATCTAACACCCAGGATGCAGGAATGATGTGTAAAACTGTCCAAGTTGCCCTCAAATTATGAATATAAAAGCCACCGTCTTGAAATGGCAGGGAGAAAGGAGAAGAAACCTGAATTCTTGACGGCATTTTAAAACTAAAATAGGAGAAGTGAGAAACTTGTCCCAATGAGGGTGCCCCCAATTCTCGCCTCCTTGTGTTCACTAATCCTGAACTATTATAACTCAGATTTTACCCATTCACAAACAGGTTCCCAACACTGAGACAGCCTTCTTCAATTAGGCACCAGAAATCCGTAACTATCCCGTCTGTGGTCTCCCCCTTCTAAGCAGCTGTGGAGATGGCTTCAAGCTCTCACTAATGTGGGGAGAGGTAAACTTGCTTTTATTTTATGAGGCAAGTATTTTGATGGGCTTTTTAGGACTTGGTTAACAAATAAAAAGGCTGGATTAAGTTACATAGGATTCTTGATAACAGAAAAATAAACATCTTTGGTCAGAACCATTCCATTTGGTGGCAGTCTTGGGAGCACTGGGACACGAGTTTGATCCTTGGCCCAGCACCGAGGGTTAAGGATCCAGTGGTGTGGCAGCAGCTTCGGCTTAGGTCACGACTGTGGCTCAGATCTGACCGCTGACCCAGGAACTCCATATGTTGTAGGGCAGCCAAAACAAACAGCAACCAAAAAAACTATGTGCATTTTAATTTTGTTATTTATTCCTGATCACTTTCCTAACAAATGAAAGTTATTATTTTGTATAACATATTTTATGTAGGCACACTAGCACAGTATTTAGCGTACCAATATTCAACCAGGGTTCATTTACTTTAGGACCATCCCTTAAGAATTCTTTCGTACAACCTTCATGAAAAATTTTTGAAAGGCAAATTTTAAAAAAAGTGTCTATTCTTTTGAGTCAGAACTTGATTTAAGCTGATAGGGATAGAGCAGGATAGCTACACAGGTAGCTGTCCCAGTAGGGGACCACAGACAGGGAAACCCAGGGAACTTTGGGAGATCCCTGTAAGTTAATAATAGCTCTAGAAAGCCATCAGAACATCCTGGAAAGAAGTAGGCTTGCTTACGTATGAGACCATCAATAAAAGCAGGAGATAGGTCGCAGGTCATTAAGTGGACGATAAAATGAGGTCTGCATTCAAGTTCAGCAAGATAATGATGCTTCAGGACCAAGGACAGGAATTTAAGGGAACGATAACATTCCAAAGTAAAGGACCCTCATTATACAGAAACCTGAGATGATTCAACCTATTTTACCCTAGGTTACCGCCCTTCTGCTGATTGGAATACTCACCCTGACTGTCCCCGTTTGACCTCACAAGGTCAAATACTCTCTTCCCTGATATGGAGGAGGAGCTCGTGAATGAAGAACCACGACAAAGAGCTGCTGGAAGAATGAGGAAGAAGGCAGCTTTTCCCCCTCCCCACTTTCCTTGGATGATAAAAATGTAGCCCACCTGATCCTTGGGGCAGAGCCTCCTCATCTGCTGCTCATCCTATCTTAATACATCTATTTCTTGCCTATCACTTTTGTCTCTTGCTGAATTCCTTCTGTGCTGAGACACAGAGAACCTGAGCCTGGATAAGTCCAGACACCAGATGCGTTGTTCTATTAAAAAGCCGTGGTTTCAAGTCCCAATCTGCGTTTAGGCAGGGTTTGAGTCAGAGGTGTTTCGCTTTCAAAAGGTTCCCTTTGCTGTCTTTTTTTGTATGACCCTGGACACAGGGATGAAATACTTTCAGCCTTAATTTCCATATATATAAAGTTGTCATAGCAACCTTGCCAGATTTTGGTAAGGGAAAAAATATTATTAAATAAAGGTAAACTATTTAGGAGGAATATTAGCTCAAATTATATTCAATGGATTCCACTTTGCTACCATATTTTCAAAGCTTCGTGTTTCTTTTTGGCTGTCCCTTCCCACAGCCTATTGACCCACTAAAGCCTGAATCCTCCTTTCTGAGTTGCTTTCTTTTTTCTCTACCCTACAAATGAAAGAATGTTAACCCTATTGTGAATCTGTACATGTTCTAATTCTTTCCTGTTAAAATGTTATGACTAGTCATGGTCAGTAGGTTGCTCTGCCCTAGGAGTTTTGCATTTTCTAATGTAGAATCTCATGATTAGGAAATGACAGTTGAATGATTTCTGTTCTCCTTTGTCAAAGAAGGAAGGAATTTATGAAGTTGAACTCACAGTAGGTAAACATTTAACTATTCCTGTATAACTGTCATGTGTCTATAACATATTATCATTCAGCAGTTATGGTCAAAAGGTCAGTTATTAAATGAGTAATCAGTCTATGGAAGACCCGACAATCCACATTTAGATGTATCGGAGCCACAGGAAAATAGACTTGAAACATTCTGCTTTGTAACATTCATGGCAGACTTGACTCTGCAAGTTTATCAGTTTCATTAATTTCTCTATTGTCAGAAAGTATCCATTTTAGCCTGCTCCTTGCACTTACATCAGCAAAACCGCACCAACACAATTCCAAGAAGCTTCTCACGTCATCCTTTTTCTTGCATAAAGCACAGAATCTTTCAAAATGAAATGCTCAAGATATTATATTCTGGATGTTTACATGTTTAGTTTTAAATGTTTTCAATTATGATGACTAGTTATATTTATGATAGATGAATATGAGAAAAAGAGTAAGAACTGATTTGAAAGAGTTAGATCAGTATTGGTTCAAGTTTAAAAGTTTTCATTTGTTTTGACCCAGCCTGTCTCACTGTAGATCAGTACTGAGACTCAAACTTGGTACTATTGGCACTGGGGTTGGATATTTTTGTTTGTGTGTTTGGGGGAGTAGTGTCCTGCGCATGGTAGGGTGTTTAATAGCATTGCTGGCCTCTGCCCACTAAGAGCAGTAGCAGCTCTCGAAGCCCTTTGGTGACAACTAAAAATGCCTTCAAACATTGCCGAATATCCTCTGGGAGAGAAATGACCCCCCCTTGGAGAACCACTGGTTTAGATTTGATATTTGCAGTTGACATGTATCACTGTCTTATTCCAAATTAGAAGTCTTTTAGGTAATTCCCGAATATGTTGTATAATTTGGGGAATATTTCTATTTTTTAATTACCTCTTTTTAAAGTTTATGAACCCTCTGGAATTAGTATAAGGTGTTTGTATTATCCTCTTAAAAATTCCAAGGTGTGGACAATCAGATTGCTAAAATCAATTGATATATGCAAAGACATGCACCTGGGGTCACAGAAACTATCTATCTTTTTTTTTTTTTTTTTTTTTTGCCATTTCTTGGGCCACTCCTGCGGCATATGGAGGTTCCCAGGCTAGGGGTCTAATCAGAGCTGTAGCCGCCGGCCTACGCCAGAGCCACAGCAGTGCGGGATCCCAGCCTCGTCTGTGACCTATACCACAGCTCATGGCAATGCCGGATCCTTAACTCACTGAGCAAGGCCAGGGATCGAACCCAAAACCTCATGGTTGCTAGTTGTATTCGTTAACCACTGCGCCACCACGGGAACTCTAGAAACAATCTGTCTTAAGGAGAACTGGAAAATCATTCAGAGTGCAATGACTTTCAATAACAAAAATATATTTCTCTTTCTCTCATGGATATCTAAGGCTTCTTCTTCCAGTTACTCCCTTTATCTCTGGTCATACTAACGCCTTTCTACTTTTGTTTACTCCAAATTTACAGCTCCTGCTTACGCACTGATTTTGTTGCCTAGTAGATTCTGCTGAAGGGCCTCTCATTCTGTGTGTTGTTATTCTTAACTTCTCTATTTCCCTCACTAAATTCCCTAATAAAGAGGATCTGAGTATATTTCTCATTTCTAATATACAGAATGATCTTACTGGGCTACTCCTTGGACTTCAGGCCCGCCTCTCATAGGAATGCCTTTTGGTTCAGCATCCTGGCTTGATTGCTATGGTCAGTAGGGTCAGTTCTGAGAAAGCTGTCCATGGTCATTTTTTTTTTTTTCCAGTAAGAACCTTGGATCAGGAAGGCGTCCTGAGCCATCTAAGAATTATGGTGTTATTCCTGGCAAACATCTCACCCCCCTTATCATCTAAGATGAAACGTGGGCTTTACTTTTTTGCCACTTGAAATTCAAATCTCAGGAAGAAATATTATTTTACCTGTAAACTTCTCTGTGCATCTCATGAGGGATGGTTCTCACTTCTTTGTCCCTCTTCTTCTGAGTGCCGCCCTCATTTATTAGAGGAGGACTTTCACAATGCTTTCTGAGGTCCCAAGGACAGTCATGGTTGGCAGGCTGCTACCCTTGGGCAGCATTCTGTCCTTGAGAGGAATTATGCAGAGAAGTTGTCCCAGTGCTAAGAAATTATGTGTTGTCCTATCAATGACAGCAGACCTGCCACTATAGACTGACGTTTAAACTGTAGGAAAAATACTAGGTGTATATTCAAAGAGTCATGATCCATCAAATAATGTCTTGGATATAATTAGGCAGTTGTGAAAACAACAAACAAACAAATCCAGAAGCATGGGTGATTGGGAGAAGCAGCCTATGATGGGGCAAAATTTTCAAGCATGAAGTAAGCAAACACTGAATGTTTTTCCTCCCAGACATTTTTAAGTTATTGAGAAGAGGGTGTCATTTATTCAAGGCTGGTTTCTTCTTCGAGCTCACATCAGCCTTCTTAGCTTTGAAATATCGATGTGAAGTGAATCTGAGACACTTTACAAATCATTTTTACCAAGGTCATCATCAGGCCGTCTTGATTCGGCAGGATAAAACTAACGAGTGCATTTGAATCTCCGTTTTTTTTCCTTGTGATTACCGACCGTGTTCTATCTTCTGAGGAAGACTAGAAAAGCATAACTCTGCATCAGAGGTAAGGGGGGAAAACGAAACTCCTAATTTCCTTGGATGTGTGTGACCATTAAGGAGCATTGCTAAAGCTCCTGGGAGGTACTGAACCAGGACTGAATGCTTCTTTTGAATCCTTTTGGGAAACAGCTTTGTTATGCTCCAAGAATACTCAAAATACCCCTTAGGAAATTCTGCTAAGGTTAAGATTCTTCTTGAGATTCATTTTAAAAATAGATTATTTTTTCCCTGAATACTTTTCTTCCACCCCTGCAAAATATACTAAGCAGAAGGACACATACTCAGCAGTTTTGTCTAGAAGTTTTATAGTTTATTTTTCTTTATATAAAATAATTTAACATTCTTTTCCCACTAGAACTTCCTAATAGTCGATAAAATAATTTGGAAAGACATTGCTAATTTGGCCAAATGAAGGGCTTAGCTCATTCACTTTTTAAAATAATATTTATTTATTCATTTATTCATTTTCCTTTTAGAGCCACACCTGCGGCATGTGGAAGTGCCCAGGCTAGGGGTTGAATTGGAGCTGCAGCTGCCGGCCTACACCATAGCCACAGCAATGCCAAATCTGAACCGTATCCTCTACCTAAACTACAGCTTGCGGCAACACCAGATCTTTAACCCGCTGAGCCAGGCCAGGACTGAAACCCGCATCCTCATGGATACTAGTTGGGTTTTTGACCCACTGAGCCACAATGGGAACTCCTTCTCACTTACTTTCAATGAAGAAACAATACTGTCCAAAGCCAAACACCAAGACTGTAAATATTAACTGGTAATGGGCAGTGGTTTTTTTCCCCATGAATTGTAGCAAGTGGATAACAGAGAAGACGGCTGGAGAGAAAGTTACATTTTCTCTAAATATAAAGGAGAAAATAAGTTACACTGTTTATCGTCCTATTAAATTCACTTTTGGTGTTATCTAATTAATCTCGATCTGTCAACATGCATTTCAAATACACTTTTATATTGTGAAATGTTTCTTGCCTCATATCTATCATCATATCTATAAATCTGAAGACACAGAGTTGCAGTTATTTAGGCATTCTATTTTGTCTCTATCCTATATTTCTGTGAAAGAAAGAATTGCCAGAGTTTTTAATCTTTGCTGGTAACTGAAAGATAAAATTTACTTCTTTATATTTAACATCTTTAGTCATACGCATGTAACACATTTTCTCAAAGACAAGCTACTGGCACCCATGCTCAGACCTGTCTGAAGCAGCAATTAGTGCAGCAGTATTATGACATATTCTGCCATTGCCACTTGAAAATTTGGTGAAGTATGGTCAGATGCCTGCCTCTGGAGAAAAGGACATTAATTATCTCATGCCTAATAAATACAACTGTGAAAATGTAAATGTTTTATAAATATCCTTATCAGTAGGTGAAAACAACACAGGAGAAAATGTTGAAGGCAAAATTAAAGAAAGTCCTGTATTTTAATTTTGCTTTTAAGAGTAAAAAATTTTGAATGGTGAATAAAGGCAGAAATATATTATTAGGATTTTACAAAATAGAAGGAAATAGACATTTATTGCCCCCCAAAGGGAATAAAAATTTAATGATCTGTCTGAATTTGTTTAAAGTTGTGTCGGCCAAGTTTCTCCCCCAATAAAGCTATTATTGTACACTTTATAGTGAATAATTAGCTAGCAGTGAGATAATTTGAGACTATGTAAATGTCCTACTTCTCGTTATACACTTGCCTTTAAATTTTAACATCTGTTGATGACACTTGCCTACATTAATTACTATAAGAGCTTTTGATTAGTTACGATATTTATATTTTTAATATTCCCTTTATATTGATGAGTTGGAATTCAACTACATGGAATAATTTCTCAAGTATTTGCTTATCTAATCATTTATACCATCATGGATTCATGGGTAGTTATTATAACATAACACTTATAACTCATTGTTGTCTTTATTTATTTCCTTTTTTGGCTTTAATTGTCTCAGATTTGGTTATTGAGAGCTCCTTTAACTTTAAGCTCCTTTGGCTTTTCAGTATGGAGCCAATATAGTCTGAGCAGTTTTATTTACTAGCACCACAGATATTTCCAGATTTATCTTCTATTGTATTTGCCCCAGCCATGGAATCAGCCGTTTCTCTAACCTAGTTCCTTTTATTGGACATAATATTTAGAAACTGATACCTGGGTGCCACATATGCCCATCGATTTTGAAGCTTCAGGGACTTCTAGTTGACAGGGCTAGAAAATATACACACAGATATTGTGCATGTATGCCCATATCTATATTTATCTCCTCACCTTCCTTTCTTTCTTTCGTTTTATCTTTTTACCTATAAAAATCTAGAGTTTATGCTAATGCTCACAATTACCCATTACATACCCACTGAGTTCACTAGATCAGAACTTGAGTCAGACTTCTCCCACACACCCCTGAACTCTGGCTTACACCACACTTTACGCAATCCTTACGGTACAAGATATTTGGGTTTAATGGCTTATTCCAAGAATCAGGTGACTGAAGGGTGGAAAAATAAGTAGTTTCACCCTGGAGGGACAAAAATGCTGGAACTGAAAAAATGGATGTAGTTGCAGGATACCAAACCAACATATAAATATCAGGTGTTTCTGTATACTAACAACCACCCATATGAAAAGGGAATTAGGAAAACAATCCCATTTACAGTAGCACCAAAAAAGAATCAGATATTTAGAAAAAAACTTAACAAAGGAAATGAAAATTTATATACTGAAAACTGCAAAATGTTGATAAAGGAAATTAAATAAGATACAAACAAATGAAAAGACATCCTGCGCTCATGGATTAGGAGACTTAATATTGTTAAAATAGTCATACTATCCAAAACAATGTACAGATTCAATGCAATCCCTATCAAAATCCCAATAGCATTTTTATACAAGCAGGTCGTTCTAAAATTCACAAGAAACCACAAGATACATAAAAGACCACGATAATTTTGAGAAGGAAGGACAAATCTTCCTGATTTCAAATATATTACAAAGTACAATAATAAAAAAATAATATGCTGCTGGATAAATACAGAAATATAGACCCTGAGGTCTACACGAACAGAATAGAAAGTATAAAAATAAATCCATGTACACACAGAGAGCTGAGCTTCCGCAAAAGTGCCAAGAATACACTATGAGGAGAAGACAGTTTCATCAACAAATGGTGTTGGAAAACTGGCTATCCCTATGCAAAAAAATAAAATTTGACCCCTATCTCACACACAAAAATCAACTCCGAATAGATTAAAGACTTAAGTGCAAGTCTTGAACTTGTAAAACTTCTAGAAGAAAACATTGGTAAAAACCTTCTTGACATTGGTCTGGGCAATGGTTTCTTTTTTGGATACGACATAAAAGCCTAGTCAACTACAATCAAAACAAAATTAAACTCCATCAAAGTAAAAACATATGCACAGGAATATAGATAGTCAACAGAGTGAAAAGTCAATTTTGTAATGTGAGAAAACATTTGCAAATCATGTATCTGACAAGCGGTTAATATCCAAAATATATAACTCAAAACTCACTAATAATAAAACTAATAAACCAATTAAAAATAGATTAATGGGGAGTTCCCATCGTGACTCCGCAGAAACAAATCTGACTAGGATCCATGAGGACTCAGGTTTGATCCCTGGCTTCACTCAGTGGATTAAGGATCTGGCATTGCCATGAGCTGTGGTGTAGGTCGCATACAAGGCTCGTATCCCACATTGCTGTGATTGTGGTATAAGCTGGCAGATACAGCTCTGATTCAACCCCTAGCCTGGGAATCTCCATATTCCATGGGTGCAGCCAAAAAAAAAAAAAAATGGATTAGTGGTTTGAATAGATATTTCTCTGAAGAATACATACAAATAGACAACAGATATATGAAAAGATGCTCAATGTCACTAACCATCAGGAAAGTGCAAATCAAAACCATAATGAAATACCACCCCACATCTGTCAGGATGGCTATTATCAAACAAAACAAAACAAAACAAAACAAAAAAAACCTACAGACAACAAGAGTTGGCAAGAATGTGAAGAAATTTAAATCCTTGTACACTGTTGGTGCAAATGCAAAATACTGTCCAAGATACTGTGGAAAACAGTGTGGAGGTTCCTTAAAATATTAAGATTAGACTACCATACTATCCATCAATCCTGCTTCTGAGTATTCAAAAGAATTTAAATCAAGACCTCAAGGATGGAGTTCCTGTTGCTGCTCAGCAGAAACAAAACCAAACTAGGATCTGTGAGAATGCAGGTTCAATCCCCAGCCTTGATCAATGGGTTGAGAATCCAGCGTTGCCGTGAACTGTGGGGTAAGCTGCAGGTGCAGCACAGGTCTTGTATTGCTGTGGCTGTGGTGTAGGCTGGCATCTGTAGCTCTAATTCCACCCCTAGTCTGGGAACTTCCATATGCTGTGGGTGTGGCCTTAAAAAAAAAGAAAAAAAAAAAAAACACCTCAAGGAGATGTTAGCACTCCTGTGGTCAATGCAGCACTATTCACAACAGCCAAGATAAAGGAACAATCTAAATGGCCATTGACAGGTGAATGGATAAAGAAAGTGTAACATACATACAATGGAAGGTTGTTCAGCCTCAAAAAGCAAAGAGATACTGTAGCATGTGACAATATGGATGAACCTTGAGATGTTATCTTAAGTGAAATAAGTCAAAGACAAATATTGCTTGATTCTATTTATAAGAGCTACCTAAAAGAGTCAAATTCATAGAATCAAACAGTGGACTAGTAGTTGCTAGTGCCTGGTGAGAGGGGAAAATGGAGAGTTACTAATCGAGTGGCATAAAATTTTAGTGAAGCAAGATGAATGAACTCTAGAGATTTGCTGTAGAACATCGTACCTGCAGTCAACAAGAACATACTGCACATTGGAAAATTTACTAAGAGATGGATTGTACGCAAAATGTTCTTACCACAGTAGAGTTTTACGAGAAAAAGGAAGATTAGCAGTAGCCATGGATGTGTATATTTCAATAAATTATTTTAAAGAAAAATCCTGGCATGCAAGTATATTCTGCTTGAATAATCATATTTTACACATAAAGAACTGAATATTACCTTTGTTCTGTGTTTCTTTATGTTTAATTTCTCACTTCTCCTCGCCTCCCTTTCTTATCCCATCAAAACTGGCTTATGGATGCCCCAGGTTTAGAGAGATAATCATAGAACATCTTAGAGAGATAACCATAGAAAATCATAATAATAATTGAAAATGAATGTCTTCATTTCACAAAAAGAAACAATATAAATTAATTTTTCATACCTGTCATCAATCCAGCCAGCCATCTAGACACCCATCCATCCATCTACTTGTTTATCTAAAGTCATAATAGCAAACTCAATCTGAAATAAAGGTGGACTGAGAGCAATAAAATGATGCAAAAATGACTACCTGGTTTATGTGAATAATGCCTTTTGGAATACAAAGGGTTCTGCCTTCACTTTTATCAAGTTAGAAATTTTCTAAAAATTTGCAGAAAGTGCCTTTCATTTTAAAAGTGTTGTTGCTACTTATATAGAAGAGTCATAAAACATTTTAAAGTTTTATATTATAAAGGTTTTGAAAGAAAAATGTCCTTGGCCAATAATTATGTTTCGTTTCATAACCTGTTAGGTCCTCTATATCAGTATAGTTAAAGACCTGAAAGGGTAATTTGCATGTTTTGATGGGAAAAACTTAGGAAGATATTTTAATATCCTCTTGCATTTGATTAAAATAAAGGTGAAAACTTGAATCAGTGCATTATATGTCTATAACTCTTGCTTCTCCTCACTACGTGGGCTTTTACAGTTTTAACTTCCAAAATAATTCCATGTCAGATATGAACACAACTTAAAAAGTCCATTCGACCTATTTCTGCAGCCCTTACTCAATTTCCCAGTGGTGTTCAGTAATGTAGTCTGTCTAGTGTTTCCATTTGCCTTTTAACTTTTTCTTTTAACGGCTGCACCTGTGGCATATGGAAGTTCCCAGGCCAGGGATTTAATCCTAGCCACAGCTTCAACCTATGCCATGGCCGAGGCAATGCTAGATCCTTTATCCCACTGCACCATGCTAGGAAAATCAGATTCTTTTTTTTTTTCCCTTTTTTTTTTTTTTTTTTTTTTTTTAGGGTTGCACCTGTGGCACATGGAAGTTCCCAGGCTAGGGGTCAAAGGGGTTGAATTGGAGCTGCAGCTGCAGGCCTATTCCACAGCCACAGCAACACCAGATCCAAGCCTTGTCTGCCACCTACAACACAGCTCAGAGCAACACTGGATCCTTAACCCGCTGAGTGGGGCCAGGGATCGAATGCATATCCTCATGGATGCTAGTTGGGTTAGTTACCACTGAGTAACAGCACGAACTCCCATGCAGTCAGGTTTTTAACCCACTGTGATGGAAGGAACTCCTGGCTTTTAAATTTTGATTAAACATTTTGATATCTAAAACTGAGTTGCCAAATTTCTCGCTTTTTTCTTAGCGCTTTCCATTTTAATACTTTAATATTTGGATATTTAAATACTTTTTAATAGTTTTTTAATCACTATTTATTGAGAACCTACTGGAAACCAAGCAGAGTTCTGTTTCTAAGAGTACATTAATAAAGAAAACAATAAATCATCAGAGTATTCACTCCATTTTGTAAATCAGAAGCCCCACGTTTTCTCTCTCCGTCAGTAGATACCTTCACTTTCCAACACAGTAAATTATTCCATATCAATCGTTTCACTCCACAGAAATTTAGAACATTGCAAATACATCATAAAGACCATCTAGGAATGACAACTTCTTAGTTACTTTTGGCTCAAGTATTACAACCAAGGAGAAACCTATGGGGCTTGCCAGGGCAGGCCCTTCTTCCTGAATCTTCTGCTTTAGGTCCTCTCTGAAGTATAACATGTATCTTATTGGAGGTTTACAGGAACACTGTGACCTGACCTCTCTGGACAGCTACAAGAACAAAGGAATTCTGCACCAACAAGTTTGCAATAGCCAACAAAGCCCCCTCCGCACTTTGCATTTAAAAAGTCTTTGCCAATTCTGTTTCAGGGAGTTCAGGGTATTTGGGGGACATGAGTCATTCATTTCCTTGCATGGCTCTGCAATAAAACTTTCTCTGCTCCAAACTCTGGTGTTTTGGGTTTTTGGGCCTCACTGTGTGTTGGGTACACGGGTGACCCGCACTAACAGTATTAGCCACATCTTGAATTGGCTTTATATTTTCCACGTCTAGATGATTTCCATTGGTCACATGAGGAACCTATGAGAACACAGGCACATTGAAAAGAGGTCAGAGCTCGCTGGTGGCTCAACGGGTCAAAGATCCAGCCTTGTCACTGCTGTGGCTCTGGCCACTGCTAGGGAGCAGGTTCAGTCCCTGGCCCAAGAACTTCTGTGTGCCATGGGTACAGCTCAGAGAAAAGCAAAGAAAGGAAGTATAAATTTTGTTCACCAGAAGAAAATCCTACTGGTTTAATGATTGAAAACATCCAACAAAAACACATACACAGACATTCACACATGTATTATTGTGCACAAGGTAAAGACTGACAGTGATGACACCTTGAGACAATACTGGCTTCGGCTGCTTCAAAAATCTATCTCTTATTCTAAATCATATGAAGATATATGAAAATACAGGCCATGTCAGCCCACTTGTCATCACGAACCTCCTGTTTATTCTTTCATCACGTTTTCCTTCCCAGGATTCATGGCATACTTTCCACTGACAGTTCCTCTGCTAACAATTCTTCTCTCTCTGCTCTTCCCAAATGTCCCCAATGAGAATATTCCAAACTAAGATAACAGGGTTTTTAGAGGGACATTTTTGAAGGAGACTATTGTCTTAGGTAAGCCGCCTGCCTGAGAAAAGCACCGAATATACTTTTAACACATATGGTCATTAAATATGGCATGATTTGTATACGACTGAGCTCACCCACTGAAAAAAAAGGTAACATAATAAGAATCACAGGTTCAAAACCATGGTCTTGTCGCTACATATGGCAGAGTATTATTACCCAATGGATTAAATTACATCAGAGAAGGGAAAAACACGACCAATCTCAAAATAAAGAAGGAATATCAGCCTGAATATTCATTGTAAGCGTCAATATTACTATTGTTAAGACAAAGACGAAAGGAATTTACAAATTGGGTAGAAGATCATGATTCTTTTGAACACACAGTTGTAAATGTGTCCAGGACTCACACACAAGCAGTCAAATGACAAAGTTCTAAATTCGCGTTAACAAGGTGGTATAGGAATGCAGTAGCACTGAATATATTTTTTTCTTTAGATAATAAATAATTCAGGATTTCTGCCTTTAAATGGCATACAGCAAGCAGCCCTTGGGGCAGTCTTTCCAAAATGTCTCCTAAAATATCTAGAGAAAAACAGAAGATGAAAATTCACAACTCTAAAAAACTGAGACATCCATCCTAAGGATTGCCAGGATTGGGAGGAATTTTTCACCAAGGTATTATAGGTATAAAGATGTTCTGGGGTGGAGGAGGATGGGAATGTCTTTCCTCTAAGAGATGCAAGGCCTTTATCAGCTAGAAAATTTGTCAGATCCAATTTGTCTTTAAAAGCATTACTCATGTGAAATACCTTTTTTTTAAATTATTATTTCAGAGAAGACACTTTGCCTTTTCCATAATGAGTCTTTGCTACAATTCTGTTTCCATCAGACGGCTTATCTGAGTATTAACTTCATATCCACCGAAGGGACTACTTCTGTCTTGTCCCTCTTCTTTCCTCTCTTGCAAACTTCATGCTCCGAATATTATACCTCACCTTCACTGCCAGTATTGTCCTTAATAAACTCATTCCTTACCCTAAGAATTGAAATGATAGCGTATATTGTATTTGAGCAGTTCACAAACGTAGTTTCAACTGTGATGTCCTAAACACAATATATATAGTAGGGCTTCGATAAATTAACCTGGAAATAATTGAATTAATTTAAACATTATATAAAATAGCATTTCATTGTGCAAACATTTATTATAATAAATCTTAAAACATTTTATATATTTATGTATTTATTTTTAAATGAGAGTTGCAATGTTCATTTCAGGTTCCCTCTTGTTTTTCTGTTTGTTTGTTTGTTTTCTTTTTAGAGCTGCACCTGTGGCATAGCATCGGCCACAGCCACAGCCACAGCAATATCAGATCCAAGCCGTGTCTGTGGCCTACACCACAGCTCATGGCAATGCCGGATCCTTAACCTGCTAAGTGATGCCAGGGATGAAACCTGCATTCTCATGGATACAGTTAGGTTCATTAACAGCTCAGCCACAATGGGAACACCCTCTCTCGTCTTTTTGTTTGTTTGTTTGTTTTGTTTTGTTTTGCTACATAGGCAGTATGTGGAAATTTCTGGGCCAGGGACTGAACCTACACCACATAGCAGCAACCAAAGCTAGAACGGTGAGAACACAGTAGCCTCAATCTACTAAGCCATCAAAGAACTCTCTCTTTTAAAACATTTTAAAAGGAACCCTCTTGCATTTATGTACAATAAAGAAGTAACTTCGATTTTTGTTACTTATGATTATAATGCAATCTACAACATGCCAATTCATTAGAGCACCAAGAGCAAACCTAGTAACAAGTGAGGGATTTAGGAGGGCAAAATGTTTTGTTTTGTTTTTTAATTGAAACTTGGCCACTGCTCATCAGTACACTATGATAAGACTAATGAAAATTCCAACCTTTGTTACTATCCTAAATCTGACTTTGCTTTGAAACAGTCTTTACATATATAATTCCAATAAAAAAACGTATATCAATAATCCGCAACTTAAAAAATAAATAAATCTTACACCAAGAATGCAATTATTTTATTAACCTGTATGACCCTCTACTTATTATTTAAATACTGTTCTCAAAAATGTATTTAAGAACTTTTTTTTGAGGAAAGTATGCTCTCTTTTCAGATAAAAAAAAAAAAAAAGACAGTGTTTAGAAAACACCTGAATACTGAAAAACTAAGGATTACTTGTTCTGTCCTTATCCATTATGTATTTAGAAATCTTAAATAAATGTAGCATTTACTCTAGACTAATACACTTAGTTATACGACCACTTTATCACTTGTGAAATCATCAAGGACTCAAGAGGAAAAGCAGTAGATTAAAAAGAGATAGGATTAATAATTTATATTTGAACCTCTTGATTCACATTCAACTATTATTTTTCTACTCACTGAAACTCTCTGTGTTTAAAACTAAAGCTAGTGAAGATGGATTCACTTAAAGTAATGCTGATTCATAAACACTTAAGTGAGCCAAAAGTATAATTTAATAGCAAGAAAAGCAGAGCTTTGAACAGAGCAAAGGAGAAAATTGTATTATTAAATGCTTGCCAAGAAGGTGAACATGCTCAAAAGATTCACATTTCTTGGGACATTTACTCAGAAGTATCCCATATTTCTAAAAATCAGGTCGTTTGTTACTGCATTAATGCACTTTTGTGATTAATTTTTACTAATGAAGAATATCCATTTTCACAAAGCATATGTAAAAATATATCACTTTTAGAGAGAAGAGGTTTGCAAGGTCAATTGAGTTATTAAATAATGCGGAGTAGATGCACTATATTTTTTTTAGGGAAGAAAACTGAATTATTATGCCAATAAGGAAAACAGAAAAGCATTTTATCTTTTATCCTATTGCAAAATTAAGCAGCATAATGATTAGAAAAGTCAATTTATCTAGGTATACGTATTTCGACCATGGCATTAGTACAATTTAGAAGGGTATAAAAGAAAATATCTTTGTAGGAATTTTTGAAGTGGCATTATCTTAAAGATTTATATCTTGCATCATAAAAAAAAATCAGTTTACTGTGAGCCAGGATTTAAATTTAATTTAAATTTACTTTATTTAGATCTAAATGGTTGGAACCAACAAAATGTTTATCATTTTGCTAGAACCAGCTTTAGAACTTGGTTCACATTATAACTGTGAAAAATATAATGCTGTTTGTAAAAATATCTACTTACTTTGATTCTGGCCTATTTTTTGAACATTCAAAATAGATGAAATTCAGGATGCTACCATTGGGATCTTGGAGCCACAATTTTAAATCATGGCAGTAGTGATTCCTTTGAATACTGAATGTGGGAAGACTACTCAACATAATATAGTAGATAATGAAAGAATAATAGCATTATATCCTATAGAAATATAACCTAAAAAATCAGTATTCTTTTGCTTTGTTTTTCAGAGAGTAAGTCGATTTCAAGGACGTGTAATTATTTTGTTGGTATAGGCAGCATATATATTTAGTATATATATTTGGCATAGATACCGAGATAGATGATAGATAGGATTATGTCTAGCAGGGGTGAATTAAAGAACTACACAGTTATTTAATTTACATTAATTAAAAAACATATGGAAGTATGCACATGTGCCTCAGTAGACATGATTTTGTTGTGACCTATGTATGTTTTCTGTAAATCATTTTCCTCTCTTGGAGAAGCTGTAATCACCAACAGTAGTCTTCTGGAGTTCCAGAAACTTCCTGACTCTGAAAGCCACCTCAGACTCTGACAGCTAACAGATATCTCTAGTGACCCTCTTTCTTCGAGCTTTTGCAAACATTTCTGATTGCACATTCCTCATAGAAACACCCATCCTGTTTGGAATATCTTTAAAGGTCTCAGCTTTCATGTTTAAACTTTGACAAATAAATGCAGGGGTCATTATTTTTCCTGGGATGGAAAGAGAGGCTTTTACATGGAGGTTGACTCTTGAACTGAGATTACAAAATAGTACACCGGCGCATGAAATGGGAAAAGACTCCTAGAGCTGGAAACAACTCCTGAAAGCCATCAAAATTGAAATTTCATGTATTATTTTGCAAAGAGATAGTATGTGCTAAATGTATTGACACCAGAATGGGATTCATGTTGTATGGCATATTAAGGAAAGAATTCTCAAAAAGATTAGGTTTTAAAAATGGCACAGAACACAGAAAAGCAAATAAAAGAACTACTTAGATTTATGTGTGTAACTTTCTAGACCGAAATAAACTAAAGATGTTCCCAAGAGGATTAGTAAACTGGAACTTCGGTTTAGACGGAGGTTATTTTTATCAGATTGTCAGAAAGTTTTGATACTGGAAAAACGTTATCAAAAGTGCAGGCTCTTGTTCAATTCATCCAAAAAGAATTTAGACAAAGAACACAAAGGAAAAAAAAAAAAAGCACACTGAGGCTGAGGAGCAAAGAGAACAAAGAAGTAGTTTATTGAGGCAAAAGTGAAAGAACATCATTCAGAGAGGAATGGGGGTGATGGGTGCCCCCAAAGTTTTTTGATCCACCTTTGAGCTTATTTTTAGTCCTTTGAACAGGTAGGGTCTTTGAAATGAGGGTGGAATATTCATGGAAGGGAGGATTGAGATGTGGCCTGGCTCCAGAAGCCACCATACTTTTCGCTTAAGAGCTGTTTTGCCTTAAATTTACGCTTACTGATCAAGCGCCACACGTGGAAGGCTGAGGGTCATCAACCACCTGCGTATTTTTATTGCGCATGCTCCACAGTTTCCACGGTCAGAGTTGCAGATGCTACTGATGTTTCTGTTTTAGACGATGTTCTCCACGCTTCACGGCTTCACTAAGTGCAAAACAAGGAGGATTTGCCTTCTGCCTCATGCCTGCAAGAGGAGGCTGTCCTTGGGCTCAGCCTTAACTGCCTCCGTTTGAGATGTAAATTGATGCCAGATTGATTTTATAAAGGATGGGCAGCAGCAAAGATCTTCTGAAGTTAACTGCATACTGGGCATTTTCAATTTGCTCCTTTAGATCTACGTTCTGCCTTTCTCCACTCTTCTTTCCACGCTGGGGGGCTGGGCTGATGGATGTGCTTTCTCACAGGCTCCTGGGGAGGCGCTAAAGGGATCTGGAAGATGCCAGGTAGCCAGCTGGGAGGGCCATTCTCCATGCTCCTCCGTGCTGGTTGTCCCAGACGAGGGCCATCTCACCGCCAAAGACCACAGCCCTGCTTCACGTTATCCCTGGGTTCCAGTACTACTCCTTCCTTTGTCCTTCCTGGGCCAGTAGAGGCTCCACATTTTCTACCAGCAAGCCCTTGCTGGGTGCTTTTCCTACACCCACACTTCAAGAAGGTTAAATGAGTCATCTTTTTTGCTGTTGTTTTTTCGGGAGCTCAGATGAGCGGGGAGACAGAGTGACACTTCCAGGTGTGGGAAGAGCAGTGGATGAACGTCACAAGCCAAAAATGAGAGAGTTGAGCCTTTTTACTCATGTGCCGTGATGCTCTAAGCAAGAGTCTCCAACCTGAGAAAGGTCAACCTCCAGCCCTGTTTTTACTTTTCCTATGGAACGGAGCACAGGTTGAGGGTCAGGTGGATCCACACTGACACTGGCACCTTCTCGTTGTTGAGGGCACCCCAAATAAAAGGCCCTGGCTGTTTCATGCGCCCTGTGGCCAGGGGGAGGGGAGGGGGAGGGCCAGGAGCAGAAAAGTCCTGGGAACTGAGTTAGAGTGAGTAAGCACCTTCAAGTTCCCCCCACCTCTGCTCTAAGGAGGTCTCAGCGGAGGGGCCTGTCCAGGACTTCAGCTAAAGGGTCCTAGGAATTGAGGCACCTGCGCTGGGAGTGCAAGGATGTAAAATCTTGACTGGCCAAAGGGCCTGAGTCCTTGACTACAACTCTCCCCTCAAAGACTGTGGCGCACAGGCTGTGCCCCAAGCGTGGGGGACGGTGGACAGCTTTCCCCATAAGGCCAGCCACATAAAGCCTCTGTTGGCCTCTGCTCGGGCCTGGAAAAATCTCACATGGACGGTCAACCTGGAGATGGACTCCTTAGCCGAGGACCTAATCAACGCACTTCTTGTTCCAGACCCTCAGAATGGGATTGTGAGACGGGATGCTCCATCTCTGGGGAGAGCACACGGAAAACCTCCGCCCCCGTGCGTGGTGGTGACTGGAGAAGTCAGTCCTTGGCTTGATGTGGCCTCACCTTACTCGCATTAACATCAGTGGCTGCTAGGAGTGCAGTGAAGCTGTGTGTAAGATGTTGGCAGTGGCACTTAGTCCATGTAACAGCAATAATAATTAAAAATTAGCATATTAGAATAAAGAACATGCCCAAAACGGGTCTATGGAAATTTGTAAAGACTTTTTCTTTTTAAGGGGGATAATATCAATCTATTATTGACTTTATGAATTTACTCCAATATTTAACAACAGAATCCAATACACAAATCATGCAAATCATTGATATTAATAAGGCAAACATATGTTGTATATACCACATAGAAATGTCTATGAGTAGAATTTTATAGAGAAGGAAAAAAAATCACATCATGACTTATGTTATCATGATAACAATGGCTGGCTATTTCTAAAAGAACTTCTTTGCAAATGCATCTCAGAACTCAGTCCACTCCTTTAAACTGTGATCACATCATCCAGAGGACCTCAGAGTGGGCAATCCAGCTTACGACTCAGAGACTATGCTATTGGTGTCAGAGGTTTCTAAAATGTGCTTAGTCATTTCTAGTCATGCCTAGATATGGCTGGTGCCTTAGATGGACTATTAAAAAGGCTATGACAGTATCACATCCACTTTAGTTGCATCTAGAGAAATATCAAATCAAGTCCCTTCCAGAGTTACTAGGTCATCATTTTGTCTCATAGTTATAAAATGGGTCCCGCCAAAAGAAGTTAATAAATTAGAGCTGAAGGTAAATTTTGGCTTGATACAAACTTCGTACCTTCCCTTTCAGCAATTTGTTTTATTTCCTTGACTGTATAATATATTCGGTAAACATTTATGGAACCTTGACTATGTTCAAAGCACTCTCTTTGGTGTCAGAGTGTACAAAAGATGAATTAGCTTGAGATTTCAGTTTTTACAGTTATAGATCCTTTCTTTTTTCTTTCCCAGAGTTCATGTAAAAACCATGCCGAAAATGTCAGGTACTAAATATAAATTCCTGAAAAATAAAAAGCATAGCTGTATGTCTTCTGTGCACCCAGGTCACAGAGGTAACAGCATAGCGTGAGGTCATTACCAGAGGAATATAGCGTGTCTCTCTCTCACTTCCTCTTACTGCCCAGAACCTTTGAGGCGTTTTTGAAATATGGAGACCAAGTCTCTACATCAGTACTTTCAAGTGCGAAGCTGACAGTTTCCTTTGGTGCAATGGGAACCGGGATATGTCCTTTCCAAAAAGGTAAATGATGGATCAACTTCTTTATGATTAAACCAAATCAAACCAAAATAAATAACAAAAACAACATCTACACCCCCCAAATATTTAATAAATTCCAGGGATACCATCTAAAGCAAATCAATAGGGTCAAAAATCTCAGCATCTGTTAGTTGTCATCTTTTCACCAAGCATGACATGTGTTCATCTGCAATCAGCTCTCAGACTCTCTCAAATACACAGCGTATCACTTGAACATAAACATTCACAATCCATTGGTTATTTTACAGAATCCTACATAAATGTGCTGCTTTATTATCATCTGGAGTAAACATATTTTGTAAGATAGGTGACAGTTTAAAAACTTTAAAATACCTATTTAATTAAAAAGTGCATATTACTTCTGATATGAAACTGAGGATTGTGTTAAAATTATTTTTGTCATAATCCTCCCTGACACTTATAGTGAGAATTGCAGAACCTTCATAAATAACCCAATTTGATTCTTACATCTACTCTGTGAGGTATGTAGGGCAGGAAATAACCTTAAGGAGGTTAAGTGGCTTGTCCAAGGTCCAAGTACTAAGAGGCGGCAATAAATCCAGAAATCAGGGTTTTGTATAAGGTCATTGCTTTTGCCACACTAATACTCAAATGGACCTGAAACACACAAAAAGTTGATTAATATAGTGTGATATTATAAGATAATATATGATATGATGTATGATAGATTTCCCTTAGAAATAAAAATAATTTTCTTATTACAAAATGAAAATAATTTTACTTTAGAAAATATGACTAAGAAAACTGAAAAAATTATTCAGATAACAACCGTGTACATTTTAATATTTAATTCCTATTTCTCTATGTAATATAAATAATGCATATTTTATATCATCTTTTATTATTGTTAAGAGAAATATATTGCCACCAACTGCATATTAATTCAAGTGCTCTGGCAGAAATAACTTCGCTATTATTAAGAATAACATCTAAATCCAAATCAGGATTAATTTCCTAAATTGTGAAGAACACTTTATTGTCCCAGCATCTGTCATCTAAGTCCAAATCAGAAGGATGTTGGATTTTTCTTTTTTCTTTTGAATCATTATAGTACTTTATTTTTTCTTTTTTTATAATGATTTTTATTTTTTCCATTATAGCTGGTTTACAGTGTTCTGTCAATTTTCTACTGTACAGCAAGGCAGCCCATTCACACATCTACATATATAAATACACATTCTTTTTTCGCACATTATCATGCTCCATCATAAGTGACTAGACATAGTTCCCAGTGCTATACAGCAGGATTCTCATTGATTATCCATTCCAAAGGCAACAGTTTGCATCTATTAACCCCAAATCCCCAATCTATCCCACTCCCTCCCCCTTGGAAATCACATGTCTGTTCTCCATGTCCATGATTTTCTTTTCTGTGGAAAGGTTCATTTGTTCCATATATTAGATTCCAGATATAAGTGATATCATATGGTATTTGTCGTTTTCTTTTTGACTTACTTCACTTAGTATGAGAGTCTCTAGTTTCATCCATGTTGTTGCAAATGGCATTATTTTGTTCATCTTTATGGCTGAGTAGTATTCCATCGTGTATATATACCACATCTTTTTAATCCAGTCATCTGTTGATGGGCATTTAGGTTGTTTCCATGTCTTGGCTGTTGTGAATAGTGCTGCAATGAACATGTGGGCACACGCATGTTTTTCAAGGAAAGTTTTGTCCAGACATATGCCCAAGAGTGGGATTGATGGGTCATTATGGGATGTTAGATTTTTCTGTGCAGATGGAAGCACATTGTCCTCTGGTCCCCTGTAGGGGCAGCTCTGCTCTCTTAGCTTGAGGAGATGCCATCAGCTCAGTCCTTTGCATCCATGGTTTTACACTCAAAGCTATTCTCACTTCATCTCATCCCTCTCTGTCCCTTTCAGTCCAGGCTGGCATCATATCTGCTGGTATAAAATTCCCAAAACCCACCTCAGTCAGTCTCCTGTGCAGTTCAGGATAGTTTGTCATCAACGAGGGGATCCTCCACAGATCTTCTCTGGATAACACATCTCTATGCCTGGTTTCTGCCAAGATACTTGATTGAATGCATGTATCACACATTCTGTCTCCAGCAAACAGCTGTCCGTCAACTCCTTTGGTGTTCACTCCACAGCACACTTTGTCATTTTTTTTTTTGCAACATGGATAGACCAAGAATTTCCCAAATCTTCAAGTTAGGCTTCCTTTTTTCTTTTTGCTAGCATACATTTAGTAGGCATGTCATTTGCTTTCCTTTGAAGAAAACAGTTTCTCACACTTTCCATGATTTTCATGACCTTGAAAGTTTTGAGAAGTAGTTGTCAAGTTTTGTTTCATTTTGTACAATGATTGTCAATTAGGATTGGGCTAATGTTTCTCTCATGACTAGATTGGAATTAAGTATGTTGTTTTGAGGAAGACTACCACAGAGGTAAAGTGCTGTTTTTCATTTTCATCACATAACATCAAGGGTACATGCTATCAACATGACTGGTCAGTATTGGCGTTAACCTTGACCGTCAGGCAGAGGTAGAATTTGTCAGGATTCTTCATTGTGAAGTTATCCTTTTTGTCCCCTTTTTCTAACTCTTCGGTACGCTGTCTGCTCTTGAATGCAGAATATCTTCCTAAATTACTTGGGATTCTTCTGCATGGGAGATTTGTGTCTTCCCTCTTATTTATTTATTTATGACATCATTTATCTGTATCATTATGGACTCACAGATACTTTTTTATACTCTTGGTAATGATCCAATATTATTTTATTTTGTCTTTTTTTCCCATTTTAGTCATCGTGATGTCTTACAGTTGGGTCCCGGTCCCTTTGACACATCCCACTCATTGTAGGATTTGTGAGCTCTCTTTTAATTTTTTGCAACATAAGATCTCTAGACTCGTCTTCTAAAATGTCTAGTCCATTCCTAGAATCAGTGATTTCTTCAAGGAGTTCCTTTAATAGGAGAATGGCAATACAAACCAAAATATAGATGCTGGGTGATAATTTACTTTCACACGTTAATTTGTAATATATTATTAGGTTCTCTCTCTATACATTTAATATGCACAGAAATATATTAAAATACATAAAATTATATATTCTATAAATAAGTCCTTTTATAAGTTTTGGATTGATTGATTTTATACCATGTGTATAATCTTTCACATATTACCATTGTCTTTTAACTTTGTTATTGTTGAGTTTTCCTTCATAGATCTAAAACATATTTGAAAGTGTCTTTCCTGGGTGTTCCCATCATTGCTCAACAGTAACGAACCTGACTAGTATCCATGAGGATGCAGGTTCGCTTCGTCAGTTAAGGATCTGGCCTTGCCATGAGCTGTACTGTAACCTGCAGACATGGCTCAGATCCAGCATTGCTGTGGCTGTGGTATAGGCTGGTAGCTGCAGCTCTGATTTGACCCCTAGCCTGGGAACATGCACATGCCATGGGTGTGACACTAAAAAGATTTTTTTAAAAAAAGTGTCTTTCACTCTTTCACTTACGCTTTGTTTTGTTCTGTTTTGTTTATAAAATGTTATAGTGCCCTCAGAATGTAAATTTATTCGTTGCACCATGTTGAAAGTTTTACATTTTCATTTTCCATATAATGTCTTTAATTGAATATGTTTTTGAGGCACATTGTGAAACAGGGGTTGAATTTATTTTTTTCCTTTCTTTTTATGGCAGCATACGCAGCATGTGGAAGTCACCAGGCTAGGGGTCCAATTGAAGCTGCAGCTGAGGCCTATGCCACAGCTATGGCAATATCAGATCTGAGCCGTATCTATGATCTACGCCCCTACACCACAGTATTGAGCAATGCTGGATCCATAAGTGATTATGGGATTAACTGAGGGATTATCGACTGTTCCAAAACCACTTATTGAATAGTTAGTTCATCAATCATGAACCCTTTGTATTGTTCTTTCAAATAATTTCTTTCTTTAAAATGTTTCATTTATTTCTAGGCTTTCAATTTAACTCAATACTTAAGGCAATGTCAAATTCACACATTAAAATTAATCTTGAGGCGTTTCCACTGTGGCACAGTGGAAATGAATCCAACAAGGAACCATGAGGATGCAGGTTTGATCCCTGGCCTCACTCAGTGGGTCAAAGATCCTGCGTTGCTGGGAGCTGTGCTGTAGGTCTCAGATGCCGCTCAGATCTGGTGTTGCTGTGGCTGTGGTGTAGGCCAGAAGTTGTAGCTCCAACTAGACCCCTACCCTGGGAACCTCCACATGCCATGGGTGCGGGCCTAAAATAAATAAATAAATAAGACTAGTCTTGATATCTGGTAGATTGACCACCTTCCCAAATTATTTTTTTTCAAAGCTGACTAGGGCAAAATTGCACCTTCTGCTGAGAGTTCATACTTCTGCATGGCTAATAATGGGGATATAATATCAGAACTACATATATAATACAGCCTATATATTCTATATAGCATAGTTTAGGAATAAAATAGATCAGGTAGGATCCACGTGAATGGCCTCATGCAGCTGCTGTGTGTGAGACGGTCTCTCTATTTCTAAACCTGCTGGTTCATCTAGTCTAGAGTTTCAGACATTTTTTTTTAACCTCTTCTTACATCTCTGTTTAAAAAACAGGAATTCTGTATCGATCTTGACTCTTGACTTCTGCCTCCTTTGGAGACTATTTATTCTTTGTTTCTTGTAGGACATAAGTTTCAAATTGTCGTTGTCTATTTCTGGATCCAGAGACTCACAAGTCTGAAAACTCCAGCAGCTCACACCTCTGATCCTCTCCATCTCTGCACACACACGTTTATCTTCGTGCGTGTGTGTGTGTGTTGAGAGTTGGAAAGAGGATAGACACTCAAGGGTTTTGTTTAACATACATTATACTAGAATACTAGTAGTTTTCCTTTCCGCTGGCTGAAGAGGAAATGAAAAAAGAAAAAAGAGAGGTGGTATGTTATGTAACTGCAAATAAAATAACCCTGTGGAAAAAAAATAAGGATTTTTAGGTGTATGTATTGAAAAAGGAGTTTGAGTAATGGACAAGTGGTCCTTGACAGAAAGGCGCTTTAGAACAGAAGTTCTTTGTCCCTCTCTATTTAATATGTTCTTTAATGAGCTTTTATTATTCACTAAGACTGAACAGCATGCCATGCAATGCATATAAGCCATTCACAAAAGAAAGATTCAAAGCAGAACATAATGACAAACTTTCAGTAAACAATAACAGGTTAAGGAGATTGAATAGAACTAAAAGCTAAAGCCCATATGCATTCAGCCAGGAGTAGATAAATCTTCAGTCCTCAAAAAAAAAAAAAAAAAAAAAAATCCCACTCCTGTGCTTTTAAAGCTCTAAACTATTATGAAATAGATGTTGGGACTGGAAGGCACTCATTATCTACACAATAATAGCCTCAGGAAAACCTGCATTTGCATGCCTCCTGTGTTTTCAAAATTAGAAATATTGGGATCTCTAGTGGGTTCCCCCCTTTCTTCCCTAATAATAGAGAATTCTGGAGAGTTAGGTGGCTTTGAAATATTTACTTTATGTGAATGTATGTAAACACTTATTTTGCACTTTAAACATTATAGAGTCAATACTTGCTGTGAGAATTACGAAAATCTATGCATTTTGATGTTCTAAAACTCCCTCATCAAAATGCCCCGATCTTTATACTTTCTCCCCGCTCTCCTCCCCCCCATTTTAGAATACTGCCTGACAGAAATCAGTTTTCAGGAGAACAAAGTTGTTGACTGATGTTCAGTTTAAAGTTTCGTTCCTTTTATTCCTCTCCTCCACCTCAGTTCCATTTCTTTAACCTGACCAGGGAAGTTGTTGGCTAGAATACCATTTGAAAAGGGCAAACTTGTTTATGGATTAATTATAGATTCCTGGAGCATCGCTTATGAAATATTTTAATAGGTGAAAAAAGGAGGAGAAATGAGAACATTTTCTCATGTTGATTTGGTCCAATATTGCCTTTTGTTTGTTTTGAAATCCTAAAGTTAAAACAAAATACATGACTTTAAAAGAAAATGAAACATTTGTAAAATACACCCTTATGTATTTTATGTCACTACTTCATGTAATTTAAACAGATTTTCAAAATGTTCACTGGTGTAGCTAGTTTTGTTAGATCAAATGTCATAAACCTTTATGGAGATTGTGTTTAAAAGACATTAGGAGTTCCTGTCGTGGCACAGTGGTTGACGAATCTGACTAGGACCCATGAGGTTGCAGGTTCGATCCCTGGCCTTGGTCAGTGGGTTAAGGATCCAGCGTTGCCATGAGCTGTGGTGTAGATTGCAGATGTGGCTCAGATCCCGAGTTGCTGAGGCTGTGGTGTAGGCCGGTGGCTACAGCTCTGATTGGACCCCTAGCCTGGGAACCTCCATATGCTGCGGATGCAGCCCTAGAAAAGGCAAAAGACCAAAAATAAATAAAGACATTAAACAGAACACAGGAACTTCCCTCCTCTCCTGAAATTTTAATAAAAAAAAATATAGAAATACACCCCTCCCCCCCAATTATAGCAGAATCAGGATGAGGTCAACAGAGGACAAAGGATTTCCAGATTTGGGGAAGAAAGAAATTATAAAATTGTGTTGGCAAATGAAAGCAGAGGCTATCTCTCCTGGAAAGGTTTTGACTCTGAATGTGAGAAAAAGTGGAGGAAGCTAGGAAGTGAGGATGATAGAGGGAAAGTTAAAGCCAAAAATGGATGAATTCATAGAAAAGTGGCTTTTGTTTTTTAATATAGACTGACCCCCAGCCTCCCTGCATAGTGCAGGCCACTCAGAGTTTATCCAGAAAGGGAACAAGTCAATGCTTTTGCAGAAGGAAATGGAAGAAGGAATATTAGGCATGTCAGTGGGTTCTGACATTCTAGAAGCAAACCCTCACCATTCCACTTTGATCTCAGCAGAAAAGCAAGTAACCTCTACAGGCTCACTCCAGAAAGAAGTACTTCCTTTAAAAAGATCTTCATATTCTCATCGTAACAAGTTACGGATTACATGGAGTTCCCTAGTGGCCTAGACGGTTAAGGATCTGGCATTGTCACTGGTGTGGCTTGGATTTGCTACCTGGGCCCAGAAGTTCTCCATGCTGCAGGTGTGACCCCCCCAAAAAAGTTATAGAGTGTAACTAATCACTATGTATTTCCTGAGAATTATTGATGCATATAAAAAGATTGTTATTTCTCAGCATAAATAATACAGAATTAAAAGAAAGAGTAAATCACATAGGATGACATAGACATTCTCGGAGAGCATCCAACAACAGATTTTCAAAAAACGTTATTAACGGAGTACTCACTATGGCACAGGGGTTAGGAATCTGACTGCAGTAGCTCATTTTGCTGCAGAGGCATGAGTTTGTCCCTGGCCCAGAGCAGTGGGTTAAAGGATCTGGTGTTGTGCAGCTCCAGTAGAAGTCAGCAGCTGTGGCCTGGATTCAGTCCCTGGCCCGGGAACTTCCATATGCCTTGGGTGCAGCCATTTAAAAAAAAAAAATTACTAAATATGATCTTCCAAAAGTGGAAATGCCATGGCAAGTTCAAAGATAAGCAAAAATAAAAGAAGAAATCTCCCTTAAATGCAAAAAAAAAAATAGTTTGCTGAAATCAAGTAATAGTAACAATAATAAACTGAGTTCATAATTTAAAGTTGAGGAAATACCAAGAAAGATAGAGCTGGAAATTATAAGAGAAATTATGAGCAGCACAGAAGTTTTAAAATAGCAGCTGTCCACCATGCAACTAAGAGATATTTTAACTTTGGAGACAGGGTAAAGGGAGGAAAATTATTATAAGAAATAATAGGATTCACCCAACAAGCAATCTGGTCCTGGGATTTTCTTTGTTAATTTTTGAATAGTGATTCAATCTTCTTATTTGTAATTTGTCTATTCAGATTTTTTAATTTCTTTTTGATTCAGTCTCAGTAGATTATATGTTTCTAGGAATTTATCTACTCCTAGGTTATCAAATTTCTTGTCATGTAATTGCTCAAAATTGTCTCTTAGGGGTCTTTTATTTTTGAGGCATTCATTGTAATATCTCCCCTTCCATATCAGATTTTGAGTCTTCTCTCAAGTCTAATTGAGGGTTTGTTGATTTTATCTTTTCAGAAAATCAACTCCTAATATTGTCGATTTTGTCAGTTATTTTTCTATTCTTTAATTGCTTTATTTCTGTTCTATTTTTTTATTATTTTCTTTCTTCTACTAGCTTCAGACTTGTTTTGTTCTTCTTTTTCTGGTCTCTTGAGATCTTAGGATGTAAAGTCTGTATATTTGAGATCTGTTTTATGTTTTTTTGTTAACGTAGGTGTTTATTGCTATGAACTTCTTTGTGAATACTGCTTTAGCTGCATTTCATAAATGTTGGTATGGTGTATTTTCATTTTTTTTACTATTATAAATTTCTAGTTCCATTCTTTTGTGGCCAGAAAATATATTTGGCATGATTTTGATCTTTAATTTGTAAAGACTTATCTCGTGACCTTACATGTGATCTGTCCTGGAGAATGTTCCATGTGCACTGAAGAAGAACGTGTATTCAGCTGCTGTCGGGAACAACGTTAAGTATTTGTGTGTTAAGTCTTTTCAGTGTGTTGTGTTATTCAAGTTCACTGTTTCTTTATTGGTTTTCTATATGAATGTTCAATCCTTTATTGAAAGTTGGGTATTAAATTCTCCTACTATTTTTGTATTGCTGTCACTTTCTCCCTTAAGACCTATCAATGTTTGCTTTATATTTTTAGATGGCCTGTTATTTATAACTGCTAAATTGCTCCTGAATTGACCCCTTTCTCATCAGATAGCAACTTTTTTTCCTTAAAATCTATTTTATAGTCTGCTATAACTACAGCTCCTCTGATTTCTTTTGGTTACAATTTGCATGGAATTTTTTTTTTTGATCCCTTCATTTTCAGCCTATATTTATCTTAAATCTAAAGTGAGTTCTGATATAATTGGATCTTTTTTTTCCTATTTAGCCACTCCATTATTTCTTTTGATTGGGGAGTTTAATCCATGTACATATAAAGCAATTACTGTCAGGAAAGGATTACTATCGCCATTTTTAAATAATTTTATATTGGTCTACTTGTCTCTTTTTCTTGCTGTCTTATTTTCTGTTTTTTTCTATTGGAAGACTTTTGTTCTTCTTTTCTTTCTCTTTTGTGTAACTTCCATATGTATTTAAGTGCATGTGTGTGTGTGTGTGGTTACCATGGGGCTTATATAAAATATTTTATAGAGTAGCCTACTTTAGACTTATAACCACTTCACTTGCACAAAAAAACTACACTTTTACCTTAATACACTATTGATGTCAAAATTTACATCTATGTATATTGATTATCCATTGACAAATTATTGCAGCTGTAGTTATTTTTAAGAATATGACCTTTAACAGCATTCTGTTCCTTAACATTAGAGTGTCTGAAAAAATATCATGCAGTTAAAACAAAATAAACAAACCAATAAAAAAATAAAACAAAAACAAACTATGGAGCTCTCATAATAGTAATGTTACTGTCATATTTTATGTCATAATTCGGGGTACAAATTGAATAACCCTGACAGTTCCAAGAGTGTAATGGTTAAGACTTATCCTGTGTAGGCATAACCAGTCTCAAATTCATATTTATTTACTATGTTGTCCCCAAAATTTTGACCTTTTATGCTAGGAGCCTCAATGTACTGATAGGCGTCTTTTTAAATTTATTTTTTAAAAAAATTTCTTATAATTGATTTACAACGTTATAGAAAAATGCAAATCAAAACAACAATGAAGTACCACCTCACACCAGTGAGAATGGCCGTCCTTAACACGTCAACAAACAACAAATGCTAGAGAGAATATGGAGAAAAGGGAACCCTCCTTCACCTTTGGTGGGAATGTAAATTGGTACAACCAGTATGGAAAACAGTACGGCAATACTTCAGAAAACTAAATATAGAACTACCATATGGCCCAGCAATCCCACTCCTGAACATATATCCAGACAAAACTTTCATTGAAAAAGATACATGCACCCATATGTTCATAACAGCGCTATTCACAATATCCAAGACATGGAAAAAACCTAAATGCCCATCGACAGATGAATGGATTAGGAAGTTGTGGTACATGTATACAATGGAATACTACTCAGCCATAAAAAGGACAAAATAATGCCATCTGCAGCAACATGGATGGAATTAGAGACTCTCATACTGAGTAAAGTAAGTCAGAAAGAGAAAGACAGATGCCATATGATAGCCCTTATATGTGGATTCTAAAACATGGCACAGATGCTCTCTCTACAAGACAGAAAAGATCATGGACATGGAGGACAGACCTGCGTTTGCCAGGGTGGAGGGGGAGGGACTGGGATGAATGGAAGTCTAGGGTTAGTAGATGCAACCTGTTGCATTTGGAGTGGATGGAAAATGGGATCCTACTGTGTAGCAAGGGAACTATATATCTAATCACTTGTGACGGAACATGATGGAGGATACTGTGGGAAAAAAGAATGTATATATATGAATGACTGGATCACCTTGCTGTACAGCAGAAACTGACAGGTGTCTTAAATGGTGGAAGAGACCCACTGCATCCTATTGTGATGTGCTGCTTGTAGCAGAGAAGAACTCTCTCCTCTAGACCAGATGAATTTCTGTATTATATTTGGAATGTAGATACTGGAGTAAACTTCTCTTATCTTTCAGCGACCACGAGGTTGAAGACGGTATCTTGCTCTGGAGGTAGAAATTAATCCAGAATAGACTGACCCTTTGTCTAGTGTTGTTCTTGGTGATAACTCTCCAAGTATCTCGGGCTCTTCTACTCAAAGATCTTTTCATTCTTTTGCCTGACCTCTTCTACACTGTTGATGCTGGCAGAGATTTGTGCCTCAGGGAACCTGGGTAGCTCACTGCTCTAGCCAGGGAAGCTCCCTAATAGAAGCACAGGGTTCAAGGGATAAAGGCAATATTTATAGAGTAAATCTTTATCAGAAGGTCATATCCAGTGGGTGGTATCAAAGCTAGCATTCTCTGCTGAGCTTACCCCCAAGGAGGCTTCAGTAAAACCCTTCCCTACTGCAGAGTGTGTTGGATAATTAAGTCTTACATAAGGATCTTTAGCTTTAAATATGTAAATAGAATTTAATAGTCTTGCAACACAGCACAATAAAATAACTAATAAATGACCAGGAAGTGATCAGAACAGTGTTATGTCAATTAATCAGCTGTTATCTTATTGTAGGTAATCAAGAACTAGTCAAAATTCAACAAAACCATTTTGAACAGGGGAACATTAGTGATTTCTACTCAAGAATATATCCAAAGCCAAGGATGGAGAAAAGTAAAAATGCCTAAATGAACAATTTAAAAGGAACTAAATGGAGGAAATCCTACAAGGGTGGTATATGGTTAGTATTAAGAATAAGTGGCATAGTATTCTCTCATGTACCTGGGTCACCATTCTGCACAGAAGAAAATTGACAGAACACTGTAAGCCAGCTATAATGGAAAAAAATAAAATCATGATTAAAAAAAAAAAAAGAATAAGTGGCAATGAAAAGGAAAATGCAGTTCTCAGCCTTAAAAATAAAACCATGGAGTTCCCATCATGGCTCAGCAGAAATGAATCTGACTAGTGTCCATGAGGATGCAGGTTTGGTCCCTGGCCTCGCTCAGTGGGTTAAGGATCTGGTGTTGCCCTGAGCTGTGGTGTAGGTCACAGACGCGGTTCAGATCTGGCGTGGCTGTGGCTGTGGTTTAGGCCAGTGGCTACAGCTCTGATTCAGCCCCCAGCCTGGGAACCTCCATATGCTGTGGGTGTGGTCCTAAAAATGAATAGATTAATTAATCTAAAAACCTCCCACAAGAAGGAAGCTACTTATCTGAATGCCTGTGACGGTCATGGAGCACTCTGAGGATGCCTGGATAATTTTCTGGGCATTGTTCTTGGTCAGGCTTCATTAGAGCAAGTGCATGTTAAGCTATTCTGAGATGACTGCTTGACTTTGACTATGTTTTTTCCTCCGGACCTGAAGAAGACCTACCCATTACAGCTGGTATAATGCAGTGCCCGTGGGGAACTCCGCACGCATGGGAAAACCCGCTATTCTGCTATGTTCTATGAGATCCAAGAAAGGTGATGAAGGAGAGAGCTATAGAGATGATGATGCAACTACGAATTGCTGAGGACAATTTAAACAAGTCATATTTTGAAAAACTGATCTGGGTTTCATTAATCTAGAGTATGGATGTGATAGAAAACGGGTGATGGGATTTATGAAATCTTCTCCGTTCCTATGACATAAAGACACATTTCACTAGAAGCCATGCAAACGCTTTAACATTATAAATAAAATCTTAAAAAAGCAGTATTAAGATAGTTCTCATGTACTTTAATGTAAGAGAAACTAGTCCTCTGTGGAACTAGTCAACAAAGTTTCGACTAAGGTAAAAAATTTCAGACTAATTAGAAAACAAAGCATCAAGATCTTCCTACTTTGATTGTTTAGACATGAGCTTGTGATCAAAGGAGTAAAACGGGAACGGCCCTATTGAGTACAAGCGGTTCCGTTTAGAAAAAGAGACAATAACAAATATCACTGGCAGCTTGTGATTAATATTTGATTTGCAGCATAACTTGTACTTAAATCTCCTCCATTACTTCCACATATGAGCCTTCTTTCTCCTGTCATCACTTTTCATCTTCTCACCACTGCTAAGAAATATGCGGCTGAGATAACTACATCTTCTCCCACATATGCTGTGGTCCATTTAACTGAGACAGCGATATTCAGTAGTGTGCTGATGCTGACACAGATTTTAGTAAGGACGGGATCACCTGGGAATAACTCTCCTTGCCTAACTTCTGAAGCCAGCATTACTGAAATACAGGTGGCAACACATCAGTTATTAAGTATCGAACCATAGCCTCTGTCAGGGTCTCACAGAGGTAAAGCTTGGGGTGTTTCAAGGGCATTTTAAGGAGTTTCAATTTACCTATAACAGGTAAGTCATAGTTAAGAAAGCAGTCATTTATATCTGTATCATGTGGGTGACAGGCGAGTCACCCCACAATGCATCTCCTTCCTCTCGTGGTTTATGATGTCCTGATTTTATTATGCAAGAAAAGCATCACAATTCAATGAGCACCAGCCTCCACACGCCAGCCTATTCACAAACATAAATGCCATCCGTTGCATTTGATATTCCGCTTGACTATCCAGACTCCTTCAAAACATAGCAAACATAAGTGCAAAATGATTTAAGATTCACATAAGGAGGCTTTTCAAAATCTCCTAACTTCCTTTTGACTCCTGATTCCCTAGTATGTCAGTAAAAGAACCACTTAATGACCTATTTTTGATTGTTCGACAATAAAAGAATAATTACATGATCTCTAGATATCAGACAAATAGCAATGTACCTAATTCTACCATCACTTGCTTTCTGCAATATCATTTATAGGTCATATAAATATGTGACATTAAAGAGTGCAACATTCATAACTTTTGTAACTCCTTCTTATCCCTCTTCCTCTTAATCTTATGATGTGAGGAAAAAAACCCCAAGATATTAGTTTCAAATAATTATGTCTTTTAACCCAAGTAAAAATACAATTGTAAAGTTTTCGTCTTATGTAGAGACACATTTAATATTAGCTTGTTATCCTATGCAAGAAGAAAAATGTTGTTTAACAAAATTCCAAGTACATAAAGCTTAGAGAAAATACATTTAAATACGTTTCAAAAGACTGATTTGTACTTATATATTTTTCCATTTTATTTTGTAGTAAAGTTTTTATTTAAATTAAAAATACAATATATCCAACTATCCGTGCCTGTGGAATTAAGTTTAGAGAAAGTAATTTTCTATGAGTATTTAAAATGAAAAAGGTGTGATGACAGAGTATGGTTTCATTTTCATGAAGTTGACAAACATTTAGAATCAACTCTATGTAAGTTACTACACCAGACATTAGGAGATTTCAGTTAAACCCAAGAGAAAATACTATCTGTGTGCCTCTTACATCCAAGGAATTGTGTAAGCCAGAAACAAATGATGAGTAATACCTAACAACTTCACTCAAAAAGTTAATGGCCTTATCAAGGATACAAATAATTGACCAAGTAATGGAATTTAGTCTGGTAGCTGTGATAATGGAAGGATACCCACCTGTGATTGAGTTAATAAAGAAATGTTCCCAGAATACTGGATAGTTCAACTGGGTATGTGTTTGTCTTTCTGCCTTTTTTTAGGGCTGTTCCCCACTTATGGAGTTCAAAGGCTAGGGGTCAAATCAGAGCCACAGCTGCCGGCCTTCACCACAGCCACAGCAACTTGGGATCCGAGCTGCGTCTGCGACCTACACCACAGATCACAGCAATGCTGGATCCTTAACCCACTGAGCAAGGCCAGGGATTGAACCCGCAACCTCATGGTTCCTAGTCAGATTCATTAACCACTGAGCCATGACGGGAACTCCAACGAAACAGCTCTTTTCTATGAGACATCTGTAACCCCCTCACTCCCTCTGAAAATCTTTTATCAATGGATGACATTTCAAGTATTCTTCACTTTGCATATTTTAATAAAGTCGGAGAATCAAATCTCATTTTCTGTGCCTGAAAAAATGTTCAGAACTAATATCATCTGTTAATTAAAAAGTTCAAATATAATTTCAAGATCAAATATTTTATAAATAAGTATAATACATATTGAAGGGTATATTTTGAAAGAATTCATTTTAAACTATGTCTTTCAAAATGAAAGAACCTATACAGAGTTCTTATTTTGGCTCAACAAGTTAAGAACCCCTCTGGTATCCACGAGGATGCGGACTTGATCCCTGGCCTTGCTCAGTGGGTTAAGGATCTGGCGTCGCCACAAGTGGCAGTGTAGGTCACGGATGCGGCTTGGAACTGGCATTGCTATGGCTGCGGTTTAGGCCAGCTGCTGGGGTTCCAATTCGACCCCAGCCCAGGAATTTCCGTATGCCAATTCAAAATAAAATAAAATAAAAAATAAAACGACCTCTACAGTGAAGTTTGACACAACATAGCAAACTGAGCATAGTGAGATATGAAATAACGTCATGATAACATTGGCAATTTACAAGAGACAACTTAAACCGAAAAATGAAAAAGAAAAGAGATTAAGGGAAACCCATTCTATGCATATGATTTATGTAGACATGGGAGAGTACATCTGTTCTTTGAATTTGACATGTTAGGGTCATGAATAAATTATAATCTAAACTTATCTCTATACCATCTTGCACAGTCAAGTGACAGACCTAACACACCACTCTAGCCTAAGGAGGAAAACAAAATTTCAAGAATTCTGGGAGTATCAGAAACACAGCGTTCAGATAGTGTTTTAAATGTCCACAGTCAGGAAATCTATAAAAAGTTTCTGGGATATATCAACATAGGGGAAAACAGAAAGTCTACTGATGCTCATCTTTTAGCAACTAAACTACAGAGACAGACCTTTAGCCATTAAAGAAAATAAACTAAAGGGCGGCGGCAGGGCAGAGCTTTATGCTAAAGCATTGGACTACTTAATGTTCCATATTTGCCAAACACAACGGACGTTAAGGATAATAAAATGTTTCTGAAACAAATGCACCACATTCAATGAATTTTATCCAAGGCTGTTTTCTGTGTTCCTGTGATTGTCTGGGGCCAAGTGGTGGCAGCAGTAGCTAAAATTACTGCCATGTGCATTGCTGCTACAGATTCTGAGATCTCAAAACTTCCCATAAGCTCTCTTTCCAAAACTTTTGATTCTTTACCTTGCCTTACATCATGACTTCAGTATAGTTATGGTAATAGCCTTCTTCTGACTGTCCATCAAAGAAAAAGGAAATTTAAAAAATTAAAGTGGCAGTTACCTGCTTTTATTCTTCAATTTTTATGCTATACTCTAACCATTGCAGAAAATGAAAGACAAGAAATAAGACCATCAGTTAATGCATAAAAATTGGAAGAAGAAAAATAAGTATATTATCTATTTTACAAGATCAGTTCCTTTGAATAATTTGGCCAAGTTAAATCCATAATCAAAAATATGTGGGGGAGTTCCCTGGTGGCTGGCATTTAAGGATCTGGCATTATCCCTGTAGTGGCATGGATTTGATCCCTGGCTCAGGAACTTCTGCATGCCATGGGTGCAGCCAAATAATATATGTATATCTTTGGTGGAAATCATATCTCATCTTTACTAAAAATATCTTTTCTGGAAATTATATCTCATTTTTACTAAGACTGTGAACTTGTTTCATATGATATTATTATAGGCTATCTTGATTTTCTTATATGATGGTACACAGAAAATCTTGGTGGTATGTGAGCAAAGATGCTGCAGTGGTCCTGGGCTCTGATCGCCCTTTGAAAGTCTATTTGGGTTGTCTGGGCAGACAACCTTGCTTTATTTGGAGAAAACAAATCTGCTCATTCAGTAGACAATTTCAAGTGCCCGCAGATACCAGCCGCGGTTCTGGTAGACATGCTTTCTCTCCCTGTGCAACTTATAATTTAGTGGGAGAGAAACATGAAAACAACTGGAAGCATAAATAAAATAATCATGTATCGTGTTGATGGCTAGGAAGGAAACTCAAAGATGAGGTAGACAGAGGGATGTCCTGCTCCTACAGCACAATCAGAGCAGAACTCTGTCCTCAGCGAAAGAGCTGAGACCTGAAGAAGGCGAAGGTGCCAATGGGGAGGGAGCGACAGGGCAGCCAGATCACAGCCTCCTAAAAACCTGGGCCAAGGATGCGGCAGGGTCAGGGCCCGAAGTTCTGATTATAGTGACACTAGTGCATAATCACTTTTTTTCTTTTCTTTTTATGGCCGCACCCACGGTATGTAGATGTTCCCAGGCCAGAGACTGGATCTGAGCCCCAGCTGAGACCTATGCCATGTCTGCAGCCATGGCGCCTATAACCACTGGAGCCGGTGATCAAATCCACTCCTCTGCAGGGACCAAGGCCTCAGCAGGCGCGTTCTTAACCCAGTGTGCTGCAGTGAGAACTCCAATCATTACTCTTCGTTTGCCATGTACCAGGCATCAGGTGAAGTCTGAATTCTCCTAAGAATTCTCCAAGGGAGGTTTCCTTATTAACCCCATGCTACGGAACATGAAACTCAGGGAGAGAAAGGCGGGTCTCAAGTTTACACCATCAGCAAGGAAACCAGGCTTTCTACTCAACCAATGCACACCCTCGTTCTCAAGGCTAGAGTCTCCCCGCACAATTAGCTTTCCCTTAATAAGCACGTCCTTAATAACAAAGATCAAGCTACGCCCTTTGGAATTCATAATTTTTAAAGAATCTTTACAGCGATCACATGATAAAAAAGAAAACATTTTTATTTTTAAATCCTATTTTGCAGATTAGGCAATGAAGACCTAGAGTGGCTAGGGATGTTTTCAAAGTGACCCAGACAGTGAGAAACAGAGCCAGGATTTGAATTAAGATACATTCTGGGGACTCCTACACAGACGTACGAATAGCTGTGTTTTGTTTCTTTATCTAACAATTAGCTTTTTAGTTTTTGGCTGTACCGGCACCATGAGGAGGTTCCCAGGCCAGGAATCAAACCCACACCACAGCAGCGACCCGAGTGACACCACCAGATCCTTAAGCGCTGAGCCAGGAGGGAACACCACAGACGTGCTTCCTGGGTGGTAGAAAGAAGGGCCTGGGACAACACAGAGGATCCAGAAAATCCTTTTCCAACAGCTTTTTTCTCCTTCCAAATAGGGCCGACTTTCTTTGTTTGTTTACTAAGAACTCCTTACCTTTGTTGACAGTTCACATGGCAGACTGTGCCTGTTACTAACAATTTCTAAGCTAACCTTTTTCTAGAGAAGAGCAAAACAAAGGCTGAAAATCCTGTGTTTCAGGGATTCCGTCAACACCAAGGAATTATGAGATGGAGCATGAGACTGGCCCACTGCATGAAGGTGATTTTTCCTGAGGCCACCTGAGGCCAACTCCTTACTGATGGAAACTTATAAGAGATTACTGCAACATTAGAAATGTGCTTACTTCAAGACTGGTCTACACCCAACTTTCTTTGCCCACACCCTCCCCCCAATACACACCAGTTATACAACTAAAATATTGGGAAAATACTATCAATACCTTTTAAATCTATTTCCAGTTTAAAATTCATATTAAAATACACTCAAGTTAGCATTTAAAATAGAAATTATGTATTATGTATATGAATTTTAGACAAGGATATTTAGCATTAATTTATATATTAACGTATAATAGGACTTCTTAAATATTAAGCAGAATATCAATTATTCCTTTCTGCATCATTTCACCTAACTCAAGGCACTCTATTGATAGATAACATATATGTTCAGAATATGTTTCAGAATATATATATTCAGAATATGTATGATGTGTCTATGTGTATGCAAGGATTCAACATATCACAGTAATCGTTTTATCCTATTTACCTATTCCTCGATTTATTTGCATGATGAAAGGACAGTAAAAACCTAAAGGTAGCTTGAAAAAGGTCTATCTGTTCCATCTTTCTCACATTACATATGAGGGTCCTGAAGCTCAGAAGCATGACTTGCCCAAGGTCACAAAGCTAATGGGACAGTGGGAACTGGACATCCAAGCCTAAAGAGGCAATCTTTCCGTCAGGGTAATGGCTCTCAATGTGGGGTAATTCTGCCCTTTAGGAGACTTGGTCAATGTCTGGAGTCATTTTGGGGGATTGTTTCAAAGGGGGGGCTGTTAGTGGATTAAAGCCAGTATTGCCACAAAATATCCTGTTGTGGTAGTACGGTCTCCCCAAAAATAAGTCTCTAGCCCCAAATGTCAGCACTGCCAAGGTGAAGAAACAGTAAGAGCCAAGATGTTTCTTTTACTTTATACACCAGAGTTCTTCAAGAAGCAGCTTCACTTAAGATAATTAAAAACATTATCCCAGAGTGCCCATTATGGCTCAGTGGTAAAGAACCCAACTAGTACCCATGAGGATGCCAGTATGATTCCTGGCCTCGCTCAGTGGGTTAAGGATCTGGCCTTGCTGTGAGCTGTGGTGTAGGTCACAGATGTGGCTTGGATCCTGCATTCCTGTGGCTGTGGTGTAGGTCCACAGCTGCAGCTCTGATTCAACCCCTAACCACCAGGGAACTTCTATAGGCAGCATATTTGGCCCTAGAAAGCAAAAAAAAAAAAAAAATAAGCAACAACAAAAAAACCAAAACCCACTTAAAATAAAAAGTGAGGTGAAACAATACATTCTGTTTGTAAGGATATGTTACTCCTCCAATCAGCATATAGCTAAACATTGAAATTCTTCCATAAAGTATAACAATTGCCTAAGAAATAAAAGTAATTGAATTTATATTTTAGAAGAGAATGTAAAAAGTGCTGTTAGTCTAGATTTGAAATATACTAGTGTATTTATACTTTTAGATCAATTTTCTTTAATTGAAAAAAACAGGAATGTTTATTGGAACCAACACAGGGGCTTGTTCAACATGCATGAAATTTATGATTCTTGGTTCCTATTTCAAAGTAAATCCTGAGAATTATAGAGTTTAAAGGTAGCCCAACTGATCTGTATCATCCTGAGAAGTAGTTTAAAGGCAGCCCACTTGACTCATATACAATCTGGCAATTAAAAATATCCCAGCTAGAGAAAACAATTGAAACTATGAAAAGAAACACAATTCTAACATGTTGTAAGACTGAACTATTACCCACTGACAAATTTTTGTAATGAGTATTTTTATTCAAAGTGGATCATTCAATACACAACCGAAAACGGCACCAGGGTAATAATACAGTGAATTATGAGACAGTGAAATAGAGTAGATTCATTTCCAAGGATGAACTGTGGTCATGTAAAGATTTTTTTTTTCCTCTGAAGAAATGCCATTTAAATTGAGATGCGACGACTTTAATATTGCGAAGTACTGATGAAAGAACGTTTTATTCAGAAGCATCACAACTTTACCAAGCCCCTCTGGCAGGTTTTCGGTACAGCTCTCCTGGTCAGAAGACCACTGTGGCTAGCCACTGGGAACAAGGAGAGAAAGCAACACAAGAAATGTCTGCGGAGGGAAGAGGTCGCCATATCAAGAGTAACAAAAGTAGACTTCACCGCTTGCTGTTGCTGTTGTTTGGCTGTGCCCATGGCACAGGGAGGTCCCCAGGCCTGAGTCAAACCCACCTCACAGCAGCGACCAGAGCCACAGCAGTGACAGTGGCAGATCCTTAACCCACTGAGCCACCAAGGGACTCCTATTTCATAGTTTTAAGGACTGTGATGGGATTTGATTTGTTTTGAAAAGACAGTTCTGAGTACTGTGTGGACAGTGAACGATAAATGGGTGCGTTCGCTAGTGTGGAGACCCGTGAGCAGAGGTTTGACCAGCGCAGGGAGAAGCAACGGTGCCTGAAGCTGAACTGGCCGTGTAGGGAAGAGGGAAAGAAGAGGGCTGAGAGTCTGAGGTGGTAACAGCTGCCAGACCTGGCGAGGTGAACTTGGCAGGCGAGACAAGGAAGAGACGATTACTTGGTCTCTAGGAAAGAAGAGGACAGGCTTCGTCAACATGTTGTCCATCTGGCCGAGTGTCGGACATGGCAACCTGAGGCAGAGGGGAGCGGTTAAAATGCGTCTTATTTTTCTGATTTGAGCAAAAGTTGGACAGAGGAGCCATGTGAAAGCACAGGAAACACTGGAGGAGGCGCTTATCACATGGCATATATCGGTTCAACTTGAGTAATATTGTATCTTAAATGCCCCCGGTACATCCAAGCAGAATTTTCTAGCAAATCAATATACAGGTCTGAGGTTCACAGAGGGGATGGTGACATGACACGTTCGACTTTTTACAGAGACAGCATGTACGTCTCTGGCTGAGTTTTCACACTGAGAAGAAAAGGGGGCCCGCGGGCACTCCCTGAACACCTTGTGCATTGAAAGGAAGTGGACAAAAAAGAGCAGGTGACGGAAACGTTTAGGAAACAGACGCATGAAGAAAGCAGGGGCTCCGATGCAACGGAAGAGGATGAGGACGAGGAAGCCGGCCAAGTCCTGACCGGACTGAGCTACGATAAGGCTATTAATAAATTACCAGGAAGAATTTCCATCAAGCGGTGAGGGGAGAAGCCGGGTCCAAGTGCCAGGAGTAAACTGAACATTGGAAAGTCAAGACAGACCTTGAACAACTCTTCCATGAAGCTTGTCTCAGAAAGCGAATGGAGAGATAGGATACCAAATGGAAGGAGTTATAGTTTTAGACCGCTTATGGATGCAGAAGATATTATACGAAGAGAAATTGATGAAAGGAAGATGTTGACATGAAAATAAATGAGAAAAATATCCTATAGAATTCTCTTAATGACTGCTTCAGTTACCGTTGCTTTCCATTTTGTGATATAGTCTTATTTTGTATATTTGAAGAGAGCTGTGAGTCCTTCGAGGTACAATTTTCAGCAGCAGATATATGTCTCCCAGAAATAAATATTAAATCATGGCTCTATCTTACTTGTGAAATATTAAGGCAATAGCTTAAAATGGCATAATGATGGCTTGAAATATGCTTCTATCATGTAGATGCTTTTACAGGGAGAAATCAAAATTGACAGTTGAGTTTGTTTTTTCTTTTTTTGAAATATTCTGCTTATTCTCCCCATATGTCTGTAATGTGCCAATAACTCTTTTATTGTTGATTCTCTAACCACAGAGGAATTAAGAAAGAGAATTATAAGTGAGACAGCTGTAACAGGTGTACTCTCACAGTGACCTAATACAAAGTATCACATATTTCTCTGGTATCTGAAATTATTTTAGACTGAAATTGTTTTAAAATGCAGAGGGATTAGAGCTGAGGTAGGTGGATGATCTGATTATAATTAGGTGATCTGTGAAACAAATTGGATCTGCGTTAACCCTAAGGCAGAATTCATGTTTAGTTATCCATTCGAATAATTACAGTTGAAAAGAGACACACATAAAAGTGCTACATGATAATCTTTCCCCTCAAGGCAATAACATTCTTAGTAAATAGAAAAAAATATTTCTCAAATGAAAATTTCTCTGGGCAAATGATGCAAAGAATGGATAGTTTTGACTGTACCATCACATGCAATTACTAACTCATCTATTAATTACTATATTTACACATTAAGCTTGATGTCTTATATGTATTTTACCAAAGGTTATACGTACGTCACTCAGCACCTGAAAACAAAATCTAGGTAGGAAAACAGAAAAAAAATCTTGGAAGATACATTCTGTTAGGAAGACAAAGAAAAGTGAAGTTGTAAAACATACAACTTACTTCAGTTTTCTGCCTCTTTCAGGCAAGATGTAGAGCGTTCCACTTTTTGGCTGATTTGACATCATGATTTCCTTATCTTTGCAATGTAAAATTATTTTGAATACCATAAAATCTACTGAATTCCATTGCAGATGAACATCAGCAGTCAGAGAAACATACTTACTCTTACAAAGGAAAAGAGGCTGCAGCTCTGGTTCGAGCCCTGTCCCTGCATGCTGCAGGTGTGGTCAACCAATTTTGCCATTTAAAAAAAAAAAAGTCATTTTTCATTTTCATCTTTTACCTAATTTAAAAACAACAATATAGTTTAAAGAAAAAGAAGAAGAAGAAGAAGAAGAATCAGGTATTTACTTCTTATGTAGGAAAAAGTAAATAAAAAAATTAATATTTTTTCAATATTTAAGTTTTCTACAAATATTTTAAGTCATTTAAATTTTTCAATGTAAATACATATGTCAGAAAGTCAAGTGGGCAAAAATGTGACAATACGTTGGCAAGAAGTCATTTTAAAAGTTCAAATAGGCTGGTCCGATGGTAGTGGGTTATCAGAACTTATTAACGTTAGTGTCTCTAAAGTTGGTATACAACCCCCCCACTGCTAAATTTGACTGGCTTAAAAAAAAAAATAAAAGTTCAAATAAGCACATAGTAATTAAATATAAACTGTTTGCATGGTCCAAAAGAATGTAAAACTATATTAGCTGGAGATTGCAACAGAATCTCTTAGGAAATAAACCTAATAAAAAAACACTCATACTTTATCTTCAGGTTACTATTTAATCATAATTATTTTTCCACTTTGATTTTATTCATTATTTGGCATAAAGCATAAACAAAAATTGCATATTTTACTGACCTTAAAATTTCTCGATAAGTGGAGTTCCCGTCGTGGCGCAGTGGTTAACGAATCCGACTAGGAACCATGAGGTTGCGGGTTCGATCCCTGGCCTTGCTCAGTGGGTTAAGGATCCGGCGTTGCCGTGAGCTGTGGTGTAGGTTGCAGATGCAGCTCGGATCCCTCATTGCTGTGGCTCTGGCGTAGGCTGGCGGCTACAGCTCGGATTCGACTCCTAGCCTGGGAACCTCCATATGCCACGGGAGCGGCCCAAGAAATGGCAAAAAGACAAAAAAAAAAAAAAAAAGTTCTCGATAAGTATCTATAAAGAAAATTAACTGACCACATTCTACCCCTTAATGAAAATAACAGTCATTCAATAAATGGCCTTCCCCAATAAGTTCTCAATATTTTGAACTCTTCTACAAATTAATGATTTTAATTACAATAGGAAATGACATTAAAAATAATGTTTTGTAAAATGTGAATCTCGCATAGGTTTAAAATACTTGTTAAAAATTCCAGTAAAAAAGCTGATTGCATTTTATAAAATGCATAAATATTTATAAAATATCAACTATGTTAGAAGATCTAAGCACCCATATATGCTTATCATTAGAAGTCTTTTAGCTGTAGCAATAATTCTCAACTAATATGTAATATATCCTTAAAGTATGACAAATAAAAATGTCAAGAGAAAATCTGAATACATTAGATAGTAGTAAGTAATTGAAAATTATTACCTGAAGGGTGAAAATATACTCAGGTGAGAACATATGAGTCTTTCATGCATTTCTCTTTACCTCTCCCCCCACTCTGAATTTGCTCATCTTTGCTTTTGTGATTATAATTTCCTGTATTTAGTGGTAAATTTTCTTAAGTTAGAATTTTCAAAATGCGATGATGTCCAGTAAATGTTTTCCATTTAAATTTTTTAGTTTCCACATAATGCACTTTATTTTAGCCAATCTAGAGAACAGACCTTGCGTGATGATGCAATTAGTTTATACGAGAATTTTGTTGTCAGAAATTAAATTAATTACTTGAATGTTTGGTGTAAATACTAACGATGGTATTCATTTAGGATCAGGATATTTATAACACACATACTCAAGACTGGGTTAATTATTCCTTTATAGATCCTCCTTTGATATCTATATTTAAAAAAATATGTTTTCTCAAGTTGTTCTCATGAATTTGTGAAATAATTCTTTACTTCTATGGCCCCACTTGTTTTATGTGTTCTATTTTATAGAACCAACTGATAACATATCTTTCAGCTCTATGCCAGCATTGAAGAATCTTAACTACCTATGGTATTTGCTTCAGTTGAACAGTACAGAATCTATCTCTTAAGTTCTTATTGATCTGAACAACTGTCTGACTTGTAAAATTATCAATGGCAAGTAGTATGATGGCCTCTCGGCTCATTTATGCAATATAGGTGTGTCAATTGCAAATGATTTGTAAGCCATTATTCTAGTTATTATGAAGACACAGAAATAGCCTGGATATGGGTTCCGACTTCATGAAACTTTCAATCAGAAAACTGGTACAGGCCAAATGCCTATATAACTAAAATGCAAGTTAGAAAATAACTGGTATCTTAATAGAGACCCCAAAGAATGGCCAGGAAAGTACAGTTGAAGAAAAGCCCACGCCTAGGTGAAAAGAGGCAGGTGGATAGGTACAAACGCTCTTCTTGAAAGATCAGATTAGGAAATGTGACAAAAAGAATAGGGAAATGGAATTCTGGGAAGCCCCACTCTACAGAGACAAGGATAGAGGAAAGCTGGGCAAGCTGCGGGAAACAGAAAATAGTTTCTTGGTTTCAGAGTAGGCCAGTTGGTGGTGAGCGCTGATAAATGAAGTTCAGATACTGGACAGTGTGTTTTGACTGTGAAGTTCTTAATATAATATGAATAATTCTGGAGTTTCCTTATGGTGCAGCGGGTTAAGGATCCAGTGCTATTTCTGCAGTGGCTTGAGTCACTGCTGTGATGAGGATTCAATCCCTGGCCCAGGAATTTCTGCATGCTGTGGGCATCGCCAAAAAAATAAACAAATAAATAAATAAATAGGAATAATTTCAAATGTTACTTAGGCCATAAGCAGCCCCTCTGTCATGGCCATTACTATAAAACCTCTGAAATTACCTTTCCGCAGAGTTGTGGATGCTCGGTAGCACTTGAAAATTTTTAGATTTAATTTCTTTTTATTGAATTTTACATTGCATTTGATTGTAAAGCTTTCCAGAGCTTTTTCTAACTCATCACATCTTTGTTTCTATCATTTTGATCAAGTCCTTCATCAGCAGATAACAGAGGGATTATAGCACTGTCTCAAAAATTTGACATTAACCTTTTTAAAATGTATTCATGTTCTCTGTGACATTACTTTGAATGTTTGACTGGCACAGCTCACTAAAGTTGAAAATATCCTCATTAACTTGAGCCCTGTTTAAGCAAAACTAGAATTCACAATTTAAACCTAAGCAAAGCAGTAGCAGTCATAACTCAGCTGGCACGAAAATAAAGACAGAAACATACATGATCAAAATATTTGTGTTTAACTTGTAGAGGATCTATAAATCTATTTAAACACTAACGTAGAAATATTTTATACGCTCATCGTGATGTATTGCTTGTAAAGTCTTTTCAGAATATTATATAGATATATTAACTACAGTGATTAGGTTGTCATCACCTCTGATATATTGTTATTACAAATTTTAAAACAAAATTATCCATTATAAAAGATCATTGGTTAAAACCAGGAGGGTAGACTTGCAAACGTTTCGGAACCCACTCTCTGTAAAAACCTCACCCTCCATTTCAACACTTTCGTATTTATGTATTGTGTAATTTTAGGGTACTATAAACGGCCTTAATAACGATAATGATGCTGCAAAGCACTCAAATGGAGGTGCTTGGGCTATTTATTACCAGACACTCTGCGGGGATGTGTCCACAGAGACCACGAGGCCGGCCACAGCAGCGGTGTCTACGGGTTAGGTGTGGTGGGCAGTTTCTAAGTTCGCTGTGTCTGTAATCTCCTCCCCTTCAGTGCAGGTTGGATTTACCGACTCAGCTACGACGGAAGGACAGGATATCAATTCTGAGATCAGGAGAGTAAAAGTTAGTGGTTTCCTGGTGGTGAGAGCTCTGTCTTTCGTGGAAGGCTCGCCTGTCCGTCAGGAGGCAGCCCTGTGGAAAGCCACCTGTTAGGGACTGTGAACTTAGAAGCGTGTTCCCCCACCCCCAGCCCAAGCCTGGCTGCAATATCATAAAAACAAACACAAAAACAAATAAACAAAACAACCTAGAGGCAAAATCACCCAGCAAAGCCATACCGGAATTCCTGATCCTCAGAAAAGTGAATGTTTTTTGCTTTAAGCACCTAAGTCCTCAGGTAATATTAAGTGGCGTGGACAAAAATCTCAGTTCCCTAGAGACAAAAATGACTGATATGTGTGTGATAACGCAGTGTACTGAAGTAACTCTGGAGTTACAATTTTTGTGTTTGACCGGTGGTATATTTCCCTTTAGAACCTGTCAAAACAAAAACCAAAACAAAACAAGAGTCCTATTCCTGGAGTTTCTGCCATGGTTCACTGTGTTAAAAATCCAACCATGGCAGCTCGAGTCACTGAGGGAGGCGTGGGTTCAATTCCTGGTCCAGCGCAGTGGGTTAAAGAATTCACTTCCTGGCCAGGGAATTGCCATATGCCACAGGTGTGGCCATTAAAAAAAAAAAAAAAAAAAAGAGTGCTTCTTATCTCCATATGCTATGCTCTTAATATCATCAATTATTTAACCTTTCAAAATCTGCTTGATTTGTGGAGAAACGAAACCTCTCTGGATTCCTCAAGCCTCCTGACACCCTTCACAAATTTGGGAGATTAGAGCTCCACCCTTCTGTTTACTTATGGCTCTGATTCAAAAGAGTGATGCAACTTCCTCTTTTCTATAGAACAGGGTCATCTCTTAGGGCCTGGCGTGTATCCCTAAATCAGAGCCCTAGGTACTGGGAAGAATGGATAATTAGTTATCTTCCTAAGTATTTACACATCAAGATCAATGAGGCCCCCAACCTTGGAGGAAATTCAGTATGGAACCATCTGGCTCCTGGAATCAGAGGACAAGGACTTAAGATCCAGATTTAAGATTCAGGGACATTACATTTCCAAGGAGAACCTTTTAGGATGGGAGGGGACATACTTCTCCATTCTTCTTTATAAACAGAGAAAAATTATTTTTCCTTACCCTTCACCTAGTTCACTGTACAAGGAAAAAAAAAAAAAATCCCATCAGCTTTTATCCCATTGCCTAAGGGATAAACTCTAGGACAGTGAGGTGCTGACACGTTATTATTTACTGTGAGAAATTTAATAAGAAATGTGTTTCTGACCTGCAAAACCTCTTGTGTTCATTTAGGGTCAAGTTAATAAAGACTATTATTAAAAACCAAACAGTGGAGCTGTTTAAATTCTAGGCATGTTCTGGTCATATTTTTTCTAGCATGGATGGGTATGAAAACACTGATCTTAAAAGCGAGCCATTTGGTCAACGTAAATTAGATTTTTGAGTCAAAGTCTTGGAATCCATTTTAATTTTAGCATATTAGAGATTCTGAAATTCTCCTTTGTTTAAAAAAAAAGGTTACATTTGAATAATAAATTTTTTCTCAATCTCGTTTGATCCTATGATTTATTTTGTGTGAGCTTTTTTTCTCTCTCTTATGCATCACCCGGCACAATGGATTTGGGGTATATTTCATAAGTATAGTATAAACCTTATCCATATATTACCTGAACAATTTCTTCAAAAATTGATACAGATGATACAGGTGGCAATGATGACAATGCTGATGACATTTGGCTTACTAGGTGCCAAACACTTGCCCAAGATCTTTGCATATATTGATTCATTTATTTCCTATCTTAGTCCAAAGAAATACATTTAAATACGAATAAATTGTGCTTATAGGATTTTGTGACTTTAAGGCCACAAAGATATAAAGTACAATATAAATGCATGCAATCTGGCGCTAGCATCTTTGCTACAACTAATCACTAACCTTATACTGCTTAAGGTTTATTATCACAATTACCTGTTTTGAGGAACACTCCATCGGATGGTGTTTTCTTTGGGTTTTAACTATTATTTGACTATTAACACAGAAGAGGATCTGAAAGGAATCATGCCAATTAGCATAAAATGGAGTCAGGTTGCCTTTCTATATTCAAGGAATAATTGATACTTGTGCATTCAGCAAGTTCGATACCAGGCACTTTCATAACTGTTGAGACAGATGGAATGCATTGGCTGGGAAAGAGACTAAATATCAATCACTTAAAATAATTTTTAAAAAACTTTAGTAAGTTTTAAAAAGAAGGCTTTACCATGAACAGAACATAAACTTAACAGGAATTTTAGGACATTGCCGAGGACTGCAAAGCAGGACTACACAAGTTGTGAGAGCAAAGTCAGCTAACCCGCTAAGATAAAACGGTGGTCTTCAATCAGCCTACCTCCTCTTTATCTGTATTTGGGTTAAAAATATTTTGGGGGGAGTTCCCGTTGTGACTCAGCAGTAGCAAAACTGATTAGTAGCCATGAGGATGCAGGTTCGATCCCCAGCCTTGCTCTGCGGGTTAGGGATATGGCGTTACCATGAGCTGCGGTGTAGGTCACATATGCAGCTTGGGATCTGGCGTTGCTGTGGCTGTGGTGCAGGCTGGCAGCTGCAGCTCTGATTCGACCCCTGGCCTGGAAACCTTCCACATGCTGCAGGTGTGGCCCTAAAAACCAAAATAAATAAATAAATAAATATATATATATTTTTGTATATATATCTTGGGAAATCTGGCCTTGACATTCTTCAAAGAAGTAAATAGAAACAAATACTGTATCCATAAATACATTTTACTAAAGTTTCCATAAACATGTGCATTAACTAAATACAAGCATCTTGGATGAAATTTGCAAAAAATAATGATTGTTGGTTGAAACAATATACTTTACTGACAGTTTAAAGAGAAACATGAAAACTTGAAACATCAAATCACATTAGCAGTGTCTGTACTGTTTTTTTCTCCTATTTTCCATGGTAGGATAAACTAATTTGGCTCTTTTGCACATTCTTGTATCATTAACATATGCTGTAATACGGTTTATATTATTCCTATGTTAGTATTTCCTGGGTGGTGTATTCGTATTGCCTGTAGTTCCGATGGTCACAAATATATATTTATGAAAGGGAAAAAAAAGTAAGAATGATGACTGATGTAGTACAATGTAAGAGCCTTCCACTTAGAGACAGTCAGACAGACTCAAGGCGTCCGTGGCTGTCACGAATTTGATTATTGACAGAAGGCAGCAGAGAGGCAAACGTATAGTTATTGAAGCAAAGATCTACTTACAGAATCTTAAAAAAAAATATCAGAAAAGACTAGAAAATAATAATGAGGAAAATGTACATAGTTAAGGGCATCAGAAACTTTAGAAGGAGAATTAAGAATCCCCTGACCTTTCTGCATGCTAGACTACATTTGGAGGCAGTATAGCAAGAAATAAAAAAGATAGATAAGTAGATAGATAGACAGGTGATAGAGATAAATTTACATAGGTAGAAATATAGAGATATGGAAAATATTTTAGTCTTTGATTAAGTTAATGAATACTGGATTCAACTAAAACAAATTAGAACGTAGCATAAATTCCTAGAAAATACAGCCTTAAAAAAAAACTGCTATAACAAATAAATGGCTTTTGGTTAGGATTTGCTTTTCTGAGATTTTTATTGCTAGCTAACTATTACATACTAGCTCCACACAATAAGTTCAGTAATTTTTATTTTGCTAGTCTCTGAATTATTCTAAACATTAAATTATCATTTTATATAATTCACATATAACAGTCTTTGATATATATATATATATATATATATATTTTTTTTTTTTTTTTTTTTACAGCCACAGCTGTGTCATATGGAAGTTCTGGACCAGAGGTCGGACTGGAGCTGCAGTGGAGCCTACACTACAGCCAAGGCAACACCAAGCCAAACCGCATCCGTGACCTATGCCACAGGATGGGCCAATGCCAAAATCCTTAACCTACTGAGGGAGGCCAGGTATTGAACCTGCATCCTCATGGAGACTACATTGTCTTCTTAACCTACTGAACCACAATGGGAACACACATAGGTGTGTTCCTAACTGTTCCATTTAAATTTGTTGATAGATTTCTATTCTTATGAAGTAATTTTTTTTTTTTTTTAGTGCCACACCTGCGGCATATGGAACTTCCCAGCTTCCCAGGCTAGGGGTCGAATCGGAGCAGCAGCTGCTGACCTACACCAGAGCCACAGCCACACCAGATCTGAGCTGCATCTGCAGCCAATACCACAGCTCACAGCAACGCCGGATCCATAACCCACTGAGCCAGGCCAGGCATCGATCCCGCATCCTCACGGCTACTAGTCAAATTCGTTTCTGCAGTGCCACGACCCAACTCCCTGAAGTAATCATTTTTATCTGTGCATCATTCACAAATCTTGCTCACTCTTGCCAGAAAATTTCCTGATTTATTATACTTTACATAAAGCTATTACATTTTTGGACACTTCAGTAATGTCTCTGTTTAATACTCCATTGTTTTCTAGCTTTTTCTTTGTTATTGCTTTCCCTCTATTTCTTTTTGACTAACTTTATTTTTCAATTTCCAATTTGTTACATGGTTTCTTTAACTCATAATTTTTCTTCAGTATTTTAAGTATCGAACACTAAAATGTTAAGTGCAGATGGCAAGGTTCTATATGGGCAATACTTTCATTTTTTTAGTTCTAAGTCAAGTCCTGGTTTCCAAAATAATTTCCTCATTTATCTGCAAGTTTCTTTTTTTTTTTTTCCCAGTGTGTTGCTACTTTCCAAAGATATTTTATATCTTTTTTTTTCCCCTAGATATCTTTTGCTAGTTGAATTCTACCTCATTTTTGCTAATGTCAGAAAAGTTTGTATGATGCTCATGCTTTGGTATAAAAGTCCAGAACCACTTAAATTTTTTTTTGTTGTTGTTTAGCTTTTCAGAAACCAGGCAAATAACAGAAATGTGATGTGAAAGCAAAAAGCTCAATGATAGAAATGCTCCAGAGATTCGTTTTCCTTCCTCTGCAAACCCAGCCTGTGATGATAAAGTTTTTTGTGGCCTCCAGAGATTGTGGGGATGGCATGGGTTTCTGTGGGTGGAACCTACGCTGAGTTAGTGATTTAAGTTTTGTCTAGTCCTCCCTGGGCTGTTTCAAAGGCTGAGGCCCAATTGTTAGGATGCACAAATACCTCTCTACCTACTAATCACTCTTGTTTTTTGCTTTTTGGGTTTTTTTCCCCCTTGCCTCTGGTGACTTCTATTGTTTCCTGAATTTAGCTTTTTATACAGCGGGCCATTTTATATTTGAACCATAATCTCTAAGTAGGTGGTATCTCAAGGTTTTTATATATGTCTTCTCTATCATAATGCTAGATATAATGCTAGATATTAAAGTCTGAATTTTTTCCAAATTATTGCAGTAAAATTAAGGGGAGAATGAAAACTTCACTGCAACTTTTCATTAGCTTTGGTTTAAAGATATATTTACCTTATGAGGAGTCTGATCAATTAATTTTTATGGGTCTGCTCTGGAAACCATACCTCAGATATTATAGCTTCTGTTCTTTGTGCCAACACTAAGTCTTTTATTTTCTTATACCTGGGAGCTCTGAGAGCACAACTTGACTTAAAGTTTCAGGAAGTCCATGAAGACTGAAGGTGCTAGAAGGGCTGAGAGGGGAAGTTAAAGGATGTTTTAAAGAGAGAAGGTAAATGCATTTTTAGAAGTGTCTGCTTTGGCAGTATATTGTTTGATGCTATTCTTACACAAAGTCTGACTTGTGTCAAAAGTTTAACTGAATCACAATGCATTAGACTTGCATTGTGTTACTATCCTACTCCTATGACTTTTATAATATGTTGGATTTTTTCCCCCAGTAGAAACAAATGAGTTCACAACTCTCCACTTTGCTATGAAAAAGAATGTACTAAAATAACTTTATTTTACTGGATCCACTGATAAATCTTCTCTGTAGAAATAATTCTTCCTCTTTCAAACCAGAAACTTATTAAAATTTATTACGTAGTGTATTAAAACTAAAATTTCTATGGTGTGACACCAAATCATGTCCAAGTTTATTTTTCAAGCAAAAGATACATGTACAAACACCGTAGTTTACGAATTAACTCTGTCTTACCTAGACTTTACAACATATATTGTCTTATATACTAGAAAATACAAAACTGACATGGTATTACAATAAATACTGTCTTGGCCACAAACGAGACAGTACAACCCTGGATTACTTGCTTGGTTTTTGTGTTAAGGCTCTTCTAGGTTTCTGTACTGATACATTTTTTTCGTTTGACACTTTCTAATTTACTCTTGAAATATAAATCTTAAAAGGGAATGCCATGCATACTGGGCCACTGCAGAAATATTCACAGACTTTTGTAATTAATAGATTTAATCCTCTTTAATCGAGTTTGCTATTTTACACATATATCTCTTGAATTTTATAACAACATGGCAAGATGCTAATCCTTTCTTTCTTGTCTCTTTTAAGATCTACTGTGTAAGTCTTCCAAATAAAACCTGTATCGTATCATTATTGCAAATAAAGCAGTAAATGAGGACATTGGGAATGAAGAAGATACATATTGACATAGTATTTTAAACTAAGCAGCAAGCATCAGCTGAATTTTGGAATTATTAGGTCTTATACTTTTCATAACAAACAAGAATTCCACTAAAATTCTCAATTTTGGGAACCATTATGAATAAAAAAGTAAATGCATTTTATTATATTTTGAATTTTTACAGTAAGGTAATTTTAAAAGAATTTAAAAATGTAAGAAAGCATAAGAGTAACAGGATCATATTTTTCTGAGCTTAACCTGTGACATTTCCCTGTAGATTTTTTTTTTCTTTTTCTCTTAATGTAACATTTTAATTAACTCATATCTTCTCTATGTAAAATTGAAGGGCAAGTTAAAAAAAAAAATAACTGTAATGTAGTATTTTACAGCAGAAGAGTACAGGCCTCTTAACACTGAATGTGAACTCCGGAAAGAGGTGCTGCCCAGGGTCCCAAGCCAGCCTGGGCCGGCTCTGCCGCTCTGGAGATGCAGCAGTTGCCTTCACGTCATCGCACTAAGAAATACATTTTCTCGTGAATATCTTAGTGAAGCACTTCTACTTATGGGAATTTTCCGTAGAAAAAAATTCAAAACAAATGATTCCTCTTTGAAAGCCAATTTGCTTTCCACAAGGCTATCCCAATGATAACAAGGAAACCTGAAATTATGTGAATAAGTAGCTATTAAAATTATTATTTAATTTTAATGGGTCATTTTTCTTCATTTTCTTTTGTTCTGGAAATGCCACTGTGTTTGGTAAAACTGGTAAATGACAGTTTATTTCGGGAATGATTACCATTGCCCTAAACTGTAACAACATTGATTTGTTTTGCCAGTTTCGTGTTTAAAATAGTTAAATAAATCAGTATGTGTGTGTGTGTGTGTGTGTGTGTGTGTATTGTATTTAAGAGTGTAAATCCTCCAGGTTTGTTCTTCTTCACTTTATTTTGGCTATTCTTTTTTTTTTCCTGTCATTTTAGGGCCACACCTGCAGCATATGGAAATTCCCAGGCTGGGGGTTGAATTGGAGCTACAGCTACTGGCCTGAGCCACAGCCACAGCAATGCCAGATCCAAGCTGAGTCTGTAGCCTACACCACAGCGCATAGCAAGGCTGGATTTTTAACTCCCTGAGTGAGGCCACGGATTAAACCCTCATCCTCATGGATACTAGTTGGATTCATTTCTGCTGCGCTGCAATGGTAACTCCTGTTTTGACTATTCTTGACCCTTTATGTTTTTATATGTATTCTAGAATCAGCGTAACAAATTCTGGAAAATAAATGCCCCATGACTATTAAAACAGTGAATGTTCTAGTCCATAATTAGAATGCATCTCTCCATTTACATAGGTCCAGTTTCCTTTACATCAATGCTACTTTCTTGTTTTCAATGCAGGGACCTCATATTTCTTCTTGGATCTATTCCTATATGGTTGCTTTTCAATGCTATTGTACATGGTATTATTTTAAAAATCTCATTTCTATTTAGTTTTGATACACAAAATTATAATCGATTTTTGCCTGCATATGTGCACAAATGATGCTGTACCTGGTAACCAGCGACCTTTCTGAATTCATTACGTCTCAGCTCTGCTTCCACCACAGGACCTGGCATGGGGTGTTTAATTAAAATAGACTTATTTACATTTATAATGCAGCGCTGCTCAGCTCCCACATTATGAGTGGACATCGTGAGGGTCTCCATCCAAGAGCCTCATTGACAGAGAAGATTATCGTAGTAGGATTCAACCTTGGCTCTCGTGCGGCCACTGAAAAAAGGGAGATGCTTTAAAGTGATCTGTGCCTTTGCTGACTTCCTCTAGGACTCTATTGATTCAGAAACACAACTGAACCACACTATCCCAGAGGTTACAATAAGTTGCCTGGCAGACATCTAGCCTCCCCAATCTGTTCCTGCCGAGCCCTGACCAAGCCTTTAATTGTGTCGGCTCCAAATTCCCAAACGCTTGCCTCTGATGAAGTACCAGGACTCCACATCAATCTATTCCAACTTAGTTTCAGCCCATTGTGTTTAGCAACGAGCAAACACACAAGGGCTCTTCATGAGAATGAGCCAACATCTTTCATGTACCGGATCTATCTATTTCTTGGCCTACTCACAAGTCCATTAACATACAAAATAAGCAATTCGTTTATATTCCATGGTTCCTCTTATAAAACAACACATTTTGAAAAGGAAATGTGTTTTATATTTCACATCAAAAATGAGATATTTTTTGGCCTCAACCAATACATGAAGAATTCCTAGGGCCAGGGATCCAACCTGAGCTACAGCAGTGACAACACTGGATTCTTAACCAGCTACACCACCAGGGAACTCCCCAAAGTGAGATTTTTAACTGTGTAAAAACCATTGTCCCTTGGAATATGAATTAGATGAAAATAATTATCTTTTATTTCTTGAAATATAATCCTATAAGATCTGAAGTTTCTCTTAATGAAGAGATTATGCCTCCCTTATTGGTGTGATAAGATATGTATAATTAAATGTGGGTCATTGTGACTTTCTGAGGGAAAGGGACACATCAAGTGAGGAGCTAGGATTGTTTACTGCTTTCAAGCACCTACCTGTCTAAGTTTCCTATAATCAACTTCACTATTAACCAAAGAACCTTATCCAAATATAAATGCTTTGAATTTGAAATCACTTTAAATATAGGAAGAAAGGGGAGTTAATGAAACTCTTGTTTAAAAACATGGCTACACTTCACTACTTCTCTGCTGATACCTCATTATTTTCTGCTGGTGGAACAAGGACAGATTAAACTCTATCCTTTTTTTGTACCTAAGCCTGTAGAATGCACTGGATGGACTTTTTTTCTGTACAGCCACAAAATCCAGGTCTTCCATTTAAATATGAAAAGATGAAGTTTTAATGATTTGAATGCATTATGATGAAAATATAAAATTCAGTCATTTCAGTTTTGAGTGCATGTTCAAATAAATTTTCATTGTAAACTTACAGAAAAATTGCAATTTTCTTTTTAGTGTCCTTCACTCAGATGGACAAAAATGTATTTTGAAACTTAATTTAGTCTGTCTTCCCTTTGTCCTAATGTATTTTTCTAGACATATGCACTTCTGCTCCACAGGTAAAAGTAAACACTTATCTTTCATGTCCGTCAGCCCTCACCCAACACACACACACACACACACAATGATGTTGTTGTTTTGTTGTCATTTTTTATCCTTTCACACACGTTTGGAGACTGACAGATTCGAAAGCCTTGGTTTTCGTTTTCAAGAGCAAAACATTTTAGAAGAAAAAAGGGTTTTGTGCTCTAGAAACCTTGTTATATAACATCAAGAACAGAAGCCTGAAGGAGTTAGTGATAAATCCACAAACATTAGATTCAAGACAAACATGAAGTTACTCTTTTCCTACACGACAGACAAGAACATTTGGGGATGGAAAAAGAAGATTCATATCTAGGCAAGAAGAGACAGAAGAGACCAATGTTTTAAGGTCTTATTTTTTTAGAGCAACTTTAGATTTACAGCAAAATTAAGAGGATGATAGATTTTCCACATGACCTTCTCCCCCAAACATACACAGCCTTCCTCATTTGCGACACCTCCCCACCAGAATGATAGTTTGTTACAACTGATGAAGCTACATCCACCAATTATAAACACCCGGAGACAAGAGTTATGTTAAAGCTCACTTTTGTACATTCTATGGGTTTGGACAAACAGACGAAAATGTTCATCCATCAATATGATATCATATGGAATGTTTTCACTGCCCTAAAATCCTCTTTCCTCCATCTGCTCATCTGTCTCCCCTCTCCCTTCAACCTCTGACACCACTCTTTTTAATTGTCTCCATAGTTTTGTCTTTTCCAGAATATCACAGAGTTGGAAACATAGAGTTCACAGCCTTTTCAAGTTGACTTTTTCATGTCGTAAGTAATATGCTTTTAAAATCCTCCATATTTTTATGCCTTGATAGATCACTTATTTTACAGTGGATAATATTCCATTGTTTGATATATAATAGTTTATCCACTTGCTTACTGAAGCACATTTTGGTTGCTTCCAAGTTTTGGCAAATATGAATAATGAAGCTATAAACCTCCATATGCAGGTTTCTGTGTGGACATAAGTTTGATTGCTGCATGATATAGTGAGAGCATGTTTAGCATTGTGAGAAACAGCCAAGCTGGCCCCTGAAAGGATGATGCTTGTTTTTAAGAAAGGGTCCGATGTCCTTTTTCTCCTCGATTCAAAACCTGAAGGCATGTGGTGAGATCGTATAAGAGAACACCAAACAATTTTAAACAGACTACCAAACCAGAGTTGAACACTTTCTTTCTTGGATACAGTCTTTGAGGGTTGCGAACCCCTTAGACAACTTGTAAATAGAAAGGCCCAGAACGACCGATGGCCTGGAGGCAGATCAACAGAAGAGGGCTTTGATGCCTGGTCCGTACACAAGACCAAGGACGCCAGAGTCACCATAGGATACATTGATGCAGGGAAAGGTGGTCAGTTTGCAATGTCCTAGATCTAGATGAGGAGATGGAGTAGAGACCATAGCTACTGATGAGAAGCTGTAGCAAGACCACCCACATTAGGAGTGGGCACACCCGCAAATCACTGAGGGACAGAAGAAGTCCTGCACAAGGAGCATCAAAGGACAAAGTATCACCAACCAGAAAGCCTCTAAATGGAACCCGAATGATACAAAACTCTTCCTCAATCTTGACCTTAAAGCAATTACTCTTAAGGGCAGAGAAAGAAAGATGGAGAGAGCTGAAGTCATACACTTGACCAATGACCTAAGGAGACGAAGTTTAAAGCCGTGTATGAATAAGGAGTCTAAAATTAGTGAGGTTATTGGGAACTGACAGGCAAGTTAACTTACAGGGAAATAATTGAAAAACCTTTCTAGAATATTTTCAACAGGCTATTATTTAGATCAGTTTTAGGTTTAGATAAAAATTTCACAGCAAGCACAGAATTTCCCATACGGCCCTCCCCAACACACACACACACACACACACACACACAGATTTTCTGCTATTCTTAACTTCTTCCATTAGTGTGGTACATTTGTTTTATGTGATAAACCAGGGTTGATATATTCTTGTTATCTGAAGTCCACAGTTTACATTTGTGTCCACTCTTTGTGTTATACAGTTTTATGGGTTTTGATAAATGCCTAATATCATAAATCTAACATGACAGTATCACACAGAATAGTTTCATGGCCCTAAAAATGCCATGTGCTCCATCTATTTTCCCTTCTCCCATTTCCCTGAAACTGTGACAACTACTGATAATTTTACTGTCTTTATAGTTCTGCCATGGTCAGAATGTCATACAGTTGGAGTGATACAGTATCTACTTCCTTCCTATTGACTTCTGTCACTTATTAATATACCCTAATTTTAGAATAGTAAATAAACACTTACATGTAAAATTGATTCTGCTATACAGGTGTTTTAGAGTATTTAAAAGGTGATGCCATTATCAGAGGAAAGGAGAAGCTAATAACATAACAGAGAAGAACAAACCTGACTCCATACTGGATCTATTCCTTTAGCTCTAGCCCTTGTGCTCTGCGGCCTGTGCTTAGTCATGCTGATTCTGCACATTGGTAAAAGAATGTTGCCTAGAGCCTGAAATAGACAGGATCACCTGTTCTCAAGGCTCTGACCTTTAAAGGTCGAGCACTTTTCTATTGTATAGAGATGAAAAATCCCAGGGCAGAGAATGACATTTGCCTCGTCAGAGGTCTCTGGGAACACGGTGACCACACCCACATGGACAGCAACAAGAACAAAGGATTCTGGCACCAAGACGTTTTCAAAAAAGCCAAACCTCCTCCACTTTTAGTGTAAAAGAAGCCTAACTCGGGTAAGATGGTTTTGGGGACACTACTACCCCATCTTCTCCGTCTGAATAACCCTAACCCTAACCCCGTTTGCTATTCCTCCCCACAATGACTCCTCCCTACACTTTCTGGCCTGTCGTGCGGTGCGGTGAGCAGTACAGGTTCAGAGTCAGTAACAAGAATAGGGCAGAATATTATCCATAACACATGCCTATGGGAAATAAACAGACGCATTCATATATGGAACACGGGTCTTGTGCATGTGGAACCTAGTTTATGTATATAGATGCAGCTCTAACAGATGGCTTTCGAAAAATGGTCACCATTCAGCCAGAACTATAACCGGACACTTGAATCATAGAGCTAAAAAGACGGGAACCCAGGAGCTTATGTGATTTATCCAAGTTCATAGATGCAGAGTTTGTAATGAGAGAAGACTGAAGATTCCTATCGCTGATTCCAATAAACTTTCTAGGAGTTTTCATGGCTAAGCCCATATCTTGTCACTATCTGTGCTATTCCATGAGGTGCTGGTTGGGGAAAATGCTACACAAGCCCTGACCCTCTTCTGCACAGTCCATTTGTTAGGCTTTGCTAGTTTCAGACACACGGAAAACCATATCAAGATTTATTTTCTTATTAAGTCAAGGTGAAGAGAGCTGATCGCCTGAGTCATGTGTGATTAAATTCCAGTTGTTGATGGAGTCTGTTGGGGATGTGTTTGTGGTGAAGAAGATGTAAACATCAGACCCTTCTGTATCCTGTGTTCATGACCTCTAGGGGGAGCCACATGGCCCATGTTGCAGAAGAATGTCTCCATTTAAAATGCTTGTTCCTTCCCTATGGCCAATTGCTATAATTGTGCTTTGATTTTTTTTTTTTTTTTTTTTTGGCTGCCCCTTAGCATGCAGAAGTTCCCGGGCCACCAGGGATCTCCACCAATTGCTAAAATCATAAACATTTCCTATGCCCTAGTTATTCTTCTTTATTTTATTATATATAAAGTACTTAAAAATACGAATATGCCAATGGCGTCCAACCAGATTTAATCCCCCAGTCTTCACTGCTCAGGCTTTTCATTTGGAGGATTTGGTTCTATGTGTGATGAAAAAGTGTTTTTGATTATTTTAGGGTTTGTTCACTGTGAAGCCAATTGTTGCCACTTTTTTCTTCCTCTAACTCCCCCCTTCCCAGAATCCATCACCATTTGTGGGTTTTTTCCTGCCTGATCTTTCATTTTCTCCAGCATGTATGGTGATCTTCTTCCTCCTTGCCACACACTGCCCCTGGTATCTGAATATGTCACCCCTCCCTCAATTTTTTTAATTCAACTTATATTTATTGTGCTTCTGCTCTGTGTGAAGCTCTGTTCTTGTTACTGAAATTATGGAGGTGAGAAAGATCAGCCAAAAAACTCGGTCCTTGAGGAACTGAGTTGATAGGGTAGACACAATCAAAAAAGACAAAATAAGACAATAAAAAGTGTTAAATAGGACTTGCCACCGTGACTCAGTGGAAACGAATCTGACTAGTATCCATGAGGTCGCAGGTTCGATCCCTGGCCTCACTCCATGGGTTAAGGATCCGGCAACGCTGTGGTGTCAGACACAGACACGGCTGGGATCTGGCTTTGCGGTGGCTCTGGTGTAGGCTGGCGGCTACAGCTCCAATTCGACCCCTAGCCTGGGAACCTCCATGTGCCACAGGTGCGGCCCTAAAAAGACAAAAAAAAAGTGTTAAATAGAAAGAACGTAAGTGTTTTATAGTTTATTAGAAGGTGATAAGTGCTATGGGAGAAATCAAGTCAGGAAAGGAAGTAAGAAGTTCCACCTGGTTTGGGGAACTTGGCACAACTATACATAGAATAGTGGGTGAAGATTACTGTGAAAGTAGCACTTGAGGAAAGACAAAGATGTAAATGAGTGAGGCGCTGAGTCCTCGGAAAGCTAGCCGGACTGTTGTTGATGAGGAAGGATGGAGGACAAAATTCCTGTATTTGATGATGCCTGCGCTGCTAAAGAAACCTCAAGGAGGCCAGTATAACGTGAGCAGAGTGAGTGGGGAGAAAAACTAATAGGAGAAAAAAAACCAGGAGGTTACCTGAAACTTAAACCATCGTGGACTTTGCATGACTTTTGAGTAAGATTAAGAGCTGATGGAAAGTCTTGATCTGAGGAGTGATGTGACTTGATGTAGACCCTTAGAGGAATATTCTGGCTGCTGGATTGAAGGTGGGCATTAAGAAAAGGCAAAAGCAAACATATTATGCTCCGTTAGAGGCACTTGCTATACTACAGTCAAAGATTATGCTGGCTAGGACCAGGCAAGCATCAGGAAAGGGTGAGCGTGGATTCTGTATCACTTCTGGAGATAGGATATACTGATACTCAACAGCATGCATAGACTAATACGTTCCCTGCTCTGGAGCAGCACTAAGAGCCACGTAATTGCACTGGCAGGACTCCATGCTCAGTCGGGTGGCTATCAACAACATTTTGCCAATACATTCATGCAAGATTTGAAAAGGAGAAAAAAAGAAGCTGTCAGCCATTATGGCTCTCCCAAACCAGCTTGTGCATATGTGACTAAATATATGGGAGGTTTGCAAATTCCCTGGCTGAAAACTTGAGAATCACTGGTTTTAATGCTACAGGCAGCCAAGACCATTGGAACTGGCCTCTCTGCAGCTTGAGTGTTCCTGGATTTCAAGAGATCTACCAGTACATTTTTGTGATTGGCAGTGATGGCATTTGTTGTTGTTATCTTTTGCCTCTTTGGTGTGATTTTATTTCCCCAGCATGTTCAGCAGTCAAGTGGCTTGATGTGCTGTGCACGTACCATTAATGACCGCTGGCAAATTATGAGCGATGACACTGGGTGTTTACTACTGACCACATTCTCAACTGTATTTGGATTTTGCTCTAAGGACTTGAAATGCATGACTAAAGCATAGACAGATTTCAGACAGCGACAGAGCAGGATCATATTTGCATTCTAGATCATTAAACATAGCAGTGGGTGAAGGATGGACTGAAGAGTAACAGCAGTTCAAAAGTGATTATCATAATCTCGTGAGATTACATAGGTGAGAAATGAGAACTCAGACTAAGGAAGAAAAGCGCATCGTTATTTGGTGAGACAGAGAAACTAGGCGGAGTAGTAACTTTAGTATAGCAGACCTGGAGTTGTGTTTTCACACCACTGAGAATGTGTGTAAGACCTCCAGTGGGGTTAGTGATCAATAGCGCAGACTCTTGGGATCAGAGAACAAAGTCTCCCTCCATCATTTCTTGGATACAAACCCTTGTGTGATCTTCCTTATACATGTTCATCCACCAGGTAGTGGATGCTTTGTGAGCATGCTCTGAGAATTCAGCGATGTGGTGGGATGATGCATGGAAGTTATTTGTACCGCATCTGGAACATCATGAGCATCAGACACATGCTGGCTGTTAATGAGATGGAGATGCTGGGAATGAATTTGATGGGATTATGCTTCAAGCCAGGAAATAAGTTATGAAATTGGATACAAGAGATTGAATTAGGATGTGGATTCGAGCTAGAGGTCTAAAATGCATGCTACGTATTCAAAATAAGGATTTTGAGCAGATCCCTCACCTCTTTGCACAACCAAGAACACGTAACGCCCAGTGGATAAGATGGATTGGTTCTTAAACAGTACTGTGGGGATGCAAAACACGTCACCTGGCTTTGGCTTACTAGCTCCATACATTAACTGAGCTCCCGAAAGAATGAGTTTAATAGCAAATCACTTTGAAATAAAATTTAGTGAACATTCACAAACACATTCCACCCACCTCCCTGTTATGGAAATCATGTTCCATTTTGCTGTACTCCCAGGATGGGACCATCATTCCTTGACGGAGCAGTTGTGACTCTCGCGTTTCTCAGGTTTACCAAAGTAAAATAATTACGTCGTCATGTGTCCCGTCAGTTTTACTTATTTAGTTATTTTTCTTTTTATGGTCACATCTGCAGCACATGGAAGGTCACTGCTAGGGGTCAAAATCGGAGCTGCAGCTGAGGCCTATGCCATAGTCATGGCAACACAGAAACTAATCACATCTGTGACCTACACCACAGCTTGTGGCAACGCCAGATCCTCGGCTCATTGAGCAAGGACAGGGATCAAACCCGCATCCTTTCGGAGACAGTGTCGAGTTCTTAACCTGCTGAGTCATAATGGGAACTCTGCCATGTCAATTTATGGACCCTGTTTTCAATATGTCGTTTCAAACAAACATTAAAAACAATATTTGTGCAAATTATACATGAGCTAAAATTATTATGAGAAAAAAAACCTCTGTATACTATTTTCTCTTAGTTCTTCCTAAATCTTTGACCATTAAAGTATCATAGTCAAAGAACACAGAAATTGTAGAAGAGTGTTTTTTAATAATCAGTCTTTGTATGACCTTTTTCAAATTTCCCTAAGGTAGTATGCTCATCTATTTCTAAATTAAGTTTTCCTATGTTGCATCTTTAATTATGAGTGGAATTTGAATTTTTTATTTCTTATAATATCTTTCTGTATTTTAATCAGATACATCACAATTTGAGGTGTGTAATGACCCAGAGCTACTTAAAAATAAAGCAGTATAGTAATGCACATATAATAAGGAGAGATTATAATAGCTTAAAATAGATTTAGCAGAGTCATGTTTCAAAAATCAAATTAGTAGTGTATCTATGCATGCTCAGTTGGAAAAGAGAAAGTAAGGAAGAATTTATAATCTGATGCAAGTAACCTATTTCTTTTATGAACTTATTTTCACATTGGACCCTGTTAAATGTCTCCAGTACAATAAATACTGAAAAAAGTTAGACCAATAACCATACCAGATAAGGAAATTTGATGAAATAATTATATAAAATGTTTCCATAAGAATAAGAGCAGAGAAATATAATTTATATTCTTGAAAAACCAAAATGCTGAAGAAAAACATCTTTTATTTTGCCACAAAGTGCAAAATAGCTTACACAAAGCATGGTATTTTATTTCCTTCCTAGCTACATAGGATGAAAGTTTCACAAGCTTTATGTCAATCTGACTGGGCCACAGGGGTCAGATATTTGGTCAGGCCTCACCCTAGATATTCTTGGGACTGTTATTGGATGAGATTAGCATTTAAATTGGAAGACTTTGACGAGATTAGCATTTAAATTGGAGGACCTTGACAAAGCGATTATGCCCCATAAATGGGTGGGCCTCACCCAATCAGTTGAAAGCCTTAATACAACAAAGACTGACATTTGATCCTCTATTTTTTTTTGTATGCATGGCCTTTTTATCTTTATTTGATCCTCTAATTAACACATAGACAGTGGTGTGTACGTGTGTGTGTGGCTAGAAGAGAAAGCGACTTAGACAAGACATCTCTGAGCAGGTTACATTTGATAAGAAGCAAGCTGTGGAAGGCATGGACAGATATTTACAATCTGAGAGCACAAAAAAAGTACCATAGATCTAATCCAGGAATGAAATAAGTATGTCCAAGCAACAGAAAGTCGATGGGAGGCAGAGAACCAAAGGAGCGTGTGAGTGATGGGCGGTGATGCGAGAGAGAGAGGCGCACAGAGACCAGACCATACACAAAAACAGCAGATCCCTGTTTTGATTTTTAAACAAAATGGAACAGAGCCACATCCATTTGTTATGTATTTTCTGTACATGCTTTCCTGATGCAAGAACACTGTTGAGCAGTGGAGACAAACATCTTAGGACATGCAATGCACAAAATATTTACTGTTTTTTTTTTTTTTATGAGAAAGCCAATCTCTGATATAGAGCATCAATATTGTTGATACATAGTTAGTTGCATGTCAATTAAACAGAATAATATGCAAGTGAAATTGGATCTCTCAGTGTTATACCACATTTCTAAAGTATATTTTCTTCAGTGATAACACGGGATTTTTAATACCTTAAGGGAAATTACTTAATGGCTGTATTTGGCAATACAATTACAGTATTTGTTAACTAGATGATAAATATAAAACATTCCAGTGAATATATTTGGTGCTAATTCACAGATTCTACATATAGGAATTTTAGCTAATGATAGTTTTTGAGTAAAAGCATGAGAAACAATTTAATGTGCTCCTTACCTGATTGTCAAGGAAAACAAAAAGTAGGAGTTCCCATCGTGGCTCAGTGATTAATGAATCCAACTAGGAATCATAAGGTTGAGGGTTCAATCCCTGGCCTAGCTTAGTGGGTTAAGGATCTAGCATGGCTGTAAGCTGTGGTGTAGGTTACAGATGTGGCTTGGATCCCACATTGCTGTGGCTGTGGTGTAGGCCAGAGGCTACAGGCTCCGATTCAACCCCTAGCCTGGGAACCTCCATATGCCGTGGGAGTGGCCCTAGAAAACTGAAAAAAAAAAAAAAAGTAAACAATAAATTTAGAATATTTTTAGAGATTAGTATGTCTCTTTCATTTTTCAACTATGTTTCTACTTATTTAAAATGCATGCAGGAGTTTCCTGGTGGCCTAGCAGTTAAGGATCCAGCATTGTCACTGGCATAGGTTCAATCCCTGACCTGTGAACTTTTGCATGCTGTAGGCATGGCCAAAAAAATTTTTTTAATAAAATAAAATAAAATGCATAATAGGATATAATATTAGGCGGTAGATGTGATTTTTAAGCATGCACTTTAAATCTTGAACTATCAACAGAAAATTCCTTAGGAAGTAAAATTGGAACATATATATTGAATGAATTTATTGTTTAATTTTAATGACTTTAAACATTTTTTTCATAGAGATAATTAAATATAAAAGTGCATTTGAAGCTATGAAGATTTAATACTATTTTGATTAGCTATCTCAATCAAAGAATACATTTTGCTTTAAAAATTCAAAAATGACACTTCCCCCTAATGATTTTAGCCAACTCAGTGGCATTAACATTTTTTCATTCAATTGAAAATAATGCAAGACAATGCAAGGCAGAAACCCTGCCAAGTTCCAAATGGCTTTACACTTAGAACACAGATAAGCTTGTCTACTCAGAATGAAATATTTTTCTTTGTGCAGATTACATTTCAATGCATCAATGCATCTCTCGATAAGATAGTTCATTTTGCGTTCTGCCCATCCTATGCTTAATGTCCGTTTCTCAACTTCATTAACAACCACTCCAAAGAAAACAGTCACCTTTAGAATACATTACAGAGACGTGCCTGATTCTTCTCCAGGTGACAGAGATTTTCAAGTGGCAATGACGGCTGAAAGAATCACCATCAGTGGAAGGACACGCCTGGCACTGGGTGGTTCTGCTGTAAGAGGCACATTTCTCTCCATGGCCTCGGGGTGCCGCCAGCTGGGTTTATTGCTGGACACAAAGGGTCCCACACTGTGTGAGTTCGGGCACGATTTTCTAATCTTTCTGTGTCCTTTTACTCATCTCTAAAATGGGGAAAAATCAGTATCTCTGTTTGTGTGAATTATAAATGAGCCAACACATGCAACCCACTCAGAAGGTTGTCAGACATATAATTAAATTTTAATGCTATTATTTTGTTAATAAAGATTGTTCACCACCTCTTTATCCATTCTCAAACTGCCTGATTTATTTTCTTTTCCATATTATTTTTATTTACTCTGAGAATATTTGTTATTTTACATGTGATCTTGGTTCCCTACAGATTCAAATTCTGAAAATTTATCATAAGGATAAATGCATTTCTGAAATCAAATAGGGGGACACCTAGAGTCTGTATCTCTCGTTGCTGGCTGGGAATATATAAATATTTGTAAGACATAGAAATGTGTATCTTCAACTCTTCTTAACGAATAATCCACGGTTTTAAAGGAACAACCATGTAAAGCAGATTTGGGCTACCAATTTTGCCAGTGGAAATCAAAACTATTTCGCTTTTTTCAAAAAGCTTTAAAAAAGGAAGGCTAAGATTACTCATATTATTCTTACTCAAGAGTAACATAAAACGTTTACACCAGGGTACAGAGAGAGTTGCAAGAGAGATTCAGCTGCAGGAGAGGTTTGGATGAACTTGTGAAAATAATTAGTAATGCATGAAAACTTAATTTTCTGAATTCCATAGAGGTGTGTTTTCTATTTATATCTCTTTTATAAAAACTGGTGTGTATGTATGTGCATATATATACATACATACGTGTGTGTGTGTGTGTGTGTGTGTGTATTCTCAAACAAAACTAAGACTGAAAGTATATAGGAACAAGTTTTTATTAGTTTTACAAATAAAACTAGGGAGATCCTTGGTATAAAGACATTCTTTGAAATCAGGTTAATAAGGAATTTTTATACCTTTTAACTTCAACCAGAGGTGGTATTCATTGCTACTGAGACATTAAATTACTTTCTCCTTTTGCAACTCTCTCGTCTCCAGTACTTTCATTTTTCCTAAATACCAATCCCCAGTTCCACTGCTGGTCTGCACTTGGGTTGCCAATTCCTGCCTCATGGCCTGTAAGCTGTTTTCACGGAGTAGGTTGGTAATAATCACCTTTTTATCCCAGAAATCACAGTTCCACATTGTCTTGTTTTACAATGTCTGTAATAACTACTTTTACAATTTTCTAGTTTTTAAGGTATAAAGTAAATCTGGTTACTGTTACTCCACTTTATTCATCAGTGAAAGACTGCAATTCTTTTGTCTCATCAGCAAATGTAATTGGATGTCATTTTTTTTTTCTTTTTGCTTTTTAGGGCCTTACCCATGGTATATGGAGGTCCCCAGGCTAGGGGTCGAATCAGAGCTACAGCTGCTGTCCGACAGCACAGCCACAACACCAGGTCTGAGCCATGTCTTCAACCTACACCACAGCTCAGGGCAACACTGGATCCTTAACCCACTGAGTGAGGCCAGGGATCAAACCCTCATCCTCGTGGATCCTAGTCGGGTTCGTTAACCACTGAGTCATGAAGGGAACTCTCTGTATGTTAATATTTCAGCCAATCTGGGAATCTCTTTTAATAATTGGTTTGTATAGTCTATAATTACTATGGTTATTGAAATATCTGATTGATATGTTGATATTTAGTTTCATTTATCATGATTTCTATTTACTCTTTTTCTAAATTGTATTTCCCTTACTTTTTGATCATTATACATTCTCTAGGATTTAGGGAGTGCCTTTAAATTTTGGCATAGATACATGCTTTAGCAAAGTCTAAAGCTGATAAATATATTTTCGCTCATGTGATAAAGCTAAACATTTCTTTGAGTCTGACTTGTTATTTATATTTAAGATTTTAGGTCCAATTTGTTTTAACTTTATTTAAGACCCAATGTCCTTTCAGACCTATCAATCTATTACTAGTAAATACTAATATTTTGTCCTGCTTTTCATACATTTCTTCTGAGATTAATTTTCTCCTATCAAACTTCTCCTCTAGTGTTTCTTTCAAGAACGTTTTATTAGCAGTATATTTTGTCATGCATTTATTGAATATTTAAACTTAACTATTTATTTCTTTAATATTTTTTCCTACCTATTTTCCATCTCTACTTCTATGCTTGTTATGGAACAATTCATATAAATTTGTCTTCCATTCCAAAATTTCCATCTTCAGATTTCTACTTTTCTATTTCATCACCTATTGTTGTTTCTCATAATTCTAGCACATTTTTTGGGGGAAAAATTTCCTAGTCTATTTTCATATCATCCTGTGCATTTACTTTTATTTTTTTTATCTCGCCTTCCTCTACTTATTTTAAATTTTTTTTTTTTTTTTTTGGTCTTTCTGCCTTTTCTAGAGCTGCTCCTGCGGCATATGGAGGTTCCCAGGCTAGGGGTCCAATCGGAGCTACAGCTGCCAGCCTACATCAGAGCCACAGCAAAGCCAGATCTGAGCTGTGCTTGTGACCTACACCACAGCTCACGGCAACGCCGGATCCTGAACCCACTGAGCAAGGCCAGGGATCGAACCTGCAACCTCATGGTTCCTAGTCAGATTCATTAACCACTAAGCCATGACAGGAACTCCAAAAGATGATTTTTTTTTATATCCTTCAGATTATGCTTTTTACTAGAGTTGCCAGTTATTCCACTCACTTTGCAGAGATTTCTTGAAGTTTCCAGTTCTTGAAGATTTCTTGTGTTTTCTTTAAAGCTTGAATATGTTTTCTAAGATTATGTGTTTTGAGGTGGTAGCTGTTGTAGATGATTCTGCTATGTTTATGCGATTCACATGTAAAAGGGCTCATTTTATATTATTCTGACTTAATCCTTGTAGTCCATCTTCTCTCTTTCTCCCACATTGCCTCTCTCATCTTTCATTTTCAATGTAAGAACGTTAATGAATATTCATCTTGAATGCTGCAAATTTGGAGCGTATTTTTGAAAAGTCATTCTAAAATAAATAAAATAAGGACATCTTAACCCATAGGAAATATTTGTATACTATGAATATATACCAGATTGCAATGCTCTGCTGAAAGGATCTCCTGATAGAATAGCAGCTATCCATTGACTGCAAATCATCTAACATTCCCTAGCTTATATGACGGTGGATGAAAATTTCATCTAACAGAACTTAAGCACGTAAAAATTCATAATTTTTAAATACAGGAGCTCTCGTCCTTGAAGCTTTGGCATGTACTGTTAACTTTAGTTTGGAAATTAGATAACCGAGGGTCGAGGAAGAATACTTAAATATGGAGAAACGGTGTCCTCTTGTGTGTAATAGGTTGGTTCTTCATGTGTGTAATTGCCTGGGTTGGGGTCAGTAGGAGAAGAAGATAAAAGCAGAGGTGTGAGAGATGGATGCATTTACATACACTCTATTTTCACTTACTTTTCTCTGGAGTTAGAACTTACTGAAATAGTTTTTGAATTTCTAGAAGAAAAAATACTAGTAGAAAAGCAAATACACAGAAAAAAGACAATAACGTAGTCTGTAAAAAAATAAGTTTATGTTACTTTAAAATAATAATTTAGATACAGTTGTGTTCCATATAATTTAAAAATTTTACACTTCTTGTGGTACTGAAATTCCACCAGTAAACCTGTCACTTACATGCTCTATGTCCTTGTAATATCTTTGTCCCATGGTATCCACTTCATGTAATCTTTGTCTAAGGGTCAAAAGGTCTTATTAAGGTCTCGTGAGCTCTGAAAGGTTCTGTTTCTTTTCCTCTTTTTGTTCAGCTATCATCCTCAGTTTCTTTTTAGTTGAGAACTAATTTTTCTGTTGTCTTTTTTTTTAATGATCTATTTCCTCACATCTCAACTCCCATTTATATTAAACTATAGTCACTTGTATTAGATGATTAATCTTTAAAAGATGGTATTTTAATCAGGTTGGCATATTGAGATTATGAATGAAAATAGCAAGGAGTGAGCTCAAGTAGCCACATGAGGTTTAAATACAGGGATTAATGTTGACTCCATGGATAAAAGACAAATGTACCTGTTATACCCTATACCTATAAAAATGCAGCTCAAACTCTTTTGTCAGGTAGGAGGCATTAAGAAAATTGGTAACCCTTTGAAATAATTGGGCAATTAATCATTGCTGAAATCACTGTTGAAATCTCCAAAGAACTAGTTATGACATGCACATTAATACCAAATGAGTTCATCAGGATGAATGCTGTGACAATAAATACCAGAGGAAATTAATAATGATCAGCTATTATTTTAAAGCCATGCTACATAAGTCAAATATTTTATCTTGAAATGTAAGCACTTTTAGGGTATATGCTACATACATTTTTTTCTTAAGTGCGTTTTTACTCAGCTTAATCATTTTATTTTAATACATTTAGTTCATAAAGACATATTACTAGATCACATAATTTATTCCTTTCCACCTGGTGAGACGTGATGAGGACATTTGACAAACAATGTGATTCAATTTTAGGTAAGGGCATTTTGATTTTTTTTAAATCAATTCATTAATTAAATAATTAATTTTGGGGGCTGTGCTTGCAGCGTGCAAAATATCCTGGGCTAGGGATCAAACCCCCACCACAACTGTGACCTGAGCCATAAAGGTGACAACACAGGACCCTTAACCCACCAGGCCACCAGGGAACTCTGAAATTAATTTAACTAATACGAATTTCTTCACTACAAGCAGAGAATTGTATCATTTTTTTTTTCTTGGAATGGCATTCTTCTCAAATTAAGGAAATTTCTGTAACTAGCAGCATTAAAACTTCCCAAGGCCATGTGCATGGCTACTCTAAGTACATGCTTTTTCTAGGGCAAAACCCTCAGTCCACTTTAGCAGGGCATTATCACAAGTCAAATCTGTACCAATATTGGGAAACCTCAATAAATCAACATTAATGTTAAGCAAACTGGTTTCATAGGCCAATGACAATTTTGAATTATTGAATTATTGTTTCTTTGTCACCCCTCTTGGAGAAGAATAATACTCAAGTGATGAAGTGAATACTCGAGCAAGGTAACCCCTCACCTCTGACCTGTCCATTTAAGTACTGCTTCCTCCTAAATTCTCTGATCGTCCTTGAACTTATTCTCTTGGTTGTGTACTGTGATTGCAACTTATTTTGAGGAGTTCTTGGACTTGCTTCATGGGAACTGTCTGCTCACACAGTATACCATAAATGATGTTATTTTACTATTTAATTCTTAGTTTAAACAAGTGCTGAACTTCACCAAGCCCTTTATACCATATAGGAAAAAAAAAATCAATAAGTATGCTCATTATTCTTTTTACACGGAATGGCAATCCTTAACCCCGTAATTTTCAAGTCTGTGCTTCCTCTTCAGTGTGGAGCTTCTCAAGGGTGTCACACGTCATTAACAGAACACTCTTTTCTGCTTCTTGCACAGATAAGAGTGACTTGGGGTGGGGGAGGCTCTGGTCTTTCTTCCCTCTTTCCTGGCCCTGGCTAAATTATTACTGTGCAGCTTTTAACAGCTTAGCTAGACTTGCCTTCTGATAAAACTTAATTGCATCCACTAAGAACACCAGTATTTGTCCAATAAAATGGTCATTGGCTCACAGACTGGTCTTCTTGGGGCTTCTCTGTGTTTACTCACAGTCTTGACACCACTGTCACTAAGTCCCACCCAATGCTTTTGCTTTTCCCTCCACTTCCAAACAAAAGAGAAATCTACCCCCTTGTGGGAGACATTGGAAATGACACATAGAGAGGAGCGGTAGACACACACTAATCTCTTTTCCTCGCTGACAGCCACACCTCCCACTCCCAGCTTAAACTGAGCCACAGTGGGAGAGGATGAGCAATCTGAAATGGATCTAAGTAGCCACAGCCAGAAAGCATTTTAAAACACAACAACCTTCTCGTCCCCAAATTTTGTGACTTAGATCAGGTCGTCCAGCCAGATTCATCTTCCACCTAGGATTTTGCCTTTTGGGTGAGATTCCAGTGTTTTGTTTTGCAGTAATTGCTTCTCACTTTATGACCCTGATACTATTTTAGTTGTTTCTCTGGGTATTTCCTCAGACCATAGACAAATAAAGACACAAAATGATACTGGAAATATCAAAAGTGATCACCAGGGACATATCTTGAATTTTAGACTCAGTCACGAAATCATGCAACTTAGGAGATAAAAGCTCTATATTTATATTACCTTATGAAATCATATGATTGCATTAGCATAAATAAGAAGCAGTATATGTTTGAATAACAAAATTATAAGGTCATATCCTGTTACATATCAATCTCTGAATGTACACTAAATGATGCTTTAATTCACATAATGCATTACTTAGATGATAATTATAGAGACAGCATTGAGCCAGCAATCAATAAAGTTGTGAATAAAGAATAAATAAATTAATTGAGGTATTTTGTAGTCTATAATTGAACATGACTGTATAAGCCTTAAAAAAAAAAAAAAGTGGTTGTGCCTTTTTAAGGATGTACCTACCGTCCATGTGCCATTGCAATCTTGTGTCTACGCAGAGAGGGTTTTTTTTTTTTTTTTTTTTTGGTCTTTTAAGGGTCGAACCTGTGGCACATGGAAGTTTAGAGTTGCAGCTGCCTGCCTACTCCACAGTCACAATGACGCGGGATCCGAGTCTTGTCTTGGAACTGCACCACAGCTCATGGCAAAGCCGGATCTGAAACCCATCGAGCAAGGCCAGGGATCAGACCCACATCCTCATGGATACTAGTCAGGTTCATTTCCACTGAGCCAGGATGGGAATTCAGAGAGGAATTTTTCTTTTTTCTTTTTTTTTTTTTTGGCCATGGCTGTGGCATGCAAAAGTTCCAGGCCAGGAATCAAAGTTTTTCTTGACAAGGATTCCAACCAAGAAATTTTTTTCTCAACAAAATTATTTAAAAATAGCCTTCTGTGATCGCATTTAAAAAAGTAAAAAAAAAAAAATAGTAACTTTTGTAACACAGATACTAAAATACCAAGGATAAAAAACAAGCATGCAGGAAGTTCCCATTGCGGCTCAGGTTAAGAACTCAACTGGTCTCCATGAGGATGCACGTTCTATCCCTAGCCTCTCTCAGTGGGTTAAGGGTCTGGCATTGCCATGAGCTGTGGTGTAGGTCACAGATCCTGCTTGGATTTCCCATTGCTGTGGCTGTTGTGTAGGCCAGTAGCTGTGGCTCCGAATCAACCCCTAGTCTAGGAACTTCCATATGCCACAGGTGTACCCTGAGGGGGGAAAAAAAAAAAAAGAAAAAGAAAAAGAAAAAAGAAAAAAGCATGCATGCAGCCTAATCAAGCCACAGATAACTGTGGAAAACAAATAAAATTGACATCCAGAATTTTTCAAACTATATGAAAAATAAACAGTCCAGAATCATATTTGCTAAGATAACAATCTTTTCTCAAGTAGCAATATGGCTTCTAAAATAAGAAAGGGCAAACCCCCGTTCAAAGGAAGCGATTTGAATGCACAGAAAACAAATGGTAGACATGAACAGACATGCACTTGCCAAATAGGACAGAGTGTGGTCAGTATAAAACGTTCAGGTGAATGAACACGTGTGCATGTGTGTGTTTCATCTGAACTGGGCATAGCACATTACATTCCTCCTTTCATTTTGAAAAGCTGAATTGTCAGATCTAGGTAGCTCAGTCAGGCTGACTGATTGTAACTGGTCAATTCAATATTACATCATAATCGATACAAGATACCCCATCCCCTTTTCTTTCTCCTTTGAGCTCTGAGTGATATATATTCTCCCACGAATCTTATGTCTCACGTCTCACGCTGGCTTGGGAAAGGGCTTTGTCTGCTCCTTTGCATTTTTTAACACCTGTTAACCCGCTGGCCTGCGAGGTGTTGGTTGTACTGGGGGGGTGATGTCCTTAGGTCTGCCTCCCATGATTGGATCCAAGATGTGCTCTCCATTCTCAAATTCAGACTTCCTCTCAGACACCCTGAATATGCCTATCTTCCCTTCATATCATTTCAAAGTCCTCCAGGCTCTGAAATCTCCAAGGCTTTTCATCTCTTTCCTTGCATCGGGCTATCATCGAGGAGCCCCAGAACCCTGGAATGCTGCCATGTTGTGACTGACCCATTGGTGTTAACTGTGTGTGTATGAGTCATGCACGAGAAACTGTCATTGGTCCAAAGTAACAAAACAAAAGGCATTATTTCATAGTAGGAAACGGTAATATATCAACCACGAAGGAGTCCAAGAACAAAATGATAAACTACAATGTTTTTAAATTGTCCGAATTCTCATCATACCATTCTCTCAGTAGATATCATTCTTCTCCTTGTTCTAGTGAAAGTTCTCAGGCCAGGGATTGAACCCATGCCCCAGCAGCGACCTGGGCTACTGCAGTGTCAATGCCAGATCCTTAACCTGCTGAGCTGCCGGGGTCCAGCCCCAGCAGCCAGGAGACATGAACAGGAGGAGGGGCTACAAACAGGCGCGGAAAGAATTGGAGCAACTCCCTCAGCCAGTGCTGCGGATGCCCCGTTTATTGAAAGGAGAGCATCAGCTTTTATACATTTTACTCTTATGCATGATTATACAAACAACAATATATGTTAATCTATTATTCCAAACTATTCTTTTAGTTTTAGATTTTAAATGAAGATTACGTACAAACTGTACTTTTATTCTTAGAAAATAAGTAAATAGCAAGCAGAATGATAGGTATCTAATTTTTACTTTAACAATGATTTGGCATAAGGTGATAGATATTCTTGCCTAAGCTACCTATTGTGCTCCTCTAGCAGGCATGAATAGCCATTGATGGGGAGTGGGGTATTCACACTGTGGCTTGCTTTCGAGGTCAGGCTGACCTCAAACCATTAGCAGGTTGTGCGAACATAAACTGTCTAAAATAAACCTTATCTATTATAAAAAGCTTTATTAATTATAAAATTTATATATCAAAAAAAATCTTGCCAATTATAATAATAATTTCCACCTGCTGGGTCCCAACAGGTAGCGTTTATTATAGAAAGAAATATGTCTTGTGTTATAATATCCACAATTGTTGGGCCATGGGCAACACCCAAACCACCCCCTAATCTGTCTCCATGGGGACGGACCAGAGTCCAACAAAAATCTCCAGGCCTACATGGCAGTTCTGCATAATATTTACTATTACTCCTCTGAAGGGAAACTTCCCATTCTTAGGAAAGTTCTTTATGCATGGTTCAATTGTTTTCAACCTATTTAACAAGGGCTTAGGTTTATAAGTAAATAATGGCCCATACTTGGGTGGAAGCTCAGGAATTTGAGAAAGTTCCCATATTATGAGCCAAGAATGACTCATAAGAAAAGAAGCGCAAGAATAGAAGAGGAAATCATATTTCAGAAATTTTTACTAAACAGGATCAGCTGGGGGATTCTTCGAAACTGCTTTGCAGCTTCAGTTTCTTCAGCCTCTGCTGTAGCTTTGCTTGCAGTTAGGCCTCACACAGGATTATTCTTTTTAGCCACTTTGTGGCTCCCAGCACTGAGCCATCAGGAAACTCCCTAGCTGTTTTTTTCTTCATTTAAACAAAATTAAAGCAATTTGCACTGTAACCTATTTTTATCAATAACACACATGCATTTTATTTAAAATTATATTTATTAATGGATTTCATTGTTAATATATGGATGATTTTAATATACTTAAATAATTCATACTCTTAAGCATTTGTGTGGTTTTCTTTTCTTTTTTTTTTTTTTTTTGGCTGCACCCACAGTGGGCCAGGGATAGAACCCAAGCCACAGCAGTGACAACACTAGATCCTCAACCCACTGAGCCACCAGGGACCTCTGAGTAGGTTTTAATTTTTAAGCAATATCAGAAATATGTGGAGCAGCCAGCCAGAACCTAAAAATGTATATATTAATATACCCTTCTGATAAAAAGTATAAAAATTTGGGAAACTCAACAGAGAGGGAACTACCATGTCAAAGAGTTTTGATAATTTTTAATCTTCAATTCACATGAGCTTCTGGAAATATTGTATGTGTTTATATATCTAATTGCTGTCTATTAATGCCCTTTTCCTACTATTCTTATATATATGGGTATTATGATTAGAAATCCCAATTTCAATATAATTTAAAAATATAAGAATTAATTACCATGTAAATCTGTAGTTACTTGATTATAAGGACAATTGCATAGTTTATATACCTTTGGTACTATTATACACCTATTTCATTAATATGTCATTATAGTTAGTCAAATAATTTTATTGGTACTTTTTACTTTTTTCACAAATTATATATATATGTTTCATTCTGTAAATTTAATTAAGAATATTAGTTCTATGTTTGTTATGGTTCAAGTATTTTTACATTTTTGGTGAACAACTTATTTTTTTTGTCATACATAAACTTTATTTTCCATAATGGTATCTACTTTCACTTTTACTTTGTTCTATTATTTCTTTTATAGCCTGGATGTTAGTTGAATATTTAACAATGTTTGTCTAGTTCTTTTCTGCATTCTATTCGTGAGTTTTTAAAGTATTATTCAAATATATTTGATGCATGAAAAAGCATACGTACACATTTATCACATTGGATAATAACATTTTAATACAAAATGATTATAAAATTAAAAACCCCAACAACACACTGCCCAATCCAAAAACTTTGTCTATTTATCTATTTTTAAAAAGTATCTAAATGCATTTTAAAGATCTTACTGGCCTTATTTAATGATACATGAACTGGGGACAATAATACCTATTGAAAGGAGCTCCAAAGAGGTGTACAAATTTAAAGATTCTCTTAGGCAGACTGAAGCAGGAAGTCACACTCGGCAAAAGAGTGAATTGGCTTTGCAAGGCTACTTTCTTAATAGGGTATGGCAGGGTTTACAGGAGGTTATACGACTAGTGCTGAGCAGGCAATTCCTGACTGGTTGGTTGAAGACTCCATTTCCAGAAGAGCGAAGCTGTAATTAAGTCTTGGTTTGGTGAAGTGGCTCTTAGTTATAAGCGACTCCATTTGGGGCCTGTCTTATTTTTAACACTGGGCATATATACTGAGGCCTGAATGGTAATTTTGCAGTTATTTTTTCTTAACACTTTGAGAGCATTATGTTATTGGGTTCTAGTTTCTTTTTCACAGATAAGACTCTATTCTCAGACCCAGGTTGTTATTTACTAGAATATTTCATTTTCTCTCTGGTGACATTTTAGTCCCTTTATGTAGAAGAATCAATGGTCAATGAACATTAATAACCCTACTTTTATAAACTGTTTCCTAAACCAATAAACAAAATTCTTTGTAGTGGCCCAGAGTCTAGTGGGTAAATTAGAACTTAATTTTGTAACCCTTAAATTTTTTCTTTCAGTTTACATGGAGGAACCAGCCTAATACTAGGCCTTACTTTCAAACTAAAGCAAAGTCCTGCCTACATTATTATTATTTTTTTTTTCTTTTGGCCATGCCCATGGCATGCAGGCCAGGGATTGAACGTAGGTCACAGCAGTGACAATGCCAGGTCCTTAACCCTCTGAGCCACCAGGGAACTCCCCTGCTTAGATCATGACACGGAATCCTCACTCAAGAAAATACCTGGTCTAAAAACAGATTTACTTTTAGAAGCAACTATTACATTGTTTTTCTAACTTAACACTATTTGGTGAACAAGCGTCAAAAATACAAGTTACATGATAGATGAAGATAACACACACACAAACACATACAGACACTCTAGCCTTGGTGAAATAAAAACATTTCAAGAACCTGATAGAATTTAAAAAAAAGAACCTAGTAAAGTTTTAATTAAAAATTCATGAATTTCAAGAGAATGTTTCTCCATAAGTTAAGAACACGATGGTCTTTTTTTACTTAGATGGAACACTTAGAGAAAAAGGACGCAGACATGGAGATGTAGGGTATGTTGCCAAAGTAATAGAAAATTAATTTGGGGCTTTCTGACTCATGGTTTTAACTGGACACAAATCATTGCTACAGCAGTAAACAACAGACTAGATGAAATAGTATGTAAATAAAATAACTCATCTCATTGATAGCAACCTATCATTTTCTCATATTTAGATTCAAAATAAAATTCTTTTCTTAATAAGCAGAATGAAATTTTATGGTGTGGTACTAAAACCATCTTCTTCTTCTTCTTTTTTTCCCCTTAGTGAACTTGAAACTTGAATTTAGAGCACAATTCCAATTTTTATTAATAGGATATGATTTATAAATGCAGTGAAATTCTGTGCGGTGTGAATGGGGCCTTAAAAATGTCCAATTATAATCAGAGATTATATGGCGAAATGAAGCACTGCAAAGTTCTTCAATCACAATGTCTTGTCAATTTATCTCCTACGTTGGACCAAATTTATCTTTCCCATGCAGACCTTTCAATGTTTAAAACTGTAAATGGATTGGTTGCATAATCAGGAGATAATATAACAATGCATTTTCAAAACAGCATTAGCCTTTGTATTAAAAAATATATATTGCCAGAACAATAAGAAGTGCCAGGTTGGTTTTTATTAATAGAAATTAATAACTGATAGTTAAAATAGACACAACTATGAAAACTAAAAATGATGAGTACCCCCTAGCTGGTGGACAGAGTGCTCAGCTTTTTATACCTATCAGTAGGTATTATTGCCCCCATTTTACAGATAAAGTTATTCAGGCTCAGAGGAGAAAAGTAACGTCTTCTTAAAGTCACAGCTCTAGGATTTGAGGCCAGGTCAGTATGAATTCAAAGTACACGTCCTTAAAAATACTCTTAATAAACCAAAGTGCCACAATGTTGGGTACATACACGTTTTAAATTTTTTTTTAGTATTATTTCCATATCATTAGACTACCATTTAATTTTTAAATATATTTCTACCTAATTCATGCGAACTAGTTGAAATGATGACTGTATTATTTTATTTTTATGGAAGCCTTCCTGATTTACAATTGTACATTAGTTTCAGCTGTACGACATAGTGATTCAATATTTGTATAGGTTGTACTCCATGTAAAGTTATTAAAAAATATTTGCTGTGTTCCTTGAGCTATACAGAATATCCTTAGAGCTCATCATTATATTTGTACCTCTTACTTCCCAAGCCCTTCCTACGCCTTTCCTTTTCCCCACTGGTAATCATTAGATTGTTCTCAATTTCTATGAATATGTTTGTTTTATCATAGTCTTTCATGTCTTCTTTTAGTTTCTACATATAAATGAAAATATACATGTGTGTTTCTCTGTCTGACCTATTTCACTAATCAGAATACCCTCTAAGTCCTTCCATGTTTTTGCAAATGGCAAAATTCCATTCTTTATTATGGCTGAGTAGTAGTTCTCTTCTTTATCCATTTATCTATTGATGGACACTTAGGTTGCCTCTGCATCTTGGCAAAGGAACACTGGGGTGTGTGCATATTTTCCAATGTATTTTGGGGTTTGGGGGGATATAAACCCAGGAATGGAATGGCTAGAGCATATGGTAACTCTATTTTTAGTGTTTTGAGGACCTTCCCCACTGTTCTCCATAGTGGTTGCACCAACTTTTATTCCCACCAACAGTGTGGGCAGATTCCCTTTTCGCCACATCCTCACAAACATGTGTAATTTGCAGAGTCTGATGATAACCATCTGATAGGTGTGAGGTGCGATCGATCATATTTTGGTTTTAAGTTTTGTGCAGGCGGTGTCTTCTTCCTTTGCTGTAGCTGAATGTCTTTCACACGCTTATTTTAGAGAAAATGCCACAATATAGCTGATAAAGGAGAATGTAGTTATAAATTTTCACCAAATTTCATGAAAACTAAATTTAACCTACTGTTTTTACTCTCACAAGACTTACTTTTTCCTAGATACTTTCAATATGTTAAATTTTCTTTCCTATAAATCTGTTTTCAAGGAAGCTTAATACAGCTGCACGTTAAATGTCCACGTTTTTACAAGTGTATTTTAAATCTGAGAAATTCCCTATAGACAGTGTGACCAGGTGGTTGGGAGCTTGATTCTGGAACTGGAATTCCATTTCTGCTTCAATTTTTAATATTTATTTGTTTTGAGCAAATTATACAGCTTCTGTATTCTTTTTGCATTTATAAAACATAAAAATAATACAATTTCACAGTGCCATTCTGGGTTAATGTCTGTAAAGCACTTAAAAACATGCAGGGGAAAATATTCACTCAAAAATGTTAACTATATATTATTAGTCTTCATTTTTTTATTTAGCTCTGCAAATTTAAAGTAAGATGGCCAAATATTTTATCTGTGACCTTCTATCAATATGCTATTATTACCAAACTAAGTATGGTTGTTTTTGTTTTTTTTTGCATTTAGGGCCACACCTGCAGCATATGGAAGTTCCCAAGCTAGGGGTCGAATTAGCGCTGCAGCTGCCAACCTACATCACAGCCACAGCAACACCAAATCCTAGCTGCATCTGCAGCCTACACCACAGCTTATGGCAATGCCAGATAGTTAACCCACTGAGCGAGGCCAGGAAATGAACCTGCATCCTCATGGATACTAGTCAGGTTCATAACCCTCGGAGCCTCAATGGGAACTTCAAACTAAGTATGGTTTAAGTTCCATAATAATTATTAGAATTGTGTTTTTTGAAATGAATAAATTCATAGAAGAAAATGGATCAATTTGTTTAAAAAATTAAGCTTCAAATGTGAGCCTTAACCACTTGTAGTAATTAGAAAAGTTACACTTGGAGAAATATATGATTATGACAGAAGTGGGCTAGAGAATTAAAAAAATGGAATCTAGTTTGCTTTATGCTATAGATTGTAATCCTGTAACCCCAAAGCTCTACAGGAATTTGGATATGAGGATAAAGAACTAAACATTTCCTAAGTGGGACCTAAATATTTCCAAAGAGAACAGTGATTGCTAATAACCTAGCATTTTACGTTTTTTGTGAGTCATAAAATAGAGATGCTCCACGTATTTGTAATAAATAGTTAAACTGTAATGTACGTCATGTCACTTATATTTTAAGATAAAACACACGATATTATCAGCAAATTTTGGTTGAGAGAAAATGATCACTGGGATTTATGTAGCTGTCACTGATAACTGATTTTGATTAACATTGGTTGAATTTAGTCTTTGCTAATTTACCAATAAGTGAAGCAAAATCAGCACTGGTAAAGCCAAATCCATGTGGGTGCGCTGCACACGCGATACTGAATCTCAAGCAGAGCAACTGTCAGAAATGGCAAAGATACTCTTTGTATTCATTTCATCATGAAAATATTTCAATGGAGTCATATCTCATTTAGACAGTTTATTTAGTGTGTTGATTTATTTATTTTTGGTGGCACCTTAGCATTTTGAAGTTCCTGGGCTAGGGATCAAATCTGAGCCACAGCTGCAACCTACACCACAGCTGTGGTAATGCCAGATCCTTAACTCACTGCATCACAGTGGGAACTCCTAAATAATTTAATTGTTGTTTTTTAGAAGAAAAATGCCAAAATAATTGTGGATTAATATTTAAATCTAAAATTTGTGCTAAAAGCCCTTGAATATGTATGTCATTATATCCAAGTTATTAACAAAGCTGATGAGAAATTATTCGCTACATATTGTTGTGATTCCTAATTTATAACTGTTGATTATTATTGGTCCGGAAATTCTTCTAATTACATTTTCCCTAATTAATATGTACTTTCTTAATTCCATATGCTGAAATACTATTAAAGTGAGTTTTATTTTTTGTTAGAATAATTATTTCTCTTTATTATATTCTACTTTTGGTCTTTGGTGGATGGAAATGTTCTCTAAAATATGCCTCTGAATTATAAGGAACTTTTTTTTTGAAAACAGCCTCCCATCACATCTATAAATTCAAATAATAAAAGTTGGTAGAATGGAAAGCTTGTTAAAGATCACCTCACTTTAGGTTTCATTAACATTTAATGGAGATAAGACAGTGTTAGAAATCAATTTAGGCAAAGTCATTCTTCAAATACAAGGCTTTCTAGAAATATTTGTGACCATAATCACATTTCTTCAGAGTAATGGATTTTACAGTTTTGAAAACATCATTTAGAGATATTTAAATATAATTGTAAAAGCATTTAGGTATTACAGTAGACATCTAATAAAAGTTTACTAGAAGATATAACAACATATGTATGTTTGACATACAAAAAGTGACTAATTATAGTAGAGGTTTTCTTTATACTTCATCAACTTGACCGAGTTCACTAGATCATTGGCTTTGTTAATAAACACTGTATGTTTATTGAAGTACATCTATCTTTGTAAATAATTACAGCTACATCTCTGCTAGTCAATTAAATTTATTAAGAGTAAAATATTGTATCACTACAAATAAGAATATAAACACAACAGAGTTGCATCTGATTTCTCTTTAAACTATCATTTTTTCCAAAATGGAAGTGGAAAATAATAGCATATAATTATTAAGCAGAAAATCACTGCCAAATAAGCCAATAGAAAAGACCGTGGGTAAAGTCTGGAAGATAAATTACATATTTTATCTACAGGAAATAAAAAATAATCAAATGGCTTCTAGAAAGACAAGGACACTTTTAAGAAAATATGTGTAGAAAATGTCCAAATATGTGTAGGAACTGTTGCAGACTATAACCTTGAAAGATTATAAGCTAAATTCTAAATTTCTGACTTTTGGATTGAATTTCAGAGCTGTCAAATGTATATCATACAGACTTTTCCCTTGCTTCTCTTTTAAAATATCTATAGTGAAATAATTTTTAAATTACAAATAATATCCAAGAGATAATAGCCGAAAACTTCCCTCACATGGAAAAGGAACCACTCACTCAAATCCAGGAAGCACAACGAGTACCATATAAAATAAACCCAAGGAAGAATACACCGAGACACATATTAATCAAACTAATCAAAATTAACGACAGAGAAAATCTTGAAAGCAGCTGGGGAAAAGAAACAAGTAACATACAAGGGAACCCCAATAAGGCTATCAGCAGATTTTTCAGCAGAAACTCTGCAGGCCAGAAGGGAGGGGCATGATATACTTAACATGATGAGAGGAAAAAACCTCCAACCAAGATAACTTTACCCAGCAAGGCTCTCATTCAGATGTGAAGGAGAAAGCAAAATCTTCACAGGTAAGCAAAAGTTGAGAGAATTCAGCAACACTAAACCAGCCTTACAACAAATACTAAAGGAACTTCTCTAGGCAGGAAAGAAAAGACCAGCAACAGGAAACAAAAATTCCACAAATGATGAGGCTCACCAGTAAAGGTATTTATACAGTAAACATACGAAATCATCCATGCACAATTATACCACCAAAATCAGGAATCATGAGAAGAGGTGGGTACAAATGCAGGACACTGGAGGTGAACTTGCAGTTAAGAGAACAACAACTTAAAACAATCTCATATACATATAGACTCTTATATCAAAACTTCAGAATAACTGCAAAACCAAAAATCTACAATTGATACACAAAGAAGGAATCTCTGGAGAAGAAATATACCTCATAGTAAATAAGTGCATAATCCACCATGAAGGGGGTCATTTGACATCATTCTTGGAATGCTGAAGTCTTCTTAGATCTGATTCTGATTTCCTCTCCATCAAGGAGTTTATGATAATTATAATTAAATAATGTGACTGCACAATGAAATAATACAGTTCTACAATTGTATTGTTAATAACCATTTTTCTCCATGGTACAATGTAGGATCTATAATGTCTTGTTTATCACCTCACCTAGAATGGTGTAATGCCTATATTGAAGAATCAATAAGATGTAACAAATTGTGAGGACATATTTATATAGTTACACTGTTTTTTAACCAATTTATGCATTTTATATTTTACTTATTTTCAGTGGGTATATTACTTTTGTTACTCTTACCAGTGAAGTTATTCTTTTTATTATGCTATATAAAATATTTAATGGTATATAAGGCTTTCTTCTTTATAAATTTTAGTTGCATAATATACACAATTTTAATATAATGCTAATATTTAAAGAAAAATTGAAACGTAATAGATAAATACTAAATAGTAAGGATGAAAGCCATACGAAATGGGACAATGTATAGAATAAATTTCCTATTTGTCTCAGCATATTTTCCATTCCACTTCTCCAGAGGGAGTCACTTAATCTGTTTCTTAACATCCATGATATAATAATCGGTGTGAACATAATTGTGTTTAAATGTATGTATTTTATTCTGTAAAAAAAAATTCAAATAAATAAATAAATAAAAAGAAAAAAATAAATTACAAGTAATATTAGAGAATGGACAACCATATTAGAGGGAAAATATTGAGCAGATTTTGATATGTGCCTCCCTGATTACGAGGGACAGCCATTTAAATGGACACATATAGATTTATGGAAAAAAATGGAAAAATACAAAATGTTTACCATTCAAAAACTGTAACTTCTGGTTACTTTTTATCTCAAAATTCTGAGAAAAGTATTCTTACAGGAAACATGCCATTAATATATTTATGATAATCATTGATGGGACACCCTCATCCAAGATATTTGTAATTAATATGGAAGAAATAGGTGATATTGGTATATCAACAAACTAGTGGGATAAATATAATTTTGACTATTTCCCTAAAGATGATATGGAATTTGAGCTGTTATTATTACACATACTAAACAGATGTCATAAATTCAATGCATAAGGGATGGCGGGATTATAATTTGGTTAGAAGAAACTGCCAAGCTATGTACCATTACAATGATTTTATTCCTTTGTTTTTCTCTATCAGGTAAAAAAGAACTAATAAAAAAGGTTAAAAAGGTATAAGAACTAATATTTTTATAATATGTCAGTGTGGAAATGTCACTGCAGCTTAGATACAAAGGCAAGACTTTATTTCAATAGTAAGCTTTAAAATATTTTAATTGCATTTCAAAAGAACAAAGCTAAAGTTTACGATAATGGTAAGAATACTGCTTATTTTGTATAAAATTGCAATTACCTAATTTTAATAAGCATTTGATTTTGGTTTTATTTTTAGGATGATTGTACAGGTAATATATTACTGCTTAATGAAGTGCTGCAAAATCTAGCAGTTTAAAACAATAAAATTCATTATTTTAGTTTCCGTAGGTCAGGAATCTGGGTAAGACACTGCTGAGTCCTCCCTACAGGACCTCGTACAAGCTGAAATCAAGGTGTAGGCTGGGGTCAGGTTCTCATCTGAAGACTTACTCGGGTAATGACAGGATCCCGAGCTCACTCGCAGCATTGTTGGCAGGACTCAGTTTCAGAGGGTTGTTGGACTGAGGGTCTCCTTCTTCCCTGGCTCTTAATGCCCTTGGATTTCTTACCATGATCCCTCTTTCTATGAAGCAACTCACTGTGCGGAACTTGCTTTCTCAGAGCAAGTACAGGCAACAAACAAAAGATACATAGTGCAAGCAAGATGGACCTCAACCATTCACGATCTAATTGCAGGTGTCATTTCATCACTTCCACAGTATTCTACTAGTGAGAAGGAAGTTTCTAGGTCCCAACCACACTCAGCGGGAGGGCACTGATTACACAAGGGCCTGGGTGTCATGAAGCTGGGATCGTCTGAAACCAGCCAAAACTGCCCATCATCAAGACTGAACCCCCACCTCAAAAATCTGTTCTTGAAATTCATCTAAACATCTTTACTTTGTCAGTCTTTTTCCCCCAAGAAGTTATTACAGATTTATCATAGATTTCGATGTTTCTATACTTACATCCTGTGGATATTTTTAAGATTCCTTAGCATTATATTTCTTTTCAATGCTACCAGTGGTGGGCTGGTGAAGGCTAAACAACGAGCTCTCTGAAAGTAATGTGTGAGTTTATTAGTTGGGGTACTGATATAACAGATATATAGGACACAACTTACAAATAATAAAAATACAATATGCTAAAGTAATTCCACATCGCTAATTGGTTTTCATAGGATGCTTTTATTGATTTTTCCCAACTCTTGTATCTGTAGCAGACTTAGTTTTCAATTTAACATTGATTTGAAAAAAAAAATCAGATTACAGATAAATTCAAGGAAGTCACTCATGTCATTGATAAAGGGGTGTGCTTTTGACATAAGTATTAGTTAATAATTTTGCTTACTAGACAAAGAGGATGAGAGTAAAAAAAATATTTTGGAAATTCTCTCATGTGTCAATGGTATAAATGGGTTATCTGCTGAATCAGATGATAGTATTTAGTTACTAGAAGAATATTTTCTCTTTTGTGTTTGTATGTGCTCGTCTGGGTGTGCTAGTCAATGTAATGACTAGAGATATAGCCACTTTTTAAATTTAATCTGCATTATAATTAGCATTTTCTTTTCACTTTCTTAAATCTAGGCAGTCAACAAAACGGTGAATCAAGTGTTCAGGGCGGATATAAATATTCCCATCAGGGCGGATATCAGTCTACCAACATGGTGTCACTCAATATAACACTGGAAAGCATTGCAGTGTTATATTAGCATTTCACCATACAGATACAATAAACATGAATAACTTGAAGAATACTGTTCATAATTAACAGAGTAAACAACATATGGGATATTGATTGAGTTTTGAATATTTATCACCTTTGCTCTTAATAATATATAATTGTGTTTCTAAAGCTAACTTTCAATAATGATAGTATTTTAAAACAGACTGGTGAAATCTCTGGAAACTTAGCAATGGATGTTCATAAGCCAGCTCTAATAAACCACTGCTCATTTATATATACATATATGTATTATATATCTAAAAAATATATATAATCTATATATGAAAAAAACTACTTTGGTTTTTGCTCATAAGGTTTTCTGCCAGAATAAGTAGTGAATTAATAGCCAGTCATTTTGAGAAGAGTAAGAATTTCGACATTTTTTATTGTCACAAAATGTATTCAACAAAATGGATGAAAATAACTGCTAAAATTTTTCTCGGGCAAACTGTCATGAAAACACGAAAAGGCAGAGGTCATGGACATGTGCTAGCTCTGCTCACCCTCAAAATGTCCCCAGGTGCCTCTCTTGTAAAATGAAGAGAAAGAATATTTATCTCATGGGGACACATCTTGACCGAAGATATGAAAGGTAACGTGTATAATGTATGGCAGGGTCCCTTTGTCGTACAGCAGAAATTGGCACAACATGCTAAATCAACTGTACTTTAATAACAAAAAATAAAAAAACCATGGAATATAACTACAATTGCCCCATTTGTGAAATGGGAAGTAAACAAGGAAAAACGACTCATTGAGATTGAGTCATTTGCCTGAAACTTGGAGCTGAGAAGATCAGACTGGAATCCAGGTCTGTCTAGGTCTCAAACCTGTGCCCTTATCATAAGTTTGGTAGTTATTTTAATCAGAAAAAGACTGGATATTCACATGACCTGAAATATTATTCTTTGGCAGTCGAGTTCTACTTTTGCATAATGCAGCAATTTATGCCTTTCGATTTTGTTGGAAATACTCTGAAACTCTTGTGATATTTCAAAGCTTTACTATATAAAATATTGACATAGTACATCTCGTAGGTGTTTTCCAAAGAGTTTTAAGTACCTCGCTAGATCCATCTTTGTCTTCACATGCTTTTGATGAGGATTCTAAGGAAAAGGGCTCTTTCCCTGTCATTTTGGATATAAAAGATCTCTAAAGTGACTTTACTAAGGAGAAAAGAGAGAACAGGATGCTTGATCCAGAGCCCTGTGTCTCCTGCCTCATTGCAAAATGCCCTTTATTTCTACCAGACTATGTTGTGTTTTCTGTTTCTTAATGGGAAAGTCTACCGAAAAGCCTTGACCGAATGAGGTTGTTGACAGAATTAAGTGGAGTAATAGAGTCAAGCATTCATAAGGAAATTTATGGGTCAGGAACCAAGAAAGCAAAGAAATGCCTTCACAAATATGACCCAGTGACAATTTATGAGAACTCTTGTGTTATTTTGAGGAAAGATTTTTTTTTTTGCCACAACCCCTGGCCCCTCCATATATGGATATATGCAGGATAGGACCATGTGATGAGCTGGCAGCTAGGTTACTTTATCAAAAAGTACAGGTGGTGGGAGTTCCCATTGTGGCTCAGTGGTTAGCGAACCTGATGAGTATGCATGAGGACGTGGGTCTGATTCCTGGCCTCGCTCAATGGGTTAAGGATCCGCGTGGCAGTGAGCTGTGGTGTAGGTTGTAGATGCGACTTGGATCCTGCGTTGCTGTGGCTCTAGCGTAGGCCAGCAGCAGCAGCTCCGATTTGACCCTTACCTGGGAACCTCCATATGCCTCAGGTGCGGCCCTAAAAAAGACAAAACAAACAAACAAACAAACAAAACAAACAAACAAACCCAATAAAGTACAGGGTGGAGTGAGGGCTCAGAACAAATTCTGATGTAGCAGTAATGCCTCACGCAAGGAAATACTAGATTTTATATCACTTCACTTTGAAACACTTGGGACAAGCATGTTCTTCAATGCAGAGAAAGAGGCTCAACAAATATTCATGGAATTTAATATTCATTCCCTAAAGCAAAATAATCCTGCCACAGTAAAATAAGCAATCTGTTTCTACATTGCAATGGCAGTATATATCTATATCTTGAAATATATTGCCTATGTAATTCACAATATATTGCTCTAGTAAATCAGCCCTAATTCCAAATTTATTTGAAATAAACTTCAACTTGTCAATGCTAAAATGTTCTGTAAGCATCAAATAAAAAATAACTGTAACATTTACATCCTATCATTTTCCATGTAGTAGAGTAAAACTTATTGTGTTAAGTACTTTGTATCAAGAGAGACGGAAACAGCTTCAGCAAAGCTGCACCATGGAGTTTGCAACACCTTATCTGTCAGACCAGTGCTCTCATTAAATCTTGTTTCTAACAATCCCTAATACATTTTCTCCTATTCAATATTTGAATATCAGATTTTTTTAAAAAAGAAAAATTGTTAGTTTGCACACATGGGAGATAGATTTTTGGCAAGCAAGAGTATCCTAAACATGGCATGAAGTCCCATTACTCAGTTCTAATATTGGTCACTAAAAAGCAAAGACCTAAAATGTACAGTCAGTAAAAATTAATTCCCAATCTTAGAAAGTACACTGAAGTGAATACTTTACTTTCAGTCAGAAATAAAACTATCAGCTACTTAGGAGAGCATATTAGAGGTGTAAGTTATGTCACAGATTTCCTCCTAAATCTCATCAATGGTCACACCTCCTTAGGTGATAACCTCTCTTCTTAAACTTGTAAGAATCCCTGATGACCCATGACCCCTCTTTGCTTTGCACCTGTAGATCTGGATCCTGTAAACTTCTATCATTTCATGTACGGCCCCCTGTCCCGAAAACTTACACAGCTATACTGTGACCTTTATTGGGCAAAACAGTTCTTAGAGCTAGCTGAAAGGCTGTTTCTGGGTTATAATCCTGTTTGTTCCAAATAAAATTTTCCATTTCTCTCTTTTGATTGGTTACTTTTTCTTCAACAATACATATTTTTACACATACACATACAAATCCACTCATGTATACATATGCTATCTTGCAAAGCTATTAGCTAATATTATTAATTTTAAAAATTAAAAACTAAATGAATAGTTTGGTCTAGTATTGGCAAAGAACTATGATCATCCAGAAGGGAAATATATAAGAATATTTATTAAAATACTGACAAAGGTAGTGACGTTAAGGGGGATTTGGGGTTTCTTGTCCAGTGCCTTCTGTCTGTGTCTGTTTTCAACATGGGAGATCAGATAGGGTATTTCGTTTGCAGCAGGTTCCACAGAACCCCTCTTCCTATGAGTGGCTCATTACCTATTGAGCCAAAGGTTCACCTTGATAATCTCATTCCCCTCCACCCTTGCTGCTGAGTGCACCTCTTGGCAGGTGTAGAGCCAACAGACATGAAGACTACTGCCATGTGAGCACACATACATTTTTCAAATATGAAAATCCTTGTTTGAAGAGCTACGGAAATCCAAATGGTAGAAACCCATCTAAGAAAAAAATAGGTAACACTGAGAGAGAATCAAGGTCACAGGCTTTTCTCTAGGTAACTGTCTCAATGCTTTTTGAGCAGAAATAGCCTTTTATTAGGGACAGAGGGAAATCTAAAGAAGCTCAAGGTCTTAATTACATGTTTCCCAAGTCGTATTTAGGCAGGAAAGTGCAAACTCATTTGAATAATTATTAATTGGTCCACTCGACAAATTACTAACCAAAATTGTCATTTAGGAAATACATAATTAAAAAATGAAAGTGATGAAACCATTTATACTTTTTTTTCTTTCCAAAATAGGCAGAATTTTTGTTTTGTTTTGTTTCCTAGCAGTCTCATTCCATTTAACACAGATCTTGGCTGCATTTTGCATATTACTGCAAGATTTATGATGTGATAATATTCCCTCTGATGTCAAAACTGAAAATGTTCTGCTAAGTATTACAATTTTATGATCTCTGGCTTAACCTCATTGCAACAAATATGATGGGTTTACTACTGTCCAAGCTAAGTGAGCAATTGTAAAGTAGTTTTGAAGTAGTTTAATATTGGGAGTACTTGGTGGCCTTGTGGGTAGGACTCAGGGCTTTCATCCCTGAGGCCCAGGACATCAAGCCACTGCATTCTATGGCCAAAAATAAATAAACTACATAAAATAAAGTAGTTTAATATGGTCTCTTCATGATCATGATTAAAGCTTTTCCCTTAGTGATAATACCCCCAACTTGTCAATTCTCCCATCTTCAATTCTAAAGACTCAAGAGTACTCTTTTTGACTACAGAGTAACTGTGCAATGGGCTCTTCAGTCATAAGAAGGGAAGAAGGCAAAATCTTTGAAGCAATAAGGTATTGCTCATATCTACATGGTCAGAAGGTTGAGAGGCTGATCCCTGTTGGCCAGTGGTTCTTCCCGCCACTGGACCCAACCTTTGTGTTGAATTGGCTTCTAGCCAGGTCTCCTAAATTTCCCCCTGCAAAGCATTGCCTTTCTTTTCTCCTTCCCCTTGGAAGTTGTGAATTTTAATCTTTATGTCCCAGTCAGGATTGAGTCTTTGTTCCTGCTTCCACAGACTCAGGCTCACCGAGGAAGAGACGATTTCACAGGGATCCAATGAAAATACCCTAGTGAACATGGTGGATGCTATATAATGCAGATTAACCCTAACAATTATTATCTACTGTCTTTTATATTCTTACATATTAGGAAACTCCTAAGAAAATCTTAAAAATCATTATAAAGTGCACATAGTTAGGACTGGTTTCAAAAGGGCACAGTTTCCTTGTATCCCAGTATATACTAACCAAAGAAGAGAAACGTACAATGATTTGAAAGCTATTTGGAAGATAAAATGCGTAGGATTTTGTGAAGGTTTTAGAGTGGAGAGGATGAAATAATGGGAGGAGGTGGTTGTAGAGTTCTGTTTTCAGGCTAAAGAGAAAACCAGGTTTGGAGGGAGACTTCTGTGAATTCAGGGGTAATCATGCTGAATTTGAAGTGCTAAAGACACTAGGAAATTGCTCTCCACAGAAGGGAGCCCCTTCACCAAAGTCATACCCCTTCCAGAGACAGAACTTGCATCCAATGACTAGTTAATGTAAATCAGAGTCTCATAGGTCCAGTTGAGAACATTTCTGAAGGGCCATGCCCGTGTTGGAGTTCAACTTAGAACAGGTTGATCTTGTCCAAATTTTGGCCTCGACAGAGTGTTTTTGAAACGGGAGCCACTTGATGCTAAAACCAGGAGGGTCAGAAGCAAACCAGAATGGTTGGTTCCTGAGAAGCTAAGTAAAATTCAGTTTCTACAGAAGACACTCTGCTCGGTCTTTTTTCTGGCATTCCCTTCATGGTGTTGTTTGAAAACACTGCTTGTTAATGCTTGCAAGCAAATATTCTCAGAGCCTATTTTGTAGGAAATCTCACCTAAGACAGATAAAAAACCGTGTTCCTTTTGGAAAAGCATTCCGTGCTATACCCAGTTTTAAGAGGTTCAGTACTTCATGGATGTAGGTAAGTCTGCAAGAGACTCAGAGCAAGTATCCCTTTATCTTGCTTGTCTCTATTCTGCCTCCATCTACATATGTTGTCTTTAGTTTACATGTCTCACACTCCCAAAACTTATATTGTCTACAATATTTTGTTTAATTTGGGATAAAATTTCAGGTTAAGTTTCTTGAATCTAGCTTTATTTTTATTTTAATTTTTAAAAAATTTTGACCATGGCTGCAGCATGTGGAGTTCCTGGGGCAGGGATTGAACCTGTGCCACAGCAGTGACCCTAGACACTGAAGCCAACTAGGCAGACTCTCAATTGCTGAGTCATGAGAGAACTCCTTGAATTTAGTGGTTAGATTGACTATGTGATCAAGCATTGATAATGCATGCAATCAAAATAGTTTAAAATTAAAAGTGTTTTTTCAAAAAAGCTTATTTTTATATGTTATGTGAGATAAACATTCATCTAATATTTATTAGAATTTCTTGTTCTGTCAAACTATTTTTCTTCAAGATCAATTTTCTTCCGTTTTCTTTCTTTCTTTCTTTCTTTCTTTCTTTCTTTCTTTCTTTCTTTCTTTCTTTCTTTCTTTCTTTCTTTTGTTGTTGATAAGGCATGCCTTATCTCTTTTTGCTTAAAACCAGAATTTCACCAATTCTATTCCCATAATCTCTGGTTTCAAGGATAATTGCTGTCCATGGTGATGGATACACTACCAATCTCTTTCTTCAAGACAAAAGGATATAATTGAAATATCCCCGTATGCTAATTTTCCCCCTTTTATGCTTTTCTAATATGATTTTAAGACATTTAAAATATTTCATGTCCATCCAAATTCTGGTTACTTAAATCTTAAGAACTTGAAATGATTATTAAATTGGAGTCAATCTTTACAAACTTGTCAAGTTCATATAAAGCGCTACCATCGCCATGAACAGCCATGAGAGTTAATTTACAAACTTATACTGATCATTCAAGGTCTAGCATCTCCAAAATGTTACAATAAAAAATGATCTCACCTGATATGCTCTTGTCTATCCCCCATCTGTCCCAACCTACTTAGTTCATTGGTCAGAAGTATGCTTCAAGACCTCACAAACAACACTCCTTGGATACTGGCTTCAAGTTCATTGCATTTCTGTAGCAGATGGTATTTTTCAAGGTGGCTTCAATGATATTCCCCATCCTACGCAGTCTCTACCTTGTGAACCTCAACACTCCCCAAACCAAAATGCTATCTAGTTTCTCTGATTTATTTTTGGGGGTTGCTTTGTGAATACTTTGACCAATTGAGCATGCTGTGTAACTTAACAATTCTAAGTCAGAAAAGAGCAAACCGTTCCTGTCTGGCTCTTTTAGACAGTTGGACTTTCCTTGTACCAACTTTGGGCACTTGAATCTTTTGAACAGCTTTGGACACAACTTCTACATAAGAAATCCAACTCACTGGAAACTTCAGGCTGTAGGGGCCACTGATAGTCAGCATTAACTGTTACATACAAAAAAATATTTTGGGGAAAAAAATACCTGCAGTAAAAGAATTATGTCGTATGTATTTTATAAAAATAGTAGATATATTAATTTTGACACTAAATTGTCAATATACAATAGTGTCAATATGCAACAGATATTCAATAAATATTTGTTAATGCATGAACTAATTAAAAAATTAAAATTAAAGATATTCAATCTGCATAACCATTTCTCATAGAGGGAATTTCTAAAAACTTTTAATTGCTGTTGTTTGAACATTAAAATGTTAAAAGGTTTTCGTTTCTCTCAATAAAACTTCCATGATAATGGTTGGTATTTCAGAAAATAGATGTTCCATCTAAAGTATCAATATTTATTGGAAAAGAAAATGCCTATAAGAAGAGAAGTAAGTCATATTTGGTTTTTAAAGGATCACATCAGAAATATTACATTTGGCCATCTTAATTATTAAGATGCGTCCAAGGATTGTTAATTACTTTGCAGCAATCAATGCTAATGATAAATTTAATGTCTAAGTACAGCTTAATGCTGACTGTCTTCTACCTTATATCCATGTAGAACCTAAAATATCACCCTTAGGAAAAAATTCGTAGTATTGATTTTGATTATTGTGCAAGATAAAGTACACTTAAAAGTAAGAAATTTCTTCCTTACAGGATTATATTTAATTCTAGGTTATATAAAGTCAATTTGTTCAGTCCAAATTACCCTTGGAGTGGCTTGATGTGACTCTTCAATTAAGCATATTGGATGAGTTTCATGTCTTCTCAAAATCACAAGGTATAAAATTAATGAGTCAAGTATTTAATTAAATTAATTTTGGATGGTGTATTTGACAGTTATTGCTTCGGGTCTTAATAAATCAATGATCTATTCCTTCCAGGAGAAAAGCATCTACATCTAAAATTTTAAAAATACAAAACCATGGCTTATTCTACCAAAATTCTTTAAAAATAAAAAAATTGCAATAGCACTATTTTTTTCCCAGAGGAAAAGGCATTGAGAGAAAACCGATATGGTTATATTTATTTTTGAAGGTTAATTTTCTACAACTCCATCTTCAAATTTCACTTGCATCATAAAGAGCCACTTCATTGAAATAAAATATTTCTATGAGAGTTTTTTCTCCCTCTTTTTCTACTTAAATTCTAACTAATATTTTCCTTGTACATTTTCCTACGACAGCAAGCCAATGTGCTGGGTTTCCTAAGAATTTTAAAGTATTGCTCATAATTAGGGGTATCTGCTTCAACAGACTTTGCACAAGCATCTTCAAAGCATTGTGAAGTTTTCAGAAATAAGAAAATGAGATAGCCGTTTATAACTGAATGTCTGAGTTGTGACTAATATTCACAGACATTATGATCACTAGAAATTCACATTTTTAAGTAATGTTATGATGATATCTTAAATTAAAACACCAAATAAAATACTTTCTTTAGCATTAGTAAAGCAAATATTTCTTGGCATTATAGTCCTGAGAAAAATTCAGGAGATCAATTAAGTTTCTGCCTCAATTGTAAGGAATTAACTGACTTTGTTAAATTGTGGATATACTATTCCTTCTTTGCTTAGTAAAATGTATGTAACTCTACATAACAGAACTTTGGTAGAAGCAAAGAAGTGGTACAAACTGAATTCTTATATGTTATAGATCATATTCTAAGAACCACCTCGTATTTATTTTTTATTATTATGAAAACCCGACAGTAAAGATAGATTAACCTACTTTAGTCTATAATATCAAGACAACAGAAATTCTCTAAAGTCTCCATATAAATTGAGTAATCCAATTTGCATATTGATTGCGATAATCAAAGGAAATATTGCCTTATCCCTTCTTAATGGTAATGCAATGCTTTACAGTTTTTAAAGTTATATTTAAACTAAAAGAATGCCGCAATCATTGACATTTTCATATATAATATATATCTGAACGCTTTGTATTCACTGTTAATATCAAATATACTTTAAATATGTTTCATATATCCAACAATTATAAATTAAGAATTTTCATAATATACTATATAATTTTTCTTCATTATTTTTCTTCTCAGACTTACATTTAGCCTATTTTCTTTTGTGATGATTTATAAGAAATTGCAGGATACCTCCTTGACCATTTTTTTTAAACTTTTGCCAATTATGCATAATTTTGGACCTGGGATTTACACAGTCTATTTATGTATTTATATATATTATACATATATATCTTTATATATATCAGAGAGTATGAATATATATGTGTGTGTATATGTATATATAAGTATATATAAATGTATATATTACACAGTCTATTTATGTATTTATATATTATACATACATATCTTTCTATATATCACAGAGTGTGAATATATGTGTGTGTGTATGTATATATAAGTATATATAGCTTTATATATATCGGAGAGTATGAATATATATATGTATAGGCATATATAAGTATATATAAATGTATATATTACAGTCTATTTATATATTACATAGTCTATATATTTATATATATTATATAAAATAGTATATATTACACAGTCTATTTATGTATATATAAATATATTTATATTATATAAATATATATGTATATAAATATATAATACATAAATGCACATATATTTATAAATGTATATATAAATATATAATAATGTGTATATTTAAATGTATATATGATATATTTATAAATGTATAAATATATTATATATAAATATATATTATTATGTATATATAAATATATATAAATATATATAAATATATATAATAAATGTATATATAGAATACACTATATATAATTTACATTTATATACATATAAATGTATAAATACATTATATATAAATATTTATATATATTTAAATATATTTTATAAATGTATAAATATATAATATATATAATAATATTCTATATAATAATGTATGTATAAATATATTCTATATACATAATATATAGATATACATGATAATATAAATAGCATAAATAGTATATATTTATAATATAAATATATGCTATAAGTAGTATATGTTACACAGTATATTTATAGTATATATAAATAGATAAATAGTATATATTACACAGTCTATGAATTTATATATTATACATATATATCTTTATATCTATCAGAGTATGAATATATATGTGTGTGTATGTATATATAAGTATATATAAATGTATATATACACCATATATGTGTATCTATGTATATACATATATATTTATTTATATACATATATTTTCAGCAGCACAGGTATTGCTGGGAGCTGTATGTGTGATTGACAGACTTGGGGTAAAAGTGAGTGAGGGCATGGAATTAATTCTAATACCAGCAGTAATCACGGAGAGAATATGACTTAATAATTAATGTTTTCTACTTCATCTTTTTTTAGGAACAAACTATTTCTTCAGCTTTATACATCCTAAGAATTCTGGTCAGCAGGTTTATACACAACATTACACAATGCAACTATGAAAGCTTTGATACTTTACAAAGGACCTTCATACATAGGGAGTGCAGGTCATTCATGATCTCCCTGTGTTCTGATAACATGTCTAAAGAAACCTGACTCTCTCCAAGATTTTTGTGGAAGCTTAATTCTTACGTATTAGCTATGATGGATATCAAGATATTTGATTTTTTAAAAAAAGTAATTTGCTACACAAACATATTAAGAAGGAAAAGTTGATTCAACCAGAGTAAGGAAAACAATCATTAGTCACCAACCACTGCGTAATCCATACGTATTTTTTTTTTAGGGCCACACCTGCTGCATATGGAGGTTCCAAGGCTAGGGGTCTATTCAGAGCTACAGCTGCCGGCCTACACCACAGCCACGCCAGATCCAAGCCACATCTGCAACCTACACCACAGCTCACGGCAACGGGGGATCCCTAACCCACTGAGTGAGGCCAGGGATCTAACCTGCATCCTCATGGTTCCTAGTCAGATTTGTTTCTGCTGAGCCACAACGGGAACTCAGGTGATCCATATATGTTGAAATTAGCATACCAGGTGCCTAAGTGACAATGGATTTAAAATAACAACAATAATAATAATAAACAGAGATTTTGACATGTACAACAATGTAATTTAATACACATGTAATTATAGGACTGGAACAGAGTAACGAGAAAGTGGGGCAACACAAATTGTTGTAGAAATAATGACAGGAACATCCCTAAATTAAAAATAAAAATATCTCAATCAGGCGATCTAAAAAGTTCATTCAACACTAAGCTCCATAAGACCAAACAGGATCACACCAAGGCACATCAGAGTTAAATGGAAAATACAAAGGTAAAAAGAAGATCTTGAAAGTAGACATTGGAAAAAGATACTAAACAATGATAAACAATGGAACAGCATCTATAAAGTGCTAGGAGAAAACACACGCTCGTGTACACATGCACACACATGCGCACACATACAACTGTCCAACTCAAATTCTATAACTGGTGAAATTATTCTTGAAATAGAAAGGATGAAATGGATTTTTTTTCAGACAAATGTAATGTGAGAGAATTAAGGACACAGTCACACAGAATAATTCCTTTAGTTCTTGCTCCTTGCTATTTTTATTATATACTTTACATTTATATCTAGCATGTTTGCGTGATGCGATATTATAAATTATCCTACAGACAGGTGCCCTTACGTGATACTAGTTGTCACACTGATTCGTGCATTTTTTTTAATTCGTTCTTGTGAACCTAAGTTAAATCTGGTAATACTTCCCTTTATTCTGAAGAACTTCCTTTCACAGGTTTAGCAGTGCATATCTGTATGTGATGAATTCTCTTGTAAAGTTTAGTGTTTTGTGCTTTATATTTAAATTTATAATTTTAGGAGAGATAAAGACATAAAAAGTTTGAGGTCGTATCAAACATATAAAAAAATCTTTTGAAACTTGAAGACTTCGATGCAATGTGCAAAAGCAAAACAAAGCCTATCTTGAATTGGAGTGATTTATCTCCCATTCCCCCAGAGGCCTGGCCAAAAGCTCCTGCCCACAGGTGTTTCTCCAACTGACATTCATTGAAAAAGTCGCCAAGTTCAATATCCCCTAAACTCTCATCTCATCCTGGCTGTATAGAGATCTAGTGTCAGTAAATAAGACAGTATTGCAAATTACATGGCAAAACCAAGTGCCTTGAGACTGGAGCTGCTGCAAAGTAGGTATCAGATCATGAAGTATGTCATGAAACTATTTTCTGCAAATTTGCAGTTTTTTCATTTCCACACACTTTTATTTCATATCCGTTCAAGTAATTATATACCCATTCAATATATCCAATCGAACATCCAATTAATCAAAACCCATTCAAGTAATCAAAGTGATTATCTGTGCTTTTTCTAGTTCTTTTTTTGGTTATGCTCCTTTAAGCTTCTTTAAGGACAGAAAGATCTTTAGGTTATTTTTTATAGATAATTACTATTTTCCCAGGCATGGACTTCCTATATATCAAATATAAGTGCTCATTCTTTGAACTATAGGTTAGTCCTTGGCTCTTATTTATTATTTTGCGGTATTTATAAAATATTAACATTATTACTAATAGTTAATGGATATAGATGAAATAAAAAATGAATGACATACTGCCCTTTTCATTTTGAAGTTTAAAGTATGAAGTTCAAGAAGAGGTTCATATACCATAGATAATTTTATCTGTGGATTTACCACTCTTAAAAGTTCCCTTGCAAGTATTTAAGTATATATTAATAACAGCAGAATTTATTTTAATTTTAACCATTAGCAGTTATTTCTAACATATACCATTCCAGTCCAGAAAATATTGTCTTAGTCATATATTTTGCACATAATAATAAAAAATATTTGAAAGTCTAAATAAATTTACTGCAAATTTCCAGAAAGCTTATAAATTTAAAAAATGTTAAGCCAGGAGTTCCCGTCGTGGCGCAGTGGTTAACGAATCCGACTAGGAACCATGAGGTTGCGGGTTCGGTCCCTGCCCTTGCTCAGTGGGCTAAGGATCCTGCGTTGCCGTGAGCTGTGGTGTAGGTTGCAGGGGCGGCTCGGATCCTGCGTTGCTGTGGCTCTGGCCTAGGCCAGTGGCTACAGCTCCGATTCGACCCCTAGCCTGGGAACCTCCCTATGCCGCGGGAGCGCCCCAAGAAATAGCAACAACAACAACAATAACAACAACAACAACAACAAAAATGTTAAGCCAATTATATACGGTTCCCATATCAAAAAGTTCCCTATTTCATAGTTTTCCGTGATATTGAACATGAAATATTAACGTATTTAGTATTAAATAAGCATTTTAAAAACTAGGGACAGTGGTTTCTGCCAGTAAGGGTGTTACTTTCTAGTGATGATCACACTTCCAAAGGGTAAAGCCTGAGCCCCCTGCCTATACACAGAGGTTAAAATCAAAGCCCAGAATATCCTCTTTCCTGGTTCTACCCCACATCACCAACTTATGATATGAGATGAGTGAACACACTCTGAACGAAGTATGGGGTTCAGCTGGGCAGAGGCAACAGCCCAGCAGGAAAAAAAAAAAAAAAACGCAAATAAAACCAGTTTACATTTATAGACATGAAACTTTGACTTTTTATTTTCACCAAAGCATGCAGTTACATAAAGAGGAGAGTGGCTCTAACATGTATAACCTCTGCTTTCTTCAGGAATTATTCAGTGCAGTATGTGGCTATTTCAGATATCCTCGATACAGAGCTCAGCATGTGATGTTATTTTCTTATCAGTACAAGCCCGGGAAGAGAGTCATTAGCCTAGATCTGGCAGGGTATTCTCACTCTATTTAAAAAAAGAAACAAAAAACAAAAAAACTAGAAAAAGTGATCTGGACGCTGAGGCTGACATGTTTATTCGTTATTCAATCTTTCACTATTCACATATTTAGTACTACCTTGTGCCAGGCATGGAACTGATGGTATCACTGATACTTAATTAAGGTTAAAAGATAAAGGCTCTGATGGCGATTGAAGCAGCAAGGTTCTTTCTCCGATGTTAGGAAATCAAGGTACACTTTACTGGTCACTTCAGGATATAAACTATGGGGTCTGAATTAGAGATAATAGCATGTGGTCAGTTGTCATCCACAGATAACAGATGAAAGGATAAGGCAGAGATAAATAATTTTAGGGTAGTGACAAGGGCCAAAATAGCTCCCAGTTAACTCCTATGATCCAGAATGTTTGTCACTGGGAGTCCAAGTGAGGTAGAGGAATCAAGAAGTAGTGGACACATAACAATTTGGAAAAGTCACAGTACTCAATGACTGATGTCAATTGAGGAGCCTCAGTGTCCTGGGTAAGCAGGTGGTGATTGTTCAGAAGATCCATTCACAAAATAGAGTCATTGTTTGGTCAAAGACACATGTACTTCTGAGTCTGGAAGAATAGCACCATCGTTTTCATGAAGGGCTTGAGCAGTATTTGCTCCATGTAAGACACGTCTAAAATCTCAAATTCTTAAATCAGCAGCAAAGTTTTCTTTTTATATAACTCAATAGACCAAATGCAAAATATAAAGTCACCTTTCCATAACACTGCTGGTTAATGAAATAGCTGAGATGATAAGACATGATTTTTTAACTCCAAACCAGAAATATTTATTAGAGCAGTTGTTTCCTTGAAATATTAATATCCTAGCTGGCCAAAGACTCTCTTACTATGGGATAGTTTTCTAGATTTGTCCAGATATGGAGACACGAATGAAATCACTTGTGGTCACAATGAAAGGAATCAGAATTAACAGACTATTTGCCAATGATCAATTTTGAGATTGATGAGTAAAAAACGAGGCTGCACACATGCCCAAGTATATACATTTATATAACTTCTGGTGCCATTGAACTAATCTTACAAATTAAACAGCTTCCCGAATCATTTAGTTTTTTTCTATAAAAAATTAAATTATAGCTATCAGCTTCATAACATGAAAATTACAATTCTTAATTCAAAAAAGCAATCACATTCTTTGAAGATTTATCTTAACGACGACAAAGCAGTTAATCGAGAAGTAATGTTTTAGTCACCTAATCAACTATCTAAGAATATGGTTTGCATATATATTTAATTTCTACTCAAGTAAATGGATATAATAGTTTATACTATATATTTATTTTATTTTGAAAAATTCAGTTAAGGCTGTCAATTCTAAAATATCAAACTCCAGTGACTTCGGCAGTCCTGCTTTTGAACTCAGTGGTTTGGAAACAAGTTTAAGTAAAATATTCATGATTTCATGGCACTGTCTACATTTTTTCCAAAATGAGAAAAAAACAATTATACATTTACTTCTGCTGATTATTAAGAGATGCTCTTTGTGTCATCAAACATTTATGTTCCCTGCAAATGCAAGCACTGTACAACTGGTATTTTAAATACAATTATTTTGGCTTAAAAACCATATATCTTTCATGCATCTTAACCGTCTGATCAATGGCTGGAAAAGTTGAAAGTGATTCAGGATCACTGGGTTTTTCTCAGTCACATTTAATAGGCTGGGCCCAGTGTCTTTGAATTTTTATCTAGAATCCTCATAGATTCATGTACAAGCGGCTTCTCCATACGAAAGCAATTTTAAGTGTTTGTCATCTTTTCAACATTAGAAAACTCTTCAACATCAACTGTGTCCTGAACGATTGCTGTGTTCTTCCTCAATGTTTTCTCTCTCAAACTTGGTTCAGAGGTTATCACACAGCGTTCATTTTCCCAAGTTTGTTTTTTCCCAAAAATCAAAAGTATACATTGTTGGGGAAAAAACAAAACAAAACATTTTATTTAACAATAGAGGGCAATTTGACAACAGATAGGTTTTGAACTTAATTCTACAGTACACACGTGTTTCAAAAGAAATCTCTCAGTAGCAGGAATAGACTGTTTCACATACAGGTGGCAGAGCAAGCATGAACACTTGAACTGAACACAGCTAATTTTGCTAATGCATCACAATTACAGAAACACCTGTGCTAAATAACCTTGTCCTGTTCCCATGAAAAGGAATAGTGTTCAATAGCCCTCAAAATATCCCATTTCATGCAGATTCAGATTTCCGCTAACCATTTTTCTGTGACATGGCTTCCACAACAACATAGCATCGTTTTGAAAAAAATAATTCAATTTGTTTCCGTGTCTATTTCAGATATGTCCTTCTCGTTTTCTTTTATAATAAAGCACTGTTTCTTTTTTAATTTATTGATTTTTCTTATTAAAGTATAGTTGATTTACCATGTGCCAATTAGCACTGCTTCTTGAAGCTGTTATCATGGGTAGTCTACAGATTTTTTTTTGCATGAAGAAGACAAAAAGCTGTCATTTGTTTTAAAAAGCCAATCCAAACATCACCACCCTGCTTATATAGGGGTACACACTGTTAATTTGGCATAAACAGACTCTCAGTGAGTAAGGATGACTTGAAACACAACTTGGTGTTTAATGCTTCGGAAGTTACCCATGCCTGATAATGTGTTAAATAACCATAGCTTGTAAATCAGGAGCTACAAATTAGAGTTTCACTTATCTTTTCACCAGGGTGGTAATGTACATTTGTCCTTCTAGAATCTTATCCACTTAACAGTATTTTATCCACCTTAACAGTAAATAGAAGACAAAACAAGGCAACCCTCAAACCTCTGAGATATGAGCTTTTTGTTCCAAACCAAAACCCCCTTATGAAACATAATATTAAGACATCACCTATCAGGTGTTCAACTGGAGTGCAAAGTGAGTATCATATGTAATAATATTACATATAGTATATGTAATAAACATATATGGAGACAGTTGCCTGGTGACTAAGCCTAGGAACTCTGCAGTTGAGAGTATTTATGTAAGAGCAGTGTTGGCGATTATATTTGAGACGCTGAATGCTAGTATTCTACATCCCATTCAAAAGATGAAGCGCATGAAATCATCTGCATCACTCCGCATAACAGATGTGAGAGGCTTGGGCCACATGCAGGGAGTGTACTGATTTGGGTGCCTGGCTCAGGGGATCTGCTTTTAAACATGTTTGTTAACCAGCTCTCTCGCAGAATGAATGAACGTGTGCTGTAAGCAAACCCCTTACAAAATGAAGGGAATTACTTTCGATCCGAGTGCATCAAATCTTCATTTTGCTTTCTAAGTGTAAACAAAGTTTTCAATTTGGTAGAGGAAGATATAGTTTTAGCTTAATTTCTATTTTTATCTTATGTTCTGGTACAGACATTTGCCTGGAAGTGCAATATAGTTGTCTGCATCCTTGTCATCACAAAATAAGATAACAGTAAGTCTTCCAGGATTTGGAAGTAGAGTATAAAAGAAGAAAGGACTGACAAGCGGAATTACAAAAAGGTAGCATGAGTTGCATTTACATGTTCAATTTTTAAATGCTTATTAATCAAAAAACCATATACAATAATACTCATCATCCACAAATTGAGATTTTATGGCATACACATTTGTACATGTAAATCCCTATGAATTTTTGCAAAGCCAAAATAAGGAAGTAACATTTAGATTTAATACGTATCTTACATAGGGTGAAATGAAACAGGATTGAATTATCTACGACGTCTTCTTACAATAAACATGACGTTATACTAGAAAAGGAAAGGCAGCTTTTTTTTTTTTTTTGCATTAGAAAACACTCAAGACCTCTGTCCATGTTGTCGTAACAGATTCTTCTATTTAGTAAAGATCTATTTTCATTTTTTTTTCTTTCATATAGATTCTACAGAAAATCTGCAGCACTTACAGAGCAAGGTTTGTTTCAACATTTCTGCTTGGTATTATCTATAAAGTTACATAAGATTTTCTCTATTTTCTTTTCTCCTCAATCATTAAGAATAAACTTTAAAAAGAAAAAAAATATTAAAACACAAACAAAGGGAAAAAAAGCCCTTTCATGTGGCAAACACAATGATTGGAATTGAAGAGTCAGTATCCAACAGGGCAAACATATTTGTTCTCATTAAGCATTTTTTTTCCAATGAAAGCTACTAAAATGTTTTCAAACAATGTAAGATTGTGTCCATATGATTATCTATTCACTTTTATTTCTTTGTTTAGCAGCATGAGGAAAATCAGGAGAAGGGGGTGTACAACCAAAGGCAATGATCTGGTATTTACTGAATTGATAGTTTGATCCATTGCAACTGAATGCAATGATTTAAGCAAAATATAATGCCTGTAGCATTGTCTCATTTTCTCATCTATTGTCAATAACTTATTTTCAAAGGCTCTACCCAGTTAGTTGGGTTGCAAGTAAAATGATGTTACTATTTTTTTTTTATTGATACATAGTTGGTTTACAACATGGTTGGTTTTTGCTATACAGCAAACTAATTCAAATATAGGTATGTGTATATTCTTGTTTATATTCTTTCCAATATGGTCTATCACAGGATACTGACTATAGGTCCCTGTGCTACACAGTAGTACCTTGCTGTTCATCCATCCTTTGTATACTGTTTGCATTTGTTAACCCCCAACCTCCTAAGCCATCTCTCCTGCATTCCCCCTCCCCCTTGGCAACCACGAGTCCCTATTCTATGCCTGCAAATCTGTTTCTGTTTTGTGGAGAGTTTCAACTGTGTCATATATTAAACTTCACATAGAAACAATATCTTACGGTATCTGCCTTTCTCTTTCTTGATGTTCTATTCAGCTCAAGAAGGGCTGTCTTGCTGCTGTTCACTGACAACCTCGGCCTTAGAAATGATTTTCCCTAAATGGGATCATGACATAGGGAAATACTCTGATAAACTCCTACCCACCCACACAAATACAGACATGCAGACACATGGGGAGGGGAAAGGAATGAATGAAGCTTTCCCCTGTTAGGAGGGTGAACTAAGACAGGCACAGAATCCTTGAATCTGATACACCAGACCTCTCTTACCACAGGACTTCCCAAGTAATAAAGGTAAGAGGAATTACTGCTATTTTTCAGATTTCAAAAGAGGAATATTTACGACTGAAATTTCGTTCCTGGAACACATGTTGCTTAAAACAAAACATAAAACTGACCAAAATCATATCGTTTAGTTTTAGTCCAAATGGAAAATTATCAATCATGTGCTTACGCCGATAGTCTCAAATAGTTTGGAAATGAGCCGCAGGTATATGCTTCTTCCCCAACAAATTTGGAAATATTTGATATTACATTCAGATACCATATCGAAATCCCTCTTTCTCCCCTAAAAATCTGCTCTTCTAGCGGGAATTAGACACTGATTCAGGGGTGCAGCTGGAGGCTCACCTCACCACCAACCTTGCCTTCCTCTGCCTGCTTGTCACCTGCATCATCCCAACACTCAAGAGCTGGTTGTCTACACTGCCTGCTCAATGCAGGGAAAGAAGTAACTCTTTGAAGTCGTTTTGGGTCTAAAAATTATCTGAAAGGAATAAAGAAGGGAATCTCATTTAAAATGAACCAGTCAATCAAAACATCAATCAATAAAGCCCATTCAGGCGTTCCTGTTGGGGCTCAGTGGAAACAAATCTGACTGGTATCCATAAGGCTGCAGGTTCGATCCCTGACCTCTATCGGTGGATTAAGGAACCAGCATTGCCGTGAGCTGTGGTGTAGGTCACATATGTGGTTCAGATCCTGTGTTGCTGTGGCTGTGGTATAGGCTGGCAGTTGGAGCTCGTATTGAACCCCTAGGCCTGGGAACCTCCATATACCACAGGTGCAGCCCTAAAGGACAAAAAAACAATAACAGTAATTAAAAACATGATAAAAATAAAGCAAATTCAAACTCACCTTCCCTTCCTGTTTTCAATCTGCAAGAATCATAACAGAGATTACGGCTTCCCTAAGCAGTGACACAAAAGATTCCATCTCATTTACTCAGGGCAAAAAAAAAAAAAATCTGTTTAACCTGTGGTCGGCAAGATGTCAAAAAAATAAGCAAATGTTGACTAAAGTTTTTATTTACACCACTGATAGAAACATCATTGCATCGGGCTGTCTTGAGACCTACCTGCCTATTCTCTATCGAAAAGTCATACTTGACAATGCCTCCTTACAACAGTGTTCCCCCCTGTACATCCTGCTAAGTGTACTTATATACGCTAAACTCAAATTTTAGGGCTTTTCATATTGATCTTAAAAAAAATAAGCGTCACTGCTCATTTATCTTTCTAAACCGCTTGATTTTCAGACACTTCTCCTTTTTGAATCTACACTCATCAATTTCCATGAAAAGAGACCATGAAAATGTCATGCATATGGAATATTATTGCTTAGAGAAAGGATTCTGAAGGCAAAAGAGAAGTACTGGAATTTCAGGCACACTGATGTTAGTGAAACTACCTAATCAACATATGTCACTGAACAGATATTCTGCTTAAATATTACCAGTTAGGGTTCATTAGGGTATAAACCTATGAAAATGCTGTTTGTCTTCACTCTCACACAATGTAAACACTTCAATTTAAAATGATTTTCACATACCCCCCCCAAGAACTAAAATGACTTTCACAAGCATAGTATTTTCTTATGAGGATAGTATACTTTTGTGAATGAAGTTAATAAACTACATATAATTTTCTTTTCAAAAAGGAAACAAAAATTGAAGATAATTTTTTAAGTTGTATGAACATGTCTATATCCTCAATTACATTTTGTGTTGCTGTATTTACATTGTTATTTGCTCTGTAGAAGATACATTTAATTTTGCATCAGAAGTCCAGATATTCTATATAACAGCTTCAAAGAGGTATGTGAAGGCTGTTTGTTATTTTACATAAAAACTAGTTTCTAAACTCTACATAGCATTTTTTCCCCCCACAAATTGGGTAAGGAAAAGTAGGCTATCCCTATATAGTACATTTCTAAGGTTTTATGAAAGAAAAAATAACCATAACAAAAGTAACACAGTTATGAAATCATTCATATTAGATTTTCTTAATCATCTTCCTAAATATTTGGAAGGCAAATATTTTCTAAAGCATCTTCCTAAATATTTGGAAGGTAACAAACCCACATTTCTAGTATGACACAAACTTAATCTGATAGACAAATGAACTGAACATAAATTGCCGAAATTAATTTTATACTATAAACTCACTCATTTACAACTATTAAGAGAGGAGTCTGACACTGGCTCACTTTTTTGGTCACTGATTTTCTGCATAGCCTTGTGTTCAAATGATAGCAGGATCATACAAGAGAAGAAAAGCGAGTTAAGTGTTCAGTTTTGCTGATACACACATGGGAGGGACCTTGAGATGTCAAAGCCCTAGGAAGGGAGGAAGCAACTGCGTCTCCTGAGGGAATCTCCACCGGCAATATTATTTAATACACCGGAACGGAAAAACAGTTATATAACCCGGAAGAGGGGTCACACGACACATTATTGTAAGTATCGTATCTAAAATACATTATATGTAATTCCATTTCAGCCTTGGAAATATAGAAACTTTGAGATTTTCTTTAAGAGCTACCAAAACGAAACTTGACAGTGATTTTTTTTTTTTGGTCTTTTTTTGTCTTTCTTGGGCCGCTCCCACAGCATAGGGAGGTTCCCAGGCTAGGGATGGAATCAGAGCTACACCTGCTGACCTCCACCAGAGCCACAGCAACGCAGGATCCGAGCCGCCCCTGCAACCTACACCACAGCTCACCGCATCGCCGGGATCCTTAACCCACTGAGCAAGGCCAGGGATCGAACCTAAAACCTCATGGTTCCTAGTCGGATTCGTGAACCACTGTGCCACGACGGGAACTCGGACAGTGATATTTCTGGCACTGTTTATCTGACGAGATGTGTCTCCAACGGGAGAGGTATTCTTTTGGTTAAGATGGACACATGAACTTATCAGAGCCCTTCAGTTTTAACAGCTGTATTGATGTCATCAACTGTTCAGTACAACCTAGCTTTTAGTCGTCATTTGTTTACTTAACAATAAGGTGAGCTCTGGCTGATGATGTAATTGACACAATGCAAGACTGCCTATAAATACATAAATAGGAAATGATAGAAATTTAAGTTATCATTAATCATAAGCATCTAGCTATGATTTAATATCATACTGTATAACACAGTACAGTCTAGCACGTGACAGATAACAACGCAATACAACATGACACAGCATAATGTAATGTGGAGGAATGCAACCTAATGTAACGTATGACAATACACCTAATACTCGATGTACATAAAGAGTGCTACAGGGCATATTTTCATTTCAGTTAATACTCTGAAGTAAGTAATCTCCAGTAGTTCTTCAGAGTGTCAAATCAACAGAGCTTGATGAGTTTTTTCACACATAATGTGATTTTCCTGCAAACAGTCCATCCTGTTTTAGGACCTCTTAGACATGTTAGGCAGTTTCCCTGAAAGGCATTCTCTGTGCATTTCCTACAGGACACTAGTTACTCTGAGGTGTCTCATCCTGATGGCGTGACATGCAGAGGCTGAAGGAGTGAGTTAGGAAGTTCTTATTTCATCACATCTTCCAGTGGTAACGGCAGGACGCGGGATGTGGTCTGAATGAAAAATGGCTCTGGGCACTATTTTTTGACAATACTTTTCCAGCATCTTGACAAGTTTTGAGTTCAAAATGACTGATCAATTAACTCTAGTTCTCCATGTGTGGTTCTAATATCTATCTATGTGTTATATCTATATATATATATGTTATATATATTATAAAGACAATATATAGATCATGTGATTTCATTTTCTTTTAATTATTTCTGTGCTTTAGGTACATCATAAAGTCTCTTAGATATTTGATAGTAAAATGTTTGATAATGATTTCCCAAGCTTCTAGTGCCTGTGTGATATTTAAAAGTGTTACTCTTAATATGTCTTGGCACGGAAAAGTTTTGAACTTGAACGCTAATCAGGAAGTGACTCTTGCTGTCAAAGCTAGAGGCAGAGATGAAGCCTCAGGAACAGAGAACTCAGACAAGTAGGTAGATTGGAGCTTTGAGGTCAGAGCAGCAGCATGGAGAAATTCTCATTAACATGTAAACCAGGCAACCAACGTTTTGCTGAAATTACTGGAAGGAAGCAAAGCCTTCTGTAGAATCTACGGAAAAAGATGTTTTCTTAATGTGAACTTTGAGCAATTTTATAGAAAAGACTAATGATTTCCTGAAATTACCCAGGGCTCTAAATCAAAAGGTTGGTATTCCAGAAAGACATTTTGGGACTTCTAAAGGATGATGGGCAGGTCTTAGAACAAGAGTTCTGATAGCTAGAAAATAGACCGTTCCATTGATATACTAAATGAGATCTTTCTGTGTTTCTAATTGGTTAATTTTTCACAGGTAAAGGTTTTTTGGTTTAGCTTTTTTAATGTGTAAATCTATACAGGCATAGATACACTTCCTTTTATGAGTTCTGTCCATATGTTTGATCACAATTACCCTGGTTATTACTAAATGTGGCAATAACAGCCCTGAACGATGTTCTCTTTTCAAAGCCTGACACTGAGCGTTCTGGGTATTCATCAGTAAAACCATCCACATAAAACCAATCCCCAGCCCACCTCCTCATCCTGCTGACTACCAACCGCAACGGACAGACCCATTTCACTCTGGATCCAAACTCTTTATGAAATAGTTAATACTCCCCTCTGCTGTTCCCAAAATATTCTTACAGAATAATGAGCCCTACATACTCACATATTCTTTTAGAGTAAGTTATTGGTGTAGGTACATGTTGTGTATAAAGGTATTATAATAATCCAACATCCTTTTTAAAAACTTATCTCCATTATGCCATGAATAAATCTTATAGATTAAGGCAAATCACACAAAGTAGGAAATTCAATTATAAATTATCTTTACCTAAAAGGCTAGTTCCAAGGTAAGAGAGAATTTGAGATTGTAAAATTAGTAAAAAGGCCTTTGTAAAAAAAAAAATACAATTTGTTCAACTATTATCATTATTAGGATTTGGATTAGGATTATTTTTATTTTATTTTTATTTTTAGGGCCACACCCACAGCATGTGGAAGTTCCCAGGCTAGGGGTCAAATCAGAGCTACAGCTGCTGGTCTACACCACAGCCACAGTGATGTGGGATCCGAGCTGTGTCTGCGACCTACACCACAGCTTACGGCAGCTCCAGATCCTTAATCCACCGAGCGAGGCCAGGGATCGAACTCACATCCTCATAGATACTGGTCGGGTTCATAACTCCCTGAGCCACAATGGGAACATCCCAGGATTGTTATTTTAATTAACTGCCTGAAATGACTCTATCATCCTTTTTCCTCTATTTTTAAAATGAACACTCTTGCCTCTTCATGTAACAGAAACTTTGTAATTTCCTACAGAGATAATGGAAAGATAATTCAGTCTGCTTTTATAACACTTGTCTGAGAACAGAACTATAAGAACCAATCAAAAATAAATATTGATGGCAAAGGTGGTTTATATTGTTTGTTTGCTTTTTAGGGCGGCGCCCGCGACATATGGAGGTTCCCAGACTAGGGGTTGAATCAGAGCCACAGCTGCCGGCCTACACCCACAGCCACAGCAACGCAGGATCTGAGCCGTGCCTGCAACCTACACCACATTTCATGGCAATGCCGGATCCTTAGCCCACCGAGGGAGGCCAGGGATCGAACCCACAGCCTCATGGATCCCAGTCGGGTTCGTTAACCACTGAGCCACAAAGGGAACTCCACAAGATGTTTATGTTGTTAGCATCATGGGATAAAAAAAAGACAGGCACACAGAGAGGAGACATGAACATTTTAATTTTCCACATCAATTGCCTCAAGCTCTTTAGCTTGACCTGCATCTCTGTTGCCAGGATTTCATCTCTTTCTCCTCTTCATATTTATTTTAAAACCTTGTTCTACCCTGAAACCTTTTCTATCTATATATTATAAAAGAGGTCTGTGAAGCTAAGGATATATCAAAACACTGTGACTATTTGTTTTTGTTTTTTGGTGGGGTGTTTTGTTTTTGTTTTTGGCTAAACCCAGGGCATATGGAAGTTCCTGGACCGAGGATCAAATCTGAGCCACGACTGTGATCTACGTCACAGCGAGATCCTTAACCTCCTGTGCCACAGTGGGGACTCTAATTATTTGTTAATTGTACCTACCCTTCTAATTGATTCAGACTGGAGATGTGACTGAGGTGGCTGAGCCAGGGGATGGAAGGAAGTGAAGAGGGAGAGCTGGCTCTGAAGGGACACTGTTGGTTAACCCTCTTAGAAAAGTTTATGCTATCCCTAAGTAACCTAATATTGGTGACTGTTACCTGCCTTCAACTGTCACCTCTCCTTAGACACAGAAATCAGCCAAACCATATGGATGTTTTGTGACTGTGTATTCTCGGAAAAGATAAAAGTAAAAACTAAACCTTCGTTCATGAAAATTTTGGTTTTTCTTCTATAATCCTTTTCATATTAAAATGATTACCCTGGTAATATATGCCCTAGCATATCTTATTTAAATAGGTGAATGCCGCAGGTACAGCCTAGGCCGCAGGTGCACCCCAAAAAACATTAAATAAATAAATAAATAAATAAATAAAACATATGCAATATATATTCCTTTAAAATGCTTCAATAGCTGTGGTTTGCAATTTCTAATTATGGCAATGGTTAAAGTTATCTTATTGATGACCAGCAAATGTGGCTGGTCCTCAAGTCCTATTTTTTTTTTCTTTTTGCCTTTTCTAGGGCCACACCCGTGGCACATGGAGGTTCCCAGGCTAGGGGTCGAATCAGAGCTGTAGCCACCGGCCTACACCAGACCCACAGCAACACGGGATCCGAGCCGCGTCTGCAACCTATACCACAGCTCACGGCAATGCCAGATCGTTAACCCACTGAGCAAGGGCAGGGATCGAACCTGCAACCTCATGGTTCCTAGTCGGATTCGTTAACCACTGAGCCACGACGGGAACTCCTCAAGTCTTATTTCTTTTACTGTGATGTGTTATGACCCCTTTGCAGAACAAATACCATAAAACGTATGAAATGTATGACTCAAAAATATTTTCTTCCTCACACATATAAATTTTCAGATATTTTTTTAGTGCTAGCAAAAATAAGAAGTTCATAATTGCTTAAAACATTCACCAAAAGAGGAAAACTTTTTGCCTTTGCACACTAATAACTTAGCCAGATTTGCTACCAAGCTTCAGGGCTATCAACAAAAAAAGTTGTTGTTGTTTTTTTTTTTTTGAGTTTTATTCTATTTACCAATGTTGACACCGACAGATGAATTCTGAAAATTGGATTAACTGTGTTCATAATAAATTTATACTTGGTGTGTGTATTTGTTCATTTATTAAATATTTATGCAACATTTGGTATTCTGAGGTAATTTTTAAGGTGATCAATCAAAAAGGAATCCCCTGACAAAAGGAATGAATTAAATATGACATTCACGCATATTGTTATGTATTTTCTAAATTGACCAAGTGTATTATGGAGATACAGTGGCATGTTAGAAACAGACTTCCTATTCATAAATGATTTAATATGTATTGGCATTTTGTGTAAGATATTTCTGCAATGATATATATTATACAGACGGGTAATAATATATTTTAACATATATTTTTCTTTTTATTGATAGAGGTTTTTTTGGGCTGTGCCTCTGGCATGTGGAAGTTCCTAGGCCAGGGATCAAACCCATGCCACAGCAGTTACCCAAGCCCAGCAGTGACAATGCCAGATCCTTAACCCACTGAAACCCCAGAGAACTGCATGGCCTCTAGTTTCAAGGGAGCAAGGAGAAAGACTGCAGTCCCACAACGGACAGAAAGTAAACTCTGACAACTACCAGTGATCTTGGAAGGAAACTCCAAGCCTCAGATAAGATGACACCTTGATTTCAGCCTCGTGTGACCCTCAGCAGAGACAGATACGCTGTACTAGGACTTTGGACCTACAGAAAATGTGGGATAAACCGTATGGTTTCAACTGCTTAACCTGTGGGAATTAGCTACACAGAAATATAGCCGTAAAAACCTAATATAGAAACTTGAAAATAACTGTGTCTGAGATGTTAAATGATATAGTGGAATCTGTATCAGTGGACAACAGGCATGAATCCCAAAGGAATTTTAGTAGGGATGGCCAGTACTTCAAAAGAATAAAATGGAAATGCTAAGATTAAATATCAAAATAGAAGTGAAGAATAGCCTTCCATTGAATTATTAGTAGATTTTCAAACTGAATAAAAAACCAGAAACTCGAAGGCTGGACGATAGACATGACCTAAAATGAAACATGAAAAGAATGGGGGAGTTCCCTCATGGCTCAGTGGGTTAAGGACCTGGTGTTGTCACAGCTGTGGCTCAGGTGGTTGCTGTGGTGCAGGTTCAATCCCTGGCCCTGGAATTTCTGCATGCCACAGGTGTGGCCAATTAAAAAAAAAAAAGAGTAAAAAGGGTCAAAAACAAAAATAGAATCTAGCACACAGTGGATGGTGTGGAAATATTTATGGAGCCTTAAATGGTGCCAAATTATGTATAATTTGAATCTCAGGAGGAGAAGAGTAAATGGAGTTAAAAAAAAAAAAAAAACATTTGGAGAGAGAACGACTAAACAGTCCCCCAAAATAAATGAAGTAAATAAAATGCAGAACAACAATCTCAGCAGTCAAGAAGGCTCAATAAAAAATAAAACGTGTCTAGGATCCACATAGTCAAAATTTGGAAAAACAGGAGAAAATCCACAAGGCAACCAGAAGAAAGTAATATTGCGAAAGAGTGTATTAGCGCAAACACAAATTTGAACTGATTATGTAATTCTACCATTTCATAATCTCTAACAAACACCTCAGAAAAAGGAGACTTCCGTTTTCCGTCAAAGCTAAGGTCCAGATCACTGAACAGGCAACTTAGTTGCCTATGTCTGTTATCATTGACCCCACTGTTTATTTCCTAAGTCAAGAGCACGCATTTTGTCCTCGGTTCTCCTATCAGCAGGCCAGTGATGACATAGGTATTTGTCTAACACCACGTCTGAGGGTTAGTTTTGGTAACATCTGAACAGGTCTGTGTATGCCTAAGTGTTGAGGCCAACATTCTGCAGGACAGATTTTTCTGATGCTGAAAACGTTCCTTACTTGGGTTCTGAAATCTGCTAATCATGACCCACACGTGGCTTTTGAGGACTTGAACCATGACTGCGATATCTGATGAAGAACTGATTTTTTTTATGTTCTTTTGACGACCACACCTGTGGCATATGGAAGTTCCCAGGCTCTAGGTCGAATTGGAACTGCAGCTGCTGGCCTACACCACAGCCACAGCGACACCGGATCAGGGCTACGCGGAAGCTTGGGGCAATGCCGGATATGTAACACACTGAGTGAGGCCAGGAATCAAACCCGCATCCTCATGGACACTAAGTTGGGTTCTTTGCCCACCGAGCCACAACGGGAACTCCAGAACTGAATTTTAAATTGTATTTCATTGTAATTAATTTAAATGTAAAGAGCCACATGTATTAGGAAACAAACATCTAGACCGAAATCATCGGTATCCAGATAAACAATTCACTGAAGCCTCCCCACTGCTCCTATTCTTTTTAATCAATATCAAAGCAACGACTCTGCCGCTTTATCTCCAAACTTTGTACCCTAAAATATATCTTAGTCGATAACATCATGCAAAAAAAAAATCACATAAAGCTAACGGCAAACTGCAGTAATTTAAAAGCATTTTAAAACTCTTTGATATGGTTCAATAAATAATCTTGTGTTTTTAGTGTAATCTCTATATCTTGATTTTATTATCTGTAAGATGCTGATAACACCAGGAAGACCTACTCCATATAATTTTGAATTAGCCAGCTGAAGTAACGCATACATCATAGCATATCATGCTTTACAAAGCATGAAGTCAGGATAATGAGGTGGTGAAGAGGATGAGCTTGGAGGTCGAATCTGTCTCGGCTCAATGATAGCCCTGCCGTTTAAAAATCACACTACCCTGCATACACTATCTGACTGCTCTAAGTTGCAGATTCATCATCTGTAAAATCTCGATAATAACGCCTAACTTCAAAGATGAGTGTGGAGATTAAGTAAGACAATGTTGATAAAGCCCTTGGCACAGAGTGCAGAGAGGTTGGCAAAAGGTAATAGCTCAAAGGAGCAGCCGTGTTAGCATGGGTGCTATTGCTATCATTGTCAAAACGCTAGAAACATAACGTCCTTTTTCCAAGGATTTTTTTAAGTGCTTGTTTCCAAGTTAAAAGACATATCCCCCAACATAAGAAATAAAAAATAATTTGAATATACTTTGCTTTAAGTATAAAAGAGCTACAGGACACAAAAAGGGATTGGATAGATGCCCAGGAGTGGGATTGCTGGGCCCTATGGTAGTTCTTTATTCAGTTTTCTGAGGTACCTTCACACTGTTCTCCACAGTGGTTGAACCCATTTACCTTCCCACCAACGGTGCAGGAGGGTTCCCTTTTCTCCACACCCTCCCCAGCACTTGCTATTCATAGACTCATTAACGATGGCATCCCGACAGGTGCGAGGTGGTACGTCACTGGAGTTTTGATGTGTGGTTCTCTAATAATTAGTGACACTGAGCACGTTTTTCATGGGCCTACTGGCCGTCTGTAGGTCACTTTGCTGTACAGCAGAAATTGGCACAGCATCGTAAATCAACCATACTTTAATTTTAAAAAAAGAAAAAAATATATTTGGCCGTCAGGACTGGATGCCCTCAGGTTCTGCTGAGGGGCTTGTGCCCTATGTTTCTTGGCATTTGGTACATCCTGAGTCCCCCTTAGGCAATAAGAGTAAGGAGTACAGTTGACTGACCCTAGAAATTAGGATTAGTGACCTGGCATCACTGCCTTTTTTGTTGCCCATTTTGTGTCCATATTTAACACGGCAAGTGTGCTCAACAAGTCACCTTGTGACCTCTCATGAAGGGTCTGACAAAGTCACTTGGAGACTGGGCCAGTGGGGGTGCGGGGACATCCTCAGGTCACTTTAATTTGGAGAGTTGCTCTAAGAATATACAGGAAGGCAAAATAATGGGACACTTCCTCACTTGGAACAGTCTGAATCACTGCATAGCCTGATATAAAACAGGACGGTGTATCTCAGGAGCTTGAATGTTATTAGAAAAAAAAAAAAAATGTAGTTTTAGCAAAGCTCCAACGGCAAGTCTGTCCCTGCACTTGTCGATGCAGCCCTCGGCCCTTCTAGGCCCTCCTTACCTGTCCCTTTGTCACAGGGGCTCTGCCGGGAGATGGTTTCAGCTAACGTTCCTGTCTCCACGGCCACAGTACTGGCACCGCTGACTTTCTTCCCAGTCTGTTTGACGTTTGAACTCCTTTAGGATCCAATTGTTTTTAGAAACGGTCCTTCCCTACGATACTCTAGGGCCCTGGGAGCACCCAGTCTGCACAAGAATATGATTATTCATAGCTTGCACAGGCTGCCTCCGGGACTCGGATCAGCAGCTCTGGTGCCCTTTTCACTCGTGTTTCCTCCAGGTAAGGTTGGAGCTTCAGGGTTACCTGCTACAAAAACCAATTTAGGAATAAAGCGACCTCTGTGGCAATCCAGTTAGCCAGCACTGCTCTCGACCTTTCAGGTATAAATACCTTTTACTTCTGGATGGAACCAAATGTGATAGTTTATGTACAGTTGGCTTAGACTCTCATCTGAAAGTCTGCTCATTAAATAGCTAAAAATATATACACATTTTGTCATAAACGCCTCTGGATGTGTTAATGACATGTCAGGTATTACCTGTAAGTAAAGGATTGTGCTAAAGGATAAAATGTTAAAATATTATTTAAATTTTTCAAGTTGTCACTTAAAACGTAAGCATGAAATACTGGGCATTGTTCTATACGTTCTATGTCCTGTCTGAGAATAGGTAATTTAACATGGGAAAGTCAGTTAATTACTGCAGTACTTAATGTCCTTATCTATAAATACCATATCCTTTAATTCCATTATTCATTACATGTAGTAAATGAATGACCCACACATAGTCAATTAACCAGATGCACGCCTAAAGTATGGAATAACACAAATGATGAATAAAATATGTGCTGAAACATATAAGACTCTTCACACCAAAATTCAACTACACATTCAAATTCAGCTACCTTTTCTTACAAGGGTACGAGAGAGACAAACGTAAGGTTCTGTTCTATATTTTACAGTGGCGGTCACTGTACATTGTACATTTTAATTATGGGGACATTTATATTTATATTACTCATTTACTTATTTCACAATTCAGAGATGGCTTGAAACAAAAAGACCTGAAATTAAACTGTATATTAAAATATATTACCCCGCATAAAAATATTTTGATTCCCACTTCTGCCCTTTATCAGAACGCATGCTAACTAATTAAATGCTATTGTAAAGGGCTTCTAAATGAAAATTAAATATATTCCAAGTGTGGTTGGTAAAAAAGAAAAAAAAAAAGCCATCGTTTCCTCTGGCTGTTCCTTTCGTTCCCTAAATTTATAGCTAATTTTCACGAGTTATAAAGTTCGGGATTACACATCCCCCCACCCACGACACCTCCCAGCTTTTAAAAGAGCTTAACAATTTATTACAGTAATTTAGCAAAAGTACTGCTGCTTCCTGTCAGAATTTACTGGCATCTTTGCTCACAAACTGGACGTAAAATACGTCAAAGTGACCCTTATTGGTATCCTTGATGCCTGACATTGATGGCACATATCCTTTCCCCTGATTTTATGGTGCATATTTGATAGATCAGATAAAGCTGGAAGCACTTTCAATTTCTATAATGAAATCCTTGGATTTGCAGAAAAAAAATTCCTAGTTGAAGAATAATAGGTTAAATTAAACTGAAAAAAAGGTAATAGAGACTATTTGTATAATCTGGTAAAAGACAACAAATATTAAGTTATATTTAATAATCACATCTGACTTAATTTTTTTTATTTATTTCATTTTATGTATTTATTCGGCTGCACCTGTGGCATAGGTAAGTCCCCAGGTCAGGGGGACTGAATCTGAGCCACGGCTGCGACCTACACCATAGCGGCAGCAACACAGGATCCTTAACCCACTGCACCCTTTCAGGGATCGAACCCTCTGCAGCGACCTGAGCAGGTGCAGTCAATGCCGGACCCACTGTGCCACAGCAGCAGCATCTACATTTAGTTTTTAATCTAGTAACTTATAATTATAGTAAAAGGAAACAACTGAAGTTATGAGGTTATTTCCTCAAAGAAAAAAGCCTTACTTGTGTTATTCTCTAATCCACTTTGTATTCCTCCATCTAAATTACTCAAGAGTAATAATAGTGTTTCCTCTCTAGCCCCCTTCACTCACCTTTTTTTCACATGAAAGAGATGAACAGCAGTGGAAGATAATATTTAAGCCCGCCAAGACCTTAATAGTATAGTATTTATAATATTGCGAACCGATACTATGAAGGAAAACTGTTTTTCCAAATTCTGTTAATATCTGTCTCCATCACCTCTGTGTCATCATTTGCATGATCTTACAAGATTCAAAAGGCCCTGAAGGCTGCCATTGCTTTTGTTCTTCTGCTTAATGGCTTTATGTGATAATAACACCGATCTTCTTTACTATTTACATGCCAATACGACATGTATTTTGGAAAGTTTATGCTCTCAATAATATATTGTAGCAAATGAAATTGATTTGATATAGTGGAAAACAGAGTTTTCTAAAGTAATGAGGAAGTTATCTTAAGCATTTATCCTTGCTCTTAAAAGTGAAATTCCTTGTAGTGATTTTATTTTTCTTATCTGAAAAGTTTTAAATAAACTATTAAGTGGTATAATATTTTCTGTTATTATTTATTTGTGTAGCCTAATGTCAGAGGTGAAAAACCCATGCTAGTTAGAAAATTTAATTACGAATATGAGAAAAATGCTAGGTTGTCTGAATGAAGCATTTAGACCGCAAAATTATGCATGGCAGTGCATATATATATTCATACACATATATTAATATTTATTTATATATACAAAACTGTATATGTGGAGGTGTATATTGAAGTTTATTTCTCTAAGATACGATTTTATTTAAATTTTGAAATTATTTTAGTTTTAAATAGTAACTTTTTTTTTCCATGCCTACAGCATCCAGAAGTTCTTGGGCCAGGGTTCAAACACAGCAGTGAACAGGACTCAGCAATGCCAAATCCTTAACCCACTGAGCCACTAGGGAACTCCTAAATGCAACAAATTTTAAACCCTATAAAATGATAATACAATTGCACATGTTCTAAAAGGCACAGTTTATTGCACCAATCGTGTTTGGAGGATAACAGCATTTTGCTTTCTCAGAGGGACTTGGAGTCTCATTAATAATAATACCCTTCACTCAGAGGGACATGCCCTCACAATAGCATGCGTACTAAGCTTGTCCTCAGACTGCAGGGCCCTGTCCACTCCAAGCCAGATGAGTTTTTGATTCCTCACCACCACTCACTCTGTTTCTCTCGGATATAACTAACCTCCTCCAAAAGTGAGCATGACAAGTACATTATTTATGGTCTCCTTTTGTTCTCACAGGAATATATCAAAAGCAACTTTAGTTTTTAAAATGTAATTTCATGCTGTCTTTTTATCTATGTTTCTGTGGAATAATCTTGGTCCATATATTTGTTCTATTCCAGACAGAACAGGGTACACTTCCCCGCTCTGGACTAAATACGCCCATGACCATTGCTTTTTCAAGCATTATATTTTTTGTTCTGTTTTAAAATTAGGAATGATCAGACTCATATTAACAACTTATTGTTTCAACTCAACCATATTTATATGAGTGAAAAATTAAATTTGCCTTTTGGTATCAAGAATTATATCAATTTAAAATATACGTATTTAACAAAAAAAAATGCTTTAGAAGAAAGTAAAAATACCCTTATGTTACTACTTTAAAAATACCTTGAGTCACATGGTGTTAACATTTCCTCCAAATTTCATGGAATAGGTATTTATATTCCATCAGTTTTATTTAAATTTTATAGAAGTTTTGAGACCTCCAACATCAAAATGCACAGTAGCAGAGCTAATCAAATGAAGAAACAACAGACTCAAAACCAAAAAGGATTCTACAGACCAATCTAACCAAAACACAGGGGCAAACTTCTAAATCAAGATCAAGAAATCAAATTCATAACACATGATATAAACCCCCCACAAAAGTCAAATAGGATTCATTATCCTTGAATGAAATTATGGGTGCAGAGTAGGAAAACTATAAATTAAACAAATCAAGTTAAAGGCTGTTTATGAAGAAATTATACTCCTAATGTTGCATTATTTTGCAAGCTACTCGGTAGAACACAATGTATTCTAAAAGCCATTCTAATATATTTACAGGATTTATCACTGAAGTGAACTCATTAAAAAAGCATAAGGAAATGAAGAATGGTTTTAAAAAGCATTCAGACATAGCTGTTTAGAAATTGAGGGGAAAAGCAGATTGCATAACATATATTCAATACTTTAGAAATAGAAGATAAATTTGTCCTTATTTTGTGTCTTTGAACAGATATTTGAATCCTATGCAATTTATTTTAAAATTTAGGAAATGTTTACTGTTTCCCATACCAACATTTACGCTAGCAGAACTAATCTAATGAAAGACAACAAAATCAAAACAAAAAGGATAATCTAGACCAATCTTCTCTTGAATAAAAGATATGAGTTTCAAAGCCTCAAATATACATTCAAAGAAAGAAAAATATTTTAATTCATTCAATTATTTGAAAATGTTTACTGAGTACTTACTATCTGCCAAATAAATTCAGCTCCTGGAGATAAAGGTAGTGCGAAGTGGTCCACTTTCATGAAGTTTAAGTCTAAGGTGGAGAAAAGGAAATGAACAAAAAAGAATATTCAGAAATTTTAAAGATAAGAATCAGTAGGGGGTCCAGATTCCACAGGGTCTTATAAGTCAAACCAGGGACTTTGAGTTTTACTTAAGTGAAAAGCCACTGAAGTTTATTTATTTATTTATTTATTTTATTTTTACGGCCACCCCTGTGGTATATGGAAGTTCCCAGGCTTGGGGTCAAATCAGAGCTGCAGCTGAGGTCTATGCCACAGCCACGGCAACACCAGATCCGAGCCAGCATCTCTGACCTAAGCCTCATCTTGGGCAATGCCGGATCCTTCACCCCTGGGCGAGGCCAGAGATATGAGCCCACATTCGTACAGAGACAAAGTCAGGACCTTAACCTGATGAGCTACAACAGGAACTCCTGAAGTTTTTTGTTTTTGCTTTTTTAAATTTTTTTACGTGTCGTGATATGACTTAGATTTTTATTGCATACTGTGGCTGCTGTGTGGAGGGAGACTCCTTTGAAAGAAAGGCAATGGCAGAAGCTAGAACCAGGATACAGCTTTTCAGTAAATTTGAACATCCTTAACACAAGAGTTTAGAGTAATTCTTCTTATTCCACCAAGAAACTTCTGGGGTAGAGTTTTGTATTGGTGTGGGAAGTAGTATAATTATCTACCTGGCAGTGCGAGCAGGAAGGTGCATTTGAAAACCTTATTTGGAATTACTGCATTTTTAATGATAAAGCTGGCTGAGTTTTCATACACACCAGATGGGGAAACAGGTGTGCGTGAGTGTGCACGTGGGTATACTCAGGGGTGTGTGAGAACGAGAGAGAAAAAGACAGAGAGAGACAGAACAGCAGAGAGGGACAACACTCAAAGGTGACAGCAAGAATAATGCACCAAACCACTAGAAAAAGGGAGTTATCATTAAACAGGACAGGAAGCACAGGTCTGGGGAGAAGCAATAGGTCAAGTCTGCACATGTTAATTTTTAGGTTTTTTTTTTTTTTTTAGTGAATATCTAATCAGAGTATTTAAGTTTTTGAACGTTATAGTTGATTTACAAGGTTGTGCCAATTTCTTCTGTGCAGCAAAGTGACCCAGTCCTATCTATGTGTGTTGTTTTTCTTATGGTATCTTGGTCGATCCCAAACGACTGGCTACAGTTCCCTGTGCTGTCCGGAAGGACCTCATTGCTTATCTGTTCTAAATGTCACAGCCTGCATCTGCTAACCCCAAACTCCCTCTACATGCCACTCTCTCTGCAACCCCCTTGTCAACTACAGTCTGTTCTCTGTGTCTGTGAGTCTCTCTCTGTGTTGTGGATTGGTTCACTTGTGCCACATGTTACCTTCCACACAGAAGTGCTATCCCATGGTTTTTGTCTTTCTCTTTCTGACTAGAGATTCTTAGCAGACATCAAAGTAGAGGTAAGGTTAGTGAGCGTTGGGGATAGTGCCTAGTGCTCAACGGTTGACTTTCAATATGCCTGTTAAAAATGCGTATAATTAGGAGTTCCCATCGTGGCTCAGTGGTTAATGAATCCAACCAGGAACCATGAGGTTGCCGGTTCGATCCCTGCCCTTGCTCAGTGGGTTAAGGATCTGGCGTTGCTGTGAACATTGCCGTGAGCTGTGGTGTAGGTCGCAGACGTGGCTCGGATCCCACGTTGCTGTGAGGCTGGTGGCTACGGCTCCAATTAGACCCCTAGCCTAGGAACCTCCATATGCCATGGGTGCGGCCCTAGAAATGGCCAAAAAAAAAAAGAGAGAGAGAAAAAATTTTAAAGAAAATGAAAAAAAAATGCGTGTAATTGGAAAACTGCCATGTTCACTAATTCACCTCAAGTTGGTGTCCATATATTCAATGCACCACACATCCTTACTGCTAAAAATACGTTTGGTTTTGTTTAAAAACTTGTTTTAATTGTTCCCGAATGAAAAAAGTTGGGGGGAGAGGGCAGAGCTAGAGACAATCCCATAAGGGATTTATTTTTTAAAACGTGAACTTTTTCCTAAATTGCAATTTCTGTATAGGAATCTTCACTAATCCTTAGAGTACAATTAGATGAGTTATGGAAAATGTTAGCAATCATGTAAACCCCATTACAATTTAAATATAGAATATTTTCATTATGAGAAAAATTTCCCAAGTATGTCTTTGCAGTTAAGGATCCCCCATATATTGAGCTTCCAATTTCTGTGACTATATTTTTGCCTTTTTTTGCATATGTTAGAGGTTGGCTCCTTTCTTTACAGAGAAGGTACCATTTAAGAATGAACCAAATGTGTTTATCTTTTCACCAATTGATAGACATGTAGGTTGTTTCTAATTTCTGGTTGTTATGAATTGGGCTGTTGTGAACATTCAAGGACAGTTTTCTGCGTGAATAAATGTTTTCATTTCTCCTGAATAATTACCTAGGAGTGGGATTGTATACTCCCATGTATCAATATTTTTTTAGCTTTCAAAGAAACTGCCAGACAGTTACGATGTGTCATTGTACATCCGCACAAACAAAATAGGAGAGTTCCAGTTCTGTCCCATCCCAGGCAATATCGGCCTTGCTACGCTAACTGTAGTCATTCAATTCGGGTGGAGGAGTAAATTATTGAGGCTTTAACTTGCATCTCCCTTGTGACTCATGTTGAGCATCTTTCTCCGAGGCTTATTTGCATTTACATGCATTCTTTGATGAAATGTCTTCCAAATCTTCAGCCCATTTTAAAAATATAATGTATATTGGAAACACTTTTTTTTTTTTTGTAGAACATGAACGCATTTTTCTGTTGCACCATTTCAATGATTTAATATTGCGAATGAATGAGGACTATTAAGATCATATAGAAATCCTTTGCAGTATCATTTCTCAATTTCTAAAACCAGGTAATTTTTTGTTCTCCTTTATTTGTGTCTACTTCTCTCTCTCCCGGCCCCTTTCTCCCCCTCCTCCCCTACCCGCTTCTGTTTCCCTCCTACTCTCCAGCCATCCCCCTCCTCCTTCTCTTCCTCCTTTTTCTTCTAAAAGATGACCCAGCAAGACTGTCTTCTCCAGAATATGCTTTGGGTTTCTTTAGATTATAACAGAATTTTCTGCTTCTAAAAATATCATTCTAGAGTATATGAAGAATGTGAATGGCTAACTTGTAAAAATAATTCATTTTTCTTGACCATTCGCCAATAAAATAACCTCCCTGATAAGCTTAGAATAAAATGGGGAAAATGGCATATCTTAAAGAAAAATTAGAGAGGCAAAAATATTGTACTTCACTCATAATTGGTACTGAAACTTTCTTCCTAAGATATTTTTAAACTAATATTTACCACATTATAAACTGTCGTTACTTTTGGCAGCTCTTAGCATTTGAGGTAAAGTCTAGAAAGGTTACACGCATGATTCTTATAAGTAACTTTCCTTAGATTGTGAAGCAAAATGTCAAAATTTGTTTCCATTTTAGGAAAGAATGTTTTCCAATATTTGAGATATTATAAGCTTTGTAAAAACTGTATTGTCACTTTAATAAAAACCATGCTGTTTTGTAAAGTATAAATAATCCTTGGTAATTAAACCTATTTTGATTCAATAATTAGCATTGAAAAGCCACATTTAGCTTTAATATTTTACGTAATTCTTTTCCAATCTTCTGAAGTATTTGTGAAAATTTCCTCCTGAAGAGATCATTTTTTCAATCTAGGAAGTTATTACTTCTCAATAAACACAATAGAGAAAATTTCAAGGACGTGACCATTCCACAGACTTTATATTGGACCGCAGGTAATCCCAATTATATGATTAACACGAAATAATAAATCCTTAGTTACATGAAGTCAAAAATTGCTTCAAACCAGTACTCTTTATGACAGTGACAAATGTTACAAAAAGAATGCAGCTGCGCTTTCTCTCGGACACACACCACTCATTAATATGGCACATTTGCTAGAGAGTTCTGTGTGCCCACACATATCTCCTGGCCACTCACGATTCATTTCCCCCAATATCTTCTATAGGTCACATCTCTGTCCTTCTATTAAGATGCATGAGTGCATGTGTGGTGTGCAGTATGTGCAGTGTGTATGAGAAAAATAATGGAACACGGAAATCTGTATTGCAGGTCACGGAAGCAAGCAACTTAGACGCTACACACTGTTCCTCAAATCTAAAGGAAAATGGCTTTTTGGATATTTGTGTTGATCGTGACTAGTGCAGGGGAGTCAATTCTCATGTGTCAGGTGACAGGCTACACCTCTTCCCTGTATTTCCTTTTGTCCTTTTAACAACTTTATGAGCTAATCATTGCATTTTTGGTTTTGTGAGTATTGCTTTTTGTTTGCATTATATAGTTTAATTTGGTTTATGAACTAAAGCATTAAAATATTTTAAATACTCAAGACCATATTTCCCTGACTTACTATGTAAGTGTTCACATAAATTAAATTAAATATCTCATATAAACTTTCTTTTCCCCAGTATAATAATAGTTGCTTGTTTCCAAGCTGATGATACCAGAGGATCAAATAACAAAACCTCTCAGCAGTAAGACCCTTTCATGTCTCTTCTTAGTGAGCATTACCAGTCCAAGACAGAAGCCAGTTTTTAAAGAGAAAGCTCTTTTTTTTCAATAAATTTTAAAATATTAAAAGAATCTATTCACTGGCGTTTTGAATGCACTTTTACTTGTTTCATAGTTTCTTAAAAATATGCTCCATTTCAGAGTTCCCATCGTGGTGCAGTGGAAACGAATACCACTAGGAACCATGAGTTTGTGGGTTCGATCCTTGGCCTCGCTCAGTGGGTGAGGATCAGGCCTTGCCGTGAGCTGTAATGTAGGTCACAGCTCGGATCTGCTGTTGCTGTGACTGTGACATAGCCCAGCAGCTATAGGTTCAATTTGACCCCTAGCCTGGGAATCTTCTGTTGCCACTCGTGCGGCCCTGAAAAGACAAAACAAATAAATAAATAAATAAATAATAAAAATAAAATAAAAATAAATATGCTCTATTTCTTAAAAATATGCTCTATGAAAAAGTGTACATGGAACTATACTTATAAGCACTCCTTATGTGTATTATTGAAATATAAAATAAATGATTAAAATAAAGATTATTCAATTTTGGATCATTTCTGTTATTTTGAAACTTTATATTAGCACAGCAAAGCTATTTCCAAGGGAATAAATATCTAGGAAATGATAAAATAAAAAGCGTAGCTTATTAACAATGGGTTAGCAAAGTTTAGTCAGAAAAATCAAATTTTATGATGATTTAAATTTGCCAATAAGTTTAAAGTACTTTTTAAAATATAAAGGATCTTCTAAATGAGGGATTTTAAATAAACACATTATATGTATTGCTGGCTGAATTGTTGGAAATTGCTTAGGATTAGCCAACTAGTGCAAGACCAAGAAGTGATATTTTAAGGTCTCAATTCTTATGAGCCTGCCATACAAACCCTTCTCCCTCTCTCTCTCCTTCACCCTCTCTCTCTCTCTCTCTCTCTCTCACACACACACACACACACACACACACACACACACACACCCCTACCAATTTGTTGAGGTTCTGCCACATACAGGGCTCCAGCATGATTAGTTCACATATTTTACTTTAGAACTTTTGAACTGGAGCGATCATATAAACTATGGCCAAAAACCCCCAAAACCAAGAAAAACAATAAAAACGCAATAAAGATAACTGAGGGAAAACAGATAATTTTTAAAGTTATTTCACATTTGCTGGTAATTGAACATGCACTCTTGTAACAGAGACATACAGAAAATAAAAGAGACCGAAAAGTACTTGAGTTGAAAACAATGTCTCCTGCTTTAGGTTATATCTTCAGGGACTATATATAGATATATACATATCAAAAATAAGTGATATTCTACTCCACTGTATTGTTTGATTTTATCAGAGTCATATAAAATCTTATAATAAATACAGATAAACTGACAAAAATTCAGACTTATGGAATCAAAATCTCCATGAGAAGAAAAACCAGGAATAGGCCTTGAAAATATCTCCTTCAGACGATTCTGATATGACATGTAAGGCAAGTTTATGATACATGGAAAAACAACTCTGTTTCTTCATAACAAACATGGAATGTCTTGCAGTAAAAGTGATTATCAAGAGAGGCTGAATGTTTGGTTGACAAAAGTGGGAGACTGTCGTTAAGGTTCTGCTAAGACAAGGAAACCAAACAGTTGAACACGGTAGACAGATGCTGAGAAAATGAACTCCACTGTAGGCACCTAGCTTCACTGTCACGGTAAGGAAAAAAAATACCGTTGTCCTCACCAGCTGCCTTTCCCAAACTTCCATTTCAGGGTTCAGGTCTGCCGAGCTGCCTTTAGGCATTACATTCATGATGTACTTTGAGGTTTTTTCCCATAGTCTTTAGATCTGGAATGCCATTTTCTTACCCTGCTCAACGTTCTGGTCACACCAGACCCAGATGGGTGGGTGACTTCTCTTACAAACCTTTCTGACCAGCCAAGCTTACCTATTGCTCCTGACTGCTGTGCTTCTTTGATCATTATACTTATTATATGAAATTGAAACTGCTATTTGTTTGCCTCTCTCTCTCTCACTATGAAAGAAGCTCCTGGAGGTCTAGCTAGCCTTCTTTTCCTCTTGTAGTCCTCATTAAAAATCGAGTAATTGTCCCATGTGATAAGCTTCCATAAGTGTTTGTCTAACCACTAAATGACATAAGATAACAGGGACAATTAATTTTCACAGAACAATCTTCCTGACAGACTTAAGAGAGCAAAGAGACCTAGGTGAAGGTAATTTGGGAGCCAAGAAAGCGTTATTACCTTTGTGAACATTGTTTGTCAAATACTAATAGATTATCCATCAATCTTAATTATTGTGATTGTTTATTTGGTTAATGTTAAGTCATTCATGACTAAACATAAAATCTTTTCCTAGTCAACAGTGCAAATAAAAAATATAATAAGGGCATTTTTTTTGCCTTGATTTTTTTTTTGTATTTATGCAGACATTTTTTTGGGTAAAATTTTATATTTCAAGTGATGAGATAAACTTTTATCTTGCATTACTTCTATGGCAGTCTTCTCAATATGATTTACGATGAGGCTCGAGATTTGAGAATCAGTTTAGTTGAATAAGGAATACACTTAGATACTATCTCTAGGGGCAGGAAACTTCTACACATAACTAATCACACATCTTGTGGTGATTTTTATCAACTTTAGTTTCAGACCTTGTCCTTAGTTTGTAAGCATAAACCACGAAATAAATTTTATCAGTAAACAATATCATGGTACGATTGTGTAGTTTCGAGCTTTGTTCAGTAGGATTAAAGGTCAAAAATATCAAAACATGACCCATCTTAAACTTCCTGGATAGAAGAGACCCTCCGAACTAACATTTACTATAACATAAACTTTTCAGAAAAGTTTTCTTTGATTATACTTTGTATGATCACTGCAATTCTAAGGTCCGAAAGCAAAATCTGTCAACTAATTGTGCCACAACCTGTATGTGACTGAACCACAACAAATTGGTAGGGGTGTGTGTGTTGAGGCGGGGGGGCTTTATGGGTCAGAGCTCATAAGAATTGAGAGCTTAAAATACTGCTCCTTAGTTATGTACTAGCTGGCTAATCCCAGTCAGCTTCTGACAATTTGATCAGCAATAAGTATAATGTGGTTATTTAAATGATCCTCATTTAGATGATGGCTATTTTATAAAGTACTTTAAAACTTATGGCAAATTTAAACCATTACTGATTTGATTTTTTTGGACCAAATTTTGCCAAGTCATTGTTAGTAAGCTGTGCTTTTCATTTTATCACCCTCTAGATATTCATTCTGCTAGAAATAGCTTGGCAGGGTCAGTATAAATTTTAAAATAACAGAAATGATCCAAAATGATTAATCTTTATTTTAATTATATATTTTGTATTTCAGTTACATATGTAAGGATTGCTCATAAGTATAGTTCCACGTACACTGCAAGTTTTTAAATATAGCACGTTTTTAAGACATGTAACTATTTCACTTTCTATAATTCATTGAAAAAAGAGCTATCTCTTTAAGAACCTCCTTCCACCTTAGTCTGGTAATTTAACTAAGAAGAGGCATGAAAGAGTCTCACTGCCAAGACCTCTGGTATCATCAGCTTGGAAACAAGCAACTATTATTAACCTGGGGAAAAAAAAGTTTATATGAGCTGTTGAATTTAATTTATATGAACACTTACATTCCAGTCCAGTGAAATACCGACTTGAGCCTTAAAAATATTTTGATGTTTTAGTTCATAAACCAAAATAAAATATATTATGCAAACAAAAATACATATATATGAAACAAAAAATGGCGGTGGACAGTTTCACGAAGTTATTAAAAGGACAAAAGGAAATACAGGGGAGAGGTTGCCTGACACATGAGAATCAATTAACCAATACTGGTCGCTATCAATACCAATATCCAAAGAAGTCCTTTCCTTTAGGTTGGAGGAATGTTATGCAGAGTCTAAGTTGCTTGTTTCTGTGACAAAAAGTACAGTTTCTGCTGTTCCATTTTACTACTCATATACAGTAACAAATGCATTCTAATGAGAGGACGGAGATGTGACACAGATATTATGCAAATGAAAACACCTCAATAAATCAACATCAGGTCAGCCACATGTATATTTAAGGATGATAAATGTGAGAAACTTTAGAGGCTCTCAGACAGAAACAGAAACTAAATGATTATAATATTTACCAATAAACCAAAAAAGGAAAAAAAGAGATTGCTTAATTTATTCAATGAGCACTTTAAACTTGCAGAAATGGACAAATTCCTTCACAATCAAATGTCTATGCATTTTTTGTTGGAATAATTTATTCTTCCAGCCCAATAAAGGCAGAAGAGTGACACAAAAACTCCTATTTTAGATACTAATCAAAAGGTCAAGGTATTCGTTTAGAATGCTGAGGTCAAGCATGTGGACTCTCAAAGGCGGCAGAGCTGACAGTGTTTTTGAGTATGAAAGGCCCCAAAGGAGACACATGCTTTTTATTTCTTCCTCTTAGCATACTAAAGCTTGTCCTGACCATCACAGCCAAAGTTTCCAAGTTGGAGGGCTTAACATATATTGAGGAAAAATAAATACGTACTGCTTTTCATTGCTTGAGTTCTCTGAAAATTAAGAAGAAATTGATAAAGAAGTTCATAACGAGGGATGAAAATAACAGCATAACAGGGAGTAAGTCATTAACGCCGACCTACTTTGCAGGTTACCACGGCGGTTTTGTGTTCTCATCAGATACGTTTCCCTGGAGTTCAAGGCATTCACAGTATGCCATCCAGGTAGACAGTACGGTAGACAGCTACTGGTGCCAACATTTATGACTTGGATTTCAATTAAATCCTCACAACAGTTCTTGCAGATGATTATAGCTATCTTAATTTTTTAAAATGAGTAGAATTAGAGCGTAAGCAGTCTGCGCTATGCCCCACAGTTCACTGCAACACAAGTAGTCAAGTCCAAATCCACCTGGATCCAAATGAAACCTCACCTTATTGCACTGAAATGTCAGTGCTTTTGGAGGAAAGACATTTTCTACTCTCTTATTAATACCATGTTAGCTATAGTTATTTCATCTAGAAATAATACATGAATAAAAACATAAATACGTGGGTAATTAGCTTAATTCCTTAAGGAAGTTAATGAAGCCACAGGCTAATTTTGTATAGATCACTAGCCTTTGAGTGTCAACAATAATATTATTCATAAGTCACAGAGAAGATCAGTTTGAAAAAGAAATATATGAACTAGAAGATAATTGCCACTTGGATTAATGAGCATCCTTGGATGCAATGGCAGATACATTTATAATTAAATTTGAGACATACAATGTTTAAAATATATGAGTACAAATAATACATCCTCATGTTAATTAAATGAAATTGTTTCAAAATTTAATATAGAAGCAAAAATACCTAGGGATAAATATGTACTTAGATAAGAATTAAAAATTAAAGAATTTTTGGGTACTGTATGTTAAGAATAAGGACTTATTACCCAAATTACCTCATTAACTTATTACCTCTTTATTCTCTACAACATTGAATGACCTACAAAGAAACAAGACCATAACCTTGTTAATGATAAAGTTTAATTTTACATATTTAAAGGTCTTGTTTCCTCCATCAAATTCAAGTGTTAACTCATGGATACCTTCTTGAATTGTACTATGCCAGCTCCCCGGTAAACATAGAAAGGATGGTATGATAGAAATACCATCATCTAAACATTATTATTTAAATAATTTAGTACCAATTCATTTGCCTTTGCATATTTAAAAATGTAAATGGATTTCTCATATTAGAAAACATCCTTTTCTGAAACCCAGTTGAACAAAATGCATTGCAAGAGCAGGACTATTTTCTTTAGTAAATAAGAAACTCTGGATGTGAAGTCCAAAAGACATAGCAAATATATATGCTAATACCTACTAACATTTTATTCATTAAAATAGAAAGCTGTAGATATTTACAATGACATTTAAATTATTAGTGACATTTTAATTTTATTTTCCTTTCTTCAGTGTTTGAAAGTTGATTCTAAAAATACTCAAGTTTACAAGCAATACTAACCGAAATAAAGTTGAACTGAAGTATTCAAATACATTAGGATATAGAGATTGGGAAAAATGAAGAAACCCTTAGCAGCACAAAACCGTCTATGCAAAATTAAGAAAGCTATTAAGAATGTTCAAAGTACGCAGTCAACTACAGTCTAATGCCTATCATAAATAACGTCCCTTCTCATTAAAACAGAAACACTTCATGGAAAAAAATTCATGTTTTATTTGGGAATAATCAACATAAGTTTTCTCCTTGAGGACTAACTTGTGCCTGGAAATTTTATAGGTTCTCCTTTTATGTCCAGATGCCCCTGATAATTTCCTTTTTCGTTTCCTCCCATCAAATTACTTCCTTGGGAAAGTAGAGGTGCTCATACTGCACTCAATATCAGATCATGCAGGGCAGTAGAAGTTACATACAGAGTGTATTTGGAGTTTAAGAACATTTGATATTAGGAAAAAATGACTCAAATATGTTTTCCACAAAATGAAGTAATGACTACTAAACATCATTCATTTGGCAGTCTTCACCGATCAGCTTACAAAATCATCCCTTCATTTAAAGTTTGAAGACAGTGTGACACTGACTATAAAGTCCTAAAATGTTCTGCATGAACATCACAGAAACTCATACATTTACCTCCTTTGTATGTTTACTACGGAAAACTTCTTTCCAGGAAATTTATGACAGGGATTTGTGGAGAAAAGCATCCAGAGAACTTTAAAAGAGTACTTACAGCTTAACTACATAGGCCGACAAAGGCAATGCCACGTTTACATCAGCTAGGATGATGACTTCATTGTGATAGTGTATTTGTTTCCCAGCTCCACGGTCTGTCTCCTGGTTTTAATAAGATCTTTTCTCATTGAACTTTATGCTATAAATTTAATGCTCAGTACATAACACTGGGCACAGTTTCTTAATTTTTTCACAAACTTTTCTAATATAAGTCTTTCAAAATTCAATACCTACTAATGTGTTTCCTTCTGAAAAGGTATCTGCAATTGAACGTTAAGTTCCAAATGATGGATTTCAATCTGGCACAATATCCCTAAATTCCACTGAAATTAAGAAGACATGTTTGATGTTTTCTTCCAGGATTTTGATGGTGTCTTGTCTTATATTTAAGTCTTTAAGCCATTTTGAGTTTATTTTCATGCATCATGTGAGGGTGTGTTCTAGTTTCACTGATTTGCATGCAGCATCAAACTCCTGGAAGAGAACATAGGCAAAACATTCTCCGACCTTGACCTTTCAAATGTTTTCTCGGGTCAGTCTCCTAAAGCAACAGAAATAAAAGCAAAAATAAACCAATGGGGCCTAATCAAACTAACAAGCTTTTGCACAGCAAAAGAAACCAAAAATAAAACAAAAAGACAACTTACAGAATGGGAGAAAATACCTTCAAATGACGCAACTGACAAGGGCTTAATCTCTAAAATCTACAAACAACTTCTACAACTCAACAGCAAAAAAGCCAACAACCCAATGGAAAAATGGGCAAAGGACCTGAACAGACATTTCTCCAAGGAAGATATACAGATGGCCAACAAGCACATGCAAAAATGCTCAACATCCCTGATTATAAGAGAAATGCAAATCAAAACTACTATGAGGTGCCACCTCACACCAGTCAGAATGGCCATCATGAATAAGTCCACAAATGACAAATGCTGGAGGGGGTGTGGAGAAAAGGGAACTCTCCTGTGCTGTGGGTGGGAATGTAAGTTGGTACAACCACTATGGAGAACAGTATGGAGGTACCTTAGAAATTTATACATAGAACTACCATATGATCCAGCAATCCCCCTCTTGGACATAAATCCAGACAAAACTTTCCTTAAAAAAGACACATGCACCTGCGTGTTCATCGCAGCTCTCTTCACAACAGCCAAGACATGGAAACCACACAAATGTCCACTGACAGATGATTGGATTAGGAAGATGTGGTATATATACACAATGGAATACTACTCAGCCATAAAAAAGAACAAAATAATGCCATTTGCAGCAACATGGATGTAACTAGAGACTCTCACACTGAGTGAAGTAAGTCAGACAAAGTCAAATACCATATGATATCACTTATATCTGGAATCTAATATACAGCACAAATGAACCTTTCCACAGAAAAGTAAATCATGGACTTGGAAAATAGGGAGTCAGTTGGAATTTCAAAGGGAAATCCTTTGTTGGATTGATAGAGTTGTGTTGCTGAGTGCAATGTATTGTGCACCCAGTGGGAGATAAGGAAAGAAAAGGCTCTATTTAATCAGAAATTCTTGCATGGAAGAAGGATAAATTAGGAGTTTGGGATTCACATATATACACTACTATATAAAAACAATAGATAACCAACAAGGACCTAATGTATAGCGCAGGAAACTCAACTCAATATTCTGTAATAACCCATACGGGAAAAGAATCTGAAAACTAATGGATATATGTATTTGTATAATTGAATCACTTTGCTTTACACCTGAAACTAGCAAAATCATGTAAATTAACTATACTCCAATCAAATAAAAAGATAAATGAACAGAAAACCTTATAAGAAACTGGTCTGTGAAGGGCAAGAATGGGTAGTAACTAAAGCAGGTTATTTTGCTGTTTTGTTGATAAACAACATGTTAATATCTAAATCCAAATGAATAGATTTGGGTAGGAATTGAAGTTGTTACTGGCTTATGGATTTTAGTTTTATATATGAATAAGGAAATTCAGTCATATACTAAGAAAAAAGAGAGTTAGGGGATTAGATATTTGAGATATAAAGGAGATTTGAAACAGTAATGCTAGAAGTTTGAAGAAGATGGTGACCAGGAAAAAGACTCAAGAATTTTGAACGACTATTGAGAGGCTAGTATGAATCTGCTCTGCCATGTGATAATCTCTGGAAATGCTGAGCATCCTGTGTCCGTTCTGCAAGGACTATACATTATTGCTTGGAACATAGGGACTCTAAGGGTCATTTCTATTGCTTATCACATAAGACATAAAGATGGCACTTATGGTCACTTAATCCCTTATCATTGTCCCTAATGCAATTTTGCACCTGAATGATCTTGAGAGAATAGCTGTTCGTTCAACAGAGTATGATGTTTTCCTAATGAACACCTGTGCAAGATAGAATAAATGATTCATTGAATTGCCAACACCAGAAATCAAATTCTGATCTATGAGAACTGTTTCACAATCAACCAACCTCTACTAAAATATGCATTGTTGCCCGTCTTGTGGAACTAAAATAAAACAGAAAGAGAAAGACACCCTGAATTTAGGGAAGTAATGGGAACTAAACATGAATACGCACATAAGGAAGGGACGGGCCACCTTACTGTCCATGCTTTCTTTGGTTGCCGTGGTGATCTGAGATAAAATTTGATATATAATTAAGCACAAATATTTGTATAAATATATTCTTTACGCACAGAGGTAGTAAAAGAATGCAAAAATGTATCAAGGTGGCCTCAGAAAATAATTCAAGCCATTTCTCCTTTGAGAAAATGGTTCCTAATTTTTAAGTTAGGTTAGAACCACCTTCGGGGTATCTTAAGGATACAGAAAATTTGGTTCCAGTTATTGGAAGATGGGGAAGAGGAATCAATTTTAAATCACCACACCAGTTTATTCTGATGCAAGTAGTACAGAAGTTATAATTTGAGAAACTGTAGCAAAGAGCTAGTCTAATATTTTATGATATTATATGCTTAATTATTTTATTTTTAATATATATTTTATATATAAATTATATTTGAGTTATGAGTCAGGAGTAATTAGTAATCTCTTCCTATTCCACTCCCAACCTCTTTTGAAAACTTCACAGGATAAAGATTGTGAATAATAAAATGTGTATCTTTTAATATTTCTACCTATAAGCACATATGAGCGCATATACCAACTGCCTTTTACAAAAATGAATATATTTACACATACTCACATATGATATATATATCATGGGACAACTATAAACTAATGACAATTTACACAGATTGGGAGACCACCACCAACTAAATGACTCACATAATAATAGAAATATTTGGAAACAGAAGCAAGACAGATGAATGAGTGACAGCAAAGATCTAATGAATTCTATTGTCATTATAGCCTTTTAGGGAAGAACAGCAAAATTTAAGAGGGACACCTCCAGTTTCTAACTTGCTGTGAGTGTAAAAGGACAGGAAAATGACTGGTAGGCCATGTGAATATTTAAGATCTAATCATCCATGCAGGACAAAGACTGCACTGTTAAATATCAACTGGAAGTAATATTCTAAATGCACTGTTAAATATCAACTGGAAGTAATATTCAAAATTATCAAGCTGGATACAAAAGGGAAAAGAAAAATACTGTCTAGATAAAATGGGAGGAGGTAATAGTGGGGGACACTTCAGCAACAGAATATTTGAACACATAATGAACAAAACGAGATATCTGTAGAGTTATAAAATTAGAAAAGCCACTGCAGAAAAGCTAATGACACGACCTTAAAAGTATAGAGAAGGCTTATTGTATTTTAAAAGGCTCATAGAAAAAATCATGGTTGTAGCTCATAGTGACAAACCACTTTTCTCTTGTTGCTTTAAAGATGCTCTTTTTGTTGTTGACTTTTGAACATTAGATTATAACTATCTGAGTGTGAAAGGCTTTGAGTTCTTCTTCCTTGGAATTTTTTTCAGCTTCTTGGATGTTTATATTCACATCTTTCATAAAATTTGGACATTTTCAGCCATTATTTCTTTAAAAATTTTTATCTGTTCTTTCTCCCCGGCTTCTTCTGAGACTCCCATGATGTATATGTTGGCATACCTGGAAGTGCCTCACAGACCAATTAAGTTTCATTCACTTTTCTTCATTTTTCCTTCTGTTCTTCAAAACATACTTTCTATTATCTTCAAGTTTACTAATTCTTTTATTTGCTCAAATATACCTTTGAATCCCTCTAGTGATTTTTATTTTAATTTCAGTTAGTGCATTTCCAGGTCAAGATTTTTTTTTTTAAGGTTTTCATCTCGTCACTGAAATTTCAATTTTGTCCATTATTGTCTTTATCTATATCTTCCTTTAGTTCTTTGGGCATCATTAAGACAATTGTTTTAAAGTCTTTGTATAGCAGATGTGCTATCAAGTTCTTTTCATGGACAATTTCTGTTGATTTATTATTTTTTCTTTTAATGGGCCATATTTTTCTCCTTCTTTGTATGTCTTTCAGTCCTTTGTTGAAAGCTAGACAATTGAAATTTACGTGTTAACTCTGGAGGTCAAAATCTCCCCCTGACCCAGGGTTTGCTGTTTTGCTTCCCACCCCCCTGCCCCCTACTACATCTGCAGCATATGTAAGTTCTCAGGCAAGGGGTCAAATCAGAGCTGCAGCAGAGGCATATGCCATAGCCACTAGATCCAAGCCGCATCTACAACCTACATCACAGCTTGCAGAAACACCAGATCCTCAATGCACTGACTGAGGCCAGGAATCAAACCCGCATCCTTGTGGAGATTACGTCAAGTCCTTAACCCACTGAGCCACAATGGAAACTCCTTGCTATTTTTTTCATTAATTAAATTTAATTTTTGATTGCTAGACTGTCTCTGTGTCTAGCATCTGCCTAAGGTGTAAACTTGAGGTCTTCTGGGGCATTTTCTAAACCTGTAGCTTTCCCTGCTCACACATGATAACTTTCTTTGTACATTAGTTGCTTTTGAATGTCCTAATCTTTAATTTCTATCTCCCGAAAGGGGAAAAGGGGGGAAAAAAGAAGAGGATGGAAGAAAAAGGGAGGGAACTGCCCTTTAGGTCCTCTGAAAATCATTTTGGGCATAGGATGAGGATCTTTGACCATGGAGAAGATGCAAAGCCATGACTCTTGCTTCTGTGCCTACACTTCTGTGATCATAAGCTGCAACCAATAATCCGAGCCTAGATCCCTGCTATTTGACAGGGTGAATTTTTTTCCATCCTGGCTCTTGAAACTCTGTGCAGGTTGCTCCAGAATAGGTGTACAGCTGTCTGCCAAGGTGTTGGGGTGGGGGATGGGTAGTTGCTACTGCGCTAAGCATTGAAATTGACCACAATTTACCATTAAGACTTTCTCTTGGAAGTTGCAAGACTTAACAGACTCTATAGTTCCAAAATAGTTATCTTAGGCAGATGCTGACAGCAATTTTTCTCTAGGTAGGAAAACAAACTACTGGTGTTACCTATTCTGCCATGTTCCAAAACCCTCGGATAATATTTTTAAATTTGTGTTTTATTTCAATAAGGTATTAAGATTTTAAATACAAATTTGTATATAAATATGTTGTATATATACTATAATTATTTAAAAACATAAAACCTCAGAAATATTTAGCATATTGAATTAGATCTGTTAGCAGAGTTGAAAATTTTAGGAACATTTTTACTAAATACATCAAAATACTATAATAAATTATAGTATTTTGCTTTAAAATATATAAAACATTTTAATATGTTTATTAATTTCTTCTTCACAATCTGAGAAGTGTACATGGAAAGCCTTAATGGTCTCATCTGTGAAAATATCTGAATTCAACGTTTTATGGATAAGGAAACAGGGCCTCAGAAAATAAAAGTACTTTGATGAAAGCCAACAAAAATTAGTTGGCAGTTGTAAAGTTGAAATGACAAGATAAAAGTCAATACCCTTATTCCATGTCCAAGGTTTACTTTCTCTATTGCCTTTTGCTTTAGCATTAGCTGATGCCTTCGTACGCCAGACAGATTTAGCACACATGTGCTCTGTGGTAACTGTGAAAGGCAAAAGATACATTCAAAACAAAAATTCTGATTTGTCATATTTCTCTGTTTATGTAAATAAGATATCTTTAGAGTTATTCAACTTTTGAACATTTGCTAGTCTTGATATAATTTCATCTTCATTATATATTTGTGTTCTGATTACCTTTAATATTTTCCAAAGTTCCCAAGTACCATAAGAATTCTCACTCTTTACAACCAACATGAAACATACTGCTTTTTACACAGGATGTTATGCATGAAATTCATAATAGCCATAAGAAAAAAAAACTTACAGTAAATACACAAAAGAAAATGAGAAAAAAATCTAAATATAATACTAATGAAAAACAGCAAATCACAAGAGAGAAAGAGATGAAAAAATAAATAGGAAGGAAGCACAAAAGTAGCCAGAAGACAGTTAACAAAATGGCCATGTGTACATAATTATCAATAAATATTTTAAATGTAAGTGAACTAAATTCACCAATCAAAAGATGTAGAGTGGCTGAATATATTTTAAAAAGACACATATGATGCTTACATGAGATGCAAGTCAGAAGTAAAAATACAACAGACTGAAGGTGAGCGATGCAAATGGAAATGAAAAAATAAAGCTGAAATTGATACACTCAGACAAAATTGTCATAAATATTGTAATAAAAGGCAAAGAAGAGCACTGCATAATGATAAGGGTGTTAATCCAGTAAGAAAACATAATATTTATAAAGTTATATGCACCCAACATAGGAGCACCAGGATGTATAAAGCAAACATTAACAGAGTTAAAGGGAGAAATTCAAAGCAAAGCAATAATAGTAGATTTTTAACACTCCACTTAAGTCACTAGTAGATCATCCATACAGAAACTCAATAAGGAAAGAGTGGATATAAATGATGCAATTAGTCAGATGAACTTAGTAACTATATTTAGACTATCCATCCAAAAGCATCAGAATACAGGTTCTTCTCATATGGAACATTTACCTAACATCACATGTTAGGTCACAAAACAAGTTTCAATAAATTTTAAAAGACTGAAGTTACAGCAAGCATTTTCTAGTTTCTGGTATGAAACTGTAAATCAATCATAAGAAAAACTGAAAAAAAAAAAAAACCCACAAAAACATGGATATCAAACAACACACTACTGAATAGCCAGTAACTCACTGGTGGAATTGACAGAGAAATCAGAAAATACCTGGAGACAAATAAGAACAGAAATATGACATATCGAGAGCTCCTACTGTGGCTCAGTGGGTTATGAACCCAACTAACATCCATGAGGATGCATGTTCAGTCCCTGACCTCATGCAGTGGGTTACGGATCCAGCCTGGCTGTGAGCTGTGGTGTAGGTCGCAGACGCAGCTCGGATCCTGCGTTGTTGTGGCTGTGGTGTAGGCCAGCAGCCGCAGCTCCGATTCAACCCGTAGACTGGGAAATTCCATATGCTGCAGGAGCTGCCCTAAAAGATGGGGAGGGACAGAAAAAGAAAAAGAAATATGACACATCAGTATCAAAGGGATGCAGCAAAAGTGTTTCAGAGCAGTTTTCTTAACCTGCTTCAAGAAAAAAGAAAAATTTGAAATAAACAATATAACTTTTCACCTAAAGGAATTAGGAAAAAACAAACAAAGCCCAAATTTAGTATGAGAAAGAAAACAATAAAGAGCAAATTGGACATAAATAAAATAGAGACCAAAAAAATCCTAGAAAGGATCAATGAAACTAAAGAGCTGGTTCCTTAAAAAGATAAGCAAAATCAACAAACCATTAGCTAGATTAGCAAAGAGAAATAGAGAAAGAGCTCAAATAAATAAAACCAAAAATTAAAGCGACGTCAAAGAAATTCCTCTTGTTGGAAAAACTAAAGGCTGAATAGTAGACATATTAATGAGTGGGGCAGGGCAAAGAAGGATCGTCTGTGCAGAGAAATGAAAGTGTTTAGGAGCCTGGGTGCGGTTATTACAGAATAAATTTACTTTACATTGGATTATTGGGTTAGCACCAAGTACGGTGACTACCATATTGAGATGCTCAAAATTATCTGTTTAATAAATAAATGATGGAGGGGATAGAGCTTAAGTTTTAAGTATGACAACTTCAGACAGCTTCAAAAATCATATTTGAAAGACAGGCAAGGAATTAACCTTCAAACTTGTCCTCTTTGTTCAGAACCCCTATAATCTCACCCTGGGATTATCAACCTCTTAACTGACCTCCCTTTTGACGCCCTACAGGATATTCCCAACATATGGATGCAATTCCTTTGAAAATATAAATCAGATTACATGACCTCTTTGTCCAGAATCCTCAAACACCCATTTCACTCAGAGTGAAATCCATAATCTCTATAATGGCCTTCCATTCTGATTATGCCTGGACCTGAACTCTGACCTAATTTTTTTTCTATACTGTACTGAGGCAACTTCATTCCAATCACACCAGCCCCTCTGCTGTTTGTTATCTCTCTGCTTCGGTTGTTGGTACCTTGTTGGTACCGATTCTTTCTAGAGCCCGGCATCCTGAGTCTCCACATCACCCCTTGGCAAACTTCATCACGACCTTCAATCTCTTGTTCAAATGTCTTTTTCTCAGTGTGAATTACTCTGGCCATCCTGCGTACTTTATGCATTTCTTAAATTAGATTGCTCAATATTTACGGTTCTCTTTTCCTCCCAGATAGAAGCTCCACTAGGGCAAGGACCCATCTTTACGATTCTATCTAAAGTGCATCCTAACAGGGGGGCAGAATAATGCCATTTGCAGCAACATGGAAGGACCTAGAGATTATTACTATGTGAAGTAGGTCAGACAGGGAAAGATAAATGCCATATGACGTCATCCATACATGGAATCTAAAATATGACACAAACGAACATGTGAAACAGAAACAGACTCCTGGTGGCCAAGGGGGAGGGAGGTGAGGGAGAGGAGGGTCGGGAGGTTGGGATTAGCAGATGGAAACAATTACATACAGGATGGATAAAAAACAAGGTCTATTGCATAGCACAGGGAATTACATCCAATATTCTATGATGTACCATAATGGAAAGAATAAGAAAACGAATATACAACTGAATCACTTTGCTGTACAGCAGAAAATAAAACTACATTGTAAATTGGCTATACTTCAAGAGAATTTTTTAAAAAAAAGAAAATAGAAAAAAATGCAGTAAAAGGGACACAGAGTACTCTCACCGTTTGTTGAATAAATGAATGGTTTAAAAACGTGGGTGTTAGTCAAACATAGATTTGGATAGAGATGTTTCAATAAATTGATGAAGCTAAAACTCATATGCATTTTTTCTTTGTTTAGTGTGAATAAAATGGAAAAGTGAGCCATGTAACAATTCATTCAAGATGTTTAGCGTAGCAGGTATTTGGCTTTTGCCTCCATAGCAGCTATAATCCCTCACTGAATCCAAAGCACAGTGTTTTTCCTTTGGGAACTTAACATTATATCTTCACCATTGTTTACCTCTCTTCTCTTCTGGGGCGTGTCTCCAGCTAGTAGGTCAGTAAGCATAATCCACGCCCATGGTTGGGTAACTGATTCAAGAGTGGGCAAGGAAACAAGCAGAGCCAACATATGTGTTGATTCATGTTGGAAATTTAAAGATAAGAGATGTGTATTATCTTCCCCAAGTTACAGTCATTGAGGACGTAAGGTCCATAGCTCCTACAACCATTTACCATCATGGGGGAGGCTGACTTGTGGAAAAGACTGGAGCGTGGGCATTGAGATTTCCCATCAAGCCAAGTCACAAATGGGATGTACATCTTTTTTTTTTTTTTTTAAGGGCCATGTTCATTTTTTCTTTAAAACTATTTGATTTAGGCTTGTGTCCCTTGGAGCAAAGATTCTTCATTTTGATATGGCTATGATGGCAAGCAGAACAACTCCAGGAACTTAGAGGGAGCATGTGTGCCAGGGTGTTCTGTTTACTTAGTTTGGTTTGTTTCCTTAGGGTAAGATACGCTGGAGACTCTTTAGGCATAAGTGAAACTGAGAAACTAGAGAAAGGTTGCACGTATGGAAAAATCAACAGGATTCGTTAACGTAGTGGAATATGCATCAGTGTAATAGCTGATGAAGGGACAACATCAGGTTCAACTTTCAATGGAAACAGGAATAACTTTCCAAAGGTACTAGAAGAAACATGAGTGGGAATTTATTTAGACTGACAGTGACACACATCTAGAAAGTGTCTACTGTGATCTCTTTAATAACTCTTGGAAATTGTTTTTAAATAGAGGAGGAGTCTGAATAAAAATAATATGTTCTATATATGAAATTTGGGAAAGCCTAAAGGAAAAAGATATCGGTAGGGAAACAAGTTTGAAAGTGATGGTAAGTGTCCAGATATGAGAAAAGAGGATCAAAACTGGAGGAAAAAAATAAAGGGAATGGAAAGGAAGGGGCTGATAATAAAGATACCACTTTCTCTGAGTCATTCATATTCTTTCTGGCCCTATTTTTATGATAAATATTTCAAGCTCACTGAACAGAATCCATACCTATCTATTGAGTTGTGTGCAGTGCCAAGCACATTTTCCATGCTCAGTAAATGTTAAACCATAATATCACTGAAGGAGGACATGAAATAAGGAAAAAGACTATTCCAGAGGAAAAGTATTTGTAACACTATGAATTAACTCATTCTCTTGAATAATTTCCTTATTTCCTTCTTTTCTTATTAGGTAAATAGCATCTTCATTCATCAAATACACATTTAATGAAAGGAAGCCACCATTCTAAGAGCCAGGGTGATACAAATAGGTCTCTAAAATAAATCTGAGAAATTAAACCTATGAAATGCTTTTCTCAGTTCTCTGAACTAGTGAATAATACATTCGAACATATAGACAGATGTTGAATTGCATGGGCATTTAGAGTAGAAACAATAATACTTTTGCCCGGAGCCCTTAAAAATGGGTTTTTTTTGGAACAAGAAAGATATAAGCTAGCTAGAACTTGAAGCGTCGGGTAGCATTTAGAGAGGGAAAAAATGGGGGGGGGATTTTAGATTAGAGGGTAATGGTGTAACAAAAGAACAGTAGTTTAAATGCAGTGAAAATTTTGTCTAAAACAGAATCATTTCACGGAAGCACATCTTCCATGTAGGCGAATAGTGGACACGAAGCCTGGGAAGATGGTATTTCCTAGTGCCTTGAATTCAAGATGGACGTGTTTAACATTTTATTTGACTCTAAGGATCCACTGAAGATTCTGAGAGGAAAACCTATAAGGAAAATATGGTTTTAGGAAAAAATGAGATCGGTTGTTAAGTTTAGGAAGGATAAGAAAGGGATAGATTGGGTGTAGTGAAATCTCAGCTATTATAATAGTCTGGACAAGAGGACATAGGATTAAAATAAACTGTAGACTTGGTGAGAATTGACACTAAGAACGAACTATGGGGGACAAGGAAATGGGCAGTGGATAGAGACAGATAAGACAGAGTGTGTAGGGTTGGGACAGGCAAGTGCAGGTGGCACTTGTAGAACAGTGGCCCTCCTTAGATATCATTTTAGCACAAGTACTTAACACAACTTTTTTTCATTTCTGCATCTTTAACCAATTAAAATGAATGTTAGCTAGCAACGACATACCTTATTAAAAGGGCGATATCTTAGAAAGAAACATTTGGAGTAAGGCTTAAGAAAACACCAAAAAAGAAAAAATAAACCACTCTCAATACCTGTCACACAACTATGGTTTTGAAACTTAGGAGCTCAGTTTCAATTCAAGTAGATTTATTTACAGATAATTATACAACAAACCCCAAAGGGTATTTACAGAAAATTAAATGACAAACTCCAAAGGATAGGGCACCCATACTAAATCATCTCTGCAGTTTTCAGCCCAGTAATGAAATACACTGAAATCTTAAAAGTCACTTTGTATGCTAAAAAACAAATGGTTTAGACGACAACTCTATACATTCGAGTAAGAAAAGGGGAATTTATATCATTTCAGAAAAGGTTACTTAATTTTAATGGGTAACCTCTAAGGAGAATGGGGCTAGGTCCCAAGTATAAGGCAAAACATTTGATTTTGATAAAAACTGGTACAACCTGGACATAAATGAAGTACTTGGCTTATTATCATCGAGAAAAATAAGGGAAGGTTCCTCAGCTACTTGGGACGGAAGGGTATTATAAAAAATGTGTATGTTTCCATTGCAGTCAGGGCCTGGAGCAATATTTTGGTACCAAGTTAAAATTAAATTATACTGGAGGCAAGAGATTATATAACAAATTGAACAAAAGAATGCACTGTGCCTTGGTCTCTGCGATGACCATCTCAAACATTAGCAACCACTTCTCCATAAGTGTTTTCTTTTAAATCTTACTTAGAACAACTGCATTCTGAAGGGAAATTTGATGTGGATGCTGTGATAAGAAACTTATTTTGGAGTTCTCCCGTGGTGCAGCGAGGTAAGGATCTAGTGTCGTCATGGCTGTGGCTCGGGTTGCTGCCGTGGTACAGGTTCGATCCCTGGTCTGGGAACTTCCACATGCCACAAGCACAGCTCCCCCAGCCCACTTTTTTTTTTTTTTTATCAGTGATACAAAACCATTAGAAAAGGAAATAAATATTAGATTAGAATCTAATATATATATGTATATTTGATTATGAAGTATGCTTGATAATTTATCCATCCTCTCACTTGATAAATATCTGTTGCTCACTCACTAGCGTGAAAAGCTAATGTTCTACAAACAACCTCTGTGATATCTGAATAACAAAAGCGTGGTCTTTATGTGTATCTTCCGTGTTTCCGCACAGACGCAGTCTCCATCCTCATCCTGCTCTCCGCTCAGTGAAGCTCACCCTTCCAGAATGAAACCCCTCTTCCCCTTGCTTTATGGCTCAGCTCCAGTTCAGCCAATAGAAGACAGCAGCCAGGATTTGGCAGTGGGAGGAGAAGTTACTTGACACAATTAAAGGGATACTAAGATGAACCTTAATACTGCATTTGGTTTTTTATTGTTTTCTCTTACATTTAATTTTTCCTTAAGGGTTATTATTGCTTGATGCGCTGTCTTTATAAGAAAGTTTTCAGTTCCACATCATTTTCACTGGAGCTCACTCCCTGCCACAAGAGAAGATGCTGATTTTGATTTACGGCACGTTCTCCCATTCTTAGTGATGGAGAAAATTAGCATAGACAAGATAGATATTTACTCAGCATGATATACCTGTTTTGCATATGTTCTGTTCCATCTTGCTACAAGAAGGCTCTGCAGAGTTGTTTTAATTTTTATAAACAGAGTGAAGGCTGAGGAACCTTATTACAATTCAGCCTTGGAAACGTTACAGGTTATTTTAAGATCACTTATCTCCACAGTTTCTTTTTGCTTTGACTACTGGAAAATATGACATAAATATAGAGACCATATTCTCACAGTTCTATGGATGATTAAATGACTTAATATATGCAATCTGTGTGGAACTGTCCTGGACATATAATATGTGCTACATAAGAGTTTGCTGTAATTATTAGTAGAGCACACTCCAAAATATTCAAATACTTTCATTATACAAACTATTTCTCTGTACTTAAAGCATAAATTAAGATTTAAAAATTACAAACCCTATATTTGGAAACTAAAAACACATTAAAAAAACAATGGGTCAAAGAAGAAATTGTGAGATTAAAAAAACCTCCTTGAGACTAGTGAATAAAGAAAATACATATAAAAAGCTGCATAATATACTAACATCATTAAATAAAAGGAAGTTTGTAGTATTACGTTCTCAAGTTAGGAAAAGAATAAGATAGAAAATAAAATACTGAATTTCATACTTGAATCCTTGCAACATAAATCAAAGAGTGAACACATATAAAAGTAGGAGAAAGAGATAAAAATTTCTAAGAGAAGAAATTAAGGAAATGTAAAACAAAGATATAAGAGGATCATCAAAGCCAAAAATTGGGTCTTTAAAAAGAATTATAAAATAGAATTGTGATAAAATTGATGAAGAAAAAAATTAACATATCATCACATGCACTATTTTTTACAATGTAAAAAAGTGAGACTTAGAGAAAATATTTCACTTCCCAAACCCACATAAATAAGTGGTAGCTAGAAATTCCCGTCGTGGCTCAGTGGTTAATGAATCTGACTAGGAACCAGGAGGTTGAAGGTTCAATCCCTGGCCTTGCTCAGTGGGTTAAGGTTCTGGTGTTGCTGTGAGCTGTGGTGTAGGTTGCAGACATGGCTCGGATCCCGCGTTGCTGTGGCTCTGGCGAAGGCCGGTGGCTACAGCTCCGATTCGACCCCTAGCCTGGGAACCTCCATATGCCGCGGGAGCGGCCCAAGAAATGGCAAAAAGACAAAACAAAACAAAACACAACAAAAAGTGGTACTGAAATGCATTCCAGTGGAGTTATACCACCTATTTGATTGGGTAACACATAAAAAAAAAAAGATCACCACACACATAGATAATGATTAATTCTGGAGTAATTCAAAATATCATACTTACCAGGATACTACTCAAAAAATAAGTAATTTTATACTAATATGAGGCACATCAATACAGGCAGAATTGATCTACATAGTAAAATTGTAGGATTTTTTTCCCACTAATTGCGATGTTCTTGCTGTGCCGACCAAATTTTTATTTTAGTAGTCACATTATCACCTTCTCCCTTTTTTTTATGTTTTCAATAAAACCCTTTCCATTCCACCCGAGGTTATTATGTAGCTGCATTTTATGCTCTATTTAAAATGACATGACCAATAAATATGAGCAATTTATTGACAAAACAAATGACTACCATATACATGGGAGGCAGAGTTAATAAAATGCTTTATGGGTAGACTCTATTTGTCCCATCTGAGTGAAATGTAAGAGGAAAAATCCTTTCTTGAAGCCTGCCAATATTGCAAAATATCTATTGCTTGGGAGACATCAAACACATTCATATCACCTCCTAACCTGGCATCATGGCCTTTATGTCCTGGAAATAACTGGAACACGATAACGGTCAGGAGAAAAACGGTCATTACGAAGGCACGTAGGGATACATTTCCTGTGAATTTGTGTCCATTCATTCATTCCCAGATTAGTTACGGAGCCTGAGTGCACAGCATTGACCCTGTCGGCATGAGGCTTTTGGAGAGATCCTGGAGGAAACACACATAGACTTCACCGTAGTGGACTGTAATCCAGTAGCTAAGACGCGTGTGCACAGGTACACATGCGTGTGTACACGACTCAAGAAAGTTGACAGGTGAATGCATTTTAGCTCTGCCTCTGAAGATCACAGGCTGCATTTCATAGGTTTATTTAAAGTGGAAAGGTAGTTTAACAGATACACTAGGAGAGTATTTCTTTTATGTAAAGTGTGAGTTTTATTTTGCTGGTCATTTCAGAGATTATTCTCTTCAACAATTATATTTTATTTTATGACAAGAGGGTAAGTTTCATAGAAGGCCGTGGGGAAATCCTTTAAAAATGTTTCTGTAGGAGCGTTCCCACATGGTAAAGGAGAGTAATTATATATGTCTTTCTTTTCTACAATTGGTCTGGGATCACAGCTGTGAGGTTTGCTCTTGTTGATATAGTTTAAAATTTATATTATTGGCATATAGTTAGTTTAAAAGGTGTTCATTTCTGCTGTACAGCAAAATGACTCATGTTTTTCATGTTCTTTTTTATGTTCTTTTCTACTATGGTTTATTATAGGATATTGAATATGGTTCCCTGTGCTCTGCAGTAGGATCTTGTTGTTTATCCATTCTATACATAATAGTTTTGTATCTGCTAACTCCAAACCTTATTTATCTTTCTCTGTTTCTTACTGTGCTTAGTAATTATAATCTCTAAATCTATCGGTGTTGCTCCATGTAGATGGAATATTCTTTCATTGCTTTTTTATGGCTGAGTAATATTCTATTATATATATGTGTATACTATATTTATATACATACACACAATCTTCTTTACCCATTCATCTGTTGAAAGACACTTACTGTTTCTTAAAGGTAAATGTGCTATATCTTAAATATTAAAGAAATGTTTATCTTACATCATGACATTTTTGTTTGAGGATAAGAGAATGTCATTTTATTTTGCTTAATTCTTATGAGATTCTTTGAGTAATATTTTCTTCCTTATTATTTCCGTAGTCTTTGAGTAAATATCTCAGCTCAGAATGACCCAATATGTTTGTCTTTGAATTCAGTGTACCATTTACGTTCTATTTCGCTGCTTGATAGATACAGGAACCTCCATTTGAGAATCAAAGCCAGACACCATACTGTCTATTCAAATCCATAATTACAAATTACCATAGAGACTTGGCAATCTATGACTGTGTGAACATGCTGATGAAGAAAACACTGGGGGTAGAACCAGGAATCAAACCATATTCAGTTACCTACTATCATTTACGTCTGCCAACGAAAAATTAATTACTCAATCGAAGAAAGCATCCAAAAATTGTAATGCAAGCCACATTTGAGGTGTGTAGCTGGGGAAAAGCATCTCAGAACGTTCTGAGAGCTATTCCACTGGTTAGATATCAGGGCACAGTTTAATGAGTTTGGTGAGACTGAGGACTGTACATCAAATGATGCATTATTGACAGTTTACATAATCCAGATTTAAGCATCATCGTGGTGAGTCATATGACCCCTTACAAGATCAAGAAGGGATGTTACCTCTTAAGGAGTTGTCTGATTGATGCTAGGAGAAGGTTTCTCTTTGTGGTTGAGCAGGTACTCCTGTTGATGGGAAGGTTTAGTTCACTGTGGGGTGAGTGGAAGCCAAAGGGCAGAGAATAAATATTTTTATGTTTAAATTTTTCTTGTCTTGCCAAAAAAATATGGGTTTTATTTCACACACCTAATGTGGAAGCTTCAATAAAGATAATCCTTCCATTTCTCATACATACCCCAAACATCTGGATACATTTTTTTAATACCATCACCCATGAAGCATATAAACTCAGATGAAATATGTAAGATTGTGGAATTTGTACATTGTATAAATCAGACTGTATTTTATCCACGTTGAATTCTTCCTGTCACATCTGGTCTACTTGTTGGTTTTTTGTTTTTGCTTTTTTTTTTTTCCTGTGACTGTATCAGTCTCTTCCGATTCCCATTCCTATATATGGCCAAACTAAATCTTTACTGTAATTTTGATGTAGTATTTAGCCCCGTCCTTCCATCTACTTTGCTTCTCTCCTTCACTTTTGCTATTTAGCTTATACTTAATCCAGTCTTTCTTTTTAAATGACAACTGCAGAATTTACAGTAACTGTGATTTTTTTTTATTTGTTTGTATCTTTTTATCTTTTTAGGGCTACAACCACACTTATGGAGGTTCCCAGGCTAGGGGCAAAATTGGAGCTGTAGGTGCCAGCCTACACCACAGTCAGAGCAATGCCAGAGCCAAGCCGCATCTGTGACCTACACCACAGTTCATGGCAACGCCAAATCTCCAACCCACTGGGTGAGGCCAGGGATCGAACCTACAACCTCATGGATACCAGGCAGGTTTGTTAACCACTGAGCCATGATGAAAACTCCTTTTTTTTTTTTAAAAAAAAAGTTCACTTCATTCTTTTACTCTATCCCATTTAGGATGTTATAAACATCATTTATTTCAAATAACATATCAGGGTTATAACTGTTATTTATCCCCAAATTTAATCATTTCCATGTATATCTTTATCAAATTTATTGGAATAAATATTGATTGACTTTGCTAAATAACTATTGGGTTCTGCTGCATGCCAGTAAGAGTTTTTTTTTCCCAGGGTGGCATTAAAACAATAATCAATAGTGTCCATGTAAATTACACATGTAAGTCTATATGCACCAAATTAATGTTTCAGTCCATATTTTTTCACTTTGTTAAAAAGATATTATGAAAAGTTTAGCTAAATTATTATCACATTTTCTTAAAGGGATAGTCTGAGAATAAATTTATCCAGAAAGAACATATGACATTGAATGTCCTCTTCTTACCAAAACTGTTTTAACCTCTGGGAATCAATTATTTTTTCCTGAGAGCTCCCCTATTATTTGTCATAAGTAATTGAAGAATCACTTATGCTAAATATAGCAAGCTCTGTGTTATAACTTCCACAAAGTCTAAATTTTTAAATATTTTGAACAATTCTATTGCAAATTTGTGAAAAGGTAGTGACAGTCTCAAAATCCGACTTGTTGTTGAAACTAGTGAGTTTAAATAAAATTGACAAGTCCTTCCAAGTCATTTATTATAACAGTTCTGATCTGACAGCACGCACGGTTAGGGAAGTGCCAGATGTCAACACCTTTCCTTTATTTTCAGAACAATAAGCACAGTTTTTTGGTTTTTTTTCTCTCTCTCTCTCTGTAAGAACTCACATGTTAAGGGCAATCGCGGGGTCTTTCTGAACTCATAGTGTTCCATGGATGTTTATAAGGTAGCTTTACCACTAACCGGCATTTAGTATTATTGTAACCTAGCAGAAATCTATGGGGCTTTCCTGGATCAGGTCCCTCCCCCATATCTTCTGCTCTAGCTCCTTTCTGAAGCACCTAGATAATAGTATCTGATGCGTGTTTCCCGGGCTGTTTTACAGATGCTAAAACTCCCACCAAATGAAAGACAGTAACTACTTGAAGACCATGAGCTTATAACTTCACCCCCCGCTCCACTGGTGCCTGAGGATTGATGATGTAATCCCTGTGGCACCGCCCCTGTTACCTCACCATCAACCAATCAGAGAATTGCACAGGGGTTGATCACATGTCTGGCAGACCCTCCCTCATCTGGCCTTTAAAAATGCTTTGCTGAAACCCACCAGGGAGTTTAGGCTTGTTGAGCACTGGCTGTCCTGGACTCCTTGTCTGATGCCTTAAATAAACACTGAACTTCTCTTCACCACATCTGGTGTCAGTAGACTGGCTTTACTGCACACAGGTAAAGGCACCCGAGTTTGGTTCAGTAACATAATATTTAATTTTCGTGGAGGACTTAGTCTATAGTGGAAAGAACAGCAAACTGATTTTCAAATATTAGCTTTAATTAATTTCTTGAATGGATGGAATCCTCTCTAGAATATTTTTTAATTTCAATATTCCCTATATACAATGATTACTATTATGTTACTTTCATTTGCTCCCCTCCACTATTCTTTCATTTTACTTTCCCATCTTTTTCAGTGTTTGGCTTGGATGATCTCTCCTTTCTTCTGGGCAAGGTTGTCTGGTTAGTTGTGAAGCTTGAAGAACAATTTTACTTTTGATTTATTTTCAGCTGTGGCCAGGGCATGCAGGAATCATTTTGAAATCTCCTTACTCTTGGGAGTTCCCCTTGTGGCACAGCAGAAACAAATCCAACTAGTATCCATGAGGATGTGGGTTCAATCCCTGGTCTCGCTCAGTGAGTTAAGGATCCGGCATTGCCATGAGCTGTGGTGTAGGTCACAGCTCAGATCCTAGGTTACAGCGGCTGTGGCTTAGGCCAACAGCTGTAACTCTGATTCAACCCCCCGGCCTGGGAATTTTCCATATGCTGCAGGTGCAGCCTTAAAAAGCAAAAAAAAAAAAAAAATTCCTTACTCTCACTCTCAAACACACACAGCACACCACCCCTGATACATATACATGTACATATGTATGTACATGTATTTATCATCCTACTTTGGCTTGCATTATTATATTTTAAATCTGAAATCATTATTGATAAACAGAATATTTTAAAAAACATATTCAACCAAAAATTAAACCTCTTCAATAAAAAAGAAATACTAAATGTAATGAAGATATGACTATTATATGAGTTAGAAGAAATGAAGTAAGGATACTGTGGTTTGTGATTTCCTAGGAGACACAGTTGGAGGTAATGATGAGCATAAGCTAATTTCATGATTAAAAAATAAACTGAGTGTAAATGAAGGCCATTTCAGTTAAGAAAAAGAGATCGTTGTGTTCTGGTGTTTATTATAGCATCTAATGTTTGATTTATGCAATGTTTAAAATCTCTTTTGAGGTGGATTTACTTTGTGTCAGTTCAGGGAACTACATTTCCCAGAATTCTCTTCTTTCCTAGACCCAGGTTTTTATGGGGGATGGGTCACAAGAGAAATGTGGTATGAAAATTTCAAGGCATGAATGATACAACAGTTGACTGCTGTTTGTATAGAAGGTGTATGCAGGGCTTGAGGGGCTATTGCAGTTGACACAAAATCTCATCATTTATCTGCTGGCTCACTTGATTGTTGTAGGCAACAACAGACCCACAGCGCCCTCATCTCCTCACGAATCTCCTGCTTCAATTTCTTGACTCCCAGTCCAGCCCCATGAAGACGGGTGCCATGTTGCACTGGAAGATACCTCCATTGAAAGTAGGGGGCTTGGAGGAAGTGAGAGATGAATTTAGGTTTAATTCCTTCTTGTGACTCCTGCTCTTAGAGGTTGCCATTTTTCCCCACTTTCCACCCTCATAGCCATGTTTCCTTATGAATGGCATGCCCTGCTCGTCTCACAAGAACTATTCAATCTATAATTGTGTTGGGGAAAAATCCACATAACAATATGTATTTATGGATATGTAACCCACATATATCTGCACATCACACGTGAACACATATATCCATGGACATTAGCTAGTGGTTCTAGCTGAGACAACCTTGACTGGTCAGTCTTCTTAGCAAAAGATTCTATGCTGGTTTTAAATAAATTTGTGAAAATTTTGTGCTCTAGATTCTCTGTTATTTTGTTTGGTTCCCTGGCTAGCCATCAAGTACATGTGAAGGCAGGAAATCAGAATTTCTGCAATGTATATGGTCTTCAAACCTGGCAAAACTGAAAGAATAATCCAAAATTGAAAGGCATGTGAATCATTGCACCTTTGCAAATGAATATGATGAAAGCCACCCTCCGAAGTCAAATATGGTTAGGGTCCCCTAGTGGTTCAGTGGTTAAGGATCTGGCTTTGTTACTGCTGTTTGGAACACTGCTATGGCAGGGGTTTCATCCCTGACCTGGGAACTTCTGCCTGATGAAGGCATGGCCAAGAGACAACTACAAAAACAATGGCCCAAAAAACTAAGTTAATATTATCATGGGTGAATATTTTTTGTTAGGCCTATTCATTAAATTGCAATTAAACTTTAACTATATTTAGGTTTTATTAAATGTCCTTTAGTGAGCAAGGACAATGTCCTTCCCTGGATTGGTGGGCCCAGAGTTTTTATGAACAGTATTTATTTACAACATGTTGACAATTAATAGAAGCAAGGTATTAATTTACGAGCAGCTCATTCTCCTGGAGGCAGTACATTCAAATCAAAGCACCTTAATTTATGCCAAAACACATTTACATATGCACTAGGTTTTATTATTTTAATTAACCATGAATTAATATTTTAATTATCTTGAAGTTTCCATTGTGGCTCAGTGGTAAAGAACTGATGAGAATGCAGGTTGGATCCCTGGCCTTGCTCAGTGGGTTAAGGATCCAGCATGCCATGATGTAAGCCCACAGACTTGGCTTGGATCTGGCATTTCTGTGGCTGTGGTGTGGGCCAGTAGCTGCAGCTCTGATTGGACCCCTAGCCTGGGAACTTCCATATGCTGCAAGAGCAGCCTTAAAAAGAAAAAAAAAAAATCTTTGGAATTCTCCCATGTGAAATTCTTTGAAAGATGAGATATCATATGGTTGATCTACAAATCCTTTTGCATAATATTTTAAGATTTTTACCTTTTTATTAGCTGATAATAGCTAGCAAGTATGAAAAGAAGATAAATGGATTCAAATTGATATTGATTAATTCTTTCATTAAAATTAGGAATGTACTTAAATTTATTCTCCCATACTACCAAACCCTTGTTTAATACAAAATTTAAAGAATCAAATAGTTCCTAACACCTAACATTGTCACTATTTGCATTTTACTCCACCTTAAAATTTTTTACCTTTTAGTTTTTAAAAATATAACCCTTGAAATACTATCTTCCAACTCAAAACAAGATAATAAAAAAATTAAAGGAAGTGTTTATTACTATAAATATGATATTTATTCACCAGATCAATCATATACAGTGCAAAATTGTCACATAGGTAGATTTTTGGTCAACATATGTGTCTTCTACTAACCTTAAGAATCTTGTCCAAGGAGTTCCCATTGTAGCTCAGTGGAAACGAATCTGACTAGGAGCCATGAGGTTGCGTGTTCAATCCCTGGCCTCACTCCGTGGGTTAAGGTTCCGGTGTTGCCGTGAGCTGCAATATAGGTCGCAGATGTGGCACAGATCTGGCGTTGCTGTGGCTGTGGCATAGGCCGGTGGCTATGGCTGTGATTAGACCCCTAGCCTGGGAACCTCCACATGTTGCGGGTGTGGCCCTAAAAAGACAAAAAAAAAAAAATCTTATCCAAAAAGGTGGAATATGTTCATCTCTAGGCTCCAATTGATTTCTTATTAGTAAGTTAAAAATAAGTTTATCAACTAGAAAACATTGCCTAATAAACTGAAAAGCAGAAACAAGTTGATATTAAATATTTACATTTTATTAGCATTTTAAATATTTTGCCTTTGTGCTTATTCACTAGAATCTGAATATGTTGGTTAAAAAGCTCCTAAATTTTAAGCTTATGTATAGAGAATTGTGATCTGAATTGCCTATACCCACAGTTTATGAACAGATACTGCCTGCTATTTTTTAGAGGTGAAAGATATGCATTATGAGAGGTAAAATATCCAAAAAATAAAGATTGATGTGGTTTGGCTGCATCTGTGAGTCAAAAATGTAGACTGGAAAATAATTAAATAATTAATGTCCTGAAGAAGGACTCTTTTAAAGCAAGAATTTTTGAGAAATCATCAGATTGCACCGAATGCTTTTTTAAGTTTTGATAACTGCCCATGAAGAAGATAGTGAGTAATGGAAGTGGATCAAGCATGCTGTCAGGAGAATGAAATAATGCCATTTCCAACACAGATGGACCTAGAAGTCATCCTACTAAGTTCTGGAAGTAAGTCAAACTATCCCATGTTATAGCTTTTAGGTGGAATCTCATTAAAAATGATACAAAAGAACACATTTATAGAAAGAAACAGACTCACAGTTACAGAAACAGACTTACATTTACCAAAGGGGAACTGTTAGGGGGAGGGTAAATTAGGAGGTTAGGATTAATATATACACACCACAATATATAAAATAGATAAATACCAAGGATTTACTGTACAGCCCAGGGAAATCTACTTAATATTCTGTAATAACCTATATGGGAAAACAATCTGAAAAGAGAATGGATAATATGTATATGCATAACTGAGTCAATGTTGCACACCTGAAATTAACACAACACGGTAAGTCAACTATACTCCAATTAAAAAAAAAAAAAGCACACCGTCAGGAAGTGAGACTTTCAGTCCAGACTCTTAACTTCAGCAACATTAAAAATGGAAAAGAAGTGAAGACGTTAGGGTGGTGTGATTCACTTCACGGATCTGAATATCTGTCATGCTGAAAATTGATTAGAGCATTCATTTGATCTTAAGATAGTTCTGAAAACAAAAGTGATAGTCACTTTGGTTCTTAAAATACAGACAAAGACCAGTGGCCTTCACTCAGCATCCTTCAGTGTGTTTTGAATAGGAAGAACCAACTTGGCATAGAGAAAAATATGTTAAATTTTGTGCCAGGTACTTCAGATGATAGACTTAATAGGAGTTCCCTATGGCACAGTGGGTTAAGAATCCAGAGTTGTCGCTGTAGCAGCCCGGGCGCTGCTGTGGAGTGGTTTTGATTCCTTACCCAGGAACTTCCACATGCTGCATGCATGGCCAAAAAAGAAAAGATAGACTTATTAAATATGTGAATTTGAGAAAATTAGTTACATCTCTGAGAATAAGTTATCTTATATAACAATATATACCTTATTCAGAGCTTATTAGGAAGTTTGAATTAAATAATATGAATGAAATGGCTACATTTACTCTTAGCAATGTTATTATATGCATACAGTTCAATATTTTAATGGACATGATACTAATGAAAACTATTTTTCAATGTTTTAAGAAGATAATTTTATTACATTTAAAGTACTATAAGGTAAACTACATCTTATATTCCTAAAATATCATGGCAGTATGAATTCAGATGGTTGACATGCAAAAAAATGGAAAGCCTTTCTAGTTTAAATAAATTTTCTATAAATGTCCATCTCCTTTAGTGAATGTTTATTCATGCAAGAAAATATAGCACACCAATCAAACTGTAGGTGTAATAATGTAAAAGCAAAACTATGTGGTATGTTCTGAACATCTCTTTAATTTGACAGCAGTTACCTGCCTAGAGATGAAATAGTCAGAATTATTTACAACTGCAGAAACCACTGCTGGGTGAAAATTGACATTGAAGAAGCCTCCCCTTTGGCAACCCCCCATTGGCAATGGTGTCACTGTGTCACTGTGAATAACCCTGCTGGGATCAATTGTCATGCCCCCCAGGGACACAGTTGTCTATAATATCACAGAAAAGTAATGAGAGGGAAAGATTTCCTGCTAGAACCTGAGTCATTTCTAAGCATTAAACTAACAAAGCTTGAACTCAGGTGGCCGAGAAGACCACAGTAGGAAACTGCACAGAAGCTGCATCTCAGCAAAATGTCTTGGCAGGAAATGGCTGGACATGCAGAAATGCAGTCACTGTCTTATTTATTTGCCACGCTTGGGCAAAGTAATAGGCAAGTGACTAATACGGTATAAAAGTTCCCAGAACCAATTAATTAATCAAAGTATGCCATTAATAGAGTTACATTCCTTGGGGGGAATCTTTCAGGCTCAGGGAAATTAAACTATTTTATTATGATAAAGTTTTCCTAGTTAAAAGTGCTGTAAATTTACATTCTTGCACTATTAGCAAGGTGGGGATTTCCTAAGTGAAGGAATGGTTTTCATGTGGTATACAGGTGATTTCTGGAGAAAATTAAGTGTTCGTGTGAGTCAAATTTGAGAAACTTTCTTGTTTCTCCTTTTCTTGCACTTGGCATTAATTGAAAATATTTAGTGTATTAATCCCATTTTCAAAAAAGCAAACAGATCAAGTCAACTTTCTCTTAAAAACCGGTCGAATATCTATTTTCACTTCAATTAAATGGGAGAGAGCTCCAGTCTCTTCAAAAATTTGAAGTTTGGTTAGCTAATTTATGACTTCTTTCCTTTTTTCACACAAATGTTAGATGTTAATTATTTTCTTCCCTAGGTTTATGAATCAACTTACACCAGGCAGATACAGTAATGTTTTCATAAGCATTTGACTTGTCTGTATTTTTACAAGCCAGTTGTTTTATTGACAGTAATACTAGGTATCTAGACACGTGTGTGAAGCATATCAAATTTATTTTCTTCGATTCTTCCTCCCAGGAACATGTATCCTCACGATACAGATTATTTTTCACTATCCCCAGTGCCATATGTCATCTCCTTAAATAGTATCCGGCACTATCAACCTCATGCCTGAAATAAAATATTAAAGTTAAATTTCCTTAGTTTTCTAACTTGTTATTTTCTGAGATGAGAAACTATAATGATTATATTTTAAAAATTCCATCTACAGGCTAACAAAGGGTCCTTGTCATTGTTTCCACTCGAGTCCTCAAGAATGTCATATTGTGTCTTTCCATGACCTTTATTTCTGACTTCTCACCTCTGGATATTAGCCTTTAATCTGGTCACCTGAGTTCCACGAGCATTGCCCACACTATTTACAGCTTGAATGTACGGGATGGGCGTGACACGCAACTTTTAAACATACAACAGGAAATACTGCTCCTCCTTGGACTTGCTCTCCTCACTGTTCAGAAATACCTCTCTCTCCCTCCCCCATCGCACCTCGTGGACCACTGTTTATCTCTAAAGAAAGGAATGACAGACTCAAGCTCCCTCTTCTTACCATATAGATAGCTTTATGTGTGTCTGTGGTGTTTTTTCTTGCTTGGAAACCAATTCATTGCTTTCTGGACACTCTTTGGGGAACTCTGTACTACTCCAAATACTTGGTCCCCCTTTTAACACAATTCACACCACCCTATGGCTGCTCCACACCTGTCACGTTAACACCTGTCACACTGATCGGCAAGATAGGTCCCACGATCAATACGCATGTCCCCTGGTACAGGAGGCAAAGTCTGCATGAATCCAAGTTGCAAGATAACATTAAAACCCCACCGTGGAGAAATGCACAACATGAGGAAAAGAGGTAAGAGAGCATGGGCGTGAACTTGGTTTTGAATGCTCATTGCCTGTCTCTTGACATAAACTAGAGGAGCTGAAGAACTGAAGTTCCTCCATCCCAACTCTCTCCTCCTTTGGACCAGGGCTAGAAAGACTGTAAAATTTATTGTCCAAATGGTACCTTTCTGAGATTGAAAGAAAGTATTTTATTGATTAGGTCAACATTATAGCCCTAAACCTACACTCCTGTACACAGTACGTGGATATAATATCACCCACAACACTTTGCTAATACACCTCAATAAAACCAGGAACTGTTTCCAAAATCTCAAAGCTTATTCTTGGATAGTTCTCTTCATCAGACACAGGCTAACTATTCCTAATAAAATGCAATCCAACAAACTAACAAAAATGAAAGTTTTTCCCAGATAAACCAAGTTTTTAATTTGGCTTTGGGCAAAAGCATAATAAAATGTTGACTTTTATTTTCAAAATGTTTAAGATTGAATCAAATAAATTAATGATAAAATAGTAATAAAACATTAGGACTTGAACACTGAATTTATGCTTGAGTAGAACTTAATCTAATAACAACATTAAAAGCAAACCGGTTCAGAATACTGACTTGTATAATATTGTACCAAGGGATTTTGTTATAAAAATGTAAAAAACAAATCTAGTAATTATCATTATCCTTACATAACAAAGGAAAATTTTTCTTCTATTTGGTGGCTGTCTAGAGATTAAAAACAGCTAAAATATTAGTAAATATTCATATGCATATTGATCCTGATAAACCATATCCTGACAAACACATCCATTAATGATTAAAGATTCTGGAGCCAAATTCCAATCAATTACTGCTTAATTTTCTTTTCATTAAACAGTCTGTGTTCACCTCACCCCACCACCCATATATTTCATCATTTTATTGTTCCCTCAGTTACATTTTTCTTTATTTTTTGGCCCCACCCACGGCATATAGAAGTTTCCAGGGCAGGGATCAAGTCTGAGTCACAGCTGTCCACCACAGCTACAGCAAAGCCCAGTCCCTAATCCACTGCATTAGGCTGAGGATTGAACTCAAGCCTCCATAGCAACCCAAGCTGCTGCAGTTGGATCTCTAACCCCTTGCAACGCAGTGGAAACTACAGAACCTCTCATCGACACTGTGTATTAGTCAGTATTTTCTTGAGAAACCGAAGCTATATGTATGTATCTATATCTTTCTTTCTATACCTCTATCTCATATAGCTCTATCTATCTAAGATATATAGGAGAGACAGAAAGAAAGAGAGATTTTATTTAATGGGTTCATTCAATTATGGGAGCCATCTAGTATGAAATCTGCAGGGCAACCAGTAGGTAGAAAATTCAGACAGAGTTTCTGTGTTTCTCTTTTCAGCCAGGGTTTCCTCTTCTGAAAAGTTTAGTCTTGGCTCTTAAGGCCTTCAGCTGATTCAATGCAGCCCACCTGTAGTATGAAGGGTAGTCTGCTTTACTCAACATCTAGTAAATATTAATGCATCTTAAAAATATCTTCACTGTAACACTTAAGCTGTTGTTTATTTTAACAACTGGGTTCCACAGACTAGACAAGTTGACACACAAAATTAATCATCACATCCTGCCTGGGACTGCAGCTTTTCTTTTCCTAAGAAAAATGTAGGAAGAAAACATAGAGCTCTCTAAGATGATGACTGTTTCTCAAAATATGATTCTTCTCTTTCCTTATTCTCATCCTCCTTTGGACTGTGCCTTACACTATCTCTTCCAAGAATTGTGCTGCTAGATTATAGAGTAAAACATCTAAGAGAATGTTACTGTTCTGTTCTCAGATGAGCATAATATAAAAAAATGGCAAAATAAAAAAAAAAATAAAATTGAGGAAGTATGTGGAGTCTGCCTTGATTAAAGGACCCTAGCATCTCAATAACATACATTTTTTCTTCCAATATTTTTGTTGAATACTGAGACCGCAAAGACATAATCATTGACCATTGTTCCTTATCCTTTGCTGAAACAGAGTACAATGGAGACTGGATAAAACTATGTAAATGAGGAATCAATTTCTCTCAGTATTCACTTTTTCCCATCCCAAATATTTTATCTGATACTATTAAAGTTCTCTCTCTCTACCCCACTCTCGTTTTCTTTTCTTAATAAGTTTTCACTTCCACCCCATACTCCAAGTCAAAGGAATAAAACCAGTAAGAATTGGGAAATAAAGCAAGGCTTGAGTTTTCTATCCAACTCAAATATCTATCTCTCCAACAAACTGTAATCAGAATGTAAGTATCTTTGTGATTTCAGCGATAGCAACAGGCCTCATACACAGGATTTTTAAAATGCTGTTAACTTCTCTGATAGACTAGATTATGGTGAGCTGAAAAAAAAATCCAAACACACATAAAATTTATTTCTCATTCCTCTTAATCACTTATGTAGCCATTTAGTCAGGTATGTAACCTGCTGATGGAAGAGGCGTAGTGACTGAAGCTTCTCTCCAATCAGGATTTAAAAATGCAACAAATCATATTGTCCCTCAGACTTCTGACCAAAGGCAACACGTATCAGAATACAACACCATGCTGGACAAAGCAAATCGCACAGTGGAGTAACCAATCAAAGAGGGGCAGGGAAGAGAAATCATATCTTAAACTTGGAAGGAAAAACATATCTATGAGAAGTCCTGATAACTATCAGATGGTTTCATCAAGATTTGCGGATATGACTTTCCTTACCCTTGATCTTTACAAATGTGAAGTTTTCCCTTCACTGTTTGAATGATTTCTCCTCCAGTTGTTGAAGTGGTAATGCCTCTTGGCACAGGACACGTACCATGTTGATTCTGATGGCATTTCTCTTTGGGTTTTTTCCCCAATGTGTATGCACGATGCCTTTTGTTTCTTGGAAAGAAATGTATTTCAATACCTTCTATAATCTTTTACATCTCCCTGCCTCTCTTCACGCCATTCCTTTTTATTAGAATTCATTCTGTATTCTTTTTTTTGTGTGTGTGTGTGTGTGTCTTTTGAGTCTTTTGTAGGGCTGTGCACGCAGCATATGGAGGTTCCCAGGCTAGGGGTCTAATTGGAGCTACAGCTGTCGGCCTACGCCAGAGCCACAGCAACGTGGGATCCCAGCCGCGTCTGCGACCTACACCACAGCTCAAGACAATGCCGGATCCTTAACCCACTGAGCAAGGCCAAGGATAGAACCCGCAACCTCATAGTTCCCAGTCGGATTCGTTAACCACTGCGCCACAACAGGAACTCCTCTTTATTCTTAAACAGATCAATATCTACTCATATTTGGAACAAAACTAGAACTTCCTAATCTCTCTCTCCCAAGGCTGGACTAGGGCTTTCTTCTCTGTTCCCAGGTAGATATCTGGCTCTACGAATGGGTTTTATAGCCCTCAAAACCAGTGGCAGCATTTTATTTTATCTGAAATATATTTAACTGTTTTATCTACCTTATACCGGATTTTATATCCAAGGACCAGGACATGCTTGATAAATGTTTGTTTGAATTATCTCTGTTGCTGAAGGCATCTTTCAAATGATAGCTGACTGGCTGTTGTCCAGATATTATTGTTGGACCAGATTTTCTGTCCTTGATGGGAGTTTATCTATTTATGATGAGTTCCTACCTTTGCTGAAGATCAAGCACAGATAAATTAACATGTATTGCCACCAGACTGATTTTATTTGCACATGAAGAATGACTTAATTATCAGAATTATTACAAAATAGAAGCCATAATGTAATAGTAGGTGGTAGATTCTACAATTGAAATGCTTAACCATATGGAACAATACAAACCCTTTATTGGACAGAATGTTTATTCATTTCAATGACTTGATTTGTATCAAAAGGTAATAGAGTTCCCATTGAGGCTCAGTGGTAAGGAACCTGACTAGTATCCATGAGGACTCAGGTTTGATCCCTAGCCCCACCTAGTCAGTTAAGGATCCGGCGTTGCCACGAGCTGCTGCATAGGTCACAGATGCAGCTGGGATCTGGTATTGCTGTGGCTGTGGTGTAGGCCGGCAACTACAGCTCTGATTTGACACCGAGTCTGGGAACTCCCATATGCCATGGATGGGTCCCTAAAAAAAATGGCAATAGTTGTCTTTCTCAGTAAGTTATATTTCCATGCACAACTCTTCTAACCCTGGGATAAATCCTAATACTTCTCTTCAGTATTCAAAAGAATGCTTCAATGAAAAACCCAGATGTGAAATTTTGCTAAAACCTTCATGATGTGGAGAGATTTCACAGCATATAATCATGCAGTGCCTTACACTCAAGTACCATTTCATATTTCTTCCCGCTGAAATGTCTTCCTCCGACCCCTTGTTTCCTCTCTCCAGCTTCTCCTGGTCTCTCATGTGAAGAATATATAATAATGATCAAGAGAGTGTAGGGATGGGGTAGGCTAGTAATGGAATCCAATTTAACACAACATCTAAGTCATTCTGTACTGACTGTAACAGTGGAAATAGACTAAGCATATCCTCTCTCTGCCTGGGACAGAGAGAGGATATGCTTAGTCTAGTTCACATAATCTCCATTATTCTTGTTAACAAATAGCATATAATACACAATGCCGTCAGAAATGGGTTTACTACAAGCTTCTCGGGCTTACCTTCTAACCAATCTGCCATTCCTAAGTTCTTGTGCCAGAGACGTTGTAGACAGCTTTATAAAGTAATCACTCACACCACAAAGCAAGCCTTGGTAAATTTAGGAAAATTGAAATTGTATTAAGCGTCTTTTCTGACTACAATGTTATGATATTAGAAATCAACTACAGGAAAAAAGAAGCAAAAAAAAAAAAGCACAAACACATGGAGGCTAAACAATATGCTACTAAACAACCAAAGGATCAATGAAGAAATCAAAGAGAAAATAAAGCAAGCACTCAAAATCCTGGCTCGAGTCCCTTTTCTCCTGGATAGTCTCTCCTGAGGTTTTTCTCATATTTCGTTCCCACCAGCATCCCAGAGAATACACTAGCCCCCTGGATTATGTTTTAACATGATTTATCTGACAAAGTACTTTCGGTCAATACATTAACCAGCAGCAGATTTCACTGCTGGACTACTTATGTTTATATTAACTGATCAGTAGATGTGGTTATGACAAGTGGTTCTCCACGTGTAGGCTCATGAGGGATTTTCAGATGCTTTAGGCATACTGCTACTCAATCTAAGTTTACAAACTTCAATATTATTTTCTGCAAGTTTTTTGAAGGTCCTAAGAAAGTACAAATAAGTTAACATGTCTCAAAATTTAAAGATTTATTAAAATGCTTCCAGGATTAGAGCAAATATTTCTCAGGCCAGGGATCAAATCTGAGCTGCACCTATGACCTGAGCTGCTGACAAGGCAATGTCACATCCTTAGCCCACTACATCACAGTGGGAGCTCCTTCTAATGTCTTTAAGAATAATAAAAAAAAAAGTTCATCATTTCCCAAACTGTGATCTTCTATGTGTTGTTTACATAGTCCATGAAAAAGATCAAATATATATTCAAATATAATTTCAAAATATTTTTGTTATATTAAAAACCATTCTAAGGGTCCAAGAGGATATCTTATCATTGATGTATTTTTTTTTGTCTTTTTGCCTTTTCTACGGCATATGGAGGTTCCCAGGCTAGGGATCTAATTGGAGCTGTAGCCGCTGGCCTACGCCACAGCCACAGCAAAGCGGGATCCGAGCCACGTCTGCGACCTACACCACAGCTCACGGCAACACCGGATCCTTAACCCACTGAGCAAGGCCAGGGATCAAACCCACAGCCTCATGGTCCTAGTCGGATTCGTTAATCACTGCGCCACAATGGGAACTCCATGAACGTAATTTTTAAAGTCATCATAGACCCTTTCATTGAGATGAATCTTGCAGTTCCTGTAATCCAAAGAATGTTTTTTTTTTTGTTTTTTGTTTTTTGTTTTTTTTTTTGCCTTTTTTAGGGACACACCTGAAGCATATGGAAGTTCTCAGGTTAAGGGTTGAAATAGAGTTGCAGCTGCTGGCCTACCCAGCCCCAGCAACATGGGATCTGAGCCACGTCTGCAGCCTACACCACGGCTCAAGGCAACGCTGGATCCTTAATCCACTGAGCAAGGCCAGGGATTAAACCTGCATCCTCACGGATACTCATTAGGTCATAGTAACCCATTGAGCCACAACAGGAAATCCCCAAAGAACACTTTTAAAAGAAAAATTTCAGACTAGTTTGTCTTTGTTGCAATGGCAGGCATTGATTACAGGTGTATATTACAAAGTGAACACAATAGTCAAAACTCCCTAGACTCAAAAAATTATATTCTAGTAGAGGAAGAGGCACTTTATAGTTTACATGTAAAATATATAGTACATTAGATCATTCGGAGGAAAATCAACAGGGAAAAGAAATGGGGCAAGTTTAGAAAGATGAATAAAATCTTTTAGTAATATGGTTAGATAGGCAAGAAATACATGGCAGGGAGTTTGCAAAGTCTAAAGAAAAAGGCAAGGCAGAGCTAGAAATGAAGCAAATGAGGGGACATTTTTGAGAATGAGGGCAGCAACGTAAAGGGACGTGGAACGTATCACATTGTAAAGGGCCTTGTGGGGTTTTGCAAGAATTCCGAGTGAAGTGGAAATCCAAGTGGAGAGGACTGAGCGGACCAATGTCAGGACCACTCGCATGTCTTCACTGGCGATGGAGATGGGCCAGTGCGAAAGTAGGGAGATAGGAGATAACCCAGGTGAGAGATGATGGTGGAAGACTTATTTTTGTTTGTTTGTTTGTTTCCTCATAGTATTTTTTTCATAGTCTTACTTATCTCTTTAAAGATCCTGGGGCAGTAAATGACCCCACGGAAAACCTATGCATTGCTGGCATTTCTGTGCTCTGGGATATTCTGCCACGTTCGTACAACATCAGATTGAGTGGGTCTATTCCACATAAAAGAAAAAAATACACATATAAAATCAAACTGTACATTTTCTTTTCATCTAGGAACATGAAAGACATTAAAGCAAGAACAGTAACTTCCCAAACCACAGATTGCTATTGAATAGGAAAAAAAAAGCCAATTAGTATAAAACTCTATCTGGGGGGAAAAAATGAAAAGCTTAATTTAGCTATCTTCAAAAGATGTTTTCAACAGGTTTCCAATTAATCATTGCAAACTTCTCATTAATGAGTTCCTATTTCAATTCAGGGGAAGGTGGTAAAACCTATAAACTACAGAAATAATTGTAGTTGAAAGTCCAAAATGGATATTTCTCCAAGAATTTTGTTGTTACTATTATAACTGCTACGATGGTAAGCTGTCAGTTAATCATGCTCACTAAAACAATACTTAACAATGTAATGATTTTTACTTTTTAACTCAAGCTGTAGGAAAAATATTAATAAGGTATTATAATGTGTATCCATTCTATCAAATACTTGCTTGAACAAAATGCAAAGCTTACATAGCTAATCCCTGCAATTGAAAAAAACAAAACAAAACTATGTTTTCTAAATATAAAACAGAATTAGGATTTACAACTTTTATCTAATAATTCAAAGATTTAGTAATTGACTGAGCATATAATGTAAACCTAGCCTTACATTAAAGTAGATGGATTAGAATAAAAATAATTAACTACCATCATTGTTTTGTATAAGGCTATGAATATTTTGCAAAATATAGTGAAGTTTTCCAATCATAGCATATAATAGTAAATAACATTTGTACTTGGTAAAATTTCACAAGCACTATTATAAAAAAGTGCTATAAAATACTGTGAGGGGTTTAAAAAGGAATAAGCCTAAGAATGCCATTTATTTTAGGAACATTTTCTTTCTGTCAGTGTAAAAGTTATATCTATGTTCCTTAGTAGATAACTACAATTGATATTATATGTAAAAGGATAGAAATGATTGTTACTTAAAAAGGTAGAACTAGGAATTCCTTAGTGGCTTAGGGGTTAAGTATCTTGTGTTGTCACTGTTGTGACAATAGCCTGGGAAGTGGAAGGATCCCAGTTACGTGGCAAAAAAAATAAAAATAAAAATAAAATTTAAGCAACCTTAAGAAAATAGTAGAAGAAAGGGCACTAAATTCAACTAAAACTTAATGAACATAAGGATGCCCCCCCATTCCTTTTCGCATAGAGTTTTCAACATTGTATGCATATTGTTACAGAGTATGATTCATTTCTTTTACAGTTATCCCCGCTCTCATTCTGTAATTACATGCTTGTTAGTGTGGACCATTCATGGAGTCTGAAAGTATTTGCAGGAAGAGAAACAAGGGCCCCAGGAATTCTCTAACACCTTCCTTTCACTGGAAAATCCCACTGGTTTCTAACAATTCCCTGACTAACTTTTCTCTGTGATTCCTCATAGTTATTATCTTTCAAAGATATTATCTATGAGAGTCTCCAAAATTATCTGAAGTGAATAATGCCCAGTGCATTTTAATAAATGCAGCAAAGAATATTAAACTGAGACTACATGACCTCCTCCATCCAGTGGTTGTGAGTCCCTGGATGTTTAATAATTCCCAAACTAAAACCTCTATTCTCACATATAATTACTGATTCCTGAAAGCAAACAAAGGAAGGTGCACTAAGTGTTGATTTCATTTAAATGAATTACAAGGTCAGGTTGGGCAGAAAAACCAATAGATTCATATACACTATCCCTAAGGGGATTTACAATTTCATAAATAGGGCTTCAAATAAAAGCATGATCAAGGAAACTTTTCAGTAAGTAATGGGAATGGCGTGTTTCACAAATGCCATGGCACATGTTACATAGATTTAATGATACCATGTAAACAGATGACCCCTCAAAGACATGCTGCGAAATTCTCCTGATTTGAGACTACATATCTGGTGCAATTTTCTGACTTTCTTTTCGTTCGAAGAATTTACTTTTTCTGCCTCAGGAAAAAGATTGGCATCCGTTTAAATTTTCAATCAGTATTCTGCTGCATGACAACGTATGTTTGTGCTGCCCATGATAGAGTTCATAAAGTTTGTAAATCAGACCTCCAAAAATGTAAATCACATACAGAATTTTTTATTTGTAGAAGGTCTTCAATATTCTAAATATTTTTATAAATGTATTTAATTTTATATGTTCCTGAGCTTTCCCTAGACCAAAATTTCAGTCCTATAAACATTACGCTCCTAAATTAAAGTTAAAATGTCATTACGTTCCTTTTTTCTTCTACACGGCTGTGGATTTTTTAAACTGTGTGAAACATAAATCTCTACATGTTTAAAATTATATTGCTGCAGGTTGGGTGGGTTTGTAGAACTTTTTCTTCATTCACTAGTCTTAAAAATATTTTCACATTTTCTAAGCTATACAATGAGAAAAATAATCAATATTAGTAAATTAGATCTTTGTTAAAATGTTCTTGAAATATATCTTTTGTACTTAGCATCAATTGATCTCAAACAACTGCAAATAAAACCTTGATCAAATATTGGGGTGTGTCCACATCTAGAGCTATGGAACTCATTGAGATGGTTATGCAGTAATAAAGATCAAATGAAATACTGAATCATCTTTCTTACCAATTAATTTATCAAATATCTATATCTAAATAACTGAATATATTAGAGTACCATTAGAGTTTAATGGATAAGAACATTTATTTTTTACAAAAATATGAATAAGAAAAATATAGTAATCTTATTGTTAAAACCAGTTCTATCAATTTGTCAAGGATGACAAAAATATTTTATAATATTGAAAAGTGACATGTAAGTTTATAAAAAGACATCAGTGCATCTGTAAGATGATAATTATATATGATACTTAAAAATCATACTTGATTAAAATATCTCAAAACATCCAAGCCAAGTTTATCTTTTGATAAGGAAAGTATGAGTAAATATTCTCGTATATTCTATGCATTGGCCATTATGGCAGGCAGGATTCTAGAATGGCTCCTAACATACTCTGCCTTCTCCTGGTGTACAATCCCCACATAATCCCTGGGACCCCGAGTATGATGGATTTTATTCCTATGATTTGATTATGTAAATGGCACAACTGACCTCAAGAGAAGACAATCACTTGCGTAGGCCTGACCTAAATGCAAAGGGTTTTTTTTGTTTGTTTTTTGTTTTTTTTTTTTAAGTAGAGTTTTTTCCAAGTCACCACAGAAGAGGAAGTCAGAACTTAAGAGCCTTAGCATGGTTTGACAGGTCATGGTTAAGAGGAAGATGAAGACAACCTGTGGGGAGAAGGGCAGGTGACCTTTCAGTGTCTACAGGAGTCTTGTGGTTGCAGCAAGCAAAGAAGTAGGAATCCATTCATACAAACACAAACAACAGAATTTTCAAAACAAGAAGGGGTTGGGGGTAGTTTTTCTTTTTTTTTTTTTTCTTTTTTTCTTTTCTTTTCCTCAGAGTCTCCAAGCAAAAATTTAGTCCTACCAACATCTTGATTTCAGCCCTGAGATATCATGAGTCAATAACCCAGCCAGAACATGCTGGACTTCAGATGCACAAAAACTGTCATTTAACTCATTTGCGTGGTTAAGTAGCTTAGTTTGCAGTAACTTGTTCAGAAGTGCCAATAAAACTAATATAACTATATATATATATATATATATATATATATATATATATATATATTTAGATATATAGGTAGATTTTTCTAAGTAAAAAAAAAAAAAGTAATGGTTGCTGACATCATTCAACATTAAAATCTAATAAATAGGGGTTCCCATTGTGGCTCAGTGATAATGAACCCAACCAGTATCCATGAGTAGGCAGGTTTGATCCCTGGCCTCACTCAGTGGATTAAGGATATGGCATTGCTGGATGTTTAAGGATATGGCGTGTAGGTTGCAGGTGCAGCTCAGATCCCATGTTGCTGTGGTGGTGGAGGACCCATAACTGCAGCTCTGATTTGACCCCTTGCCAGGAACCTCCATATGCCACAGAAGTGGCCCTAAAAAAGCAAAAAAATATATAATAAATAATATTAGGATTGTGGGATGGAAATCCTGTGAAACTGGATTGTGATGATCATTATACAACTACAGATGTGATAAATTCATTGAGTAATTAAAAAAACATAAAAAATATTATTGTTTTCTAAATTAAAATGATACTTTCCTAGCAAACTAGGTAACTGATTGCCCTGCCAAACACATAAACACATTTATTTCTCATTTTTAATCCTTCGAGAATGAGCAAGAAAAGTTATTCTCCGCAGCAAAACAACATGAAAGTTTACACATAGTATAATAAACATTGAAAGTAGGTATAAACTAAGAGGTCATTTATTTATTTATGGCTGCACCCTTGGCATATGGAAGTTCCCGGGCCAGGGACTGAATCTGAGCCACAGCTGTGACCTACAACAGAGTTAGGGCAACTCTGGATCTTTTAGTCAACTGTGCCTCTACAGGGACCTGAGCCTGAGCCTGAGCCTCGGCAGTCAGATTCTCAACCCATGGTGACACAATGGGAACTCCCCAAGAGGTAATTTCTAAGGAAAGAGAAATAAAAAATTTGAGAAAATTTTCTTGTAAGTATGAAAAAGATGATCACCAAGGTAACAGCCAAATTATTAAAATTACATCATTCTTTAGAGGAATACAAAGACAAAACCATTATAATAGTCTTGCTAAATGATGAATAAAACTTATTATATCTTTATATCCAAATATTATGATGCGTTGTTCAGAAATGAACCAATATAAATCTGGAATACACATTTCAGGTGTCTACACAACAAAAGCTGTCAAATAGGACAGACTTTGCTCCCCATGACAAATCTGTAAGAGAGATGTTTCAAAAGAGGGAGAATTTAATCTGAGCAACTGCTGTAAAACATGTTTTACAAATTCTCATTATCTCTGCTTTCAAAAACTGATACTCTCTTCATAATCACAAACATCTCCTAGGGGAAAACAATGCTCTTAGTGATGAGTGAAACAGTCACTAAATTAGAGTAGAAATGTGCCCGAGTGGGTAAATTCCGTAATGATGACAAAAATTAAAACGCACACAAAACCCAATGAGTTAACTGAGGTTATAGGCTAAAAACATCAAGTACTAAAGAAAAAAATTTTTTTACCTCTAAACTATGTCGTGTGAATTTCCAATATTAGAACCAAAAAGTGGTAAAAACTGATCTCTGCGTGACATTTGTATTTCTAAGAGAATGATCCTTTGAATAGTTTCAGGCTTATAAAAGAGAGAGAGGCAATATAGTCTTATACACAAAACACTTGCACATGTAGATTAAACCTGTAGTCATCTTTTATTAGCCAATGTGTAATACATAAAATATAATTACTCTAAACATAGATGGTAACTGGTAATTAGTTTTCCACTTTGCATAATTCACATACATTTTAAATCGAAACTGCAGTGAAATGGCAGTATTTTTAGAAGTATAATTATTTACCCATGATAACTCAAAACTTAATTTAATTTTAACTTCACTTACTTTTGTGAATTCTGGAAGCTACTTCTAGTGGATATTTACTTACATAGTGATTCGGCTCGGCATTTTACCTCTGCTTATCCTAAAATTTAATGACTTATTTGGGAAGAGTGAAAAAAGAAAAGGAAAACTAAACTTTTGTGCACATGTGTGCATGCATGCTCCAGCAGTTACCACTGCGACAGGTAAGCTCGGTATTGGTCCCTGTCCCCTGCGCTGGGCATCTAGTGCTCTCTGCTGAACCTCACATCTCTGTGTTCGGTTAAGACGCTTCTCCATCAACCCCCACATTCCTTCACCTCTTGAGAACAGAGGCTCTAAACACCCTTTCATTTCAAATTTTATTTTCAGGGATGTATGGATAGCAAACCACCTCAGAAGACAAAGATAACTTTTTTTTTTTTTTTTTTTCTGCAGCCGAGGGCAGATTTATTCACAGTCCAGTACAATAACGATGATGTATCTTTAGGGAGAAAGGTCGGACCTGCTTTCTTGTAGTCCAATATCAATGATTCAGAAGTCTCAAGTTCAGGATTCCTTTCCTATAACAAAACCCAGTGTTTGTGGGGATCTCCTAGCCCTTGAGGCATTGCTCTATGGGAAATGGGTTCTGGAAAACGGACAGGAGAATTAAACAATGGTCTGACTATTGCTGTTGTCAGGTGTAAGATAGCATCGTTTGTGTCTGACCCAGGAGCGTTGTGTCTTCTGCCAGCACCCATGAAATGGGAGTCATTCAGGGTCCGGACCCAATTCTACCGGGATGGGGGGAGTCGCTGTTATCCACACCAACAAGAAATTCTCTGAACACCAACTGGGTGTCCTACAATTCAACTTGATTCTGAAACTATCCACTTGGTAAGAGCATCAGGTCACACAGGTTAAGGGATCAGTCCCAGAAGAATGTCCTTCTCCCTTCAGAGGCAGGTAGCAAGTCCAGGTTGTTCCCTGAGCTTCTGACCCCCCCAGGGTACAGAGTGGAGGTTTCAATAGCCCTCTCTAACTCGGAACACCAATTACAAGTTCAGGCTGTTACCTGTACTGATCAACTGGCTGTAAATCAAGGTCACCTTGACCTCTTCCTTGGGTTTGATTAACTTGCTAGAGCAGCTCAGAGACCTCGAGAGAAACATTTTACTGACTGGATTACTGGTTTATAATAAAACACTGTTGTGCATATATATCGTGCATATAGTGTTAACTTATTTCATTTTTCCAGCTTTATGGGCAGGAGATGGATGGAGTTAAGTTACTACTCCATCGAACGTGCTTCTTTCTGTGGCTACAGTTTTATTCTCTCTTCCTAGAATATTTGACCTCAGAAAGGTTATAGAAAATTGAACTGCAGTCACTTCAGTGAAGCTGATCCTCTAGGTTAGACTCTTAAAACATGTCTTAGCAGTGTACTTTATGCCACAATAAATTTGCTTTCCTCCTCTGAAAAATAACATCAAGACTATAAGCTGAGGTGCTCTATTCTATATGAAAGATGAAATACTAGCAAACAGAAATCAAACTGTTTTGTTTTTTTAACTTCAAGGTGGTTCAGAATGTCATTCTGTTGATTGCAGCAAATGGATAATAAGCTTCTACTTTAATATTCTGAAGTGAGTAGAAATATTCTCACCCCATGGACATTTCAGGGACCGAGTACAGTAATCTTATTTACTTCTGGAAGAGTGTTGGAGTTTACTAGCCTGGATGAGTGGAGAGGCACAAGGCATGGTGGAAAATGGCAACATGGTTCTCTCTGTCCTATTTTTCTCTAGCAAGTGACTATAAGGAATTAACAAAAAGCTTCTTGAAGAAATAAGGAAGAATGGAGTTTTCCTTCAATTCTATTTTGCATCTATACAGGATGATAGATGTTCCCTAAACTTATTGGGGTAAATATTTCATGATGTATATAAGTCAGATCATTATTCTATACACCTTAAACTTGTATAGTGCTATATGTCAAATCTATCTCAATAGAATAGGGAGGGAAATTAATTAACTGATTAATCTTAAAAAAGATGAACATGAAAGTTTTAAATTTTTTCTGTTGTAAATTCCTGATGTCATCTCATAATGTTTAGCCTGTAGTTCAATTTCAGGAGGTATTAATTTGTTTTTTTATATATAAGAATCTCTATATTAACAAATATATATAACTGGTTCTACTTTATAATTTCATTGTTCCACATCAAACAGACAATTTTTGATGTACATATCATTGCAAAAAAAACAAAACAAAACAAACCGAGACAAAAACAAAACAAAACGAAAAAATCCTGAGGTTATATTTGGGTTTGTTAAGTGAAATATGCATGTTTTTATCCCCAGCAAACACTAGCAGTCAATAGTTAAAATAAATAAACATATTCGCTATAAAAAGGCTTATACTTTTCTGGTTCATTGGCAGCATTAATTTTCCAAGCCTGGACTCTCTGGATATATCTTAGCAGAGAAGATGCGTTCAGGGCTGTTCTTAATGCAATTCCTAACATTTGGTTGCACTTTTCATAACTGTCAGGTCAGGTAGTTTTTCTTCCTCAGGAGACTCTGAAGGACAATAGTAATTCAATATTCTAGATGATACCAGCCCCTGAGATCTATGCTGTTTTTTATTTTTAAAAAGGAAAATAAATGCATAAACACATCAAAAGCTGGTAAAGGTTATGACTATTTTTACATATGGAGAGAAGCCATGATCAAATAATTTTATTTCTCCTTTACTAAAATAATAATTATGCTCCATTAAATCCAGATTACTCTTTCTTAGAGGGAATTATAAATCAAGTGTCCACTCCCCCAAAATTGAAACAGTGACCAACCTGAGGAACAATTCGCTATTGCCTTGAGGATGTGGGTAACAAAAGCTAAAAGTAAGGCAGGACACAGGAAGAGAAAACTGGATTAAAGCTCAAGGTCTGGGTAAGAATTTGTTGGTTTGCAACTTCTGAAGCCTTCCACTGAAATCTGAAACCATTCCCTGTATGTGGAGGGAGACCAAAGAAAGAGATACCCACTCCGTATTAGCAGGTGGCAGGTGTAATAAGCAAGGGGACGTAGGAGGCTTGTCAGGAGTGAGTGTGTCCTGCATCTGAATTTCTGCAGAGTCCTTAATTGGGCTGACCCCCATATACCATCTAAATGGTCTCAACAACACCTTACTTTCTCAAGGTTGTGTCCTTGAAAATGGCTCTCACTATGGGCATGATGAAGAGCATCCAGTCCAAGGGTTGGGGGGTTCTCATATTGTCCAGGGTCAAGCAGTGGACACGTCCTTTTGATGACTTTCCCCAGAATTAAATGCAGGAAAGATGCAGCCAGGGAGTTCACGGTCCCTAATGTATCAAGTAATATTTATTTGGAACACGGAGGTCAGATTACAGTTCCAGAGAACTAGGCAGAGATGTGCATGGTAAAGTAGCTGATTCACGGGAATAAAAGCAGAGAGGAGGAGGGAACAGTCTCAGGGGAAAAAAAAAAAATATGAGTCCAAATCTTGGCATTTGTATGTTTCCCTTACTGTTTCCTCTAAATCTCAACTTAGGATAGTTGACAGAGACTTTCTTCACAAGAGATGCAATTGTCCCAAATTCTGGGTTATTGTTGATATTATTATATGTTAGGGGCCCTTGCTGCTTAACTGTGGAGGGGTCAGAAATTTAGCATTTGCCATAAGGTAGTATGTAATATAGTTACTTACTACTTGTATTATACCAGCAATAGATTTTCATATGCATTATTGTTTCCTCTTTTGTACATTGATTAGGGTTGTTTTACAGAGTTATGCCATTCATCATTTTCCAGTGAAATACTGGTAAGCCTAAATGGAGAATAAGAGTTAGAATGTGTGTTTATCAACCACCAATGAAGCTAGAAGAGAATGTGACGCATTTCGTCAATCTAGAAATTACCTGATGATTAAAGTGGTTGGGCATTGCGATGAAAGCACTAAGCCCCTAGAATCTGTTTTCCATAGAAATGAAGCAGAAATGTGTTCATGATCCAGAAATGAGAATTCAGTTTCCCCAATTTTAATATATTTAGAGAAATTAATACTTTAGGAGAACAGAGAATTAATCCTTGAATACGTCATTAAAACCTTACTCAAAGACACAGAATAATACTTGCTAGGAGACCAAAGTTATTCAATAACACTCACTTGATACAAAGAAAATTAAAACATAAAGTAAACTGTTTCTTTTAACTACCATCATCAAGTAAAAAACCTCGTTTGCTATTTCAATTATATTCTTCAAGTATATATTGACTTCTGCATCATACTACATACAAGATTAAAGTTAATCTCAAAAATTAAATAATAAATAACAACGAGACTGTAGCTATATAAAATAGGGTAATCAGGTTTGATATTAACATAAAAGTATCGAGGTAAAGATATCAATTCTAGTTCTTCTCTTAGCTGTGCTTTATACACTACACTTGATTAAAAAGACAAAAGTACATTGAGGGTGTGCGTTGTGTGTGTGCGCGCGTGTACAGGCACACTTACACACACTTGCATTTGCCACACGGGAGGAAAGACGAGGCAACCAGTTCAAATGAGAAGTAATCAAAGGAAATTAAATTAAAAACCAAAAGAGACATTTGGGTTGTTTCCATGTCGTGGCTATAGTGAAGAGAGCTGCAATGAACATGCGTCTTTTTTAAGGAAAGTTTTGTCTGGATATATGCCCAAGAGTGGGGTTGCTGGATCATTTAGTAGTTCTATGTGTAGATTTCTAAGGCACCTCCATACTGTTCTCCACAGTGGCTGTACCAGCTTACATTCCCAAACAACAGTGCAGGAGGGTTCCCTTTTCTCCACACCCCCTCCAGCATTTATTTGTGGAGTTATTCATGATGGCCATTCTGACTGGTGTGAGGTGGTATCTCATGGTAGTTTTTATTTGCATTTCTCTAATATTCAGGGATGTTGAACATTTTTTCATGTGCTTGTTGGCCATCTGTACATCTTCCTTGGAGAAATGTCTATTCAGGTCTTTTGCCCATTTTTCCATTGGGTTGTTGGCTTTTTTGCTGTTGAGTTGTAGAAGTTGTTCGTAGATTTTAGAGATTAAGCCCTTGTCAGTTGCATCATTTGAAGGTATTTTCTCCCATTCTGTAAGTTGTCTTTTTGTTTTCTTTTTGGTTTCTTTTGATGTGCAAAAGCTTGTCAGTTTGATTAGGTCCCATTGGTTTATTTTTGCTTTTCTGTTGCTTTGGGAGACTGACCTGAGAAAATATTCATAAGGTTGATGTCAGAGAGTGTTTTGCCTATGTTCTCTTCCAGGAGTTTGATGGTGTCTTATCTTATACTTAAGTCTTTCAGCCATTTTGAGTTTATTTTGGTGCATGGTGTGAAAGTGTGTTCTAGTTTCCTTGATTTGCATGCAGCTGTCCAGTTTTCCTAGCAATTCTTGCTGAATAAACTTTTTCCCATTTTACATTCTTGCCTCCCTTGTCAAAGATTAATTGACCATAGGTGTCTGGGTTTACTTCTGGGTTCTCTATTCTGTTCCATTGGTCTGCCTGTCTGTTTTGGTACCAGTACCACACTGACTTGATGACTGTGGCTTTGTAATATTGCTTGAAGTCTGGAAGAGTTATGTCTCCTACTTGGTTTTTGTTTCTCAGGATTGCTTTGGCAATTGTAGGTTTTTTGTGGTTCCATATAAACTGTCTGTCAATTGACAAATGACTGGATTAGGAAGAAGTGGTAAAAATACACAATGAAATACTATTCAGCCATAAAAAAGAACAAAATAATGCCATTTGCAGCAACATAAATGGAACTAGAGACTCTCATACTGAGTGAAATGTCAGAAAGAGAAAGAAAAATACCATATGATATCATTCATATCTAGTACCTAATATACATCACAAATGAACCTTTCCACAGAAAAGAAAATCATGGACTTGGAGAACAGACTTGTGGTTGCCTGGGGGAGGGGGAGGGAGTGGAAGGGATTGGGAGCTTGGGGTCATCGGATGCAAACCATTGCTCTTGGAATGGATTAACAATGTGATCCTGCTGTGTAGCACTGAGAATTATGTCTAGATACTTACAATGCAACATGACTATGGGAGAAAAAAATATGTATACATGTATGTGTAACTGGGTCCCCATGCTGTACAGTGGGGGGAAAAAAAGTGTGTTGGGGGAAATAACGAAAAATAAATTAAAATAAAATAAATAAGGCACTAAAAAAAGGGTATAAAATTTTGACTGATTATTCTTGGAGAAATCACATGAAGTTCAATGCATCAAAGTCTAAAGGATAAAGTTTATCAATCAAGTTGTTACATAACCAAAACTGGTTCCACTGTCCTGAAGCACAGCAAAGCCAAACTAATGACAACAGTCTGTGGTGAAGGAAAGTACAGTTTATTGGCAGCACTAAGTAAGGAGAATGGGCAGAACATGCTAAAAAGATCACTACCCCCACCCCATAGGTCTTAGGGAAGAATTCTTTTTTTTTTTTTTTTTAATTTCATATCCACACCTGCAGTCGAACTTGCACCTCCACAGTGACCTGAACCACTGCAGTCAAATTCTTCACCCACTGCACCATGGCGGGAACTCCTGGGGAAGGATTCTTTTAAGCAACACTGAAGTCACAGGGTGATCAGCTCGTGGGCGTTCTTCTGATTGACTGATGGTGAAGTAACAAGCTGGTGTTTGGGAGAACTTAATCATCAATCTTCTGGCACCAACCAGTCTGTGGTCTTCAGGCTTATAGTCAGCATTTTCTACCTGGTTGGGTCCTGGCTTTTGTAAAGGAACTCAAGGATATGTGTCATATTGTTATCTCTATACCTTGCAAAGCAAGTACGGTCCTGTGTCTGTTTTACTGCTAACCTGCAGTTTAAACTATCATTGCTGTTGCTCCACTGCTTTTCCTTTGTTTGTGCATTCCCTCACTTCTCTAATGAGTAACTGCTGGAGCTTTTTGAAACTCAGGAAAGGATTAGAAGACTCAATAAAGCCTTTTTCCTATAAAGGAGAAACAGGGGACAATTAGGGGCCTGCCCTCAGGAAGTCCCTAAAGTGTCCTGTTGGATTTGAATGCCTTCAAGCATTTCCACTGGGTATCCAGAAACCTAAATTACAAAATATAGCTCCCTTCTGTCACAGATTATGCACCCAGAAAGAGAAATATGTGAATATACCCGTGGAGGTAGCATCATGAAAGACTTATTTTTAAGGCGGTAATGTTTACATCATCTCTTTGTTTTTACCCCTCATCAAATCCTACTTTTTTCCCCCTCAGCATCTCAGCCTGTGGACGTTCCCAGGCTAGGGACTGAACTTGTGCCACAACAGTGACTCAAGCCACTGCAGTGGCAATGCAGGATCCTTAACCCCCTGTGCCACGGAAAATTCCAAAGTCTACCTCTTACTCCAGTGCCCTTTCATCCTGAATCTCTGCTCCACCTAGAGGGCTTCTCCAATCCTTTCAGCTCTCTGCCCTCCCCATTCTCACCACTGCTACAGCATTCCCTTGGCTCTAAGGATCACAGCTTGGCCTACATTACTTCATTTTTGTGAATTCACGATTTCTCATTAGATAAGATCCTAGGGGACTTATTCAAATCCCATTAGACATGTATCAGAGACCTATGCTCTTCATAGATGCTCAGTGAATAGTTACTGTTTAAAGGAAGAAATTTTCTCAGACTAGGACCAATGAATTCCACTTCTTTGTACTATGCAGGGATCACACCAGATGGTTCTCTGCTAAGTGATCTCTAGCTTAATTTACAATTTGACAGGTTGACAGAAATTTATTCCATTACATTCTTTTGCCAGCCAAAAGTCACTCACCTTATTGTGAATGTCCTTATCTGATATTTAAGGGCCATTTGAGTGGAACATTTGTATAGAAAATATATTTTATACCTCACTTCCCAGCAGACCTTACTTATCAACACTGGGCTCTTGAATGTATTAACCAATCAAGAAAGGCAGTTGTTATTTTACAACTTTATAGATTAGAAAGTTGAATCTCAGGCCATATAAATGGTGAAATTGGGTTTTAGTCTCAGGTTATAAAGACATGCTATTTTTATTAAAACATGCTTAATCTTTTGGACTTCGGTGCTGGCTTCTCTATGAAATTTTAGACGTAAATTTGAACAGGTGTTCCCATGATTTTCACAGACCGTAATTCTCAAGGTGATGAGTAGGGATACATAGAAACTGAGACCCCAGGAGGAGTCTTCATCAGATGGCGATGTGATGTGTTCAAATCTTAATTCTATCATTCTTTTGTGAAATTTTGATCAAGGTAAAAGGCTGTCAATCCAGGTTTCTTATGTTTAAAACAAGTAAAGTAATGATACCTAACTCATGGATTGATTGTGAAGAATACTGAGATAATATCCGTAAATTTCTTCAAAGGGGTCTGGTACAGAATAAGTGATTAATCCATGCCAGTATTTATTACCATTCTTACTGTTACCATTTAATTTATCGATGGAATTACTGCAACTGGAGGAACTGGTTTCAATTTTCAATGAAAACTAAATCAGTTATGTTTACCCAAGGGGACAACATACTTCTTTCCTTTCAAATAAATTTCTAGTACAAATTTATTCTTTCTATAATTATGTAATAGTTGAAATCATTACGAGTAAAGGTTTCTCTAACTTTATAAAATCATCTAAGAATTAGTTTTCTTTTGCTTGCTTTTTAGAATTCCCCCAAATAATGTCAAAAATAGCTAGACACAAAATACATGCTCTAAATAGGGGATCAATAAGAATACAGAGACTGATGTAAGCTACATAGTTTTAAGGGTCATTTTTAATGGACTTATTCTTTTTCTGTCAGTCTTTGCAAAATAACTTCAGCATAAAGGTTAAAAGCCTGTCTATAGCAACCAAATAATAAATGACAAGACGGAGCTTTATAAGCAAGTGGTAAACAGCCATGTAGATAATCCATTCAGTGAATTTAGTTTCTTTTATGTACTTCTAAGTATCTGATGTCTGGTCTTTTTAATTTAATCTGAGTAAATACAGCTTTTATAATTATTATATCATTCAAAGTTTTTAATTAAGGGTTTTTTCCTTTCAGAATGTTTGCACTTATTTGACAGTTTTACAAAACAGGGGATTAATTTGAAAATATTTGAAAAGTAATTCAGGTGTAAATGATCCCATTTGAATATTGACTATACAAGAAGTGAAGAGCCTCTCAAAATCACAGAGTAATAAAGTCCCTGAATAATAATTCAAGAAAGTTTGACTTGCAGTATACACTCTTTCCCTGGTAAGAATACCACAATTACATCTTTGGAGGTGAAAGCGTCCATATACATTGAAGGTGGAAAAGGATAAAATACTAAAAATAATTCATGAAGAAGGACTTCATGATTTCTTTTCTTTCTACATCTACCTTATCAAAAGCAATATATTATCTAAGTAAACTTATTCGCCAGTGAAGATTTACATTTGCGAGGGTTGGGAAGTTAGAGAGAGATTGGTAAATGGGTGTAAACTCTTGGTTATAAGATGAATAAGGTCTGAAAATCTAAGGTATAGCAGGGTGACAACAGTTGATAGCACAATACTGTATAATCAATATTTTCTCAGAGAGTAGTCATTCTTTATAAGGTATGACAGGTTTTAAACCTAAGTCATTATATGCTAAATTCTCATTAGGGTCACATTATTTTCTATGTCTGGTATTTTATTTCCAGAAGAACCTTTACAGTTTGGGGGCGAATTGCATCTATCTGAACATTGGGACCGCTTCTGTGTCTTCTTGGCAAAACTCATACAGAAGACACAAGACCCTGGATCTCCCTAACATTATATTGCATGTGTAGCTCACTTAACATAGAATTTCTTCAATTTCATTCTATGTCTCTATGGTCTTCTTCTATGTATTCTAAACCAAATTATTGCCCAGGCATATTCCTGAATTTTTATGTCAGGTCAATTTAAAAAAATAACCCAGAGCTCCTATTGTGAGTCTCCAATTGAGACAAGATGCTTAAGATATAATTGCTGGTCTCGAGAAAGCACAGAAATAATGAGAGATCTATGCCCAGACTGAGCTGATGATTTCAAAATAATATGCTATCATCACAGAATTGAGGCATTGCTCTAAAAAGCAAGATGAAGTTTTTAGCTGTTGTTCATGTATTTATTTGGAGGTGGATGGAGAAGAGAGAACTGTGGGTTAAAGTATTTCCCCCCAGTGGAGAAATTTAATTTTTTTCTACCTGACTCTCCCTTTGTTTAATCCCCACTACAAAATTCTGATGCTTGATCAGGAGTATTCAAATGACAAGAACGTCAGTATTAAGGAACTTGAAATAAATGCGCAAAAGTAATCTCGTTTATAGTTGTGTCTGAAGTAAAACAATCACCCATTTAGCAAAACCAATGCATTTTGGGGAATAGAAGAACCATGTACGTTTAGGTCATTCTTTCCCACAACATAGTGAAGCATAAAACTGGTACACAGTAAATAATTTTTGGTTGACCAGGTAAACGTTGCCCATAGTCATTATTTTGATTGCCAATGCTATTTTTCTTACTTCTGTGCTTCAAACTGAGTTCCAAATTGTTGAAAAGATGTGTATAATTATAGCAAAGACAAGGCTGGGTAACTCTTACTGGTCAGATACAGCTGGTCAAGGTCTGTTCTAGGTTTTGACATGGATTTCCTAATTTAGCATAAAAAGACTCGTTTACAACAGATGCTATTCAGATTTAAACCTAAGAAAACATGCCTTGTGTTTTTCTAATTGTAAACGGTATGTGAAATAATTCCAATAAAACTCTTTCCTAATAGCTTGGGTCTCCTCACTATGGAAGCATAGTCCATTTTTCACCAGAATTAGTATGATTTAATGAGGGAATTCACGATATTCATAGCATGGTTTCCCAATTCTTCCTTCATATTCTTCTTGCGGTTTTAAATTTGCATTTGTAAGATTAATGTGAGTGACAGAAAATTTATTTTAAAAATCTTTTTTGCAAACACCAGTCCTCAAAAGACAGAGAAATCTGCTTCTCTGCTCTGATGATTTTAATCTTCCAAAGAAAGTATTTAATTTATATTATTTTTTAAAGCTGTTTTGAAGTATCATTGATTTACAATGTTGTGATAATTTCTGCTGCATGACAAAGTGATTCAGTTACACATGTGCATGCATCCATTCTCTTTCAGATTCTTTTCCCCAACAGATTATCACAGAATATTGGGTAGTATTTTCTGTGCTATACAGCAGGTCCCCATTAGTTGTCAAATTAATGCTGATATTTTTCTTTAATATTTTTCATGGGAAATATAGCTGCATAGTTCTGGTCACGCTCAGAAATATCGAAGATGTGGGAGGAAAAAAATTAATAGTAGAGCAGGAGTTCCATGGCAACCATGTGGCTTCATTACCAAAATCACACATACAGTTCTGCCTTCATAGTTTCTTGTACATTAAGTAGCATAAAGACACTGTATGGTTCATTTAGTCCCTAATTTTTCACTTGAATAAATTATCTAGATGTTCTGACTCACATCAAATTCATCCTAGGAAGAAACAGCATAGCTACTTTAGAAAAAAAGGACTTACTCTCAGATCCTGTATCTAGCTGATTTATTATTCTGCAGTGCCTCAAAGTGTTCTAATTATCAACAGAATCAAAAGCCAAACCAGAGGCAAATTCATAATTTTTAGAAGAAAAGAAACTCAATCAAGCTAAACCTGGGTGATGTCAGACCATTTTTTTTAAACTATCCATAGGGCTCCCCTAAGTTTTTTCTTTCCTCTTTTTCTTTTTTAATGGCTGTACCTGCAGCATATGGAAATTCCCGGGCTAGGGCTTGAATTGGAACTACAGCTGCTGACTACACCACAGCTCACTGCAATGCTGGATCCTTAACCCACTGAGCGAGGCCAGGGATTGAACCTGCAATCCTCATGGATACCAGTTGTGTTTGTTACTGCTGAGCCACCATCAGAACTCCTCCCCTAAATTTTTGCCCGTCTTCTTGCTTTTGCCACCCTGTCCCCAACCTACCCTTTCCCTCATTCTACTGAAGCACAATAGGTTTATGTTGCATAAGTTGGAAATACTTAATTCTTTTGTAAGATTTAGTTAAAATTATTTATTTTAAACTTCTTGGCTACATTAGCTTCTCTTTTTCTTTCATGTGCTCTTTTGGGCTATAGATGCCTCTGATAAATAATACATGACGAAAATTATTTTATGGAGTTCCCTGGTGGCCCAGTGCATTAAGGATCTGGCATCACGGCTGTGGCTTAGGTCACTGCTGTGGTATGGACTTGATCCCTGCCCCAGGAACTTCCACATGCTGCAAGCTGTGGCCAGAAATTTATTATTATATACGTCTTACACATTAAAGTAAACAAATATACTCTATGTGTTCCATCATATATAAAATATTAAGTAAATGATTTGTAGATATTTGTAAATGTAGAATATTTGGAAGAAAATATTTAACAGAATATAGTTAATACATCAAACAAAGAAGTGCAAAATCTACTGTAACAAATATACATTTTTCATTATCTAGATACATGTAAAGATATTTTTTTTTCTTTTTCATTTTATTATTATTATTTTTAACAGTTATTTCCCCAATACAATTTTTTTTCTACTGTACAGCATGGGGACCCAGTTACATATACATGTACACATTCTATTTTTGCATATTACCATGCTTCATCATAAGTGGCTAGACATAGTTCCCAGTGCTACATAGCAGCCTCTCATTGCTAATCCATTCCAAAGGCAATAGTCTGCATCTATTAACCCCAAGCTCCCAGTCCATCCCACTCCCTCCCCCTCCCCTTTGGCAACCACAAGTCCGTTCTCCAAGTCCATGATTTTCTTTTCTGTGGAAAGGTTCATTTGTGCCTTATATTAGATTCCAGATATAAGTGATATCATATGGTATTTGACTTTCTCTTTTTGACTTATTTCACTCAGTATGAGAGTCTCTAGTTCCATCCATGTTGCTACAAATGGCATTATTTCATTCTTTTTTATGGCTGAGTAGTATTCCATCGTGTATATAGACCACGTCTTCCTAATCAGTTCATCTGTCAATGGACATTTGGGTTGTTTCCATGTCTTGGCTATTGTGAATAGAGCTGCAATGAACATGCAGGTGCATGTGTCTTTTTTAAGGAAAGTTTTGTCTGGATATATGCCCAAGAGTGGGATTGCTGGGTAATATGCTAGTTCCATGTATAGATTTCTAAGGCATCTCCATACTGCTCTCCACAGTGGTTGGACCAGCTTACATTCCCACCAACAGTGCAGGAGGGTTCCCTTTTCTCCACACCCACTCCAGCATTTGTTATTTGTGGACTTATTAATGACGGCCATTCTGACTGGTGTGAGAGGTGGTATCTCATGGTAGTTTTTATTTGCATTTCTTTAATAATAAGAGATGTTGAGCATTTTTTTCATGTGCTTGTTGGCCATCTGTACATCTTCCTTGCAAAAATGTCTGTTCAGGTCTCTTGCCCATTTTTCCATTGGTTTGCTGGCTTTTTTGCTGATGAGTTGTAGAAGTTGTTTGTATATTCTAGAGATTAAGCCCTTGTCAGTTGCATCATTTGAAACTAAGATACTTTTAAATTATACAATTTATCAGCACCAGATGTAAGTGCTGTGTATGTTACTAGGTGGTAAAGAAGAAATACACCATAAATCTCTCCCTTGATTGATTGATATGGATGTTAAAATATATATACCTATATATTTATATGTATTTACAAAAACATACATTGTATAGAATGGGTAGTAGTAGGTTATTTCATACTGAGTTCCCTCTGCTCTGAGCATTCACTTATGCAAACGCAGGTAAGAAGGTTGCTCCTGGGAGATCTGAGTGAAGCTACTCTTCTAGGGATTTATCCACTCTGAAGTCTATTGTCCTACATGGAAAATTCCAGGAAAAAATTACTCATTGGCGATTTCTATTCTCTTCCAGACAGGTTAAATATTGTCAGACTGGGAGGCCATAGGTCAGGGGATAGCGGTAACTGGACAGCAATCTGTTCCTAGTGTCTGGGGTGGATGATCTACAGATTTATAAGCTAACTATGCATAGGAAAAGAGATCCTTGCACCTTCCATATGTTTTGAGCTGTCTGAGCCTTAAGGTAACCTAGTGACAGAGCACCAGCAGCTTACAAAGAAAACGCATGACATGTGCATAGTAGGGCAGACGAAAGAAAAGGCCCCAAACACTAAGAAAAATATTCCGGAAAAGACCTATACAACAAGTTAAGGAGCAGAGATCTTGAGGTTCCGCACGATGAAGAAGGGAGGAAACAGCAGTGGGCAGTGTACAGCTGTGTGCCATGGAGTGAGCGATAGACACCCTGCAGATGCACACATTCTGAATAAGTCACTGCAACAGAAAGGACATACTCTAAGTGAAGTACGACCTCCATCACAATAATATGGGGAGAAAACTTACACATTATTCTGGATCCACCGAGAAGAGGGAAACCACATAGTGATTTAAATAGAGGAAGTTTGAAATGAAATGGAATTTAAAAATCAACCATCACAGGGGCTTGAAATGACAAGGGACTGGCTAGTAAGAAGCAAAGATGAATTTAATGCATATATATGTATATAGATATGAAAGAGAGAGAAGAGAAGAGAAGAGAAGAGAAGAGAAGAGAAGAGAAGAGAAGAGAAGAGAAGAGAGGAGAGGAGAGAAGCTATAAGGAGCAGTCACCCCTCCCAGTGCAGACCTGCTGTGCACGAGTGCACCTGCAGAGGAGGGCCCGGGCAAGGGGGATGGAAATCCAGATCTTGCTGGAGAGACACAGCTCTGGCCCTGTCAGCTGTAGAGATGTCACAGGAGTGCTGTGCTAGGGCAGGTGGAGACTTGCCCTCTGGATCTTGTGGGAAATCCTAATCCTGTGGGGTTAATGAAAGCTGTCCATGGGGTGGTGTCTCCTCTGAGGCCCTGCACTGGTAACCTGCCCAGTGGGAGGTCTTGGGGGAAATCACATCCTGGTGTGCATTGCTGCCCACTGTGCCCTGCAAGAGCTGCTTCTGGGGAGACCACAGGCAACGCAGGAAGCAGAGGCATTCTGTGCAGAAACCACCCGAAGCTGGGGGATGCTAGGCACACCTCCCACCTGCCTGGTCCTCCTGGTTTTCATAAGCCACAGTTGCTAAGCCCTGAAGATGCTGTAGAGCCCGTTTCTGGAGAAACTGCACACACTGCAGGCGCTGCCCAGGGGGCCCAAAAAGAACCAGGAAGCAGAAATATTTCCCCCTGCACAATTCACCAGCACTGTCTGCTGACAATCTTTAGTGCCAGCTGTAAAGAGAAAAGACGCTTGAAGGCCGGGATCCATTTTGCACAGAAAAGATGATTTGGGGGTGAAGGGCCCATAAATAAACCAATAACTGGCACATCTGCTCCTTTGACCTGCTGCTTCCATGTGGGACCTTCCACAGCCATTTGAACACGTCAGTGAACAACTAAATACCTCTATGTTTCTACTTAACTAGATGCCGTTATCTTTCTAACAAGTGAGAATATCCCCACATGACATGAATCAGGTGGACATCACTGCATAAATTCATTACCCCTCAAAGTCAGCCACCACCTACTAAGTATTCTGTTATCTAAAGACTAAATTATAAAGTTAACATCTAAAACTTACACATAAAAATTGGAAAATGGAAACAGTATTTTCAAATACACACATGCATGCATAGCTATAACATGCAAGTAGAAATATGCAAAAATTAAGTTTTATAATTGGTTATCAAATGAAGTGATGTGTGTGTCTTTTTTCTTTGGCTACCCAGTCTCTCTGTCCCCTGACTTCCCCAGGAGGCTCCATACACCATTCCTATTTGACAAGACACTTTAAATAGCTTAACACCTGTTGGACCACAAGGCCTGGAGCAGAGCAACCTATACTGGATGGAGCCTGAACTCATTGCGGAGGCTTATCTTGCTCTAGTCCCTTTAAAAACTCACCTCCTTCCAGGTGAGTCGATAACATATGCTGCTTCCAATATCCAAAAATGCCTGTGGAGTTGTGTGCCTCTCTGATTTTATGGCATTTGATGTGAGGTGCAGCAACCTGCCTTACATCTTGAGGTGGTATCTCCACCTGCTCCAGACCAATGGAAACCCGGATTCAATGCACGACTAAGGTGACGGGTTCCTGCAACTGTGAGAGGTGCCCCTCCCAGCCTCTCATCTGCGTATCTCCTACGAAGACCTCTCAAGTGCTTGTTTCTCTGCTCATCAGATCCAATCATCATGTCCTCAGTGGAGTGAACCCGTGTGCTACTCTGTGGAGTGTCACAAAGATCAAAATCTCTGGAGAGTATGATCTGGTATCATCATGTCTGTATCTTTCAAGTGTTTTTTTTTTTTTTAATAAGTTTTACTGAAGTATAGGTGAGTGCCGTGTTGTGTTAGTTTCAGGTGTACATCAAAGTGAATCAGCCCTACATATACATATACATTCATTCTTTTACAGATTCTTTCCCCCGGGAGGCCATCTCAGGGTACTGAGTGGACCCCCCTGAGCTGTGCCGTAGGCCTCTGTTACCCATCAGTTTTGTATAGAGTAGTGTAGATACACGCCGGTCTCAACCGCCCAATCCATTCCTCCCCCCAGTGTTTCCCCCTCAGTAGTCACAAGTTTGGTTTTGAAATTCGAGTCGGTTTCTGTTTTGTGAATAACTTCTTTTGTATCATTTTTATTAGATTTCACATTATTAGTAATCTCATATGATATTTGTCTTTGTCTCACTCATTTCACTCAGTATGATAATCTCTAGGTCCATCCATGTTGCTGCAAATGGCAATATTTTATTATTTTTATAGCCAAGTAATTACTATATATATGTACCATATCTTCTTTATCCAATCTTCTGTTAATGGACATTTAGGTTGCTTCCATGTCTTAGCTATTATAAATTACGCTGCAATGAACACTGGGGTGCATGTATTCTTTCAAATTATGGTTTTCTCCATATATATGCCCAGGAGTTGGATTGATGAATCACATGGTAGTTCTATATTTAATTTTTTAAGGAACCTCATACTGCTCTCCATAGTGATTGCATCAACCTACATTCCTCAAGTGTTTTATGGTGGAATTAATTTCTGTAATTTCCCCAGGGATTTGGCATTGCTTCTAATTTATTATCTTGGAAGCGAGAGAAGGTCCAGGATCTTTGAGTCAATACTTAGGACACTGTACTGCCCTCCTATGGGTCAGTGAGCTGAAGTGGTGATTCTCTCAATGGCTAAGTGTGTCTATGCCAATTAGATAGCATGGGTGTTACAGCAGACGCTCCCAAAGAAGCCATCTGTGCTGCAAGAACTGGACACAGGGAAGCCAAGTGCGGTGCTGTGGGCGTCTGCTGAGAAAGACCACATGAGCCAGGATGCGAGTGTTCTCTCCTCCTGCAAAGTCTCCTCTGTGCCTTCTCCTGACAGAACTTCAATGACAGCTAGCAAAGAAAACTACTTTAAAAGCCTAGATCCACTTTCGCAGAGCAGGAAAATATAGTATTTCAGGTCCAGAGGCAATAAATCAATAACTGGCCCAAGTTCTAAGTTTTTTCAATTCAATATGTATGGGGATATATACTTATATATATGTAAATAGATATACAGTGTATGAGGGGAAAAGTAAAAGCATTTCACATATATCACTTGGGTTATGGCTTGCAAACAAAAGTTCTTAAAATGTTAAACCCTATTGGCAGAGTATGCCAGCAGTGAAAAACTAGGGGAAAAAATGATAAGACAGACATAGAAAATTATGTTTTTTAATATTATCTTATGAACCAAAAGGCAAACAATGCATGCATATGTGTGGATGTATAATTTTTGCTAGATGGGGGAGAGAGAGAGATAGGTATCAGGTACAACAGTCATTTCAACCAGTTATGGAAGAGATGATCCATTCAATACCATTTCCAGCACTAAAGTAACATACTAGGCATCCATTTTTTTCCCATTTTATGAAGATATTCAAATTGTAGTTTTTAGGTTGAATTTGGGATGGGCAAATCTTGAGAGCATTAACAAACGATTGTGTTAGTGTTGCCAAGCTATTAGGAAATCCTTAAATAAGGTAGGATAGTCAAGAGAAGTAGATTGGATTGCTTAGAAACTCACTGTTACACCAAATTTATATTCTTGTATTCAAGCTTCTCTTATGTAAAATATATATTACAGTCTTGGGCATAAAAATCAGAAACAGTCAATACAAATATTCTTACCTAATAGAATTATAAATCATGCTTCTGAAATGTGTAGACCAAAACTGCATTACTCAATGACATGTCAACCGTCAACACTGGTGATCGGCAAACTATTTTGTGCTGTGGCATGAGTTACATCACCGCTCCAGCATCAGTGTGTTATCTACAAAAATGGTAGAACTTGTAAAAGAGTACACATCTTCAACTTTTTGGGACACTACTATTTTTGGCTCTGAATATAGAGATGAGACCAAATTATCACCTTCTTGTTTTTATCTGTGATTAAAAATCAATATATGTAACTACCTCTCTGATAGAAAGAGTAATCAGTTAGAATAAATAACTAACCCATTAGACTAGATGCCTCCTAAAATGTTTATACTTTGTATATATTAAGGGTGATAATTACTAATCATCTACACTGCTGTATATGTGCTAATCATCAACTCTGATTATCTTCTGTTCATTTAAATAATTATTTTCCATATAATTGAGAGCCTAGATTCATGCTAGACCAAATGACAGCTATGCCTTTATAATAAAATATGTTTTTTGGAGCCAATGAACTCTAAAATGTCAATCATGCTTGATAGCCTATAGCTATCTTACTTAAAGCTGCTGTAAAACTCTATACGAATTACCTTATTTTTATACAAAGTTTTTTACTTTAATAAATCAATACTTTGCCTGGTGTTTTTATAAAAAGACAAAAGTAGTAAAGTCTGTATTGCAGAGATATGAATAAGGCATCAGAATCTAGAATATATTATACAAATTAACTTATATACAAACAAATAGACCCACAGGCATAGAAAACAAACTTATGGTAACCAAAGGGGAAAGGAGGGGATAAATTAGAAGTTTGGGATTACACATAATATATATATACACATTATATATATATTATATATATATATACACACCTGAAACTATCTCAACATTGTAAATCAACTGTATTTCAATAATAACAAAATTTTAAAAAGTCAAAAAATTAAAAAAAACAAAAAGGAAGGCATTGGTCTCCATTTACATATAACATTTGCATTACTGCTAGTAATAGTGGTAGTAATGGTAGCAATAGCAGTATTACAGTGTTTTTCATTTTTTTCGAGTCCTTAAACATCAATTAATTAAATTATTTAAGGTATGTGCAGGAGAGAAGAGGATTATGTTTTGCCTCTACAGAGAATAGAGTAATACTAAGAACGTACAGAAATTAAAACTAATGCCATCATCACTCTCTTGTAATATACCAATTAGCTAGTCAATCAGGCTAACTCAACACAGTATCCAAGATTAAAATAAGTGAAAATATGGAGTTCCCGTCATGGCGCAGTGGTTAACGAATCCGACTAGGAACCATGAGGTTGCGGGTTCGGTCCCTGCCCTTGCTCAGTGGGTTAACGATCCGGCGTTGCCATGAGCTGTGGTGTAGGTTGCAGACGTGGCTCGGATCCCACGTTGCTGTGGCTCTGGCGTAGGCCAGTGGCTACAGCTCCGATTTGACCCCTAGCCTGGGAACCTCCATATGCCATGGGAGCGGCCCAAGAAATGGCAAAAAAGACAAAAAAAAAGTGAAAATATGACAACTTCACATAGTTTAAGTAGGTTGAAAATATTCTGAATTTCTAATTCAACTTTCAAATTTTAGGTAATACTTAATAACAGTCATGCCAAATAGACCAAGAAACACCCCCCCCCGAAACACTCCCCCCAAGACATTACAAGAGAAGTCCATTCTATGTGCAAGTGACGGCATTTATTTATTATTCTGCTTTTACGAAGCTCCAGCCAAACTTAGATGTTCTCTGAAGGGAAGCCCTATAGGCTAAGAGCTGGAAGAGGGGATATGGCTTAGTGAATCCCAGTCTTTGGGCAGAGTCCTCCAGACACGCTGAAATCAATTTACGGAGAAGTTCTGCATTGCTTTGTGCACATATTACAGAGGAAGCTGAGTCACCCAGGCAGTCATTCTCACATTTAAATGAGTGATGTACTCTAATGTCACTTTGTTTTGCGGTCAAAACATTTTATTGTTTTAATCCTTGAGAACAGCTACTGCTATTGATGTCTTCCAAGAAATATTTGACTTGCCTATATTACCCCTGGAGCATTTTTCTTTAAAAAAATTCTGTAATTTATTATTTTTAATAAAGTAAATTTTACTCCCTATAAAGTTTAAGGAAATTAGTATTCTGTTTATTATATACAAGGACAGGAAAGTCCTGATGGGCTCAGTATGCTCCTTATTGGAAACGATCACTACTTCTTGGTACTAAAGAATGACTCAAAACCCGTATGAGAGATGAGAACCTGTATTCTCTGCATAAACAAATTAAGTGCTTCTCCTCTACTCAAGCGTGTCCTCATACACTGAAATCTTAAGAAAAAAAACCTTAAAGCATCAATGGGTACAATTTAAACCTGTAGAGTTTGCTTAGTTTAACTTTTACATACTTCATGCATTTTAAACCAGGCAAAACACAAGTACTTTAAGCAAAAACATGATCTTTTAAATTTTATATATAATAAAGATATTTTCTCTTTATATTAAAAATTCCCCTTTGAAGGGGTTTTCCAGAGATAAAAAAAATACGGCTTCATGTTTTCAACATATCTTGGCCTTACTCTGGTATTCTTTATTATTCAAATCTGCTTTTCTATTTTTCAACTTCTTGAAAAGCCAACAATAATATGTATGTTGTCCATTATAATATATGTATCTTGAAGTCAACAATAATTACAATAAAAATATTATTATTTATAATATATAATGTAAAATCACTACTTCCTTCTGCCATCTGAGGAAAAAAGCAGCCACAGGTGATATATAACTGCATGATCAATGCTATGTCCAAATAAAATTGTATTTTTAAGGATGAGTGGCAGGCCATATTTGGCCCACAAACTATATTTTATTTATCTACCTTTTAGAGTGTTTCTCTTAAAATGAAATAATCCTAATGATTCTAATTTGAACTTGTTTATGAATGACTGAGTCCTAAAAATATTGCAAAAAAAGTAAACTTGTAAATAGATTTTGTTTTCCTATTTTATTGGTATTTTACTTTGTTTTGTCTTTGGAAAACTTGGAATAATTTATATTGGGAGTCAACCTATACATAGGAATGTAATGGTTATTTAGCCTCTAAAACAATAGAAATTGCTTATTATTGGTGATATGATTTTAATATTCACAGGTATTATATGTGAATTACTTTTATCACTATTTTAAATATCTATGATTCTATTTGATTTACTTTTGCAATAATTTCTTTTGTTCAGATGGTCAGGTATTTCCTTTGTAATAACTTGAGTCTCCATTACAACTTGTCACAAATAAGTTTTATTCTACCATATCTTTTTGCCTTATTTCAGAATGCAAGCACCTACATTTTTTTCTGAGTATATTATATATTACCACATCATATGGTTCATAAATCACTAAGTATCTCTAAGTGATAAGGATTTAAAATATTAATATTATCACATCCAAAAAATAAGCAAAAACTGAAAAAGAAACACAGTATCTTCCAATACTCTGCACATGTCAATTTGTCCTGATTTTCTGAAAAATCTATTTTTTGCCTTTGGTTTCTTCAGTTCCGTATTCCAACAAGATCCCTACAATATGTGCTACATAATTCTGAGCAGATTTGACTTCCTGTCTTCTAAGACTGCTGCTCCGTCCCAGTTGGACTCAGCTGTACCAACTAGCTTCTTAAATGAGACGAGAACGTGGTGAGACCGCTTGGCCTTAACCTTCAGGGCTCTTCAGTCATGGGCAAGAGACCGAGAACACACACACTGGTCACGCTGCAAAGCAGAGGTGGTGAATGTTCGAATAACATCACGATCAGAAAAACGCCTCAACTTCCAGTTCATTGAGACAAGTCCCATCTTCTTTATCGAAAAGTTTTGTTAAAAGATGTGGAATGTGAAATTCCTACGTGTAGAGCAACAAATGGATCAACTACTAAGAGAATCCTGCAGCCCTTTTCGCAATGAACAAGGTATGGAAGCAAGTAAGATTTCAGGGAACAATACGAATCGTTGTTTATTGTTTATGTATCTAATGTATTTATTATTATTTTTATTTATATATTAGTTATGGTTCCAAGAGCTGAACAAGGTATACGTCAGGGGAATGTGATCCTCTAGGAGGCTAAATTGAAATTTCTTGGTAAACATTTATTGTCATGAGCCAGATACCATCAACTGATGAACAACTTTATAGTTATGTGTATATCTAATTTATGAACAATTTTATAATATATATAAAACTAAAGGCTTAATGGATCAGATTTCAGGAAGCAATAAAAGACAGAATAAAGGACATGGAAAACTGGGTAGTACTTTTCACTAGTTTGCAGCAGCAGAACCCTTCTTTAGCCATGCTGAGAGAAATAATTTAAAAATTAGTGATACTGCATTTTCTTTGGGAAAGAAGAAGATGGGGGAGTTCCTGCTGGGGTACAGTGGGTTGAGAATTAACTGCAGTGGTTCTGGCCACTGTGGAGGCATGGGTTCGATCCCTGGCCCCACGCAGTTGGATTCCCTGCCACCCCTGTAGGTCGCAGCTGAGGCTTGGATACAGTCCCTGTCCTGGGAACTTCCATAAGCCACAGGCGTGGCCATTTAAAAAAGAAGAAGAAAAAGGAGCAAAATAGATCAAATTTGCTCTGCTTAAATGTCAGAAAACACGGACAACAAAAAGACGAAATAGATGAACCAATGACTTTGAGATACCAATGGGCAGGGAAGGATGAAATGTGATCTCAGAGATGGGAAATGCCTGAGAGGAGCCTCCATTTGCACAGGCTCTTGGCTTTGAGAGAAGCTCCAGAACTCTCAGCTGGGAGACGGTATCAAGAGACTCTCTGAGTGGATGAGATTAAGCTGAGAAACCAAAGCTGCCAGAGCTTGCAGGATAGCGCTGGGGAGAGACCTGTACAGAGACAGAGCTCCAGAGATCAGGGGAGGGTCCCTTTCAGGTATGCAGTTGACGGCTCATGACTGCAGGTTATAAAACTTGGCCCAAGCTGTTTTTTTCCTTTTGCCATCATGGTGTTGAGGATAATAAGAACTGATAACTCACTATAATTTGTTTTGTTGCTCCCTGAGTTTTAAGGACATTAAACAGTTTTTCTATGCTTATTAACCATACACACATATTTCTTTTTCTTAGTTGGAGGTGACATATATAAGTACATATTTATTTTTATATGTGCATATGCATATCCACTTATATATGTGGCAATTTTCCCCACTGGCTTTCTCTTTCACTCATTTTTTAGTATCTTTGGATAAGCAGATATTGTTAATTTCTATGTCGTCAATAAATATAATTTTTTAAAATAAATAACTACTATATCTTGCATTTCCAAACAATAAAATCATGGAGGAATTCTCTGTACTTGCTTCTGGAAATTTTACTACTTTACTTAAATTTAAATGTACACTTCATCTGAAATTTACTTTTGCATATGGTATGAGGTCAGGGTAAGAGCTAATATTTCCACAATCATATCCAACTTACATAATTATTTAAAGGTCATTATTTTCTCATCTCTTCAGTGATACTTTTATCATAATTCTAAGGTCCAACTAGGTGGAGGTCTGTTTCTGGAATTTATAGTGCTGTTGGCCTGGCACTCCAGAGTCATTCAATCAGATTTCATGAATTATTTGATTCCCAGTTGAGCTTCAGTTCTTTCTAAGCTGTATCCACCTACATATCCACACTTAGAGTTTACTTTAAAATCACAAATAAAACTGAACAATTATTTCAGTAAATTCTACTTTTCATGTCAATTTAACCATGGCAATATCTGGCAATTATATTCCTAAATAAAGCTGCTTGAATTTTACACTTGGAAAAAAAAAGTGAACACAGTTCATCGGATTTTCATGATTAAAGATGAATTGTTATTGTGTGGGAGTTATCACACAATATTTTTGTATACATACCTTTCCAAATATCTAAAGGTGTTACCCCACTGGTACTATATTCAGCTTCAAACTCTTGCTAAACTATTTTTTTTCTGATGACCTTTTGAACCAGAATGTGCCAAACATTTTTTTGACCGAAAAAGAATAAATCAGAATGTGCTTGGGGCAATGAAAAATACACACCCATTCTCAAAATGAAAGAATAACCAAAACTCCTGCTACGACATCCCATGATATGATAAGAGACATGATAAATGCATGGTTCTTAACAGAGTCAAAATTCACATACACAGATAAAAAGTAGTATTTCCTGCCACAAATAGAAGTTATCTTCCTAATGACCCTAATACATTACCGAATAAGCCTGACTTTCAGTTCAGAAAAGACAAGCTGTGAATGCTGAAAGCTTCATTAACGTTTTGTCAATTTCTTATGCTTCAAGCAATTTCACGTTAGCTGTTATGAGTCTAAAAAGCAGAGGTTACTAATTTTATACTTACTAAGTTAAAGTTTCAGGTACCTTTCAAAACTCCTCTCATTTCTACATATGTGATTGATATGAGGCTTTATATACTGAAAAAGATATTTAATCTAATTTCTTTGAGTTTATGAGAGACTATCTTTATCATTTTAAAGAAAAATACACCTTTCAGGATCAAGGTACTTTCAAAAGTTAGATAAATTTGACTTTGGTTCAGAGTATATGATTATTCATGTTCTTTTGTCATTGAATCATTGTACTTTGCTAAAATACTTGAACAAGTTAACATGTATAATTAAATGCCAACTGTATGAAATCAGTAAGGAAATTATTATTTTGATTTCTACCATAAAGATAATAACTTGAACTCAATGGAACATCTGAATGCTTATTATATACAAGGTCCTATGTAAGCATCTGGGAGGAAATATTATTGACCACTTATGTTGATAACCTTAGAACACCCATTAGAACAGCAAGTCCATGGCTTTCAACTTTTTTCAATGTCCAGTTGCTCTCTTTTCTTACTGGGTGACTGAGGATGCTTCATATCTAGTTACATCCTCTCTCAGGGAAGGAAGCTATACTGGTCAGTGGAACAGAGACCCCAAGCCTGTAAAAGACTAGGACTCGAACAACAGCAACAAACCAATTGTTTGAGAGCAAAAGCAATCATGGCGACTAGATGTATACTGACATAAATTATAGCAACACATCATTTGATTAAATTATTGCTGGCACTTCATGTATCATACATGACTTTAAAGGGAGAGGCTGGATAATAGGACTTTGGTAGTATATATTTAATAGTAGCTTTGGAAGAAATAAAAAAGAATAGAGAGATTCCAGAATCCTGGAGTATTAAAGAAAACTTGCACAGAACTAAGACAGTTTTAAGTAAGGTTGGCGCTAAGCAAATTATTTCCTCCGATAAAATGAATCAGGGCAAAGACGAAATGAGTAAGAAGCCTTTAAGTACAAAGAGAAATGTGTAAAAGTGATAAAGCAAATAATTATAGCTGATATGAAAACTATTTCATCAAGTAAACTCTGGGGGTGATTACTGGAATATGGAACAGACTACAAACCAACAGAATAGAAACAGACTACTACATTATCAAACATGTTGCTTTAATAAAAAATTAAAAAACAAAAAATTTTGAACCTGGACAAAATAGCCTCGATTAAGTCTTGACACTATCCTTGCTACTGCAACACAAACTCCTGACAGCCAAAACTAAAGGGACTGGCAACACCAATGTTGTTAAGGAAGTGTTACAACCATATATCTCAGAGTATTGGTTGGGATGTAACCACTCTGAAAAAAAAAAAAAGTATAAGATTTCTACCTAAGAAAATCAAACAAAAATAAAAGACAAGAAATACCTACTTTATGACAAGGAATTGTACTCTTAGGAATTCATTTAAGGGGAATGAAACATATAGTCACAAAAAGATTTGTATAAGAATAGGCATAGCAGTTCATTCAGAATCACCAAAAATGGAAAAACAGAAAATCAAGCGGGTGTCCATTCACAGAAGAATAGAAAAACAAAATATTCTTATAATGGACTATTACTCAGCAATGAAAGGAAACACACTAGTGATACATGCCATAGCTCGAATGAAGCTCAAAAGCATTATGCTGAGATTAATAAGTTGTAGAAAAAGAAAGCTGGAAGGTTACAATGATGTAAATTTCTAGAACACCAAATGGTGCGGGAAATTAGAACATGAGTTGCCTCTGAAGTGTGGGGCAAGGGTTGACTGGAAAAAAAACAGAGGAAACCTTCTGGAGTCATGATAACATTCAATGACTTGATCGGAGTTTGAGTTACGGAGATAAACCTGTCTGTCAAAACTCGGCAAATGAACAATTAGTACTTTGCATTTTATTATACGTTAAAGTCATATTAAAATATAAAACATTTTTAGCTAAAGTTAATGATGTTCATGCTAAGGTATTTAGGGGGACATATGTTGATAGTCATAATTAATCTTATATGTATTAAAGTACGATTAATTAATGGATGTAGGAGGGACGATAACAGTTGGACAGGAACAAGAGAGAATATGCAGAGTGACAGGTTAATAGAGTCTGGAGAGTGAATATGCAGAACTTCACTGGGAGGTTATTTCAAATTTGCTCTTTGTACGAATTTTTCATAATAAAATGTTCAAAAATATCCTCTTTGAGCTCCTAAACTTCCATGAGTAAGAACACAGATGGGAAATGCATGCAACCCCTAAAGAGGGTCAACCCTCTCCCTCTGTGGCCAAGGATTATTGGAAGAAATTTCAGATGGAATTGAGGTTCTGGTCAAAGAGAAAAATAAAAGAGGCTATTTCTCCCATAATCCTAGAAGCTGAACATTATTCCCCACTCCTAGGGATCATGCACACACACAATAATTTCCCAGAGGGATTGCAGATGTTTTTAGGGCCAGTGACTTCACTATGTTCAAATAGGGCTGTTGTAGTTTATCTTTTCCTTATTCCCTCCTTGTATGTGGACTGTTAGTGATTTTGAGATGGACAGGTAACTTCTCGTGGTAAGTTCATGGATCTCTGGATCAAAAGAAGCCACATACACAGCTAATGTATCACATAGACTAGATTTTGAGCTCAATACCATGAATGTATTCTTGTTTTGTACTAAGTTCCACAAGGAGGGTTGAATGTGTTCTGCGTGGAAAGAAGAAGGCATCAAATATTTGTTACTGCACAAACTCTCCTTAAAAAAGACACATGCACCTGCATGTTCATTGCAGCACTATTCACAACAGCCAAGACATGGAAACAACCCAAATGTCCACTTATAGATGATTGGATTAGGAAGATGTGGTGTATATACACAAAATGGAATACTACTAAGCCATAAAAAAGAAGAAAATAATGCCATTTGCAGCAACATGGATAGAACTAAAGACTCTCATTCTGAGTTAAGTAAGTCATAAAGAGAAGGACAAATACCATATAATATCACTTATATATGGAATCTAATATACATCACAAATGGACCTTTCCACAGAAAAGAAAATTATGGATTTGGAGAATAGACTTGTGGTTGCCAAGGGGTAAGGGGAGGGAGTGGGAGGGACTGGGAGCTTGGGGTAAACAGATGCAGAATGTTGCTTTTGGGATGGATTAGCAGTGGGATAAAAAAGTGCCTAATTTGTAGCAGAAACTAGGTATAGAAGAAAGTTATACAAAGTCCATTTTCTCATAGACTTAAAATTCTGATGTAAGAAAGGGGAAATTTAAAAAAAAAATCTCTATTGATGGACATTTGGGTTGGAGTGGATTAGCAGTGAATCTTGCTGTGTAGCACTGGGAACTCTGTCTAGTCACTTATGATGGAACACGTAATGTCAGAAAAAAGAATGTATACATGTAAGTGTAACTGGGTCACCATGCTGTACGGTAGAAAAATATATATGTAATAAATGATAAAAAAAGGTAGATTGTGGAAAACATCGCTAGTAGTCACTACCAGCACCCAAGTCTCTCCCCTTCAGAGCAGATGGCATATAGAATACTGTTAACTGAGCTCACTGCCCCTTGGGCAGGATCCACATGTCAACAGAACCGTAAATGTGTGCTGCTCAGGGATGTGGCTCTCAAATTTCTAAGCAGGATGCTCCAGTCTCTCTTTTATTCTGCTCTGGGAAATGTGGAAGCCTCCTATTTCAAAGGGTACAATCAAAAGGTGGTAGAATTTCTGAGTGATACCCTGATGGCTGCGTGAACAAGGGCCCCTTATTGCCTTGAATGGGATGTATGGGAGGAGTTAGAAAGATTTTGAGATTTTTTTTTTCCTATTAAGATACTGATTGTCACTATAGCATAACATAGACTCTTTGGCTGAATCAATATATAATTGATAAGTAATTGTAACATTATAAAATATAATTGTTTTATATTTATAAAATTTACTATATAATTTACACATTCTAAAGTAAAGAGAGTCAATAAATGAAATGAGAATAAAATGAACATGATGGAGAGCGAACTAGTGGTTTAGAAATTATCATCTTGAAGAATCTTGACAAAAGAAGAATACCAGTAAATTTTCAGAAGGATAAAAGAGATAATTAGGAATGGGGTGGATCGTTGATGAGAGAGAACATTCAAACAGAAAATTTATCTTAGTTTAAGAAAGACTTCATTTATCTGATTTTTTTAAAAAAAAATCAGTATTTCTGGTACCAGTAAAATAATGGTTATGTAACCCCTCAAAGAGGGCAATTTTAATAAGATTTATTGTGGATATACTAATACTAACCTGGGAAGAAATCTTTCCCAAAGCGTCTGACCACAGAGGCATTCGATTGTTTCTTATGTTGGGCATGTCCTTCCTTTGAAATACGTACACCATTTGTTCCGAATGAAGCTGTGCTGCTCTTGTTTTCACACACCCACTTTCTCCTTTTAACAAAGACTGAACAGAATGTGTGTTCCCCAAGGACCAACTTCTGCTCTTTGAAGTGTTGTTTAACACTGATGCGCTTACACTTACCTAGAGATTATTTCTAGACATGTTCCCTTTTTTGCTTTTTTTCTCAGTACCTTCCTTGTCCATTAAAGCAGAGTGCATTTATATCATTCTATTTGCTCCAAGTACAATCACATTTGATAAATCACATGTGTTTATTATATTTTACTTCTCATTTCGAACTGATCCAAGTGTCTCAATAGTTTTACTGTGTCTGCCAAATTAGACCATACCTCCAGTGTAACAATGTGTACTCTACTCAATGTAGTGTGATATAATAATTGTGTATATTACACAATCGCAACAGTGTGTAACTCTGGTTTTCTTCCTATTAGCTTCTGTTTGAGTTTGCAACCATACTTTATTATCATATAGTTGAGGTTGATTTCTGCAGCCTTGTTTTCTCTTCTTATTTCTCTGAGAAGTTGTTAAACGAGACTCCTTTCACTAAAGAAACTTTGCTATTTTCCAGTCTTGTCATTTAACTATTATTCCTTTGCCTTCCTCTCCTGTAACAACTTTCCCTGGTCTCATTTCCACCCATCACTGATGGTTACATAGCTGTTCACTCAATGTTAATCTTATAACATCCTTCAACAAATGTAAAATTAAAAAAAAATTTTGGATTGAAGCAAATAGAAAAAAAAGAGAAATCTGTCTTATATATTTCTCTCCCTGATATTTCCTTATAGATCAGTTTTTTTATCGTATGTAGAAGAAACATTTTCTTGCACAACATGGAATATGTTTGCCATAACATCCTCTTCAGCAAAGAATAATACTGAATATTTGGATTTATGTAGAAGGAAAGAGAAGAACTACAGAATTTAGGGGTTGGACAAGAATGGAACTAAAGAATAACACTATAATAGGAAATCTACCATGGACCATAAGATGAGATGTTTTTGTAAATGATAACCATCTCTTTTGACATCACATGGGAATCATTTGGGGCACAGTATCCAATGGTTTTTATTGCTCTAATTGGAGAAAAGATAAAGGAAAAAAAAGACTTTCCTTAGAAATCCTTGCAGAAAGATTATAATAAAATAGGGATTATTTTAACCCTGGAGGGAATCTCAGAGAGCATCAAGTTCTAATTACTCAAATTTAACTCACCAAGATAGTAACATCATCTTTGCCAACCTGAATATAAGGGCACAAGAACTACCTGACTCATCAGAGATATCCAGTATCTGTTATCAACAATGACTTCAAGAAATTTCATGAAATTTTGTCCTTTTATTAAATCAACTTCAAAATATATATTATATATTCAGAATTTTTCTCAAATTAATGCAATAATGCCTTCAAATGATTTATGCTATGAGGCTTATACTTTTTAGCCTTTGATGTAAGAGACTCAACTCCTTTATCAAATAAATATTGAATATTTACTGAATTTCTATTGCTGGACAGTAATTGGGATAAAAAAACATTGTTATGATATATGCCCATAACAAAGAAAATTTAAAACCAAGGGTTGTATGTTATGAAATAAAGCAAATATGTTCTTAGTTAATGTATTCAAATATGCTTTGTGTATATGTTATTGGGGTCACTTTAAATCACATTATGTTGTTATATGTTAAATATCACAGGTGTTTTCATATTACCTCTTACGTAGTCCTCCCAATACTCTTATGAAGCAATATTATTGCACACATTTAGATTAGAAAACAGAGGTTCTGAGAGTTAAATTATCCATAAATGGTTAGTTATATAAGAAGTGGATGAACTGAGTCAAAGCCAAGTTCATTTCTTGCCTCATCACTAAATTTTTATTTATCCTCATAAAGAAGTTATTATGCTTTAAAAATATTTCTAATTATCTTTCTCTGTACCACTGTGAACAAACAAGCAATTAATCAAAGTTGTAGTAATATTTCCAAAAGTGTGTACCTTTTCATTTTATGTAAGTTCTAAGATGTCCTCCCCTTAAAATGAACTCTACGGATGTTAATTTCTTCACATTTACTTAGAAATAACAATACCACCTCACCTAATTCATCGTGCAGTTTTCAGGATCAAATAAATGAATATATGTTGGAGTGGCATTTAATTATACCTTCATCTTTCTAGCTGCTTCGAGCAAATTGAGACAATAGACATAAAATTGAAGCACGAAAACACAGATTTCTTTTTTTTATACCTGAAGACCAAAGCTTGGAGTGGAAACCAGCAAATGTACCTTCTCCCAAATTTGATGTGAGTTCCAACTAAAGAAGTGATTAAAGCTGGTAATGAACTACAGTGTATGCACATAGAGCAGTGCAGCCTGCCACCCACCCAGCCAGACATAAAGCAAGACGTGAATGCGACAAGATGTATTCTTTGGCCAGTACCCAGAACGAAGGGTGTGAACGCTGACCCAGTTGCACAGTGGGTCAGAACAGAGGGGAAAACATAAAGTGATTCTGTTGGAACCGAACCAGAGGTGTCCAGGCCCAGGCACTGTGGTTAGAGATTGCTGATTCTTGCCCAATATCAGTCCCTCTCTTCTTATACAATAATGCAGACAGACAGACATACAGAGGGCTGAGAAAATGACTACTTTTGTAAAACCTCTCTTTCTACACTGCGGACACGTGATAAGGTGTGGACAAAAGGCATAGAGGGAAAAAATGTGACAAACTTTGAATTCTTTCCTTTTATTGAAAGGAGTGAGCTCTTCTGTCTCACCTCCCTTCTGCCCACTTCAAACGTGGGCCGGAAGGCAGAAGTAGGACATCCGTGATATTAATATAAAGCCTGAGGATGCAAAGGAAGAAGTCTTGGAATAACGGGTTCTAAATATCTGCACCACGTGTCCTCTCTCATATGTTCAGAATGAAATCATTTGTCATGTTAAAAGCAGCCTATTTTGAGATCCCCCATCCTTTTTTTTTTTTTTTTGGTCTTTTTAGGAAGCACCCATGGCATATGGTGGTTCCCAGGCTAGGGGTCTAATTGGAGCTGTAGTTGCCGGCCTACGCCACAGCCACAGCAATGCGGGATCTGAGCCGCGTCTGTGACCTACACCACAGCTCACAGCAACACCAGATCCTTAACCTACTGAGCAAGGCCAGGGACTGAACCCACAACCTCATGGTTCCTAGTCAGATTCATTAACCAATGAGCCATGATGGGACCTCCTGGAGACCCTCGTTACATCAGCCTAGCAAATAGTCTGACTTCTGATAGATAAGCACAATAAAGAGTGCTCTGATATTTCCATCTGATAAATCCCCTGTTCCCCATGAGCAGGATCCCTTGAGACGGCACCTTCTCCAAAGGAAAAGTGCTCTATATTTTCTAGGATGGATTTTTTCCGTTAGGTAACAACTTAACAGGGACTGGGAAGGCTCATAAATTGCAGCAATGCTTCCCACCCAAGTTCTGAAACAATGGATAGAAATAAGGATGCAGGCAAAAGGTTAACAGAATATTATCAGAAGACATTTTTTTTTTTTTTCTGCTTCTGACCATCGGAATTAGATTGGTCGTGGAACAGGTGGCACTGTAAAACAACAGATTTCCTCAGAGTAAAATCACATTTCCTGTGGACAACTGTCTCCTAAGAAAATTATGATGCCTTCAACACATGTCCAAATCATTATTACGAATCCATCAAACCTGTAAGCATTTCTCCTCCCCAAGAAATCAGTGTATTAAGAAATTTGTGGAGGCCAGGGTTATTACACTAGCAGACTTCCCCACATTTATCTTGAAATATCAGAGGTCAAGAATAATTTCCTTCTTTCCCAGAATCCCAAAACTCTTTTTTTTTTCTGCTAACCTAGCTTCATAAAACATTTAGCCTATAATCAAATAGAAATATTGTTATTGAATCCTGGAGTCACTGATGAGTCTTTTTCAGACTCTTAGGCAACCTTTCTGCTCTGTGGTATACACTCTTTAAGGACTACCACTGACAAGTTGGATGTCATCTATAAAAGGCAGAAAAAGGCATCAAAAGAGTGTGCTTATTACATTGAGTCCATGAACACTTTATTTATCTGAAAATTTTACTTCCCACTTTTTTTCTTCTCTCAAATTACATCCTCCTTTCTTTTTCTCACACATGGCAACCATGGCTCAGCTGAGACAGTAAAACTCAGCAAGAAAACAAGCTCATCTTTAAACAGTAACTGTGGTGGTTTGGGTCAGTGTAGACTTGACTAGAGTAGCATGATGTTTCCCAGGATTCCTCGCCCTCTCTGATTCCAGATCAGAACCAGACAAAGAGAAATATACATGTGATTTGGAGAGTGGAAGCAAGCATCATCCATATTGTCTTGAGGGCCTAGTGACTGGAAGCAGAGAGACAGATGCAGGCGTATTCTTTGGGTTGGTACCTGCCCTCAATTTGTCCAAGGTCAGAGAGAGAGGCAGCCACACTCTCAGGTTCATGCCAGTGCTCTTCCCGCTGCCTTAGATCCAATCCTTCTTCCTGGGGACCTGCAACCCCAAGCCCACCAACAGACAGAGACAACAGCTTCCACAGACCCAACCCCCTTCTTCCTTTCTATGATTCCACCTGCTGGAGAGGAATGCCCAGCTCTCCGGATTTCCTTGGAAAATCCCACTTGTCCACATGCTTTAGGGTTTGACAAAGGCTGGTCAGTGATTTTTCTCTGACAATGGAATGCTCCATTCCAGACCACACTGCCCCTCTTCCTCCCTTAATTGTGTAAGTTCTAATTACTATAATAAAGCAACAATCGTCATCATAGTGCTTCTGCTTCTCTGATCAAACACCGAGTGATCCAGCAACCACAGACAGTCCCAAACTGAATATAAATTCCCTATCATTATTGAATTCTGAGGGAGAAATTCAGTTGAGAGACTACATCTCTTTGAAAGTTCAATTTCAAAGTGAAAAACATCTAAAAGAGTTAATGTCTTAAATTCCATTGCCCTTGTAAGTGAAGGTCAAAGATATTAAAGCTCAGCATTCAAACTCATTAATTACTTGTTCTTATTCTCAGCCAGGGAGTTTCTTGAAAAAGGAGGTATAATCAGGGTTCTTTTAGCAAATGCAAACCTGGATTCTCTTCATGGAAGAGCTATGGTATTTCTGGAGTTGCCAATATTCTATAGCATAATGCCAAGTCTTGCTAAAAAGGAATCCAAATGGTTAATAGAGAACACAGATCATGTTGAAGTGAATGAGTGTCACTGTCACTTAGTGAGGGCATAGACACTCTTAAAAAAATTGTTATTTTGAAAAAATTATATATTCATGAAAAATTGTGAAATTAGCATGGAAAAGCCCCATGTACATGTCACTCGGTTTTGCGTAGTGGTTACATCTTATCTAATGTAATAACCTATCAAAAATAGGGATCTGCCCAGCCATTGCCATTTGACAATACCATTTTGTGTGTATTTACCTATACAGAGCCGTGTAATCACCGCCACAGTGAACGCACACAACACTCCATCCCTGCAAAGACCCCTTGGTGCTCTCCCTTTACAGTCACACCCCTACATTCACCCCTCAGCGTGCTTAAATCCTGGCAGACACGAATCACTTTTTCATCTCTATAATTTTTTTTTGTAAACTTTTTATTTTTTCCATAATACTTAGTTTACAGTGTTCTGTCGATTTCTACTGCACAGCAAAGTAAACCAGTTATACATAATTCTTTTCTCACATTATTCTCCATCATGTTCCATCAAGTAACTAGATATAGTTCTCTTGTGCTATACAGCGGGATCTCTATAATTTTAAAAATGTTATATCAACGGAATCACATACGTGATATTTTGAAATTGTTTGTTCACGAAGCATAACATACTTGAGGTCCATCCAAGATACTGTGTTTGCTCCTTTCTATTATTTCCTCTTCTCTATTACTGAGTACGCATCCACTGTATTCATGCACCACTTTTTAAATGGGTTTATTTAGTCCATCTGCATTTAATGTAATGATTAAATGTTTAAGCCTATGTCTGATGGGTTTTGTTTTGTTTTGTTTGTCCTGTTTTTCCTTTTTATCAATTTTCCCTTAGTAGCCTTCATATAAATTATATGAACTTTTGAAAATATATTGTTTATGAATATATCATTTATAATTCTTTTCTTCACTATTTGCTTTAGGTTTTATAGTATAAATACATGACTAAGCAAAGTGCACCAGTGATGACATTTAACCAGTATAAGTGTACAAATCTTACCTTTTGGGGTTCCTGTTGTGGTACAGTGAGTTAAGGATCCAGTATTATCTCTACAGCAGTAAGGGTTTGATCCCTGGCCCAGTGCAATGGGTTAAGGATCCTGCATTACTCCAACTGTGGCATAGGTCACAGCTGCAGCTCAGAGTCTATCCCTGGCCCAGGAACTTCCATATGTCATTGTCATAAATATGTCCTTTCTCCATATATTAATGCCATATAGATACTGTGACATGTCTTTTACCATGTACAATTTGTTACAGATGTTTTAAAAATATATCCTACACACAGAATGCATTCCAGACTGTTTATTTAAGTTCAAAGTGCTTATGTTTTCTCACTGAATGTAGAATTACTACAGCTGCTGGTTTACGCTTTCAAAAGTTTACATATTTATAGAATGCACTGGGAATTTTCCATCTTAGAAAAGAAACCATAGGTCCATAGAAGTTCTACAAATAATAATATATTTAAGATAAGGATCTAAATATTTTGTATCATGCATAAGATGAGTTAATTTCTCTTTATTCTATATTGTTCCTTTCCCTGTTGGTAATCTTAGCGATAAAATTTAGGTCCAGCCTGCTATTGAAAAAGAACACTACCACAGAAGTCACATTAACTGCAATTATTCAAAAGACCTTTAGTGGGACAATTTGGTAATACTTATATACATATTAGAAGAGAGACGTATTAAAAAATCTATAAATATTTAAGCACTCTTTTGAGAATCAATACAATTGTCAAATTATCTCCTTTCCTGGCTTAATTTATGCCCAATATGTATAAACATATGAAGTATATGTTAAATCAGATTTACATAGAGTGAAATATAATTTTTCATTATTTATATCTTCCTTCTTGATACAGAGATCTGAATATTGAAAAATATTATGTAAATGTTTGAGGGATGCTAAATGACTGTTTACATGAAAGTCTTAATAAGATCATGGTAAAACAAATATTCTTTCTTGCAGCACTTATTACTCCATAGTAATATTTGCTAAGTTGTTGAGAAATAGCATATTTTTAAAGAACAATAATGTAGGCAAAGAGAGTTTCAGCTCTGACACATAAAGTGCATGACAGTCATCACGCCCATCCTCACAAGAAAAATTCTGAACAAATCGAAAATCAATGACGTTTTTCAGATGTGTCAGAGAATCGAAGTCACCGGGTAATCTGCAAAAAGCCAAAGACCAAAAGAAAACCTTGGAAAAAACGCTAGAGGCAAAGAACCTTACTTACAGAGAGGCAAGGAAAACAATCACACTGAACACTCCTCAGAAACTATCCGAACCGGAGTAGAGTGGAATGAAATCGGTACAGTGTTGAAAGAAAAACATGAAAGTAGACACCGATACCAGCAAAACTGCCCTTCAGACTTCGAGGAGTAATAAAACTTATTCAGATAAAAAGTCAACAAAATAATTTACTTTCCTTCGTCTTAATAATAATGATCTATCTGATACGTGCTCAAAATAAGAAGAAGGAATAATGGATTTAGTGGTTATCATATACCGATAAATGAAATTAATGACAACAATATTATTGGGTCGGGAGGAGGAGGAATTGAAAATATTCTACTGTAAGGTGCCTGCAGTACCTGGGAAGCAGGAGAGCAACCATGGAAAAGAGAAATTAAAGATGGGAAATACGCTAAAGAAGGGGAGAAAATGGAGTAATGAAATGTTCAACTAAATCCAGAGATGGCAGGAAAAGGGAAGATAACGTAGGTATAGTCTCTTTGAGGGATAAAAATAATACGGGATGCAAATTCACTCTTAAGAATCATCTGCCTGGGGATTTTCATTGTTAAACGAAATATGATTTTTAACTAAGTCAATAATCACATTATCATATGAAGCAAGATATATTAAAGATTCAGGAAGCAGAGGCTTACCGCTAAATAACTGTCAGAGTGATGTGTTTCTGAATAACTTGTACTGATCTATCTTGATTTTGGATGAAAGTATCCAAATGAACTTGGATAGATTTTTTTTAAAGAAAAGAAAAAAATGTTCAGAAAAAGTGTAAAAGAGAGGGGAAAAAAAGCAGTAGACATTTCAGGAGGTGTTCATTACAAAGTGAGTGAGAAGCCGTTTTGCTAAGATTCCATCAAACTGTGATGGATCTTTTAAACTCTCCTTAGCTATGCTAAGAGATTTCAGTTCCTTTGAGTAGTAAATTGTGAAGTATTGATTTTGCAGGAGAGAACATGTTAACAGCACTTTGGAGTACACGTAAAAATCAATATTTTACAATAATGACAGTAATGCTCACACATACTGGAAAGAGGAAAAAAATGTAGGTTGTGGGAAAGTTTCAGTTTGAAGTCCCGGAGATAATAAGTGAAAAGCCTTCTAGAGGAGATGGGGGTGAAAACAGTTCACACAGAGATGAAACCGAGTGAACAGAGAAAGAGGCTGAGTCTTTTTTTCTTTCTAACACTGTGAATTGGAGCTTAAATGTTTGGACTGGGTGTCAGTTTCAAGGAGGCAAAGGCAGGGGCATAGCGATAAAAACAAACAGATACTAAGAATGGGTTGAAGGTACAGTAACAAAGTAACTGACAATGGTTTTTAATAGAATAAGAAAACTTGGGGAGCATTTCAAGAAGTAAACTGTGACTAACCTGGAAGAGCAAAGACAAAGAATTTTGCTTCTAACTTTAGAATGATTTCACACCGTGAGGAGCAAGGAGAGTTGTTTCAAAGCTTTGCTTCTGCTCGCAGTTCAATGATCATAATTATTCATAAAATGACAAGCTACCACCTCAACAGCATTAAAATTAGTATGTTTAAATGTTCATAGAAAACACTATATTCCATTGTACTTGCTGCTATGGGTGTTATACTTTGCTATGATCAATCATCGTTATTCTAGCATGGAGTATACTCTCCCGTCGAGAAAAAGGAAATTACACAAGCATTAAGGTATTGTAAGGGTGTCATTCAGAGTTGTCAAATCAACATGAATAATGAATACAAGTATTTAATATGAAATTACTATTACACTGTTCATTTCACCGTATTATCATATAGTCAGCAAGAGAAAAAATTGTTTGCTAAATACTCAGTTTTATAATTTTCAAATAAGTATGTGTTGAATATATTTATAGCATACAAAAATAATTCCATAGCATAACACAGGGCTAAAAATTTACCAGAATTGGGGGATATTTATTGTTCAATTAATGTATATTGCATATGTTTTACAATTTAATATTTCACTGTCTAAAAGACTGGCTTAAATGGGACTGTTTACTATATTGAATTGAGCCAGATAACTTAATGATCTTTTTATAGTCCTCAAAATCGATGAGATTCTTAAGGCATAATAGAGATAAATGCAATTAAACAAAAAAATGCTTTGAAGCTGCTATTCTTAAATTTATTATTTCTATAGCTATAAAAACTCTCCTCATTTAAAAGGCTTTCAAATAAATGTTATTTAGAATATAACACATTTTTTTTTCTAAATTCTATACCAAGCAATAAAGTAAAAGTACTAAGTACAGGAATTACATGAGACTAATGACATTTATTAAACTAAATATATAATGTCTCAGAAAGTAATGTGACTTGTTCGAAATAATAAAAATGGCAGGCTTGAAAGCAGAGCTTCTGACTTTATAGTGGTCTTTCCATTATGACATTCAATCATGAGAATTAGCCTTAAAAAGAAAGAAAAAACATTTCGTCTAAGATAAAATAGAGAAGACAGTGGGTGCAGATACAGAGAAATGCTGACACGAGAATAAGCAAGTTCAGTAAACTTAGTTTTATAGGCCTAAACTGTTTCAAAAAAGAAGGTATGAGCACCTGAAAACAAGGCTTGTAAAAAGTGAAATATTTTGTAATAACAACTATAATTTTTTTTGGCTTTTTTTTTTTTTTTAGGGCTGCACTCATGGCATATGGAGGTTCCCAGGCTAGGGGTCTAATCAGAGCTACAGTTGCCGGCCTATGCCACAGCCACAGCAACGCAGGATCCCAGCCACGTGTGTCATCCACACTACAGCTCACAGCAACACCAGATCATTAACCCACTGAGTGAGGCCAGGGATCGAACCTGCAACCTCATGATTCCTAGTCAGATTCATTTCCACTGAGCCACAACAGACACTCCCAACTACAATTTTAATAGAGAGAGAACTAGGGGTGAATAATAGGTATTTCAGTTCTGAGTTCTTCGTACGAACCTAGATTCCAACAGAAAACAAATGGAAATTCTAAATTTTAATTTTGTCTGCAAATTTGATTACATGTGAACAAAAGGGGTTCTAGGGTGAAAATGCATCATCGCGTGGAACTACAAAGAAACCAGTGGACTAAGCATTAGGTTAAGTCCATATGACTTGAACCATTAGAATGTAATACAGTTGCTATAAAAATAAAAGAGAGTATGAGAAAAATAGACACTCACAGCCAGAATTACAAATTACAAACACAAATCTTAGGTTACATACATATGATTTATACATAACTATACATACGAATGTTATTTAGTCATGAGGAGGAAGAACATCCTGCCTTTGCAACATGGAAGGACCTTGAGCTTGAACACATTTTGCTAAGTGAGAAAGTCATGCAGAGAAAGACAATATATCATTGCATGTGAAATCTAAAAAAGCCAAACACATACAAACATGGAGTAAAATGGTGGTGAGGGTGGAGGTGGAGGGAAAGAACAGATGTCCCCTAAGGACACACACTTGCAATGAGATGTAAATAAACCCTTGAGTTCTAAGGCACACTCCAGTGAATACAGACAACAGAACTCTATTATAATCATCTAACTTGCTAAGGGACTAGGACTTAATTATTCCAACCACTGCAAAGAAATGATAATTATGTAATGCACCTAAGAGCTAAATATTGCTACCATGTAATCATATTACAATATACAAATATATCAAATTAAAATGCTGAACATCTTAAATTTATACGATGTTATGTGTTGAATATATTTCAACAACAACAAAAAAAGAAAGTTATACTAAATCGGTAATGCATGCATGTGGAGAAATACTTAAGAATATTTTTTTGGGGGCTGCATCTATGGCAAGTCCTGGGCCAGTGATCAAACACATGCCATAGCAGGGACCCTAGCCACAACAGTGACAACACCAGATCCTTAACCCCTGCATCATAAGGGAACTCATTTAAGAATATTTTTAATAAACATGTTTCTAAGAAAGTTGGAGAAAAACAAAGTCAATTAAAAACCTACTTTTAGATTTCAGATTTGAAGTATTGAAAGTAAATACTTTCAAGATGATATCAATGTATGATAGAGTTATCCTTAAGGATAGCAAACCCAGGATATAGAATAAGATTACTGCTACTGATAAGGCAAGAAAGAAACAGTGAGGAAAAAGAGCACGTGTATTTTGAATATTTACACTGTACTTCAGCATTTTATAAGGAAAACTGTGAACTAGATACTGGGCTCCTCAAGAAAGTCAGAAATCCCACATATCTGCTTTATGTTTGGGAGGAGTGTTAGGAGCAATAGTGATCAATTCCAAGGAAGAAAGGATAGAATATTGAAAGTAGCTGAATGATCACTTGGAATCAACAATGAATGGCAGCGAGAATGCAAATTCTCCTCCTAAACTCTCAGGTATGGAGGAGAAAAAGAAATAGCAGCCTCAGCTGAAGAGAGCTTGAGCCAAGTTTTATAAGGTGTGAGAATAGAAATAACATTTCAGAAAAGTCAATTTCCATGTTGGGATGCATACTGGAGACAGATTATAATTTCTCAGAATAGGATGAAAACAGAGAGCAAAGAGGTAAACATAAGGGGGGGAAAGGCCCAAAGAGGTGTGGGCTCAGGCAAAGACATCTCAAATGTGAGTAACAGGAAAGACACTGTCCAGGCTCATAAAAGTGAGTAGGCGTATGGGGTTGGTAGATGAAAACCATGACGTTTAGAATGGATAAGCAATGGAGACCTACCGTACAGCACAGGACACTGTATCCAGTCCCTTGGGATAGAACATGAATGGAAGACAGTATGAAAAAAGAATGTGTGTGTGTGTGTGTGTGAGATACATATATGACTGGGTCCCTATGCTGTACAACAGAAATGGACACAACACAGTAAATCAACTATAATCTACTAAAAGTAAAATAAAATGAGTGGGAAAACACAAACGAGAAATTGGGTTCCTGTCCATTTGTAGAAGCTGACAATCATCCCTATCTACTGACCACTCCATGAATAACTATTGTGTAGTTTGAAATTAGAATTTGAGTGCAACCATGGGAACAGTATGATGAGTTTTTCTTTTGAAACCCTTTTTTATTTAGGTTACGGACTACTCATATTTTATTTTATTGTTTTTAATTAATTTATTTTATTACTCAAATGAATTTATCACATCTGTAGTTGTATAATGATCATAACAATCTAATTTCACAGGATTTCCATCCCGCAGCCCAAGCACATCCCCACCCCCCCAAACTGTGTCCTCCGGAGACCATGAGTTTTTCAATGTCTGTGAGTCAGCATCTGTTCGGCAAAGAAGTTCAGTCTGTCCTTTTTTCAGATTCCACATGTCAGTGAAAGCATTGGATGTTGGTGTCTCATTGTATGGCTGACTTCACTTAGCATGATCATATTTAGCTCCATCCATGTTGCTAAAAATGCTGGTATTTCATTCTTTATAATGGCCGAGTAATATTCCATTGTGTATATGTACCACATCTTCTGGATCCACTCCTCTCTCGATGGACATTTAGGTTGTTTCCATGTCTTGGCTATTGCAAATAGTGACAATGAACATCGGAGTATATGTGTCTTTACGGGTTGTGGTTTTCTCTGGATAGTTGTTCAGGAGTGGGATTGCTGGATCAAATGGTAGTTCTATTTTTAGTTTTCTGAGGAATCTCCATACTGCTTTCCACAGTGGTTGCACCCATTTACAATCCCCCCAACAGTGTAATAGGGTTCGTTTTTCTCCACACCCTCTGCAGCACTTAAAATTTGTAGACCTTTTGATGATGGCCATTCTGGCTGGTGTAAGGTGGTACCTCATAGTGGTTATGATGTGCATTTCTTTAATAATGAGTGATGCTGAACATCTTTTCATGTGTTTTTTGGCCATCTGTATGTCTTCTTTGGAGAATTGTCTGTTTAGATCTTCTGCCCATTTTTTCATGGGGTTGTTTGTTTTTTTGTTATGGAGCTGCAGAAGGTGTTTATAAATTTTGGAGATTAATCCCTTGTCAGCTGATTCACTGGCAAAGATTTTCTCCCATTCTGTGCGTTGTCTTTTCATTTTGTTAAGGGTTTTCTTTGCTGTGCAGAAACTTTTAAGTTTGATTAGGTTCCATTTGTTTGTTTGTTTGTTTGTTTGTTTATTTATTTATTTATTTATTTATTTATTTATTTATTGTCTTTTTACCAGTTCTTGGGCCGCTCTCACGGCACATGGGAGGTTCCCAGGCTAGGGGTCTAATTGGAGCTGTAGCCACCGGCCTACGCCAGAGCCACAGCAACGTGGGATCCGAGCCGCGTCTGCAATCTACACCACAGCTCATGGCAATGCCGGATCGTTAACCCACTGAGCAAGGGCAGGGACCGAACCCGCAACCTCATGGTTCCTAGTCGGATTCATTAACCACTGCGCCACGACGGGAACTCCCTATTTTTGTTTTTATTGTCAATACTCTAAGAGGTGGATCTGAGAAGATGTTGCTGTCGTTTATGTCAGAGAGTGTTTGGCCTATGTTTTCCTCTAAGAGTTTGATAGTGTCTGGTCTTATATCTAGGTCTTTAATCCATTTGGAGTTTATTTTTGTGGATGGTGTTAGGGAGTGTTCTCATTTCATTCTTTTCTATGCGGCTGTCCAGTTTTCCCAGCACCACTTATTGAACAAGCTATCCTTTTTCCATTGTATATCCTTGCCTCCTTTAAGATTGATCACATCCTGGGCTACAAGTCCAACCTCGGTAACTTTAAGAAATTTGAAATCCTATCAAGCATCTTTTCTGACCACAACACTATACAACTAGAAATCAACAACAAGAAAAAAACTGCAAAAAACACAAACACGTGGAGACTCAATAACATGCTACTAAACAACCAATGGATCACTGAAGAAATCAAAGAGGAAATTAAAAAATACCTAGCAGCAAATGACAATGAAGATACGACACTCCAAAACCTATGGGATGCAGCAAAAGCCGTTCTAAGAGGAAAGTTTACAGCAATACAAGGCCACCTCAGGAAACAAGAAAAAGCTCAAATATACAACCTAACTTTACATCTAAAGCAGCTCGAGAGAGAATTAGACAAGACCTAAAGTTAGTAGAAGGAAAGAAATCATAAAGATCAGAGCAGAAATCAATGAAATAGAAACAAAGAAAACCACAGAAAAGATCAATGAAACAAAAAGCTGGTTCTTTGAAAAGATCAACAAAATTGATAAACCCCTAGCCAGACTTATCAAGCAAAAAAGAGAGGACTCAAATCCATAAAATTAGAAATGAAAAATACAAAGGATCATAAGAGACTACTATATGCAACTATATGCCCATAAAATGGAAAACCTAGAAGAAACAGACAAATTCTTAGAAAAGTACAATCTTCCAAGACTAAAACAAGATGAAATAGAAAAGATGAATGGACCCATCACAAGAACTGAAATTGAAACTGTGATTTAAAAACTCCCAACAAACAATAGTCCAGGACCAGATGGCTTCACAGGCAAATTCTATCAAACATTTAGAGAAGAGCTAACACTTATCCTTCTGAAACTATTTCAAAAACTTGCTCATATTAAAAAAAAATATATATATATATATATATATGGACCTAGAGAAAGCAGATGACTCCAAGTTCCACTTAAGGCAATAGATGGAAAGGAGTTAAATATGAATAAAATGTTGCATAAAATATTAACTGAAATCAAGAGAGTTAATATCACAGCAGACTTTTCACCACCAGACCTAACATGGAACACTGAGTTCAGTTCTGGGCAGCGATGTAAAACCTGCTTTCTGTGTCCAGATTGATGAAGGATCTGAAAATTTTGATGTTAAAAAAAAGAAGAAAGAAAAACAAGAAGAAGAGGAAGAAAGAAAAGGAGAGGGATTTGAAAAAAATGGAGGATATTTACCCTATTGACAACTCTAGTAGAAAACACTGATTTCCTTCACTGACTGGGAGACAGTGAAATTTTTAGGCTTTTTCTGTTTCATTTCATGGGACAATAGAACAAATTGAAGATAAAGTTGGAATTATAAGGAGATGGCTTTTAAATTAATTTGCGTATATTTTTTTCAAAACAATAGGTATGAAAAATGGGCTACCTGAAATTTGGTGAAAATGGTGTGTCCTGATGTGTACTCATTATAGAGAAAGTGACATTTTCCTGATGTTATTTTTATTTTTTAATTTTTATTTATTTATTTATTTGCTTTTTAGGGCCACACCCATGGCATATGGACGTTCCCAGGCTAGGGGTTTAATCGGCGGAGCTGCAGCTGCCGGCCAACACCACAGTCACAGCAATGTGAAATCCTAGCCACATCTGTGACCTACACCACAGGTCTTGGCAACACCAGATCCTTAACCCACCTAGCGAGGCCAGGGATCGAACCCACATCCTCATGGATACTAGCTGGTTTTCTTACTGTTGAGTCACAATGGGAACTCCAATAATCTCCATTCTTAATTTTTAAAACTAATTTATTCAATGCCTATGTAAACAATGATATTTTACGGCACTTTTTCTTTTTTACTTTTTCTCATATAGTTGAACTAGATACATGCTTTTCAATCAAATGGAACAACTAATCTTGAACTATTTACATACAGGCTATTGTATAGTGAGTATTAGAAAAAAAATAAGCTCAATTAATTCTAAAATGCAATCAATTCACCCTATAAATCCAAAATTTAAAAATTGTCTTATCAAAAATTGTTTTAAACAGGGAATTACTACTTTGGCTTTTTGCTATTAAGTAGAGTGTGTTTATTTCCCAATTTTTTAAAACAATGTAGCAAAATACATAACTTTCTAAGTCCCTGAAGATCATTATCACTTCAAAATGTTTAATGCTATATTTATATCTATATAAACTACAATGTAATTTATATTTGTTTCCAATTCATTTTCTTGCTTTAATCTATCTGCTTTACATTGATTCTCGAGGTACCAGGTAAATTTTCCTCCTCAGTGAACCTGAATCTCTTCTGCAGCTTTATCATGGTGAACAAGGTTGGATATTCTTAAAATAAATTGGTTGCAAATAGGGACCATCTGTTCATTTGGTAGAGTTTTGCTTTAGGATCTGACCCCCTTCTACTCTTTTCAGTTCTGATAGTATTCAAGATCAATATCCTCCATAATCTCCACAGGAATACGGTAGGATCCAGGGTAAAACCCTGAGTTGCTCTATCCATACTGGCACAGTAGAGCAGAAATTGGATGGTATAAAGGCTTTCTTCGCCCCATACCAGCCACACCCACCCCATATGTTGGAGCCCTAACTAGAAGAAGACTCAAGTCTTAAGCACTTAGCAGCCTGACTTTGATACCATGTAGAGAAAGCCCATTTGGGAATGAAACCAACAGGGATAAAAGCAGGAGCAGGAGCTGGAGAAATCAGGTATCATTCTGAAGACATCATTGGTCCTAGATGTCAAGAGGCAGTATGTCGGGCTCCACCCTTAGATCAAACACTGGTGTGAGCCAAGGAAACTCGTGTTTAAGCCAGTTGAGTTGTGTTATTCTCCGTTATAATTGAAAAGCTTTGACATTTAGCACCTATACCGTGCCTGTTCCCTTGAACCTAGAATACAGAGCAAACCTGAGATCTACTGGCTTATTCCTCTTCTTCCAGGTCCCATTCTAATGGATCCCTACCTTCTCCTACCTTCCCTAGGCCAGCAGAACCCCAAATGCATCCCATGGAAAATGTGTGTCCCCCAGTTTTAAGATTGTGTCACTTTCTATCGACATATGATTTTACATGGCAAGGCCTGTGAGGAGAAGAGAAAAAGGAAAGCATGGCAAAAAAATTATATCTCCAGTTTTTTCTACAGTGTGTTACACTCTACACTAAATGGTTACAAAACTAGATTTAAAACTTCCAAAATCCTTGTTAATTCTGATGTCCTCAGAGGATTTGTTTTCCCTGTATTACACGTTTGTGTCATCTTGACACTCTCCAGAAAATCTCCCTGGTGAACCCAAGTTAAGATACAGGTGAGAATGTGGTCAAATATCAGACTCACAGAAGCTGGCGAGGCGATTCGGGTCATAGGTGTTTCGGTTGGGTTTGTTTTATTTGTTGCTATGTGCTTCCAACCCAGGGAACTGATTGTTTCTCCTTGGGAACATCAACATCCAGCTAATGTTTGCATTTCAGACACAAGCATTTGGGTCTGCAGCTTGTAGCTGTGTTCTGTGGTTTATTTTGTCACCATCTTTCGTTTATCGACTTTACTCTGGGGACTGGTGGTGTCTGCTTCACAACGGGGAGGCGCATAAAGGCAGTGTGAGAAGAGAGTAAACAACGTGCACCTCAAAGCCATCCCAGCCAGCACTAAAGGGCTTCTTTTCCCTAGGACGCAGAAAGAGATGGCTAATAACAGGTCACACGGAGGTCAGAGCATTCAGTGGAGACACAATGTTTCTTTAAGACCAACTAGTTTTATGATGACAATAATATCGAATTTGAACTTGCCTACTTTGTGTATTTTGGATGGTTTGCTACATAGATAAGTTAGCAAGGGCAGCAGCAATGCGGGTTCAGGGTTGACCTGATTATTCTCACCAGAGGAACTGTCACTCAACTACCTCCATAATGTCTATTTCATAGCCATTGTGTTTAGCAATTGATATCAAGCTATTTCATTTCATGTTGAGAGGCACCTGAATACCCAAGGACAAAAGGGGGCTGATGATGTTTCACATAGAAGAGCCAGGTATTCTTTACTGAAGTCTTCCAAAATGAATTTATCATTGGCAAATTAATTTTTTTAATAAAAAAGCATCTCTGCTTCTCTTTCCATGAAAGATTTCCACATTTAAAATCTTTTCTTGTAATTTCAATTCATAAAATGATGAAGTGCACATTTGAATTACTTCCACAATGAAAACTCCATTAATCATCCAAAATCCAGCTCAAAAACACATCTCTGGTAAGTTTTATGTACTTCATATCATTTAAATTATTTTTTCCACTTGATTTCTGTAATTTATCATTAATTTAAATCTTGCGATGCTTACAAACAATAAATGCTAGAAAGGGTGTGGAGAAAAGTGTAAGCACTGTTGGTGGAATGTAAATTGATACAACCACTATGGAAAACTAAGTACAGAACTACCATACGATCCAGCAATCCCACTCCTGGGCATCTAGCTGGAGAAAAACATTATTCAAAAAGATACATGTACCCCACTGTTCACTGAATCACTATTTACAATAGCCAAGACATGGAAGCAACCTAAATGTCCATTGACAGAGGAACATATAAAGAATATGTGGTACATATATACAGCAGAATATTACTCCGCCATAAAAAGAATGAAATAATGCCATCTGTAGCAATATGGTTGGACCTAGGCATTACCATACTAAGTGAAGTTAGACAGGGAAAGAGGAATATCATATGACATCACTGACATGTGGAATATAAAATACAAAAGGATAAAAATGAACTTATTTCCAGAACAGAAACAGACACACAGACTTTGAAAAACTTATGGTTACCAAAGGAGACAGGTGAGAGTGTGGACTGGGAGTTCGGGATTGGCATATGTACGCTGTAATATATGGAACCACTGGCCAGTGGGGACCTGCTGTATAGCACAGGGAACTCTACCCAATATTCTGCGATAGCCTATGTGGGAAAATAATCTGAAAGAGAATGGGTGTGTGTACACGTAAAACTGAATCACTTTTGCTGTATAGCAACAATTATCACAACATTGTAAATCAAATATATTTTAATAAAACTTTAAAAAATGAAAAAAATCTTGTGATGCTAATCTTATATTTTGTATAATTTTGGTCTAATCCTAAATTACAGGCTCCTTTAGGGAAGGGATTCTAGTGCATTTTTTTTTAATGTTTCTTCGCATTTTAAGTATTAAGCATGCAACCTAGAACCAAGCAAGATTTAATTCTTTGTAGCTTAAATGTTGAGACATTTCATTTTTGGAGTGCTTGAGTATTTTGGGACGAGCTAGTATTTATTTAGAAAACAAATTATGGATTTCTTCCCCATTGGCAGGAAGAATGATTTAGAGAGACACACACAGATGAACATAAAGGCAAAACCACATGCTGCCACACCCACCAACATGTGCAGAGTAAAACTTACCATTATCCATAAATCTAAAGGCACCATGCTTCTATCCCCTTTTACAAACCAGTTATAAAGATAATGAAATGTTAAATACACGGAAAAGGCAATTTTAAATAAAAGAAAGAGCAATGAAATAAGTGGAATGTAAAATAAGGAAGCACCAGGACACCAGAATATTTTGCGGCTGAGGTTTTATAGCATAGAGAGATAGTAACAAATGAAATTCAAGTATGCCAGTAAAATCAAAATTTCCTAATATCTCTCACTCTCAGTTTCCTCATACAAAATACATTTATAATAACAACAACCTCTTGGGATTACTTTGGGGTGTATACATGTGTCCACACACTTATTAATACATAGTATCACAAAGTGATAGAATTAGCAATTAATAATAACCCATGAAAAGACATAAAATAGTTCAATTAACAAGCATTTCCTAATTGGGAGTGAAAATTACACATCTTTGATTATCTTATCTTTGCCAATAACATTCCCCTGTGGTGACAGACCCTGAACTCAAAGGCGACTTTAAAATATCAGCTGTGCTCCTAAAAAATCCTCATTGTGAAAGAAAGGTTTTCATATCAACAAAAGTTGCTGAGGTTCCCTGAGGCATTCTGGCCTTTGTCTTCTGAACTATGTTGGTAATCTAGGGAGCTCTTGTGTAACAACGTGTATTCCTAAAAAACAGTGTGGCAATATTTAAGTATCATGTTTATACGCTGTAATATTGTAATTCTGAGCCCTTTCTAAAGAATTCTTTTCCTTTATTGCCCACAGTTTTAAAATCACAATAACTATGCCTTTGCTATTTGTAATGATGGCAAGTAATATAGTTATCACTCATAATTTTTAGTGCTTAATTTAAATTCTGAGACACTTGAAATAAATATTCTTCTTTTTGTAAAACCATGTAGTGGTTCTACATGACCCAAGTTCCACTGATGCAATGAATTTTATTTCAATTCTTAATGGTTCTATATGCTACTTAGGAACATAATATACATCTATTATTTCCTGAGACTTTACCTGGCCATGCATTCAACATGGCATTACATAAAATTTGATTTACATAGATACTTAAATTGATTTCCTAAGCCTAATTAAGAATGATTTTTATGATGATCTTTTAAGAGGTCACTGCATTTAAAAATATTCCTTAGGGTATTACCAGACAGATATTTAATGTTCAAGTGCTCGGAAAAAATGTCATCAACAGCTTCAAGACATTAAGCTAGCCTATTTACTTTACAATAATAGCAGTGGGAGGAAAATCCAGTTATCATCTGTTCTACTTTTTGAGTCTCGTGTTTTCCCTTTAGCTCAGCATACCAAAATCATAGTCCTTTTATTGTGAAAGATTACAACAGGGTACTTCAAGAAATTAGTTTTTAACACTACATGACCCAAGTTGCACTGATGCAATGAATTTTATTACGATTGAGGAAGAATAATATCAGTTTTTAACATCCATTTTTTCTATTGATCATAACAAGATTATTATGAAACAATTACTTGACTGTGAAACACGCACAAAATACCTATATATTCTTATATAAAGCAAGTTATTTAAAATTATATTTTATTGTAACTCATCATTTTCCTTTTGTTTGTATTTTATATTTTGGTGCATACAATGGAGGCGCTTACAGGGGTGGGATAAGAAAACACTTAAATGGCTTAATGCTGCATCAAGGATAGATAGAGAGAGAGGAAGTCACTGTAATGTCAGAAAATACTCTAACACTGAAACAAACCAACAAAATCCTGTGGCTAAAATATGTCTCCAAGTCCCCTCTTCTTTCCTCTCCCTCTCTCTCTCCCCCTCTGTCTCTTTCTGTACTTAGACACACAGACACACACACACACACACACACACACACAGATTCAAACAACCACGGAACCCAGGGTTGGTTGAATCTGCAGATGCAGAACGTGCAGATAGGAAAGACAACTGTAAGGGTCATTTGCAGTAATTAATCATTGTTGGGTTACAAAAACTCAGCCTATGTGCCCAACGTTGAGACAATTTTAGAGTGTCCTTCGACCCTCCGAACTTCCTGAGGCTACTTTTAAGTTTGTGTTGCAATTAAATGTCTGCCTGAACTGTTTTCTCTTCCACCTGCAGGTGTTCATTTTCAACACACTTGCTAATACACCTCCCATGCTTCTCTCCATCTAAGAACTGGCTCTCCTAGCACCCAAACCTGCAGGCAGTTAGTTCCAGGAGTGGCTTGAATGAACAGACACTATAATGGGATTCCACAGTTAGCGATCTACACAGTCTCAGAAATCTCCACTGAGTGGGGAGTTGGGGGTGAGGGGGGCATACTCGCTTGTGACTGCAACTCACCAACCCTTCTTCTTTGACCAACACCTCTTCCTCTTCTTCCAGCCATGACTGTTCTCCCCTCCCTGCTGTAGGTCATGACCCAAAAAGCATTCCTTGAATGCTAAATCCCATCTCAGGTAGCCAATCTAAGATGGTGCCTTTCCACTGTAAAAATAGAAAAGGACTTCAAACGTAAAAAGAGGATATTTTCATGTTGTTTAGGGGCAAAACCTTTGGCTTCTTAACTGACCCTCACATACACAAATAGGGATAAAACAAATCAATTAATCTCAGAGACAGAGGACGAAGATGGTGGAATAGAAGGACTGGAGCTCAACTTCTCTCCTAAAAACAACAAAATTCACAACTAAAGGCTGAGCAATCTTCACCCAAATGGACCGGAAACCTTAAAAAAGATATCCTACTCCAGAAGACAAAGAGGAGGCCACATCAAGAGGTAGGAGGGGCGATTTCGCGATATAAACAATCCCATACCTCCCGGGTGGGAAGCTCCACAGACTGAAAACTAACAGGGTCACAGAGACTCACCTACAGGAGTGAGAGTTCTGAGGCCCACATCAAGGGGACAGAAAAAATATTCTAAGAGATAATAGCTGAAAACTTCCCTAACATGGGAAAGGAACCACTCACTCAAATCCAGGAAGCACAACGAGTACCATATAAAATAAACCCAAGGAAGAATACACTGAGACACATATTAATCAAACTGACCAAAATTAAAGATAAAGAGAAAATCTTGAAAGCAGCTGGGGAAAAGAAACAAGTAACATACAAGGGAACCCCAATAAGGCTATCAGCAGATTTTTCAGCAGAAACTCTGCAGGCCAGAAGGGAGGGGCAGGATATACTTAATGTGATGAAAGGGAAAAACCTCCAGCCAAGATTACTTTACCCAGCAAGGCTCTCATTCAGATGTGAAGGAGAAAGCAAAACTTTCACAGATAAGCAAAAGCTGAGAGAATTCAGCAACACTAAACCAGCCTTACAACAAATACTAAAGGAACTTCTCTAGGCAGGAAAGAAAAGGCTGCAACAGGAAACAAAAATTCCACAAATGATGAGGCTCACCAGTAAAGGTATTTATACAGTAAAGATACGAAATCATCCATGCACAATTATACCACCAAAATCAGAAATCATGAGAAGAGGTGGGTACAAATGCAGGACACTGGAGATGAACTTGCAGTTAAGAGAACAACAACTTAAAACAATCTCATATACATATAGACTCTTACATCAAAACTTCAGAATAACTGCAAAACCAAAAATCTACAATTGATACACAAAGAAGGAATCTCTGGAGAAGAAATATACCTCATAGTAAATAAGTGCATAATCCACCATAAAGGGGGTCATTTGACATCATTCTTGGAATGCTGAAGTCTTCTTAGATCTGATTCTGATTTCCTCTCCATCAAGGAGTTTATGATAATTATAATTAAATAATGCAACTGTACAATTAAATAATACAGTTCTACAATTGTATTGTTAATAACCATTTCTCTCCATGGTACGATGTAAGGTCTATAATGTCTTGTTTAGCGCATCACCTAGAATGGTGTAATGCCTATATTGAAGAAGCAATAAGATGTAACAAATTGTGAGGACATATTTATATAGTTACACTGTTTTTTAACCAATTTATGCATTTTATATTTTACTTATTTTCAGAGGGTATATTACTTTTGTTACTCTTACCAGTGAAGTTATTTTTATTATACTATATAAAATCTTTAATGGTAAAAAAAAAACTCAATAAAAGCTTATTTTATGGCTTGCTTACACATACTCAGTACAGAGGAGTTCCTGTCATGGCTCAGTGGTTAACGAATCCAACTAGGAACCATGAGATTGTGGGTTTGATCCCTGGCCTTGCTCCGTGGGTTAAGGATTCGGCATTGCCATGAGCTGTGGTGTAGGTCACAGATGCAGCTCGGATCTGGCATTGCTGTGGTTCTGGCGTAGGCCGGCGGCTTCAACTCTGATTAGACCCCTAGCCTGGGAACCTCCATATGCCACGGGTGCAGCCCTAGAAAAGACAAATATATATACATATATACACTCAGTACAGAAATCAGTTAGTGATTGAGTCAGATAAGTATCATTACAATACTGACCCATGAAATAAATATGTCTACATATATTTCTAGTTTGTAGACTACTACCAATGGTGCGAAATTTTGCCCAGTGTAATTGATATAATACACATTAAAAAGCCACGTATTCTTGGATGTTTCCTGGTGGTGGAGCAAGTTTAGGATTCAGCATTGTCACTGCCGTGACATAGGTTCTATCGCTGGCCCAGGAACTTCCTCATGCCACAGGCAAGGCCAAAAATAAATAAATAAAATACAAAAGATGTGCCAGGCTGGGTGCAGTGGGTTATTTATCTGGGGTCTCTATAGCTGTGGTGTGGGTCACAACTGTAGCTCAAATCTGATCCCTGGCTTAGGAACTTCCATAAGCCACCTGTGCAGCCAAAAAAAAAAAAGTGTAGTTTTGCTTTTATTGCTCATGTTTCACTAGTAGAGATACAACATATACATATATATTAATAATTGAATCTATGTAAGTGCTAAAAATGCTTAAAGTTTTATCTTATTTTTGTTTTATAATGAATGATTTTTAGATGGCTACTCAGCATGTAAACCATTTTCTGAACAAGACATCAGTGGACTGAGCTGTTTGTTCAGTATTAATGTAATAGTAATTTTTTTTTTCTTTTCAGGGCCTCACCCTTGCAATGAGGATCCAAGCTGTGTTTGTGACCTACACCACAACTCATGGCAACGTAGGATCCTTAACCCACTGAGCGAAGCCAGGGGTTGAACTCTCATTGTCATGGATACCTGTCGGGTTTGCTAATGGCTGAGCCACAATGGAAACTCACAATGTCATGGTCTAAAGGAAGTACTTATGCTTTCTGGGAAACCAAATCATCTGGCTTTCTGGGAGAGAGTTATTTGTGTGGGTGTTGAAATTTCAAATATTCCTAACCACTGCCTCTATAAATATAAACTAGTTAATGCTGTATCAATCTTTTGCTTTCATAAATATGATACATACAGTACTGTCCAAAAAGGAATAAGAACTGCAATGTGAGGGAGGAGAAAATAATTACATTTCTTGGGAGACACTTCTCTTTTTAGTATTTAAAATTCATTAATTTATGTAATTCATGAATTTACATTAAAACAATGAGTTTTATATTTTTGTACCCACTTTATAAGTGAAGAAACAGATGCAGAGTGGTTTCCAAGAGCTTCACAAAGGCGTCCCAAAATCATGCTGAATTTTTACTAAAACAACAGTGCCTGGTTTCACAAATCCTCTTAATCCTATCAAGAGCTGTCACTTAATCGACCATCTCACTCAACTACACATGCAGTGACATTTTTTAATCAAACATAGCTGGTTAATAGTTCACGGCAGACATCTTTGTCAGAACTCAGATATTTCACATATTTCCTGCGAAAGGGTCTCCATAGGACACAGGTTGGCAAAAATTTTCAAGAAGGCTCTGAAACCAACCAACCAACCAAAACCCAAAGCTGGATGGTCTATATTTTCGTCAAAGTAAAATATGACAACGTTTCAGCACCTGTTTGCCAACACTTTCCAGATGGAGACACTGGCCACGACTACACTCAGAGCTTCCGGATCATGTCAACATTTCCTCTCTACAGAGCTCCATAAAATACATGAGTGGAGTAGCACGAAAAATCACTTTATACTAACGCTTCCAAACAAGTCTGGAAGCCAGATATTCGTCTCAGTTGGCAGGTGTTTCTCTTCCCAATTTCTCTTACCTCTTTGAAACATATATATTTTTTAATACTTTAGAACATCCAGGAGCCTAGTTTAGCCCTACTGTGTTTTGGCTACTGGCTGGCAAAGGTCAAGAGAACATTTTTCTTTTCAAATACATACACAGGACAGGTTTTTCCTAGATTCTGACTTTACTGAAGAAAGTATGACATGAGAGTAAACATGGTGCTAGAATATATTAAAATAATACCCTACTCATTCTTGCTATGTGACCTTGGCATAGTAGCTTCATCCGTAAAATAATGCAATGTTTTCTGGGATTTTTTTTCAGATTAGAAAAAAACTATTACCAAAGTATGTTTCAAATCCTAGAGAAGGAACCATATGGATTGAGGCTATTAGTTTTTTGTGTTACTGTTATAGATCTATTTTCAGTTTGAAAATATTTATCAATTTTTTTAGGGGGGTAAGACATAATATACTACATCGATACAAAAAATACATATAAAGGTAATGAGATGAAAAATAATTTGAGGATAAGCATTTTTAATAAAGCTGTTTTTAAGTAGCATGCAGCTTTTTAAATTATATTTAATTTCAGCCGAGGCAAGCTCAGTCAATCTAGGAGCTATTATGCTCCTCCCAAGATTAATATGAAGTGCATCCTTGGGCATTTTTAATCATTGAACCTAAGTGACCTTAGAGCAAAACAAAGTTTAGTTAGAAATTCTGCTCCACATCAGCATTTTCTTTGAAGTTCAGAAACGCTGAGTAGAAATGCCACTTATGAACCGTGTTTATACTTTAAGAAGGAAAACACAAAACCCTTTTGAGAAAATACTTATTTCATGTAATCAGAAAATAAATTTTTAATACTTCTAAAGAATTACTTTGCCAATTCTTAAAAAAAATACGTAATTTCAACATATAGCTCATGAAGACATACGCTTGTACTGTCAAGAAACATTTAGTATTAAGCTAGGGTGGGGCTAATGCTTTATCTGTGCTTATGTCAATAGAGGCTCAATAACTGACAAAAAGATTCAAACAATAATCACTGGTTTCTTATGTGGGTAAATAAATGAAATTGTTAAACTCATAAACACTGAATATTTTTTAGGGACCTTTTGCTCTTGCGTCTAATCAAAAATGGTACCTGCCATCCTTGAAAGAGACCCATGGATCTTAGGAGAGAGAGAGAGGCCCCTTTGGGTAAAGATAGAGAAATCTCAGTCTGATAATTGAGGTATGTGTAAGGAATTCAAAAAATTACTTAGCTGCAGAAAAGTAGTAATAACTCAGTTGTTTTGCAAAAGATTGGAAAATGGTTTGATTAGTGTAAATAAGCACATGATGAATTTTTATTACTGTCTAGCAACTACAAGCAATCTATTTTTATTAAATAGCCTTACAGGCCAAAATAAAAGTCATCTGAGCACCATCTTATGCTTGGACAGGTTTGTCTTGGAATATCTTTACTTAAGTCAAAGATGTGTGTTCTTCTCTTAGGCATAAAATATATCATAGCAAAGACAGATCAATCATCCTTAAGGAGTTCCCTTGTGGCTTGGCAGGTTAAGAACCTGAAATAGTGTCCATGAGGATAAGGATTCAATTCCTGGACTTGCTCAGTGGTTTAAGGATCCAGCATTGCTGCAACCTCTGACATGGGTCACTGATGTGGCTTGGACACAGTGTTTCCATGGCTGTGGCATGGGCATGCAGCTGCAGCTCCAATTCAACCCCTAGCCTGGAAACTTCCATATGCCACAGGTGTAGCTGCTGAAAAAATAATAATTAAAATTAAAAAAATAAAAATCACCCTTAAGTAGGTTTCATATGATTTCAGAATCTGAGATTAAAGTACATAATGTTTAAAACATAGTATTTATTTTGTCCTTTTGTTGTCTTTTTAGGGCTGCACCTGTGGAATATGGAGGTTCCTAGACTAGGCGTCTAATCAGAGCTTCAGCCACTGGCCTCCACCAGAGCCACAGCAATGCAGGATTTGAGCTGCATCTGCGAGCTACTCCACAGCTCACTGGCAAGGCTGCATCCTTAACCTACTGAGCGTGGCCAGGGATCGAACCTACATCCTCATGGATACGAGTCGGGTCTGTTAACCGCTGAGTCACGACAGGAACTCCTAAACCATAATTTTAGAAAGTGACATAATATATTATAAGATGTTATTATACTAAACACTGCTGTCTGGAAATACACAATATTTAGGATTGGAATGTGAGAGGGTGAAGGCTCCGTTTGGACATGGGCAGAATAAGCAGGGTGGCCTTTAATTCAGTGACAGGAATTAAAGATGAAAAGCATATGCACAAATAGGGTAAAAATATACACATTATCTTAAGAAATTCACAAGATTTAGCTTTATCAAGGAGAAAGGAGCTGGGTATTATCATGTGGGCACCATTTTTCTAAGCTGGCATATTATATGAATATTGAATTTGACACTCTCATAAAAGCTTGTATTTTTATTTATAACGTGTCACTTTCTAATTGCTTTTTTAATACTTTGCCTCCATAATAATTTCTTTATCCTGACAGTTTTTATAGACTAAGTTTGAAAACATTTCAAAAGATTGTTTTTCCTCTAATAAGCAAAGAATTATAGCTGGACTTACAAACTGGAAAGTCTTGCACTTCAAAGAAATCTTACCCACTGGAATATAGAAGATGGTAAGATCTTTTCAAAATTAAGTATATTGGATGGATCTTTACTTGTATAATTGATTCAAGGTGTTCTCATACTGCTTGCTTTCTTAATACAAAGAGAAATAGGAAATTGAGAAAGCATCTAGTGAAATATTCCATAGTCTCTCTCAATATTTTAAGATAGTTAATTTTACCTTTTTTCTCTTTGGCGTACACAGTGTATTTTAACTTCAATATTAGTTGTGAATATTTTAGCTTTTTTAAAACAGCTATACTTTTAGTGTTGCTATATTGTATCTGTGATTTTTTGACTTAAATCTATTGGCTTCTGTTACATCCTTTGGAGAAATACTTAGAAGTGTTATCTATTCATGTTTAACCCTCAATATTTGAACAAAGGAAATACTTTGTGTGTGTCTACGTGTGTGTGTGTGTGTGTCTACGTGTGTGTGTGTGTGTGTGATCCTGTGAGTGTTTTACAGGGTTACATAACAAAGATAATGCTATGATTATATGCTTTCTCTTCGAATTTATGTCCCAGGTAAACACAACTGCTTGGGTACCTTCTGATACACGAGGTAGTTTTATACCCATGTTCATTTAAACACACTGTCTGAAACAAGGTTACCATTTTTGCAAACCATCAAATTATATATATATATATATATATTTTTTTTTTTTGCTATTTCTTTGGGCCACTTCTGTGGCATATGGAGGTTCCGAGGCTAGGGGTCGAATCGGAGCTGTAGCCGCCGGCCTACGCCAGAGCCACAGCAACGCGCAATCCAAGCCGTGTCTGCATCCTACACCACAGCCCACGGCAACGCCGGATCGTTAACCCACTAAGCAAGGGCAGGGACCGAACCCGCAACCTCATGGTTCCTAGTCGTATTCGTTAACCACTGCGCCACAACGGGAACTCCCAAATTATATTTTAAAATTGTAAATATCTACCAGATCTATCTGTGCATCATAGTATCCCTTTCCTTGAGCTTACATTTGCTCCTTCTTTTCCTTTATAACTTAAACATTGACCTAATACCTTTCTTTTAGCCTTTTGTGAGCTTTTAAAAACCTGACTCGCTCAGGACTTTAAATGTTCCTTAGATGCCTCATGTTGTCAAGTGCGTTTGTTGCTGTTTTTGCTTTTGCATTGGCTGTTGTTGGGCCATGCAAAAAATAAATAAAAAAATAAACAGTGGGGTGGGATGGTCCATACGAGGACATAAACCTCAAGAAGGCATGGGAAAGGAAGAGAGCAAAGCCAGGAACAGTAGCTCCAGGCTTGTGGCATTCCGAGTCCACAGCTTATGGCGTTTGGCAAAGCTGATTTGATCCAGGAAGTGTGATCATGACCGCATAGACGCTACAGCACTAGCAATGATCTGCAAAAGCGAAATTAGATTAAGCTAATATTTCTTCTTTTTTCAAAACACATTATATATCACCATGATTTTTTTTCTATTTGGCTTCATACCTTTAGGTCATTTGACAGCTGCCCATTGCCTAATGAGAAATATCTGACAGAAATAATGCCCTGATGGAATCCATTTCCTGAGAGCACTTGCACCGTATCATTTAGCCAGAAAGACTCTATATGTTTGCATCAAAGAGTATGATGCGAACTCTAACTTCAACAGATATAAGCTGATACATAAACTTTATAATTATTTTCCTTATTTGTAAAAGTATTCTAATTTAATAATTCAATTAAAATAATTAGAGTTATCATGGTGCAATGAGGAAAAATATAGGCTTGGGGATAAGGTATTTGCTTGACCCTGATACTTTTCAGTCTTGTTGAGAAGTTGACAAGAAACCTGGCCTCTTGAGGCCAAAAAATAACAATAATACCTTCCACGGCTGAGGAGATGCTTTCAGTAAGTCTTTAAGGTGCTTTGCACACAGTGAGAGCTCTGAAAGTGGGAGCGTTATTATAAGTAATAGCTTATCACTATTTAAATTAAGAACTACTTGGTAATAAGGAGCCTGGCATTTGCTAGTGTTCTGTGTCCTAGTTTGGCTTCTTTGTTTTCCTACTTACAAATGTCTGATTTTTTCTTTTTCTTTTTTTTTTTTTTTAGGGCCACACCTGCAGCATATGAAAGTTTCCAGGCCAGGGGTCAAATCGGACTTGCAGATGCTGGCCTATGCCAGAGCCACAGCAACACAGGATCTGAGTTGAATCTGCAACCTACACCACAGCTCACAGCCACAGCAGACCCTTAAACCACTGAGCGTGGCCAGGTATGCGTCGACCTGCATACCAGTCAGGTTCATTACCACTGAGCCACAATGGGAACTCCAAATAATCTGATTTATTCTCACACTTTTTCATGAGAATTTAAACGTGGAGCAAGAGCTTGGAAAATGGCAGGTAGTCTTATTTTATTAAACATTCAGTATCTGATAAACATATTAGCATGAAAGGAAATAAAAATAAGTAGCAGGAAAAAAGTCCTACTGAGAGTTTCACAAACAGACCAAAATATTCAAATTGACCCTATGGTTCTCTAAGATCAATATCAACGACAAAAAAGAATAACCCCATAGGATGTTTTGTATATTCTTGCCACTTCAATTAATTGCCAAATATGTTCAACTCAAAAATTAACTCAAATTTAATATGTAGAGACGACAACATAAAGAACTATATTTTCTGATCTACATATATATGAAATTTAAGAACACCTTTATGTATAATGAACATATACAGACTACTGTGTAACTTTAAACTGATGTGAATTCTTATGGTTGGGCTGTCAAGTAAAGATAATAGGTGTATATAATAGAGGTTTTTGATACAGCACCATTATAATAAACTAGTTCATAAATAGCCAATGCTTCAAAAGTCCATTAGTGAGGATTAAATGGGGCAAGTCCAATTTTAGTTTCATCTTCTTACTTGTTCAGTGTACTTCACACAATTTTGCAAATGAGCTTTATAAAGGTTCCTGAGAGATATATCTTTGATTCGTAAATCTTTAAGTTAGTGTACCACCACATGAATTACACAGCATTTAAATATCAAACAGAAGAATTTTTCTATAACTGTTTTCATTCACACTGCAATTATCTGCATGTCTACTTTCCTTTTTTTAATTTTATTTTATTAGAATATAGTTGATTTACAGTGTGGTATCAATTTCTCCTGTACAGCAAAGTGACCCAGCTATACATAAATATGCACATGTACTTTCAACATTTGAAAGAATTTCTGATATTTATTAGTCATTTACTCAAAATTTTAAAATATGTATTATTATGGCAATTATACCATTTATACTTCAGTCATTTCTTGATGTTAGGTGACTGCTTTCCTCATGCATTTTTGTATAACCTTTTTTTCCCATTTATAACCATACTTTTTAAAGGGTATATTACATCAAATACATGGGTACTGAAAGATTTTTGTAAAGAATTGTAAGATTATAAATAAATGTAATTTGTGTTTGCTGATATCTTTTTAAAACTTTTTCCAGATCTTCTGAGATACAGTTGAAATATAACATTGTGTAAATGTAAGGTATACAATGTGATTTAGTACATGTCTACATTGCAAAATGTTTGCAAAACGATTAGCACAAGTGATAGTAACACATTCATCACCAGAATGTATACTTGCCAGTTGCTAAAAGATTAAATTTTCACAGTTCTCACCACACACACACACACACACACACACCCATACATTCTAATTGGTAACACATATTTGTTAGCCATATTACGAATTGGCCTGTGACCCACTTCTCCATGTCTGTTTCCAAAATTTGTTGAACATAATTTTTTTTTTCTGAAATTCGTTTGTTGAAAGGAAGAATGAAAAATAAATTTAAGAGCTGTGAGGCAGAGCTTGGCAAGGGTCAGTATTGTATGCCTCCAAGAGCAGGAAGGGAAGTCTGCTCCTTGCTGCCTAATGGCAAAGAACCTGGCTTTCCTTTTCCATGGATGCTGCAGGTGACAGAGCTCAAACTTCTAAATGTGTCTCCAAACTTCTCAGTTGTAGACTAGGTGCGCTAATATTGTCTGCCTCGTGAGGTTGCCTTAAAGACTAAGTTAGTGACTAAGCACAAAGCAGGGCCCTTCAAAGATCTATGTAACAGAAACATGGATGTTAATTTTTCTGTATTTTACAAAAAAAAAAAAAGTAGGTATGCGCTAACATGGAGAAGAACATGTACTATTGACATATCCACTGATAGAGGTGATTTTGTTCAAAAAGTTTTGCTTTACTGTTATCTTGATACAAACGCCCATTAGTGAACTGTAGAGAAAGTTTTGTGTTTCTGTCCCCTAAAAAAAAGGTATATGAAAATTATTACCACAGATGAATCATTTCTGCCCTAGGAAAAGGCATAAAAGAAGTCAAAGTAATACCCCCTTTATAGAAAATAACCCTATTATTCACCACCTTTACCAAGAAAGCTGCACCAGGAGTCCTGGGCATTTTGGACTTTGAAAGATTTCCACTTTTGGGGCAAAGTAGTGGAAGCTGTGTCTGAACAATTCCATATATAATATTTGAGAGAGCATAAAGATGCACTAGTTTCTTTTATAGAGAGTATCTTAATCTTTCCATCAAAATTTCATACAAGGCATCAAATTATAATTGGTATAACCCAGAGAAGTACAGCATCTGCAGACTGGACAGACTGAAAACAAACATTTGGATTCCTACTCTTTTCTGGTAAAGAAATGAAGATCTATACACATTTTTCTAAAGAGCCATTGAGTGTTCAAGATATTTTCTCAGCCCAGGGCAAATAGAATGAACTCCAGGAGACTTTCCTAACTCCACAAACTGTGTTATCTGATTCACAGCTCTGAACACCTAGACATCTTATTTTATACCTTTAAAAGCATACATTAGACCATTATTTTTTTTCTCACTGCATGGTCTGAAAAGTGCTATGAAGCCACATCCAACTGTTTTCATCATAACTTTACAACAGTATCATTATCTTCCTCTACAATTCCCAACATAAACTATGTGCCTTGGCAAATCGAATCAATTTGCCCTTCTCAACAATTATGCCTAATGACACAGCCCCTTTAAAGCAGCTTAGAATTTTGACTGTGGATCTATGCACAATACATTACATTACACAATAAATAATTAAACTTTTTGCCTATGGACCTAAACTAAATAGTGTTGGTATTACTTTTAGAAACATGATTTTAGGAAATTTAATTTTAGGAAATAAAATCAGGGCACTGCTAAATATACAGTATTGATGCTCCTCCCCAAATAGGATAGGTGGACATATTGATTAGTACATTCTGGAAGGATGTTACTGCCATGAAATCTGGGCACTTTTACTGAATCATCTCTTGCTCCTGGACCAAAATTTTTGATGTGTCCTATTACTCGTCAGTGATTTGCGATGGTTTCAGTTGAGCTATTTATTTTTCAACTTTTTTTAATTAAAAAAATGTATTGTTTTTGATTTACAATGTTCTGTCAATTTCTGCTGCACAGTAATGAAATCACGTTTAAACTGTAACATCAATTTAAAGTCTGCTGAACATTGCTGTGAGCTGTGGTGTAGGCTGCCGATGATGCAGCTTGGATATGGCTTTGCTGTGGCTGTGGTGGAGGCCGGCAACTGCATCTCCAATTTCACCCATAGCCTGGGGACTTCCATATGCCACATGTGTGGCCCTAAAAAGCAAAGTAATAAAATAAAACAAAATTAAATTATATTAAAAAGTCTGCCTGAGGATATAGTCACTGATGAGAGATGTCATGGGGCATCCTTGTAACATTAAGAGAAATTTTCGGCAATTGGAGAAATTTGAAAGACAAATTTAAATACTAGATGCGGAGACCAGCTCAGCAGGTTAGGGCTGAAGAACTGCTGTGAAACTTAAGGAAAAAAGTTAACATAAAACAAGACACAGAGGCATTTATCTTAAGTAAAGGTGGGAAGCAGGGGACTCAGGGTCTCAGGGACCAAGAGCCCTGCCTCAAGAAACCACACTGCTTTTATTGTGCTCTTGAGGATGACGGCAAGTGAGGAGGGGGCTATAGGTGCAGGATATAGTTTTTTTTTTTTTTTAATTATTTTATAAGTTCTTTTATTATTTTAAAAGTCACATAGCTGGTACATGGTTAAGCTTTTACTCTGACCTTTAGGCATTTAACAATCATTAGCATTTGAGGAAGCTTGGCCTTAGCTATCTATGCATAGCATCTAGAGAATCCTCACTGTGCTTCTGCAAACTGCATGCCTATCTGTGGCAACCTGGTGTGCCTAGGTTTGCACCTTGGTTCTCCTGGCTAATGCATATTCTGCTAAGGAGGGCTCATAAACCACTTGGGGCCTTGAGGTTCCTCTTTCTCTTATTCTTAAGAGGACATATGCTGTGCAAACAGTGTGCTGATCTGCACAGGCCCGGTGTGCCTAGGCCAACACATTATGTCCTCATTCAGCTGACCCTATGAATAACTTAGGCCTTTAGGTCTTTGTTCTTAAGCTCAAGTCATTTACCAGCACTGCGACTGTTTTTCAAGTAGGAATATGGGGTAAAGCAAAGCAGGACAAGATAGAGTTTTCATCAAAGAGGCTAAGAAAATAGTGTAGAAACACGTCTTGCGACAACTAGATCTCTAACCCTATTGATAAATCAGATCAAACGATGCCAAAAAGTGGTCTAATCAGTTCTATTTTATTGACACTCACTGTGTTAGACAGTGAAATATGGAATTTACATGCATTTTCTCTGCCTTCTTCACAATGCTGAAGTAAGCATTAGAACCGCTCTTTCACAGACAAGGAAATAAAAGTTCTGAGAGGTTAAAGAAACATTTCAGGATATCTGAGTGCATATGTTACAGAACAAAGAAAGAATCCAGGTCAAACTGATAGAAAGTATCGAGCATGTTGATGAGGCTATTTAGGCTTTGGTGTAATTAATTCAAGGCTGTCTACTCTCAGTCCCGTCAGGTGAGTTATACTATTAAGTCTGAGGATTTATCCTGGGTTCACAGGAAGCACATTAATTTGACTGCAGATCTTCCTCAGATACACTTATTTTGATGTTCTACTCTACCTTATTATATTTTTTTCTGAAAAAAATGTAGAGTTTAGACTTGTAATCATGGGCTGGTCTGCATGGACAGGTACTGTATTTATGCTTTGAAAACTTAACAGTCTTTCATTGCTACATCTTGAAAGGTTGTTCCCAGTTCATCCTCAGCCTGTTCATTTTATTTAAAAACAATGACTATTCTCTGAATTAATCTGACTGAGGATAGTAGATTGATTATTATAGGAGATCATAGACTCCAAAAAAATTTTTTTTAAATCTTAGATATTTTCTGTATTGACATTATGTAGTTCAGTGGAAAAACCAGTTGACCTTGTGGAAAGTAACATGATGTCTTTTCTATCAAAGGAAATCTTGGTGACTCCATTTTCCTCCGGTTTCAGCGGAAACGCCCCCTGCGACCCCCTTCCTCTTTGCCTCTTTTCCCAGAGACAATTTGTTTCAATTAGCCCGTCAGGAAGAATGTGCGCTGACCTGACCAATGGATAGGGGACAGGTACATCACCTGCGTTAGGGATAAGCAGGGGAGGGTCCTTTGTTCGGCACACGCTTTCTGGAGCACCTGCACCCTTCTGCAGAAGTAAAGAGCCTTGTCAAGATTTCTCCTTGTCCACGTGTCTCAATTTCCGACAATGACGACCCGACCCAGAGTTATCTTAATTTCCAATGACCTGGAGTCACACTCATTAATTCAGAGCACACAATTATAATTCAGGACTTATATCTTAGGAAGACTTGCCATGACTAGTAATGATTCAAAGGGCATTATACGCATACACTAAATTAATCCCCACAACAATCTGAAGTACCAGCTCCATCCTAACGATGAATAAAGGGAGGCGTGGTGCAGTTTAAAAAGCCCAGGCTCAGCTAGGCAGTCAGGCTCCTGGAAACACCATGTCAACCGCTCTGTTCCTTCTGCCTGCTTTATGCCCACGTATTGATGCACATGCCTGGTGGTTCATAGCGAGTCCTGCCCACTTAGAACTTCAGACCTGGTTTTGGTTTTCCACATTAGAGCTATTTTTAAAAACAAATCTCCATTGAATTTTTTTTCCTGCTCTGTGATCACTATAATATTCTCTGTAGCTCAAAACTTATGAATATTACTGAATCTTAAATAGGACTGATAACAAAAGGTACACATTTTCAGTTATGCAAGATGAGCAAATTTTAGAGATCCACCATACATCCTTGTACCCATAGTTAACAATACTGTATTGTACACTTAAAATGTAGTAAAAATGCTTATTTATTTAGCATAAAACCCTACAGTTTCATTCATTTTTTAGGTATGCTCTTTCTTTTCTAAGGTTGAATACAACATTTACTTATCCATTCATCCATCAACAGACATTTACATTTTTTTTATATTTTGACAACTGAAAATAATGCTACAATGGACACTGAGTTCAGATATCTTTTCAAGATTCTGATTCCAATTATTTTGAATATATACCCAGAATTAAGACTGCTGGATCCTATGGTAGTTCAATTTTTTAATATTTAATGTATGCCATTTGATAAATTTGGAGATATGCATACACCCATGAGATTACCACTACATTCAAGGCCATAAACATATCTATAATCTCCAAGTTTCCTTCTGCTCCTTTGATTGTGTGTGTGTGTGTGTGTGTGTGTGTGTGTGTGTTGTGATGAGAACATGCAACATGAGATTTCCTTCGTAACCAAATTTTACATATACAGTCACGATTGTTGAACAAGAGATTTCTGGAAGTTGTTTATCGTGCATCACTGAAAGTTTAGACCTGTTGAACAACCCCCATTTCTTCTTCCCCTCAACTTCAAGGAATCACCATTTTATACTTTGTTTCCATGAATTTGAATACGTTCGATACCTTGTATGAGTGAAATCACACAGTATCTGTCCTTCTGTGACAGGTCTCTTTCACTCAGCATACCAAATATACCTCAATAAAGCTGTTTAAAAAAATACTTTTTAAAGGGTAGATCACATGTTAGGTGTCCTTACCACAATAATCTTAAAAAAAGAGGAACATAAAGTCTTTAATCTTTACATATATTAAACCACCTAGAAACAAAGAATATTGAGTATTCAAATTTCTATACACTTTAAAAGCAAGAAGTTAAAAACATCAAAAAATATATTAATAGACAAATCTAAGAAATAGCAATCAATTCTACACAAAAAATGTTTAAAGATATCCTTAAAATAAGCAATATATAGAAGTACATATAAATCTATATATCAATACAAATATAACTATTCTTATATCAGAAGTACTTGGTATGCTTATCATCTTAAGAATAACTTAAAAGTGTCAAAATTGCAGGCATTATTCATCTTAGTGGGCTTGAAAATAATATGATAGAGATTACTTGTGTCTAAACAATAGCAGCAAAGGTTTGTCTTACATACATTTTCTGCTATTTCCCTGTAACATCAGAAAACTAATTAGAAAATTGGAAGATAATGCCAGAAATCAGACAGAAAGAGTGTGTTATTATCATTAAGACATGCCTTCGGGATAATGAGAATTAAAATGACAAAAGGACATCTTGGAGAAGTGTTTCTCTATTGCATTTGATTCAGATGATGAACATAAAATAAAAGAATAAGTTATTTTAATCTTAGAAGAAAATACTATATTGTTTCACATAGACTCTTTCACATTAATTCTAATTCCTATCATCTGGAATAGGATATGAATGTAATTTGTAATCTGTTGAGAAATATTAAATGATAATTGAAAGGCATTTTATTTATCAATGTCCATGAAAATTATAACTCCCTGGACAGAGTTACCTCTGGTTATTGCTCCAGAGATTCTTAATTGTAGCCATCACTTTAACAACATTCCTCAACAAAGTACATTTTTAAAAACTGTATTTTTGACTACAATTAATTCTCCTTTATATTGTTAGTAAGTTGCAGAACTTGTTCTGCTTTATTTTTTTATTACAGTATAGTTGATTTACAATGTTCTGCCAATTTCTGCTGTACAGGAAAGTGACCCAGTCATACACATGTATCTACATTCTTTCTCTCATATTATCTTCCATTATGTTCTAACATAAGTGATTGGATAGTCCCTCATTGATTATCTATTCTAAATGTAATAGTTTCCACGTACTGACCTCAAATGCCCAGACCCTCCCACTCCCCCTCAGTGGTTCTGCTTTTAGCATCAAAGTCTATGTTGATCTACCAACTCAGGCCTTTTAAAATTGTCTTGGGGACTATCATTTGCAGTTTCAATGTCTGATTCTCTCTTCTCTCTCTTAAAAAGGCCCAACTTCAGTTATCTTTCTTGTTTTCTTTTTCATCATTTTCAGATATTCTATCACATGGAATTGTTGTTACCAATGATGAAAGAAAGAACATTAAAAACATATTTAGATTCTCAGTGAGCCATAGACTCACATAGTGTACAATGTAAAAAACTAACAGTGGAAAGTCATCACCCATATTTAAGGTGAGTGCAGAAAGGTAAATCCATGAAGAAGAGACTTGGAAAACATTTCCTTCATGGAGACTGCTCAAAGAAGCCAGAGGATGACATTTTGCCAGATGATGAATGATGTCATAACAAATACAACCATTGTTCTTGATACCTTGATTGTTACTGATAGAGAGCTACTTCATTAGTGAGATGAGGGCAGATAATTTGTTTGGGAGGGTGAGGCATAAATATAAAATGAGAAAAAATAATTTGCAAGTAAAGATTGTAAGCAGTATAACACGTCAAGAGAAGCAACACAAGAGCATAGAGAAGGAAAGTTAAACCAAAGAAGTTGTTGGTTTTAAGAACATTAATGTGTCTTAAAATGGATAAGCAATGAAGTCCTGCTGTGTAGCCCGGGGAACTCTATCTGATCTCTGTGATTGAACACGAGGGACAATAATATGAGAAAAATAATGTGTATACATATTACACATTATTATATATATGAATGACTGGGTCACTTTGCCATACAGCAGAAATTGACCCAATGTTGTAAGTCACTATAATTTAATAAAAAAACTCTAAAAATAACATTTTTAATGTTTTGTATTGAAGATATGAGATCCAATGTGCATTAAGAAATAAACAGAAGAAAATGAGAAGATTCAGATCTAGAAGAGAGAGTAACTGACTTGATAGTATTTGACCTCTAGCAATAAAGGGGGGAAATGGGATTCTGATCACATGCAGATCATTCTGGAATGAAAGGAAGGACCCCTCTTCCTTGAAAGAGTGTGGGAAGAAGCCAAGGAGACTTTCATCTTTTTAAGTGTAGAAAAAAAAAAGAAAGAAAGAATTTGTCAATTTATATTTTCCTCTGAGTAAAACTGTCATTTCCTGGCAGTGACATGAGAGTCGGGCTGGTGAAATCTGTGAATATTTCCAGAGATCCTTGGAAAGACTTGAGACACAAATAGAAGGTAATTGTAAAGTCTTATGGTAGCAATTGAGTTCAGAAAGAATTGTAGAAAGGATCTGAATGTGTGGTTTTTACACTAGAAGTGTACTCAATTCTAGGGAGAGAAATGAAGAAGAGTGTTGATGGATTCAGAGGTTATAGTTTGGAGGGCAGCTGTGAAAGAAGGTCAGGGGAGCAAGGGAGTCATTAGAAGACTAATTGAGTTGACCAATATTTATTTTATTGGTTTGATAAATATTTTATTTTATCTATATTGAGCCTATTGAGCCCATGAGGCTTTCCAGTCCTTTAATTATTCGATCTGCTTCCTGACATTTACCATCAACACATTTTTTCCCCAATACACCTTGTAGTCCATCCTCATAACTTATGCACTTATTTTAAATTAATGAACTTTAACTCCCCTGAGTTAATTAATTAACTTTCCTTCCCTGAAATCTGCATTGCAGGTGTTAGAAATGCCTACTCAACCATAAAAGCACAGAAACACTACAGTCCGTGGCCTCTGCCCATCAGAAAATGCGCAGCAAGCTTCCGTTTCCCTCCCAGTCACAATTCTCTCTCAATCTTTATGGTAGCAATTGCAAGTTTTCTGAAAATCCCTTGAGCTACTCATCCAAAATTTATTATGCAGTTCAAATCCAGTAGGGGAGACACTTCCTTTAAAAAAATCAATTGCATCAAAATATAATATGTGCTCTGACCAGAGAAGGGCAAAATAATGTTAAGGACACATAGCAGAATCAGCTGACCCAGAAGTGTCGAGTCAAGGGGAATAAGTAATGTCTATGATGAGAGCTATGTGATTGGAAGGGCTTATCTTACTAACAAGAGTGGACATCAGGTGATTCTAGACAGAGCAGAAGGTGATGACATCAGAGCTACCAGGGTGCACTAAGAAAAATTTATAACACGCGAGGAGTGCGGGAGAAACATCTCTGGGAAAGTGCAAATTATCCAGATGCATGTTTTGATGGACAAAGAGCAGTTAGCTTAGTGGAGAAAAAGAAGTTTCTAGAGAGAAAGAAAGACACGACCCAATTCACATGAAAATGAAACTTGTCTACGTGGACATCCACGCCTGCTCTGGCATGTTACCACTTGGGGAACGTGCAGCCGGAAACTTCATCACAGCCCTTATCATAGTTGTGAATTGTATTTTAAAAATGAGCAGCCAAGGTTTTGATCAATATAGAAAAGTATAAAGAAGAAATTAAAGGCACCTGCCATTCCACCAATCAATTGCCTATGCTTAGCATTTCTATAAATTCCCCTCCATTAATTTTCTAGGCATCTGACAAGGTATCCTTTTTGCACAGTAAGGATCACTTCTACAGAGGCATCCATTAGGCACCAGGAACTCTGTTCTTCAGTAGTACCAAAAATAGAGAATCCTAAAAAGCCATGGGTTTTTTAAGATTTACACATATGCAAATTCTATGTAATGATAGACCATGTATGTCGTCTATATGATAGAAAGATAGTTTCAGATGGTGGCTTATTTCAGCACATTTCTACCTGGAAGTTATCTCCTAGTGCAATTTCCTCAGATATCCTCTCCTGCAAATGAATGTCCTTGCTAAGTTGTGGTTCAAATATGTTTTCATCAAAGGGCACTTAGGGCTGCTTTGGAAATTGTCAGGCTAATTGTCAAAATATTTGACCACTTACAAACTCTTGATGAAATTATCCTAATCACATTTTTCACTGCCTCTGCTCTGTCACTCTCTCACTCTCCTCTGCTCTGTCATTCCTGCAATTAGACCCTACTCTGTCTTCTTTCCGCCTGGACAGAAGTGAAAATGGAATTTCACAGGCAATGTGGCAGGTATCCTTTATTCTACTAAGTACAACTTAAAAGTGTAAAGGTGTAAGAGAAGATGCGTTCTCGGCTGACAGCCACAGGTTGTGTGAAAGTGTGTCAACCTCTCCAGCGAATTGAGGATTAAGGGGGAAAGCAGACAGACAAGATCTGCTTTGGAAGAGAGAGACTGTGGTGTAAACCAGGCCCTCACACTTAACCTGTGATATCTGGCAATTGGTCTAACTTCACATATCCTAAGCTTCCACATCTGTCGTATAGCTTTAATAATTCACATTAGAACGTTGTTTTGAGTGTAAAAGGAGAATATTATATTTGAAGTACAGGGGATGTCCTCGGAACTCAAAAATACTGCTTCCTTCCATTCTCTCTCTGTCTCACCTTTTGAACCTCAATGCCCATGTTGTGTGGGACCCCCAAATTTTATTTACAATGCCTGATACATAGTTGGTGCTCATTAAAAGCTTGTTGTACTAAACTCAGGTAAGTCATTTTAGGGTAGATCCATTTTCAAATAATTTGTTAATTATATATAAGAAATTTATTAACCTGCAAATTCTTATTTTTGCCGCAATTCTCACAGATATTTCCATTACCGTGTTTTTTCAGACTGTAAAAAACAGTACACATTATAATCTGCTAGCCTGAATGCATACTTAACTATTAGAAAGTAACTCAAGGTCGGCTCAGCAATAAGCCTTTCCGAACCTTCAGTCTCTTCAAGAACTCTCACCCCCCCATCCTGTCATAACACACTACTTCTCTTTTAATATACTCACCACATATAAAACAATATTTTAATTTTCATGGCTAAATCTACCAGCAGGCAGCTCTCCTCAAGAGAAAAATACTGTTATAACTATAGCATCTGGCATAGAAAAGGCTACCCATTGTATTTCCTTAAGAGCTGAAAGGTTATAGAGAAAATAAATAGAATTATGAAGAAAAAATTAAAGGAAAATAGTTATAAAGAAAAAATAATACTGATACATGAACAAGATTTATAAAAATCTTAACCATACGAATGCATTTGGTAATTTAATTACTTGAGAAAGGAAGAAATCATATATATTGTTTCAACTGATAATATTAACAATTTGAAGCTATTTTACTTAAAATAAAAATAGCTTTAAAGCATTCCATCACTTAATATGGGGGCATTATTTTGGTGATTGACTGTGATCAATACCCTTCCTATTCTAAATGAGAAATGGGTTTACATAAACTTCTTAGTGAGTAATTTGTGATTATTTCACCAGATGAGAAAAAGTTAACATCACTGTCAGCCTAATCAAAGGACTTTGGACAGGTTGTTTTACGATTTCCTTCCCTCAGGGTTGGGAAGTACAATGTGTTACATCCTGGGCATGTGCTGTCTGAAAATATACAACAGATCAAAAATAGATTCCTACAAGCCAACATGACTTGGCTAAATGAATGTTTGTTTCCTCACAATTACCAAACTCTGCCTGCATAAGACTGACATAGTAAAAGTGCTTGGAATGAGTAAACTTCTAGTCTCACCGTTAGGTCTTTGATGTAAGCCCATTTCAGATCTATCAGTATTAGTGAAGAGGGGCCTACCCACAGCAGAAGTCATCTTACAGGCAGAGGAGGAAGAAGGAAGGATGCTGGAGACCAGTGGTCTTATCCTGGGTGCACAACAGAATAATCTGAGAGTTTTTAAATTCTCAACATGGCATCGCCAGTGATACTGGTGGTTGGATTGTTCTGGAACTTGGATGGACATCATAATTTTTTAGAGTTTATCAAGCAGTTCCAAGGGGAAGTACAGCTTCAGAACTGCTGGCTTAGGGGAAGCAGGCTAGAGCTCCCAGCCAGAGACTGATGCAGTCCACTTTCCTTTTGGATGCTGTTTTTATTGACTCTTACTGTCTCCGAGAGATCAAGAACCAAACAAAAAGACCAAGGATTGGAGGGGATTGAAGATACAATGTAATAGGTACTCGTGCTGCTTTTTTTGTTTTTAATTAAAGTATAGTTGACTTACAATGTTGTGTTAATTTCAAGTATATGGCAAAGTGATTCAGTTATATGTATACATTGCTTTTCAGGTTCTTTTCCATGATAGATTATTCCAAGACATCGAGTATAGTTTCCTATGTTGTAGAGTAGGTGCTTGTTTAACTCTTTTGTATATAGTATTGTGTTTGTGTTAATCCCAAACTGCCAATTTATCTCCCCCCGACCCCTAAGTATGCTGTTTTTATTTCCTCTATTCTAGCATGTGTGTGTTGAGTCTTCTCTGTCTTTTTCTCTTTTTTCTGGTGCTTTGTAAAGTTTCATTATATTGATAAAATAGTTTTAAATACCTATTTGTATTTTGTATAGTTGTATAACTGTTTGGAGTAGTATGGCACAGTAGTTAGGTAGTCTGTTAATTTGTAAATAAAAAACTATAAACGATATAAATTATATGCACACATATTTAAAAATTCTGTGTTTGACGTTTTTCAGACAAAGCCAGACATATGCAAATTGTATTTTTGAACTTTGCATATGGCAAACAAAAGACTGGATTAATTTCCTTTCTTAAATTAACAGGTTATCAATCTGACACTTTTTCAGTAACAATTATAGCCTAAAAGAACCTGACTTCTTAGGCTTTCATATATGTTATCAACATCTGTTAATTACCAGCAGACTATTTCTACACCTACTGTTACTGTAACAGTAAATCATCTAACCGTCTGTTCTAACTCTGCAAGATTATCAGTTCTTAAGCATCCAACTTAAGAGGAAAGTGATAAAAATAAGAAACAATCACGGAAGAACTTGAGGATGTAGGGAAACTTACTGTAGAGTGGAAGGCTATGGGGGAAGATACGAAAATTCAGGGCTTCATCAGAAGAAAGTAAATACAAAGAAATAGATATGAGGTATATTTAAATGATATGAATATTAGAAAGATGTAGGACATAGAATTAAGCAATCTTTCTGTATAACTGGATTTGGAGACTGGAGAGGGATAGTTACATTATTTTCAAGTTTCTAATTAGTAATTTGTTAGGGCAACACCCTCAGCATATGGAGGTTCCCAGGCTAGAGGTCGAATCAGAGCTGTAGCCACTGGCCTACACCACAGCCACAGCAATGTCAGATCTGAGTTGTGTCTGCGATCTACACCACAACTCATGGCAACACCAGATCCTTAACCTACTGAGCGAGTTCAGGGATCAAACCCACATTCTCACGGATACTAGTCAGATTAGTTTCCATTGAGCTATGATGGGAACTCCCTAATTAGTAAAACTGTGGGGATAATAATCAGCTTGCATGTTCTATGATATTTATTCCATTGTATCTTAGGGATACATGTTGAATTATTTGTCATTAACCCACATAATATCTCATGAATAAAAAACGAAGACCTAGATAAAGTGAGTCATAAGCACAACCATATTCTCCCTCAACAAATTAGTAACTGTAACAAAACAGTTGAAATAGAAACAAGAAAACAGCATCTTAGTTCAGAAATACTTTTAGCACAATTTAGTTTAGTGCTACAATATTTTTATTGTAATATACTACAAGATTAGCTGACACTATAGTTAATTGTTTTTAAGCTTTAGTTGACGTATGAAGTTAAGAGAATGAACAGTAACATATGAGGGAAATGAACACTAGAGATATTTCCCCAAATACAGAGACTTTTGGTGAAGATTCAGAGGAATTCAGTAAATTAAAAGCATACTGAGAAAATGATGAAATACAACTTTCAATCATAAAGTTTCAGTTGGATTAAAAGGAAGTACATTTGAGATTTTCTTGGCTCAGATTTTGATAAGCAGTAGGTGTTTCTGTGGAAACCTATTTATAGCAGAACTATATATTGGAGAAATTGGGCACAAGATGTTCTCATTCAATCTATTTTTCTTCCTTAATATCTCCAAAATAAAAAGGGCTATTGGCGATCTATATAAAAAGATGTACTTAATTTTGTAATTACTATTAAGTGTTTCACTTCAAATGTGCATGAAATGTGTACACGTGAGAAATATTGATCCATGCTAAAAAAATTCAAAATTTAATCACGTTTACTTTCCAACAGGCTGATAAGTGAAAGGCCATTTCACATGGATCGCTGGTGTTATTATTTTTTAACTTTTATTTATGTGCTTGTATTTTTTTACTCAGATAAATTTATGCACAGTGAAAGGAACAGACTGTACATGTAAAATTTGATGTTCTGACAAATTTCGAGAAGCCTGCAACTAAAAATACAGTCAAGAATCAGAGCATGTGCCATCTCTTACGCACTTTCCCCTACTCCCTTCAAGTTAGCCTTCATTATCCAGAGACAAACACCAAAATTACTTCTATCAGACCTTGCTTACACATCAACTTCACACCAGGAGAATTATGCAGCATATATTCTTTATATGTCAGTCTATTTATTCTCAAAAAAATGATTTTTTTTTGTCTTTTCTAGGGCTGCACCCACAGCATATGGAGGGTCCCAGACTATGCGTCCAATCGGAGCTGTAGCTGCCAGCCTACGCCAGAGCCACACGCCAGAGCCACAGTAATGTGGGATCTGAGCCACATCTGCAACCTACACCATAGCTCACCGCAACGCCGGATCCTTAATCCACTGAGCGAGGCCAGGGATTGAATCCGCAACCTCATGGTTCCTAATCGGATACGTTAACCACTAAGCCACGACGGGAACTCCATCAACAAAATGATTTTAAGAATAATAAATGTTATGAAATAATAATAAATGTTATGAAAATCAGATTTATTTCATTCTATAATATACAATGATATATTTATCCTCACACTGCTTAAGAATTTTTTTTCATTTCTAATTTGCTAAGGTTTTTTTAAATTATTATGAATAGGTAATGAATTTTCCAAGTGATTTTATTGCATCTACTGGGATAAAGATATTTCTCTGTATAATAAAGGAAATTTCATTGACTGAAATTCAATATTGAATACTGAGTAAATTCTGTACTCCAGATATAAATCATGCTTGGTCATGTTGTGCTATACTTTTGCTATAGTGCTGAATTCTTCTAAATATATATAACTACATTCTACCTAAACTATGCCAGAAATAAGAAAATCCTGCTTCTTTTGTCAAGAAGAGCATTATCCTGAGACTAAAACCAAGCAAAGGCATTAAAACAAAACTCTAGACTAATTCCCCCATGAACGTGTATTCAGATGTTCTTAATTTTATTTTACAGCATCTCAAATCCAGCAATATGCTAGATGCATAATATATCATTACCAAGTTTTGTTTTCCCAGGAATTCAAGGTCGGTTTATCATATGAGGAAAAACAAAATGATTAAACAAAAACCCAACTATTTAACCATATATGGTAGGCGGAATAAGTTCCCATCAAAATGTCCCTGTCTGAGTTCCTGGAGCCTGTGACTAGGTTAACTTACATGGTCAAAGGGAATTTGCAGTTGTTATTAAGCATTGAGAGATGGAAATATTAGTGTGAATTATCCATGTGGCCCCTAAATTTAGTTACAAGTGTCCTTCTAAGAGAGAGGTAGAGGGAGATCTAACCTCAGAATAGGAGTCATGCCAGAGTCATGCCATGTAAGAAGGATTAGGCAGATTTTCTAGGCTTTGAAACTGGGGAAAGGGGCCATGAGTCAAGGTAATGAAGACAGTCTTTAGAAGCTGGAAAAGACAAAGAAATTCCCTCATAGAGCCACCAATAGGAACAAAATCCTGCCAACACTTTGATTTTATCAAATGAGAACCATTTCAGATTTTTAACCTCAGGACTGTAAAAAAAATCTGTATTAATACAAAACTGTTGTTTTAACACTAAGTTTGGGTTATGTTGCAGCAGTAATAGGAAAGAAACCATATTCACAGACTGAATTCAGGAAAGAGCAAAGAAACAAAATATGTTTAACAGAAAATGCAAATAAGATGGTTAATCTCATATAATAGTATAATGAAGGTAAAAGGGTAAAACTCTCTGATCAAAAATTGAAGTCTTTCGCTTTTGGCAAAACAAGAAATAGATCTAAAATGCTATATAATGGGATAAAATTCACATCAAATTATCAAAAATTTTTAAAAATGGTAAAAGGAGACATCAGATAGAGAAAAATTAGCATTATTATTTGTCACTTGATATTGTTTTCAGTGTTCCAAATAAAAGGTATCACTTTGCTCAAATGTTTATTTCAAAGAAAAAAAATATATTTTTAACAAACTGGGAGGTCTGATTTCTGCAGGGCTCTCTTTAAGGTGCTGAAGAAAAAAAATTACACACACACACACACTTGTGGGTTTGTCTCCAAGGTCCTACCTGTAGTAAATTTTGTGTACGTGTGTGTATGAGGGAGAGAATGAGTTAATTCTACTGAATTTGTATTGCTCTTTCCAAGAGAAATATTAAGCAAAAGAAAACAGAAAACCAAAAAAGCAATTCTGATCCCATGAATTTAAAGATGGTTAGTTAATGAAATCAGTCGGACTGTTTGAATTACCTTGCATATTAATATTATATTCTTTTAATGCATGTCCAGTATAAATCATTAAAAGCAAAATAAGTAAGTTGATTTATCATGGTAATTTTCTAAAACAAATAATTTTTAAATATACCTGGCTTTTTTTTCTGCAGCATGTGAAAATTCCTGGGCCAGGGATTGAACCTGAGCCACAGCAGTGATAATGCCAAGTCCTTTCCTGCTAGACCACTAAGAAACTCTGAATAAACCTGTTATTGGTGAATTATTATAAGGTATCTTAGCAATTATGCTGCCAGTTTCATTTTAAAGTAATAACAATATTTTTGTTTTCTTTCCTAAATTTGACCTAAGTGACAAAGGAAAATTTGGTGTTTTCAAGATCTACATCTGTCACTACTTCTTGAAATATTTGCTAAACTGCTATTTCTTGCATGCTAATCATAGACTTTTTGATTAAGTAATCTTGAGAGGATCATGGGAATCCATAGGTTACCAATCTCTAGAGAATTTTATTGCAATTGGTCCTTGTGTTTAGATTCTAGTTTAGAAAGAGAGTATTTCCTTTTTTTTTTTTTTTAATGTGTGCAATTCCTGTTTATATCCAGTTGATGAAAAATCATACATTGAAAATACTTTTCACTGACAACCAAACATTTAACGTACAGTGTGATTCAATACTTATCCTGGATTTTTTTTTGGGGGGGGGGCGGGGGGAGTTGGTGCCTGGAACCAGAATCTTGTCTTTCCCCCTTTGCCCTGACACTTCTAGCTGGGTAATTTAGAAAGCGCCCTTACCTCTTGGGTCCCAAATTCCTCATCTATAAGATGGGATTTAAGTGTCATGGCCTATATATCTGAAATGAGTGACACAAAAATAAAGAACTAGTTATCCCAAATAATCAAACTTACAAAACAGAGTGGTGGTTGCTAAGGGAAGTGGTGGGGGTGAGGGGGGGAAGGAGGATTTGCCGCTTAATGGGAAGAGAGTCAGAGGAACACAAGATGCGTAAGTTCTAGAAGCCTACTGTACAACACCACGCCTGTAATTAAGAACACGGTATCGTGCACCTCAAACTTTGTTCAGAGGGTAGACCTTGGGTCATGTGGTCCTAATAAGCAAAGCAAACGCCATGCGCAGGGAGACAGGAGCCTTCTCGAGGCGCTGCGTGTGTTCAGTGTGATGGCTGCAGTGACTGTATCGTGGATGTGTGCCTGTGTCTAAACTCATCAAACTGCCTACATTTAAATACGTGCGGTGTTTTTAATATCAGTTAAACTTTAATAAGGCTGTGAAATATGTTTAAAAGGAACCACGTCCTTGATTTTCAGTAACTGGAAGAGTGTTTAATGGCGCTGACAGTGATGTCAGCTAGCAGCTAAGTCCCACAGCAGTGCAGAGAGCACTTTCAGCACCTGCATTTGCTTAAATGCGGCTGTGGTTCTGAGTTTCAGAACTACAGATGTCTGACTTGTAAGATTGGCCCCATTAGTCTTGATAGGTTCTGAAATCTCTCAATATCCTTCTAATAAATTGTATTATCTTGCTTCAGATACAAGATAGCTTCTAGTTCTTGTAACCAAGAATTACGCCGGACGTGAAATGCGATCTCTGGTTATAGCTGTAAATTACTCTCTCTGTGGATCAGCCTTTAGTGTAGATAACGATCCTTCTCCAGAGGAATGCATGGGCAAGGAGGTTCCAATCCAATGATTCTATTTTAATATATCTAGGACAGTATCAATTCCGTTTGTCACCTCATGATTTTTCTTTTGAGGGCTTGTGAGGGCACTGGAAGGGGAGTGGGGCTTGGGAAGATTTTCAAAGTTGTCTGTGCTACATCAAAGTGCTGATGAGGTGACTCATAGATGACTGTTTCATGGATTTCTTCAGTTACACTTAGAATTCAAGTGCGTCTCAGTACGAAAAAACAACTTCTGGGGTCAATCTTTTCTGACTTAGGAACACTTTCACCTCAACTTTTGCTTCAAATATGTTCATGCCTAGCTCCTATCACTCTCTATTTTATGTTTCTTTTGAACCTTCAGTCTGTCTTTATTCTTACCTGAATAGGAAATGTGATCATGACTCCAGGGCAGCACAACTCCCTGAACTGGGTGTTACTACGGCTCCTGCAATGGCTCTTCAACCAACAACACAAGAGAAAGACGTCTCCTCAGGACTACCCAAAGCCTCTAGGAAATTTCACATTAGCCAAGAGGCATGCACTGGATTATGTAAAAAAAAAAACCCAAAAAACAAAAAAACTTTGCATGTAAAAGCCTACATCATGGGCCAAACACTGAAAACCACAGCCAAGAGATTAGCACAATAAGAGTCAGTACATATAACAAGGGTTAGCATACAAGTCTATTATTCAGCTCTGGTTCTGCTGATACAAAACTAATGTCAAAACAACTATATTTTTAAAAAATATGTTCATTTTCAGGGGAATTGAAATATTTTTCCTTAGTTTTAAAAATATCCAATTTTTTGGTTAAAAGTGTTTTTACTTTTTTAAATATATTTTTCTGTAAAAAATTCACATGATACTGATTAAACAGAGTTTGCAAGAACCAAATTATTTTCCCCACGATATATTTTCAAAGGTTCTTGAGAAAATGGCTCAGTAATACCCAAAGATCCATAATGCCATACAAATGAAATCTAGTAATACTTACATATGGACATGTCCAATTCATTATATTTTGTGCGTACAAGGAAAAAAAAAAACCCACTGGATTTCACATTCTTGTGAGGAAACAGAATGGAATGATGACAAAATAAATTGATATTTGTATTATCGTGGTTAGTATATGCCAGACATTGTGCCAACGCTGAAAATTATATTACTCATTATGGGACAGGAGCTACTATGTAACACAGCCATTCAGAGAGAAATAGACAACAAGAATAAGAACAAGAATTAATTAAGTCCCCTTTGCCCCATGACCAGTTCCTCCATTTTGGACACTGTCATTGCTCTTAACAAAAAAATTTTCTAAGCTGTTGCAAGTACGTATCTTGCACAATTCGAAAATAACTAATCAGACCAGACAATTCATCATTCAGGAGTAGTTTTTGAATTAGCCAAATTTGGAATTAAGACATTCCAAGGTTATTCATGTACCACAGAAACAGCTTTACTTTTTTTTTTCAAAATGTAATGTCAAAAAAGGGAAAAAAGATTTTTAAAAAAGAAGCATGAGATGTGAATGCATGATTTCGTTTTGTATTCTTGTGTAAATATCCCAGTGCCAATGTTAGTCCAATGCATTCTTAATGTGATTTCTCTCAGTTACATTACACTTTAATTCATTATGCATTTTATTTCTCTTTCAGGGATATCAAACATGTTGTTATCTGTGCTAGATCTTACAATTCAGATTCCTCTTAACCAAGTCAGAAATGTGGCTTGTGGTGTTTAATGACATCTGGGATTTGCATTTCAGGAAGTACAACCATACTGTTGCTAGGGGATGCCATAGATGTGCAGGACTACGAGTCCATTTGCATATTTTACTTTAATATTTTATTGCCTTTTGAAAAAATACTAGAATCATAAAGTCTGGAGAACATATCCTATTTGTCCAACATGAACTCTGTTGTTACGTGAATTATTTTATAACAGAGATAAAGAAGTTTTACTGATAAGACACAGGAGATACATAGGATAAGTAAATTCATACAAAGCCAGCAAGCTGATCTCTCCAATGTTCATTTTTGATGGCAAAGTACAGGCAATAATAGCTTAGTAACTGGCATGGATTTCCATCTCAAAATACTGTTAGGATGACAAAATGAATTAATGTGAAGTCTGGTTCATATATATATGTGTGTGTATATATATATACACACACACATATATATATATATTTCTTGAGAACGAAGACAAGACTGTCTTTATTCACAGATATCATGATCATTTAGATGGAAAATCCAAAATAATTGACCAAAAAACTGGAACTAATAAGTGATTTCAGCAAAATTTCAGGATGCAAGGTTAATCTACGAAAGTAAAGCTTTCTGACATACCTGCAAGTGAATTTGAACTTAATGATAGAATCAAAAAGTGAACAAAAAAAAACAAACTCTATGTGAGGAAAATTAGAAAACTCTAATGAGAGACATAAAAGAAGAAGATATAAATGGAGAGAGTTAACACTGGAGAAACCTTGTGTCTGGCAATGACTTTTTAGATATGACACTAAAGGCAAGAGATAAATAATTGCTAAGCTGAACTTCATTAAAATTAGAAACTTTTGCTCCTCTTGAAAAAATCAACAACAAGAGAGTCAGAAGACAAGGTACAGAGTGAGAGGATATATTTGAAAAATACACTTAGGATAAAGGACTGTTATTCAAAATATCAAAAGGATTCTTAAACCTCAGCAATGAAAACAGAGGCAATCTGATTAAAAATGGGTCAAAGGTCTTAACAGACATCTCAGCAAAGAAGATACACAGGTAACACAAATGCATCTTAAAAAATGCATCATATGTTATGCATGAAACGTGAATTAAAACAACAGTGAACACTCTACATCCCTCAGAATGGCCAGAGCGCAGCTCACCGACAACATCAATGATACAGATGCTGTGGCACAACAGGAACTCATATACCTTGCTGGTTGGGATGAACAAATGGTATATCCAAAACTGTTCAGCCATTTCTTGTAAAACTAGGCATGCTCTTAACCTACAATCCATCAATCATGATCCTTGGTAACTACCCAAAGGAGTTCAAGATGTAGCTAACACAAAGCCCTGCATGTGGATGTTTACAGCAGCTTTATTTTTCACTGCCCCAATTTAGAGGCAACCAAGATGCCCTTCAGCGGGAACATGTAGACAATGGAATATTAATCAGTGCTAAAAAGAAACGAGCTGTGAAGCCCATAGTAATCCATGGAAGAACCTTCAATATATAGTACCACGTAAAAGAAAGCTGGTAAGAAAAGGCTACAGACATATAGGATTCCAACGATATAATGTAAAGCTACGGAGACAGTAAAAAGATCAGTGGTTGCCAGGAGTTGGGGGAATGAGGCGATAAAAAGGTGGAGCACAGAAAATTTTAGTGTAGAAAAAATACTCCATCTGATACCATAACGGTGGACACATATCATCGTACATTTATGAAACCCACAGAGCGTACACCACCAAACGTGAACCACAGTGTAAACTATGGACTTGGAGCGATTATGAAGTGTCCGTGTAGGTTCATCAATGCGCCACTCTGACAGAGGATGCTAATGTGGGGAATCTCTGTACCTTTCCTTCAATTTTGCCATGAACCTAAGTTTTCTTTAAGAAAGTATCTTAGTAAAAAAGGATTTAATTAAATCTTTCTAAATTTGTTCAATATACACTATCTTACTCTAAAATATAGCTTTAAAAAGAATTTTATTTGGTATATATTTAGTTAGTTTCTTATCTGTTTCTGTGTTTTCATGTAATGCTGGTAGACTTTTTATAAATATATTTTTAAATGATCTTAGGGTTTTAATTCATCGCCTATTTTATTCAAAATCCCATCTTGTTCTTTGGTTAATAAAATTAAAAAGTTGTGACTTTTTGATTCATTTTTTTCTGTGGAGCATGCATGTTATTAGTTTTAAAAAATTAAATCTCTTCAATGCTGAATTTTCTGCAAAGCTCATAGGAAACTGCACAATGGAATATATTTTATTTTTATTTTTCTCTGGCATATATTTATATATATGTACATTCATACATAAATATTTACCCTGCATATTTTCAAAGGTACTTATTTTTGCCTTCAAAGCAACTGATTTCAAAAATAATGCATTTATGGAGTTCTTTGGTAGCTGAAGATCCGACATTTTATCACTGCTGTGCCTCTGGTCACTGCTGTGTTGTAGGTTCAATCCCTGACCCAGGAACTTCTCTACGCCTCGGGCGCAGCCTTATGTTTTTAGGAACTGTAAACTAGAATATTTATAAGTTGGGAAATAACATATGCCATTTGTTTTTTCCTTGTATCTTAAATTTTGTCATCATCTATTATGTATAAATTTGCTTTATGAAGTGTCCAGCTAAATTTGCAGTGTCTAAAAGTCTCCTTTGGCTCAAGGGGGGAGAAGGTTTTATGTTTATGTTAGCTCAATCAATGAAGAGATTGATTTGTTAGATGTGATAATCATGATTTTTTAAAAAATGAAAATTAATGACTGTGAAAGTACAATATTTGTTAGAAATTTAAAAAAAGGCAATGCTTTCTTTCTAGCTTATGTTCAAGATGTGGTTGACTGAATTATTGATCCTAATTTGTTACTTTATAGTAAGCATTATACATCTAAAGACTTGCCACGGCCTCATGGTGGCAAAGTGTACTTCCCTCTTGACTTTTGGGCTTGACCGTATTATTTGTTTTGGTCAATTTAATGTTGATGGATAGGAAACAAACAGAGGCTTCAAATGCATTTATGTGCTTGGATTGCCTTCCTGACCTCTGAGAAGACCCTGTCTCAGATCTGAGAGGCACATCACAGATCTGAACTCAACGTGCAGCTTGGAGCCAAGTGCCTGTGTGCCCAGACTAGCCCAGCCAAGACAACCAAGTTGCAAAGCATGATGAGAAATAAATTCTTAACAGGCGATTGTCATCAATTAACAGAAGATTATTATTTGCAAGCAGTTCTGTGACACTGGCAAAGAAATGGGTATATATGAGCCTGCAGGGATTACCCCCTACCCCAACTCCCTTAGGCAGATTTAGAGTCATAAAGAAGGCAAAATTTAGAAACAGAACAACAACTTTAGCAAGTAGTTTGATGTTTATAGTGGAGTTAAAATGTAGATGACTTATGATAAAGCAGTGTTAACCCCGGGTACATAACCTAGAGAAACCTACAGGTTGGGAGGACTTACGTGGTAGGATTATTACTTTTAGGAAAAACCACTAATCCTCGTACAAGACTATGGAGAACCACGAGGATGACTGGATGGTCTGTTCTTAGAGATAACTGACAGCAAAGAAAACGAAAGATACTATTCAACTAATAGCACAGAGACTTTTAGGTGAGTGGATACTGGTTACCCCTAAGCTTTTATGAAATGGACTTCTGCAGTTTTGGAAATTGTAATAATTCTCTGGGCATTTTTCAAGTACTTTTTAATATCTCTGTCAAATACATCAACTTTAAAAGGAAGAAACATGAGGATGCAGCAAGAGGATGACTGTCTAGAAATCAGGAAACAAATCTACCAGCACCTTGACTTTGTACTTCCCAGCCTCCAGACCCCTGAGCAGTAAACGTTGTGATTTACACCACCCGGTCCATGTTAATCTGTTACAAAAGCCTGGAGAACACGAAGATTAAGAATTCACTGAATATTTTTTCTAGAGCTTTTTATTTTTCTTTACACACATTTTCATGCTATGGAAAATGTCTATTCTAACATCATCATAACTACTAATTTTCTTGAAATGCGTTATTAAATAGTGTTTTATCTGCAGTTTTCTAAATCAGTGTGAGCTTAATGAATATATATATATATTATCTATCGGTGGAGTTCACATTTCCCAACAATTGAAGTTATACTCTTTTTTGAGTTTATAAGTCATCCTTTGAATTAACTTGGAAAAGTGCAAGGGATATATGTTCTGATGAAAGGCAAAGTATATTATTACATAACACAAATATTTTCATATAATTCACGCTCTCAAAACAATTGAGACATACAAGTATTTCTGACTACAGATAAATCTGTTCTGACTCTGTTTCTATAAATCCTATTCAATTAAATAATCTGGCAATTAGAATAGCTACATGATGAGAAGCAACTGCTTTAAATGAATTGCCCCCTATCAAATTACTGCTTAAGTTAATTTATTAAATTGGTCATTATTCTGATTCCATATTGGCAAAGATATCATTCAGTTGATCAAAGTAGGCATTTGAGATATTTCCTTCCCCTTTAAACTCTCATTTTCAACTTCATTTCATTTGAAACAAAGATAATTAGTATAATTTGGAAACCAACTTGTGTGTGTAATATACATACATTTGAACACAATGATAGATACATTAACGGTTCATTTGCATGAATAACAATCCAGAAGAAGTTAGTTTTAATTCTTTTTAAAAAGTATTAGGAGTTCCCGCCATGGCACAGTGGAAACAAATCTGACTGGGAACCATGAGGTTGTGGGTTCGATCCCTGACCTCTAAGGGTTAAGGACCCAGCGGTGCCATGAGCTGTGGTGTAGGTCGCAGATGCGGCTCAGATCTGGCATGGCTGTGGCTCTGGCGTAGGCCAGCAGCTACAGCTTTGATTAGACCCCTAGCCTGGGAACCTCCATAAGCTGCAGGTGCGGCCCTAAAAAGACAAAAGACAAAAAAAATTTAAATAAAAAATAAATAAAAAGTATTATATCTCAGCCCCTGGAATATTTTATGCAATTTTAGTCAACAGCTTTTTATGCAGTGAAAATTTCCAGTCAAGACAACAAAAATGATGAGGGTGGAAAGAATGATGTTTTATGAAGCAGTTTATTATTTAAAAATATTTCTGGAAAGACAACATTGTATCGCTAATTTTACATCGTAAAAAAGGAAAGAGCAGACCTAAGACGCACTTCTTTATATTGCAGAGCTGGAAGTTATTTCTAAGAGCATCGACAGCTATATAGTAATCTGGAGTGGAAGTAAGTACAGGGGTAAGTACAAGCCGGGCATAAGAAAAGATCAATAAATTTGCCTGCAGGGACAAGCCAGCCATTTAGGTTGAGGAGAGAATTCGGGGACGGCCTGTTGTTAGGAGGTGTCTTTGACATGACTGAGGTGACCAAGAGGCTTTGAAACACTGCAGGTGCAAGAATGAGCAAATGGGTCCCTAACTGGGGACCTGCTCTAAAATGCCTAGAGTAAATACGGAATAAAGCAAATAGACCATATACAGATCATCCACTGCTACTGGAGGTAAGCGAATGACTGCAGGGCTTTGCATGTTTAGATATGTGAATCTGAATTGCCTTAGAAGTCAGAGAAACATAAATGAAAATAAAGATCGAAGAACTGGAAAGGTAGAAAAGGGATGTCAGTAAACTGTGAAGGGACCGATACCCCTTTACTGTGAGGAGGTAATCTGTGGGTGAAATTTTTAGGGAGGAAATTTTAAAGAGCTTGGTTTACTATTGGTGTGAAATACACACACACACACACACACATATTGCCAGCACAAAAAATACTAGCCTTTGTTTGACTATAGTATTCACCACAAACAAGAAATGTCCTCTGTTGGAGATGAGTTAGAGGTAACTGTCCATTCTTAAGAAAAACAATTCTGATTTGGGCTTGTTAAATCTGGGATCGTGGTCATGGTTTAACCAGTATAGTACATCCCTCATCATTAAAAGGATGTACGTGATGGCAAGAAGATAAAACAGGTCAGACGACATATGATTTGTATTGTTTGTAGTCATACATTATAACAGGGAAGCTTCACAATGAAATTGAATTGATTTTAATATTGCCTGTGGTTTCAGTAATGCCACACACTACATAGCTATACAATATTACCTGTAGCTTGCCTTTTTCTGGCATGAAACATCAGCTATGTCGACTTAACTCGTAATGTGGGAGACTTACTTTGGTTTCAGAATTAGTTCTATTCAAAAGTGTTCAGAACACGCTCCTTTATTGCAAAAACAAAGTGCAATTAAAATTCTACACTGAAGCTTAGCGTGTCACCGAGGCCAAGTGACATTCTACCCTTTTACACAGGCTGTATGATAGGATTGTGCTCTTCCTCTGAACCATAAGCCTTGCTTTTGTTCCCACAGTGATGGCTGTACTCCAATTACTGGGAAGTAAATGGATTCTGTGCTATAATTGCATAACTGTGTGAAATTGGGACACCTGTAATCCTTCAAGGAAGAAATATGGAGCTGATATTTTGAAGAGAAAAACAGCTCTTCAGATGGTAGGAAAGAATAAAGAACTGCAGAAAAAAAAAGGCATAGCATCCAAACAGGTTAAATGCTCATTTTTAGGACAGTAGTGCCTTCCACAACACTACTGTGTAGAGTTGCTTCTCACAAGATAAGCAGTAGCTTTCTCAAGCATCTCAGAGGATCCAATATATTTGGCCAACAGAGTAGTCTGGTGTTGAAGAAACAACTGGATGAAAAACAAGACTCAAGTCAAGACAGGCTAAATCCTAAAGAGAAGAGATGTGGGGTGTGTTTGTTTGTTTGTTTTTGGTCTAAGTTGCAATCTCTATAAGAGCAAAGAGGAATAAGTATCTGGAAATATTTTCATGATATATAAAACTTTTACAAATCTACTATTTGACTTGACCATTACAAAGCCAGTGAAGAAGAAGAACTCGTATTTTATTCCTATACAATCAGGGGGAACTGAAGTTTATTTGCTGTAAACTTCAGAGAGGTTAAGGGGTTCTCCAGCGGTAATACCATAGTTAATTACAGCACATAAGTCCGATTTTAGAAGCATCATCTTTAGGTGGTTTTGCTACTTACTCTAAGTGCCTGTTTGTAAAATGTTTTGTGACTCCACTTTGTATCTGATTAAATATCTATTTATTAGTGAATCTCTCATAAGATTTGGGAACAAATGTAAAGTCCATTGTCCCTATTTTTCATTCTTAGTTGGGGAGCAACCATTTTTAAAATATCTAACACGGATTCTCTTCCTTGAAAAATATACTTTTCCGAAGTAAAGAATGGAGAAATGTAGAGAGAAAACATGCCATCATCATTCCTTTTCAAAATACCGAAATGATTTTACGGCAATACATAAAGCCTATTTCACTAGATTTGCCATTTAGTTGAAATTTTGTAGATCCAAATATAAGAATTCCTTTGAAATTCTGTAGATTTATTTTCAAAATGTTGCCCTGCTCGAAAACTTTTGAAATTTACTTTCTATAACTGCTTTTAAAAAGGCTTACACTATTTTTAAACAACGTAGTATTATGCAGCTTGATTATCCACTTTCCTTTCCAGATGTACTTCTGAATAAGATCTGAATATTGCTTCCAAATCAAAGTGGTCCTTTTTTCCCCATAATTAAAAACTACTGGGTGTTCCCTGTTGATCCAGTGATTGGGACTCAGGGCTTTTACATCTGTGGCCCAGGTTCCATCCCTGGTTTGGGAACTGAGATCCCACTTCCAAGATATTCCATGCCATGCCCCCCCCCCAACTCCACCCAAAAAAGTAGAGCGCAAGAGAGAGAAAGAAAAAAAATTACTAAAATCAGATTCAATTTTTGAAGGCATTTTTTGGAGAAATTACAAGATTAATTTTGATACGTGACATCACCTTAACAGTCCCAGGGTATGTTGTAGTAATTGGTAGGCATCACTTAGATATTTTCATTTTAAGATGGATGGCAAATCAGTACTTCATATAAACATCTCTACTGATGCTTTTTTTTTTTTGGAAAAATGTGTAAAAGCAAACAAATTGTCAAATAAATATGTAAAGGTTTTCTTGTGCATGTATATATACAGAGATTTTTCTCTTTTGTATGCTTTGCTATAGATTTTTGAAGTATCATTGTTATAGACTCTGTTTATTTAGGACTTCACTCAACAAAGGCACCAGACGTATCATCAAATCTGAAGAAAACGATAAAATCCCTGCCCTTAATGATTCAAGAACACAGAAAAGAATTCACAGTTGGTTCAACTCTCCCTCTTCCAAGATGTCAAAGATGCTAAAATTTTATGCATCCTAGGAGAAGTGCTGCAGAAGTGAGAGGAAGAGCAGTGTCGGTACCATGGAGCATCTTATTTTTTCCATCTAAACAAATTAAAAAATAGAAAATACATATATTTTAAAAGCCTTCTTTTTAAAAAATCTATTTGTCTCTACTTCCTAATAACTATTCCAACTCTTACATTAACCTAATATAAATATGACACTTATCCATTGATAAATGGATATGCATTGAGAAACTTTATAAAATAAAATAGAAAACATATTTTGATGTTTTCCAAGAAAATGGATAATTGTTTTATAAATTGTAATTTTTGTTGATTCAAAAATATTTAACCATATTGTACAAATTCATATGTAAGTAATTGGTTTCAAATGCTAATTTGGAAAATAGTACAAATTTAGTTCTCTCTTTTTTTTTTTTTTTTTTTTTTTGTCTTTGTGCCATTTCTTGGGCCGCTCCCGCGGCATATGGAGGTTCCCAGGCTAGGGGTTGAATCGGAGCTGTAGCCACCGGCCTACACCACAGCCACAGCAACGCAGGATCCGAGCCGTGTCTGCAACCTACACACACCACAGCTCACGGCAACGCCGGATCCTTAGCCCACTGAGCAAGGGCAGGGACCGAACCCGCAACCTCATGGTTCCTAGTCGGATTCCGTTAACCACTGCACCACGACGGGAACTCCAAATTTAGATCTCTTTTAAGTAATAGGTTTTAAATGCTAATTTTGAAAATAGAGAGTTTAGTGTTAAATAAAACTATCTTGAGAACATGGAGAAAAACCCCCAGGGAATTAGAAGCACAGAGAAAGGAGATTGAGACTGATTGAAAGAGTAATAATCCCGTGAACTGGAGAAGATCTTAATAATTAGGTAAAAAACATTACTTTGTGAACTGTCTAGCCCACACTCAGACTGGATACTAGACATCTAAATCACACCCTCATGTCCACATTAACATAATTTTGCAATTCCACTGTCATTATCAGTCTATCTTTACTCTTCCAGAACTGTTCTGCCCCAGCAAAATGGTTCATTAGGAACTTCCTGCAAAACAATCAACTCTTTATTGGAAAGCTTCAACAAACAATTTACACCCTAAGGTAATCTGAATACTTTTCTCAAAATCCTTTCCTGTCTGTTTCCACTAATTCTGGACTATAGTATATAAGTCCTACCTAACCTTTAGCAAGTCCTTCCATTTAAAGACTGCCTTGAGCCAAAATGATTTAATGAAGTTTGACCTCCTCCCCCAAGCACACCTATACAGGCATCTCCAAAGTTCTGTGTGGCGACGATTTTCCCATCGTATCAACAGATTTTGGCGGTGATAGTTAACAGCAGGTTTCCATGTGAGCCATGAAAAAAGAAACATTTAAATGATTTCCTCAGTGCTTTTTATTTCATCAAACGATTCTAGAAGTCACAGTCATTACTTTTTATTCTCTATGACATGTCAGACACGTAATTTTTTGACACTGCCTCGTGGACTCCCATTTAAAATAAAACTGAAAAAAAGTAAAATATAATAAAGTAACCTCTCCAGTGTACATTTATTTTACTCTAATATCCATTATTTATTTTATACTCACTTATGTATACACATACACAGGCCAATGCCTTCCCTCACAGTTATCATTTTGCTATTTAAGACAAAGATTTATAAATAAGCAATTAGATTATTAGTAGGTCATATGATGACAAGTGGTATGGAAAAATATAAAGCAAAGGGAAAAACAAAGTGGTTAGGGATGGTTTATTTGACACAGAGTGGTCTGGAAAGGCATCTATAGTAAAGCTGCAAGCCAGCTGAATCAGAAATGTTTCCTGCAGATTCAAGGAGACCAGTGCAGTGGATTCTGGGAGGCGAGAGGCAGGAGGTAACATCAGAATAGTGGTGGTGGGTGGGGATTTGAGTTTTTATCTATCGACCCTTTTTGGCTCTTGGAGGAGAATTTTCTTTCCTAAGTGACCTGGGTAGCCACTACGAGGTTTTAAAAAAAGCAATGTCACAATTTAAGAGGCTTCAAAAAGTTCACATTGCGCATCAGACTGACAGCAAACTAGAGAGAGCAAAGAGCAAAGGTGAGAAGTCTGTCGGGAGGCCACTGCAATAATTCAGGGTGATACGTGACGGCGATTAGGACCAGGCTGTACAGGAAGCAGTGGTTTTCTTCTGTACATACCTGGAAGGCAGAACTGAGGGCACGGCTGATGGGGAGATGTGGATGTGCACAGTCCAGAAGAAAGCAGCAGTGCCTCTTAGACTGTGGCCTGAGCTAACATTCCCCCAGCCGAGGATGCGGTACGAGGGGCTATTTGGAGGTTTGGAGACCATGATTTCGGACTTGTTATATTTGAGATACCTGTAGGTGGAGATGTTAAGAAGGCATTTATATATTGGAGTTTGAATTTTAATGAAGAAATCAGGATATAAAGGGCTTTTAAGCCCATCAGAGATTATGAATCACTGTTAGAGAAAGTGTTGATAAAGAAGCAGCCCTGGATCATTCAAACACTTCCGTGTAAAGAGTATCAGAGACATCAGCGGGGGAGGAAGTCAACACGTGGAACATGCTGGTAAGTAAGAGAAGGGAGAGCCAAGGGAAGGCAGGGAGAAGAAAACACCGTTCGCCTAAAGCAGGAGTATTGCCGCCGAATCAAGTAAGATAAAGAGTGAGTACCAGCCACGGCAAACAGCACCTTGGAGGTAAGGAGTGACCTCGAGTAAAACCTGTTTCTGATGAAAGCTAGATTTAACTGGATTGCGCGGAAAAACGGAGAAGAGGATTGACGCAGCAAGGGCAGACATACTCTTATGTTAAGGCAATTTATGGAAAGACAGGGAGACAAAGGAGAAACACTGCTGGAATTTTTCTGGAGTAAACAAGAAGAAGTGGGATCTACTGCAACACCAACAAATCGAATCGTGGGACTTAACTCACATTCCTCCTTGTTAGACACAAGCCAAGGAATGGAGAATATCAATCCTACGGCATCTAGACCAGTAAACATGGGGGCAGGAGTGCATGCATGACTCTTACAACTGTTTAATTTTCTCAAATACATAGAAACAAGCTGAAGGCAATAAATGAAAGAGGAGATGTTCAAATTTAAGGAAAAGAAAGCATAAAAAGTTGATGAGGAGACTAGAACACTGAATACAATTAAGACAGAAAAGAGAACCCATTGGAGACCACTTAAGCTTAGAGGTAATTAAATGGTCATACAAATTATCAAATGAAAAGATATCTTTAGAAGATTAAAAACACAGAAAAAAGAAAAGTGAGTGAAAAACAAAATTTTAAATATCAAACATAATTTAAATTTTTGTAAAAACCACGCATTTGAATGTAATTTTCTTATCTGGGGAGGTGTATATTATTTTACATCATCAGTACGCTCTTCTTATTGTTTCCATAGCATGCGATAGTCAAAATCATGTACACGTTTGCCCTGTTTTCTTGATTCCAAAACATAACAAAGATAAAAGCATGAGTTTAGAATTGTTGGTGTCTACTAGTAGCTGCCAGCACACAGACATCATAATATTCACCCTGGGAACCAAAAACAAAACATTGGGGCTTTGAATTTTTGAAAAAAAAAATTGTAGTAATAAAAAACCATAAAACAGTAGCTTTGGATTGCAGAATTTACATTTGTGCTACTGACATAAAACTATTCTAAGACGGCTCATCTGTGTTTCCTGTGGTGAAGCACAACTTCAAAAGGATTGAAAAAGTTTATTCAAACAAGTAAATATTCTATTTTAAGATTATAGCTTGGAATTATTAATATCAGAAAAGTAAAATTATTATATATATATAACATCACAATATATATATTATATGTGTGTGTGTATATATATGTATGAGAGAAAGAAAAGTTATCTGCCAACATATCTAATTTTAAACTAAAGCATGCATATATATGAAATAATTTGAAATTATTTGAGATGCATTGTTCTTATTTTCAGTAAGCCCTTCTACCAAGGTGCAAGGCCTTGCATATCACTACTTGCAGGATAATTCCAAGTCATTTTATTAAGATGAGAATAATAATTCCTAATTAGAGTAACCAAAAACTAAGAAACTTTGCGTCGAGAATTTCTAAGTGGGAATTACTAGGAATTCTCTTGAGCTATAAAGTCAGTAAGTGTTAGCTGGGGCCTCTGAAGCCAGGTAGAAAGTTAATATCCTCTGAATGCTTTTTCATAGATTTACTGCAAAGATCTTTGAAGGAAGTATTTTCCAGAGGGTGTTCCCAAAAGAAACTAGTGGTCTCATAACTTGATTCACCACTTAATTGAGAGGATTACTTCATTTTACAGTCCCCAAAGAACACAAATGTCTTGGCTTGGCTGGAAAGGAAACCTAGGAAATAAGCCTATGTTTTTGTGTCTGTTCTACTGCATAATCCGTGCCAGAGAACAGACAATACACGTAAATCAAGAGCTACACAGGGAGAGGAAAGAGCACACAGGTGTCCAGGACAGAAGGAGGCTTGATCAGTGAAGAACGAAAGGTCTAGAGTCACCAGAAAGTACAAATCTGCAGGAGTGTAGTTTAGTCATCTATAAGAGGAAGTGTGGGCATGGAGCTTTGAAAATGATGCTAAAGAAAACAGTCCTTGTTGGAAGCACTAGAGATGGCCATTTAGGATTTTAAAATGGAGAGGTGATCAATTTACAGCAAAAAGATTTGAGTAAGGACGGACGGTGTATCTTTGTATACCCGTCCAAGGTTTTCATGTTGAGATCAGGTGACAGATGGTAGAGACTAGCGGTAAGTTGACACTAGTGACTGGTTTGGAGACATATTTAGAAAGTGCCAATCCCAGGAAGCAGTGATGAATTTAATGAGAGAATGAAAGAAAATGCAAAGTCAAGAATTTTATCCTGCTACAGGTTATGGAGTGACACAATATGTGAAAGTATATGTTGAAAACGTAAGTTCTGTATAGTTAGAGAGTCATATGTCTTAATGGGAAACACTATAGATTTAATTCTGGATTAACAGCATTTTCGATGATTCTTAAACAGCGTACAATGGATATAAATAGACGGTTAGGGCACAGGCTGAAGAGCCCGGGCACCCAGAGAAGCCGGGTCCCTGGATCTAGACTCACCATGACCAACTTCCCCTTTATGACAAAGGTCCCTGTCGTCTCAAGAGCAAGTTACCTAATAAAGTCAAACTGCTATCGATCTAAACCTACCTGGGAATGTTCAATGAACATCAAAAGAAAAATTAATGCTTTTGGTGCATCAGAACCCTTAGAAGTAATTTTTATAAACAAAAAGCTGTTTCGTATAATTCCTCATAATTAGATGATGAATATCCCACTACTTAAACATATCACTTGAGGGTTATTTATAACCATTTTAATTTTTATCATAATTAAAATACTTGAGGACTGGAAAATTATTGAAGCAAGAGAATTTTGCTACAGAAGAGGAGAATGGGCATTTTCATAGAAAAAGCAGACAGAAAGAGAACAGTATAAAACCCTGCGGGCTGCTTTCCAATCTTGCAGGTTCCAAATCACTTGTCTCCCTGTTACATTAGTGGCTAGTGAGTGATTTCAAGCCATCCTAAATCTCAATTTCCAGTAAATAGGTAAAATATATACTTCTTTGAAGCAATGATGTCTGTAATTTCCTCAGAGGTATGTCACCTATGTTAAAATCGTGTTGTAAAACATGGTGGGGGTTGGAAGAAGAGGGGGTTTTATATCTATAAATATATATATATGTAAAAAGAGAAATTTACTCAACTATGTGATGAAGTTAAGCACACCTGCTCAAGAACCTCTTCCAGCATGCGTGCTCTCTAACTAGACCCAGAGAATGTCAATCAGATAAGAAGTACAGGCATCTTCCAGCCATCCTTTTCCAGCCACACTGTTACTCTCAAATTTAATTTCTGACCTAGCATCGTTTTGACTCAAAATGCAGTACTGTATAAAACACCGCAGGGGACAATGCCAATAGAAAGAACCGTGTGTAATCTGTGGGAAGTCTATAAAACAGATTTTATTAGACTCTTGATCCAGAATGCTTTTCATAATTCTAAGTTAAAGAGTGACTCATGACGTCATTTCTCACAGATCATTTTTATAATTTCCCCAACGTCATTCCATATATCAAGAGTAACATTTTTCTTTTAGAAAGTTTGCAAAAGTGAGGACAGAGTACTTTACGAATTGCTACTCAAAGAAGTTATATATCAAAAATGGTATGTATATTCCATTGGTAGGGAGTTTAGTTGAACAACAGCAAGGAACTGACACTGTGTTTAAATCTGCCTATGGAAAAACAAAACAAAACAAAAACACTTGTCCAAACAATCCATCAGTATGCACAATGCTGTACAAAATCCATTAATCCTACCATATTTGCAAAGAGAATCAAATACTTTTTTCAGTTTTCTCAGGAGCACGTGCTGGCGGGGAGGGGACAATCTGTGTCATGTGGGCTTTCTGGGGTTTCCTTGTATAACATCTTCCCAGATTCATCTCCAAACCCTCCAGAGGCAACTATGTAGAATAAACCATTCTTGTATATAAAAAAAACCAAAGAGGCTACCCAAGTTCATTTTAACTGTATGTGTCTACTCGGCTAGGCCAAGGTGCTGTGTTTTGTCAAACCCCAGTATAGAGGTTGCTGTAAAGGTATTTTTACATATGATTAACATTTAAATTAGCAGACCTTAAGTAAAGCAGATTTGCCTCCATAACGTGGGTGGTCCTCATCAAATCAGTTGAAGGTCTTAAGAGAAAAGCAGGTCCCCAAGGGAGAAGAAACTGTGCCACCAGAAAGCATTTGGACGCAAGATTTTAACATTAACCTTTCACAGCTCTCCAGCATACTGGCTTGCCTTAGAGATTTTGGATTTGCCAGCCACACAGGTATGTGAGCCAATTACTTAAAATCTCTCCCAACACACGTCCTACACATCTCTGGAAAACATACTGACCATGAATTAAAGTTGTTATTCTTTTTGTTCGAATTTAAGATTTTCACCGAATTTGGATGCAAAGATGTGACGATGACCATCGGCGTCCCCAGAACTGACCCGATTATTTCTTGAGCTTCCTACACAGCTTGTAAATGTAGTCTGCAATTTCAATGAAACCGCTAGATTTCTGCTTGATGTTTTCAGACCACCGAATTTCTTCAGCCATAAATCTTTGTCATTTTGTTGATTCATTTATTATTATCCATTTTCTCCTCATGTATACTCTCAAATCACTATGTTTCTCTTTCTTGATTTATTCTAGAGCTATCCATATCCTTCTCTATTTCTCTGGATTTCTCCAAACCAAAATCAATAGGGAATGGAGACTCCCCTCTTCCCTAGACTCAGTATAAACTCTTCTCTGTACCTCCTGGTGTCCATTGAAACTCACTTCTCTAATGCTGCTACAGCCTCAAGCTCTTTTAAATGGAAGCCACATATTTTCACAGATTCCACAGGTAATTTGGGATTTCATCTCAGTGTTCAATGACATTTCTAAATCAAAATTCCTTGGTTGAACACATATGTAAAAGAAAAAATATGTCCTTTAGATATTGAGCAATTCCACTGTCTAATCCTCCTAATTTCCATCATGAATGATTATGTACTGGTCAGTCTCCATATTTATTGAAAATATTGGTTCACATCTCATCAGGTTCATTTCCATCCCAAGTGACATTAAAATCAATACTTGTTCAATATCATTTACTCATACATTTTCTTTTCTTTTTTTTTTTTTTTGACTGCACCCTCAGCGTATGGAAGTTCCCAGGCCAGGGATCAAACCCACCCACACCTCAGCAGCGACCCAAGCCACCACAGAGAAAACTTAACTCACTCCATCACAGTGGGAATTCCACACATCTTTTTTATTTTTCTTCCTTTTCTTTTCTGTTTTAGCAGACAACTCTTCCCTATGGGGAAGTGATTGCAATTGGTCTGAGGAGCTAATTTGGCCCCAAATGGTACATGACTAATTAAGAGCCAACTGCAATTACCAGCTCTCCAAATAAAACAAACTTATAATCTAAACCTGGATAATTAGATCTCTCTTCAAAATTATTTTCTTCAGATATCTGAGCCTATTTTTCAGTTAGGAAAAACAAGATATTACAATGTAAATCCAATCCCATAGGGATTAGTCTATATCCCACGAGGAAGACTTATGAGAGAGACAATAAGCAGAGCAACCAGAGCTAGAAACAGAGAGAGGGATAGAACACTAAAACTCATGTACCATTGCTGACATCAGCAGTGCCAAAATCCAGACCACTGCTTTTAGCTGCCAGATCATGAAGCAACATATTTCCATTGTGAATGTTAGTCTCAATTGAGTTTTTCTTTGTTAAAACTTTTTATTGATATTCATTATATACAGTAAAATGCCAAAAAATTTTACAGACAGCTCAATAAAATTTTGCATATCTAAAACCACCTATATTGACATAGTTTCATATCATTTAGTCAAACACCACACCCTCCAAAACGCACACACAGAGGTCACCTGTACTCTAAGATTCATTGCCACAGATGAACTATCAAACTCCATAGAATAAGAATTTTATAATATATATTTATTTTATGTTTGTCTTTTTCATGATGCTTTTCAAATTTATTTCTGCAGTTGAATATATAATTGGCTTGTTCCCTTTTATTGTTAAGTAGTTTTCTTTTATATAAATATAGCACAACTAGTTTTTCATGAGCATGTTGATTGCTATTTTACTAATATGTAAAATAAGACTCCTATGAATATTTTTGTGCAAGTCTTTTTTGTGGCATATGAGTTTACTTCTTTAGTACTAAATTTCTAAGGCCATAGATGGTAAAATGCTTGCTGGTTTTAGAAACTGACACAACTCTTCTAAAATACTGGGACCTGTCATTATGATTTAAATAAATCTGCCAAATGTAGAAAATAGTGGAGTATTTGTATGATGTACATTAAAAAAAATGAAACTGACTCACCTGTAAATATACATGCACCCAACATTAGAGCACCAAAATATGTAAGGGTAATACTGACAAATTTGAAGGGAGCAATTGACAGAAATACAATAATAGTAAGAGACTTTAGTACTTCACAGTCAATAATGGATAGAACATGCAAATATGGTCAACAAATCTTTGACAAGAATGCCAAGAACACGAGTGGAGAAAGTATGTCTGTTCAAGGAATAATAGTAGGATAATCAGGTATCCATATAACAAAGGAATGAATTTGTGCCTCTATCTTAACCATACATTAAAATCAACTCAAAGTGAAGACAAAAAGACAAAAAAAAAGTCAACTCAAAATGGATTTAACTTTGAGTTAAGACCTGAATGTATAAAACTTCTGGGAGGACACTTAGAGAAACAGCTTCCTGACATTGGTTTTGGCAATGATTTTTTTTTTATTTGACACTAAAAACATATGGAAAAAAAAGCAAAAATAGACAAGTGAAGCCATACCAAACTTAAAATTTTCTGAACAGCAAAGAAAATAATCACCAGTGTGAAAAGGCAAACTATGGAATTGGAGAAAATTGCAAAGCATATATCTGATAATAGATTAATTCAAAAACCTATGAGGAACACATTGAACTTAGTCGCAAAAAAAGATAGTAATAATAACCTGATTAAAAATTGACAAAGAATCTGAAGAGGCATTTCTCCAAAGAATACATGCAAATGGCCAACCCTGACATGGAAAGGTGCTCAACACGACCAATCGTCAGGGAAATGCAAATCAAAACGGCCATGAGGAATCACCCACACCTACCCGGGTGACTATTATCAAAAAGTCAAAAGCGAACAAGTGTTGGAGAGGATGTAGAGAAAAGGGGGGGAATCCTTGTATGTGGTTGGTGGGGGTGTAAATTGGTATAGGCATTGGAAGTGTCTCAAAAAAGTAAAAGTAGAGCTACCACATGATCCAGTAATCCCACTTCTAAGATACATCTAAATGAATTGAAATCATGATCTCAAAGAGAGAACTGTATGCCCATGTTCACTGCAACATTATTCACAACAGCCAAAAATGAAAACAACCAAAATGTCTGATGATAGATGATGGTATAAAAGAAAATGTTACATATAGTGACATAAATGTGCATTTCATTACAAAAAAAGGAAATCCTGTCATTTGCGGTAACGTTGGTGAGCCTGGAGGCTATTATTCTAACTGAAATAAGCCAAACATTAGACAGACAAATGCTCTCACTTAATACGGGAGTCTAAAACAGTCTTAAAGAAGCAGAGAGCAGAATGGTGGTTACCAGGGACCAGGGGGTGGAGGTGGGGAGGTGATGGTGTATTGCAGAGATTTGTTCAAAGGTTCCAATACTCCCGTTATAAAAGGTGAATAATTTCTAGAGATACAATTTACAGCATGGTGACTATATTTACCAACCTTGTATTATATAGTTGTAATTTGCTAAGAGATTATATCCTAAGGGTCCTCACTACGAAAAGAAAGGAAAAGAAAAGAAAAAAGAAAAGAGAAGAAAAGTTAACTATGAGTTACACATAAGGTATTTAGCTTGATTATGGTGATCATTTTACAATGTATACATATATCAAAATATCAAGCTTTTACGCCTTAAATATGTAATATTGTGTATTTAACCTTTTGAAAGCTGAAAAACAGTAAAACAGTTCTTAAAATTGAAAATAGTGTGCACGAATTAATCATACACAAGATAAAAATCAGAATGTTGTCTCATTATTTTTAAACCTCTTGATACCTAGCACAGTGCTTGTACACAGCAAGACTGTCACAAGTCATTTTACCATAAGGTTGAGTAAATAGATTAGGTTGGTATCATACTTCTGGATGTGTACCTCATGATTCACATTCTAATACTATAAAATGTAAGTAAATGGTTCCTTTAAATCCAAATTTTCTTTGGTTAAATATGTTTATCGTGCATGCTTACATTTTCTGCTACGTTTGAATACTCACAGGGTAGGTGTTCTAATATGTAAGAAGATATAACATTAAACTATGTTTCTCAACTAGACATGATGTTTCCCTATGGCAGATATTTATAATATCTAGATACATTTTAGTTGTCACAACTAGAGGATTTTTGTTGGCATCAAATTGGTTAACGTGAGCCATGCTTCTAAACATCCTACAATTTCCAAGGCAGTTTCTTAAAAAAAAAAAAAAAAAATCTGGACCAAAATGTCAATATTGCAGAGGTTGAAAAATCCAGTATGAAAAGGATTATTCAGGTTTGAAACATAAGTATTAATCGACATGCTTTGTATTGTGATGCCTAATGTCTGCAATTTCTTTTTCATGAGGATTTCTCTTGGTTTAAAGCATTTTAAGTTGCTCACGACATGTGTAAAGCAGCAGCTCACTTCTGAGAATAATCTACACTGTTAATTGGATTTCTTTGACCAGCCTGTACTTTAATTATCTGCACATTTAATAACTGATTCAAAGGTTTGACAATTTTATGTCACAGAAAAGTGCTTCTAATTCCAGGTGACAAATCAGAAATAGTTTTATGTGCTATTTTTCTCCCATGTTGATATATTTTTATCTTGGATCATTACTTTCCACAGCCAAAACACATCTTGGCTTTTTCATGCATCCCTAATGAAGACAATTAAAATACTTGATATACATTATATGGACGAGATCTCTTTTTAATTGTTCATTGTTTGCTTTCACAGTGATCAGTTTTATTAAATGAGCCTTGACATTAAAGAGCAGCTTGACGTTCTGTCTTTAATTTATCATTTCAGGTGATACCGACTGCTATTAAGGGTTCAATCAAGAGGCTGAAAGACTGGTGATATTCAACTCGAGTAGTATAAACAACAAAATACCTCAAAGAGATTTGGAGATGACTTTCAGAAGTAAAGAGGCTTCTTTGGTCTCAGAAAACATGACAACGGATCCAGTAAGAAATGATAAATTATTCATTCTTCTAAAATGAATTTATTCAATACCATCAAGATTTTATGTTTGGCAAGTAATGCAGTGTGCTGAAATAATCCTTTAACCTAAACTGACTGAGGATAAAAAACAATACAAGCAAGATAATACAGGACAATGGGCACTGGCCTGGATGTGAACAACTAACTGTCCAGGAGAGGAGGGAACATGGCAAATAAAACTGAGGATGACAATCTAAAGCAGGAAGTCCATCGCTGCCATTTGGTGACATACTGGATTTTTCCCAAAAAGTGAGTTTTCCTCCTATCTACCTTAAAAAGTCTCTTGATTTTAGATGTTGACCAGTAATCATCCTGAAAACACTCTGTGAATCAAAACTGTACGGTCTGCTAAGGATCGATGGGGCCAATAGATTACAATTTGTCTTTGTTCCTTTAGTTTTCATACATTTCAGGACTGGTCCTCAATTTTAAAACAGGATAAACTACTAAAATGCATATGTATATTTTCACTTAAGTGAAAGTGACTCAACTTTACCAACTGTGATAAAGTTGATCTGTCAGGTTGGCTGGGCCATGGTGCCCAGAGAGTGGTCAAAGATTATTCTGAATGTTTCTGGAAGGTTTTTTTTTGGATGAGACAAACATTAAACTGGTAGACGTTGAATAAGCAGAAGCCCTCCATAATATGAGTGGGCTTTATTCAAATCAGATGAAGGCCTTAAGAGATCAATGACCTCTTAAGAAGGAATTCTGCCAACAGGTGGCCTTTGGACTTGAAGTGCAATATTGGTTCTTCCTTGGGTCTCCAGCAGATTTTGCACTTATCTGCCTTCATAAGCTCATAATCAATTCCTTAAAATAAATATCTTCTTTCTATAAACATACATCCGACTGGTTCTGTTTCCCTGGAGAACTGTGGCTATGCATGCAGAGAGGTACTAACATCAATGCCCTTATTTCATCTATTAGTCAGAAAATGTATATAATTCATTGCACTTGCATTAATTAACTATTTTTAGTGAGGTTGCATATTAAATAATCAATAAATTTTGGTAGATTTCAACAACATATCTTTAATTTTGCTCATGCATCTGTGAGTTAACTGTGTTTACTCTTTAGCTTATTACTTATTATAAGACCCAGAATGAGTTAGTGGTTCCTTGAGACTTGCTGTTCACACTGGGGTTATAAAAGGTGCAAGAAGGCAAGTAAAATCATGTAAACATATTTAAAACGTCTAATCAGGTAAAATATACATCATTATCATATCCCATGGGCAAAGCAAGCCAAACGATCCAGAAGATAATGAAATAGTATATAAATGGAGAATAAAGAACTTTGAGAAAAAAAATATGATCTACCAAAGTCTTGTAAGAAAGGACACTTTCAGCAAGAGTTTACTTGTTGGTCTTTTTGCCTTTAGTGAAAATCTGTAGATTACCTTTAAGTAGAACAGAGACAGTGATTATATTACCCAACTTTAGTAAAGTAATACTCACAAATAGAATAGCTCTAAACAAGAAATCTCATAATGAATATACCAGGTGAACAAAAGAAAATAAATAGCCAAAGAAAATAAAATCAGTATCTTGAAGTTATATTTGAGTTCCCCTCTTTCTTACAGCCTTATTTACAAGAGTTGAGATACAGAATAACTCAAGTAAGCGTCCAGCCACAAATAAACGGATAAAGAAATTGCGGTATATATGCAATGGAACATTATTCAACCATAAAAATGAAAGAAATTCTGTCATTTGTGACAACATGGACAAACCTGGAGGATATGATGGTACGTTAAAAAAGCTAAAGACTCATACGGTGTGATCCCACTTGTATATGGACTCTAAAAAAGTCAAACTCACATAACCGGAGAGATGCCAGGGGCTGGGAGGTAGGGGAAAGGAGGGGATATCTGTCAAAGGCAAATTGAAACTTTATAACTGAAAGTTATAAAATGACTAAGTTCTGGTATCAACATATGGGAGGGTGACAATCGTCAGTAATATTGTATCACATACTTAAAACTTACTGAGATTATATACTAAACATTATCACCACAAACAAAAAAAGGTTCACTTAACTCTGAGTGACTGACATGTTATTAACTTGATAGTGTATATATTAAATTATCACATTGCATACTTATAAAATAATCTCTTCGTACAACCTAAATACATATAACTTTTAACATTCATTTGTGAAAACGAATAAAGGAAACAGGAGCTCTCACTAGCGTATCACTCACCACAGTTTACAGACCCCAGCAGAAACATTTTCTCTGATCCCACCGCCTACAGCCAATGAAGAACCACAGCCCTCCTCAGTTTCCTCCTTTCCTGTATGAACCACGTCCCTTCCCTCTGTTCTCAGGACTTGCCTACAGTGCAGCATAGTTTGATGGTCCCAAATTGCAATTCTAGGCTATGCCAGAATAAACTCCTTTTGCTGGTAAAATAATTGGCTCTTTTCTTAAGGTCAATACATTCATACATTAATGAAGTTGAGAAATAGAAAAAAAAAAAAAAGGAAATAAGCTTCTTAGTATAAAGCAAACTCCATGAATACATGATTGAATGCATGGATGGATTAATAACATAGACTAAGGTATGAATGGACTATTATGCATGAGAGTTAGTGTGAGTAGACACCCACACAGAGACACACACCCTCACATGAACACACATAGAATCTGCATGTGTATATATGAATAAAGGGTTTAATTTATTAATAAATATGTTATTTCAGAATAGCAGGGATAAACACACAGGTCTTGTAGATTTTAGCCACATTTTATATTCTGTAGAACACACTACATAGTCTCTCATTTTTTTTCCTCCTTTTGTTCTCCAACCCTCTCTCATCTCAGCTATCTCTTCTCTAAAATTACTAACACCCTTGCTATACACTGAACACTTATTATAATGCCAAACACTCTGAAATATACTGTTATCCTGAGTAACATAAGCTCCAAATGCCATGGTCTTTAAAAATTAATACTGAATACAAATTATAGCATGCTAAATTAACAAAAGTAGAAAATAGCATATAACCATCTATACTTAAGCCTATGTATAGGGAAGTATGAACTTTCTTCTATGGTTCCTAAGCAACTACTACTGAATTTTTTTATAATGTTTATCCTGCTAGTTTGTAATTGGCAATTTCCTTCTTTAGCTTATTCAGATTTTCAGATTCAAATTTCCAGCCCTTGGAAATTATGGATTTTTTTTCATTCATCAGTCTAAACTCTCAACCTAGTTAAATGTTTGGCACAAAGCCTTCATCCAGTTGACACATGTTAAATTTAATTGCATTGTGCATTTGTTCAAACTCATGCCTGGCTCTATCTACATACTCAGAATATTTCCCCGAATTATAGTATTGCTCCATTATTTACCCTCACATAAATCCAACATTTTCCTTTAACAATCTTTATTTTATTTCTGACCTTTTATGATTCAAATTAGTTCATTTTTTTCCTCCACCCAACACTTGTTGAAATCCCACCCAGATTCCAAGTCACATATCATCAATGTCATGTCCTGGTTTTTTATTGTCTATGTGAACTCTAATTTAGCCTATATTTCAAATTTTTCCTGTTTATCTTTGTCCATTGTATGCCATTCATTTTTACTGTGTATAAAAATGCTCACATCCTTACTTTTCAAATTGAGTGGAGAATGTGAACCAAGACATTTTTATGTTACCTATAGTCTCATCCCACAATGCATGATACATGTTCAGAATATGTAGTAACTAAACACTTCTAAACAAATAAAGGTGTAACTTAAAACTGGCAGTACAAATCATCTTACAGTAGTTGACATAGTCTCAAAATATTTCAACACTAAGTATACTCACCAACTCTGTAAAGTGATTTACCACACTTACAAAATTAAATGTCCCCAATTTTATGGTCAAACATTCAACTGCTTATAAACATTTTCTAATGAGAAGTAAAACGTCTCTCAATAGAAAGTAAAATAAAAATGGAAGCATATTTAACAGTAAGCAGACTATAACAAAAACCCAGAAAAATGGTTTGCATGGAAAAATAGCTATATCTTCCCAGTGTTTTCTTTCTTGTTTTGTACTTTCAGATCTTATGCTTAAATTGTCAATCTATTTTAAGTTGATTTGTTTTTATAGTGTGAGAGAAGACTCCAATTTCATTTTTCTGTGTGTGGCAATCCACTTTTGTTAAAGAGACTACTTGTTTCCCAATGTGTTACCTGGCACTCCTGTTGAAGATCAGCTGCTCATATATGTGTGGATTTATTTCTGGGCTTTCTGTTCCATCAGTCTACATGGCTGTTTTCACACCAGTGTCATACAGTTTGTATTTTTAGAATTTGTGATATAGTTTAAAATCAGGAAATGCGGTGCCTCAAACTTTGTTCTTTCTTAAAATTGGTATGGCTATTTGGGATCTTCCATATTCTTTATAAATTTTAGGATTGTTTTTTCTATTTCTGTGAAAAATGCCATTGGAAGGTTCATAGGAATTGCCCTGAAGATTTAGGTTACTTTGGAAGGTATAAGAATTTTACCAATATTAAGTCTTCTGATTCATTAATATAGGATAACTTTCCAACTATTTGTGTCTCTTTAATTTTTTCATCATCTTATTGTTTTTAGTATACAATTCTTTCACCTCCTTGGTTAAATTTATTCATATATATTTTATCCTTTTTTGATGCTACTGTAAAAGGGACTTCTTTCTTAGTTTAATTATTGGATAGATTATTATATAGAAAAATGTTTTAAAATAAATACTACATTATAAATTCCTCTATTCCCAAATAATTTATGTGTATCTATAATTCCAGAAGTGCCCTCTTTATTGAGTCCTCTTTGACAAATAAATAGCTATTGATATGTCAAAATAAATAAAAATTAAAAAACCTTTGTGTGGTAGATGCCTTTATTAATAGTTAATTTCTCTTTGAATATGGCTATTGAATAAATATTCCCTGACCGAACAGTCTAAGTTGTTTTGATGGTGGAAAAATTATTGGCTTACAGTTTAAAAACAAGTGCTCATTTCACTTATGCAAAATAAATTATGAAACAATTGTAAAGTCCAGGGTGGCATGATCTCCAGGTGAATCCATTTCTTGCCATGATGAGCTTCCAAGGAGTGCCCTAGTCTTTGGTGACCACTCTGCCATTCCCAATGGGACATAATGAAGGATATGATGTAGGTTGGAGATAGAAAAAAATCAAAATAATTAAACATGTCTATTTTATAATATGTATCATAAAAGAAAAAAGAAAATTCTTTTGAGCCACTTCTTTTTTCAAACATGATGAAGCCACACAGACTGTATCTTTCTTCCAGCTTGAAATGAATGGAAAACCAAATATAATATTAAAAACAATTGTCTTTAGGACACCTAAAAGAAGATAAATCAGGAAAATAAAGCTAAAAGTTTAAGTAATCAAAAAGGAAAGGAAAAATTGGTTCTTTGAGGGGATGGATACAATTTATAAACTTCGAGACAGAGTGATCTTTTTAAAAAAGTCTTAATACAGAAGCTAGCAATGACGAGAGTAAAAGTTTCAATACTACAGAGCCTGCCAACAGAAAAAAAAATGATAAGGCTACACTTTCTTTTCCAGAAAAAGAACAGGGAAAATGTTTTTAACGTCCTGATTTATATGAATTACTTATTTGATTGGTTACCATATTATAAAATATTTTACCCTTGAAGCTTCTAGTTCTCCTAAGATGGATGAGCATATTTAAGTATCTTAAACTAATACAGTTCTTCGCTGTATTAAAAAGACTGTTTTCTGGAAAGTTTTTGTATCTACTTTCACATCAACTGCAAGTGTATAACAGTTCTAATTCTAAACCCGCTTTTTTCCCAAATCTGTATCATTTAAAAACTTTACCAATTACATAGGCGAAAGGAGCACACTTAGAATTTTTTGTGATAGGCTAAATATTTTTTCTATGAATTTTGCGAAATTTTAAATTTTAAATTTTTATTCTGTGCCCTTTTCTCACTTTCTACTTCTAAGTGTTCTATAATTAATGTATACCCACTTGGTCAGATTTCTCTTAGTTTATCATAAACTGGTTTAACTTTACTTGATTCTTCGCTTTTGTTCCTTGACTAGTTATAACATTAGGATTGGATTTTTAAATTAATAATCAGCTGTTCAACTAACTTTTATCCACATCTTTAAAACACTTGATAGACAAATTGTTATGAAAATATAAGATACCTTGATAAGTGTGGTTCATTTTTCGGTCAGTTTTGATTGGCTGTTGCTCTTTGTTGAGGCCATGACTTTGGAAGAAGAAAAAGGAAAGAAAGTAAGAAAGAGAAGGAGGAGGAAAAGGAAGAGAAGCAGGAAAAAAATATGAAATAGAAGAAGCATAAGAGGAGGAAGAACAAGAAGACCTGAGATGAGAAGAAAAAGAGGAGGGGAAAGGAGAAGAAAGAAGAAAGAGCAGATGATGGGATTGAGTGGCCAAAATGAATACCTTCTCTTATTCTTGCTGGTTCATGAAAATTGTGAAAGCTCAAAAATTTTTCTTCTTTGTTGGGATAGTTTTTACTACTTCTCATTTATTGCCATCAAATACTTCACTACTTACATTTTATTTAATCTCTCTTGGAAACCCTTTATCATGTATGGTTTTCATGTTGATGAGTATTTAAAATTCAGCATCTTTGACTGATAAATGGGGGGAAGCAGAAATTCTGAAGGAATTAAAAACATTCTTCTTCACTTTTCACTGCCAAGAGGGATCAATTTTTACACAGAGTTAAATCACATTATGTGACATTTAACCAGCATAAAATGGTGCATACTGCCAATTCATAAGCTAAATATCATGAGGATTAGTATAAAATTGGGTCAATATCAAATATTTGTAATTAAAATTGCTAGTGCCTTGTAAAACAAAATATATAATTCCAAGAGATCTCATTTTCATGTTGCTACTTAATGTAAGATGCCTCAATTGATTTACTTGTGTTCTATAAAAAGTGTTAGTATAAATGTCTCTATATTCTGTATTGCAATGAGGAATTTTTAAGCATATTAATCTATATAATACATTATATACTTAAGTGAGAAAATTATCTATCCATACCCTGCCCTAATGGAGATAAATATAACATTGCACATAGCCTATCGCCCTTACAGTTCTTTTAAAAAATTAATTCAATCAATAAAAAAATCAGTTCAGTGAAAGAAACAGGAATGTTTACTTGTACAAGAATTTTTTAAGTAATTTTAAACCAAATTATGTCATTATGTATACCTCCTCTAACTGGAATTAAAATATCAAAAGATTTGGGGAGTTCCCTGGTTAGTGCAGTGGGTTAAGGAACCCACAGTTTCACTGCTGTGGCTCTGGTTACTGCTATGGCATAGGTTTGATACCTGGCCTGGCAACTTCCACATGCCTTGGGTGTTGACCAAAAAAAAAAAAAATCCAAAGTTATTCATAGTTATTATTTCTATGAATAATGACTAAAAACAAAATATATATATAATATGTAAACTATATATGTAATATATATATAATATGTAAACTCTTATAGTTTTATAATTCAAATTTCCTAAAGTCCAAAACTTTATTCTAAATGTTTTCATCATATGTGAGTACATAAAAGAAGGACAGTAGTTATTCCATGTATAGACATGCATTTTCTAGGGATGTAATTATTATGTAAATTCCTATACATTAATGACATTTACAAATAAAATTTACAAACTTCAGCTAAAGTTAGCACAGATCCATTTTTTATATCATTCTTGAATTTTAACCATGCAATGTAGAGATGAACCACTGTACTTTAAAAACTTTAAAGCTTAAAAACAAATTTCTTAAAACTTGACAATACCATATCACAAATAATTTCAAAACCAAACTGTTTCTGGCATGATATCTCATTTCTAGTGGGTAACAGAAAGAGTGGTCTCTATGTAATTCCCCTTGGACTTTGAAATGTCATTTCTAAGCTGCAAAGTGAGTGTTCTATACTTTATTCACAAGACTTATTTGTAGACCATCCTACTGGAATAGAGTATACCACTAAATTACATTTTGCTTTTTAAACACAGAGTTGAGGAAAGTGAAACCAACTGCATTTTCAAAAGTGATGGCACATTGGCCAAAAAGATAGCCTGAGACTGTCATTTCCAAAGCCTCATTATTTATAAGAAAGTAGGAAAGGAACAAACATTTACCAAATGCCTTGTGTAGCAAATACTATTAGACGTTTTACATAAAGTTTTTAACTTTTCTATAAAACATAAATACAAAAAGTATGTTTGTAGAGCTCAATTAATCTTTAAAAACTGAACAGACCTATGCTCAGCAGGAAAGTGTGAGAATCTCTTGCACATATATGTTGTGGTTTTTCCAGCATTCCTCTGCAGTATGCAATTTCATCATTATTACATTACATACATACATCATTATTACATACACATTATTACATATATTTACATTTTAAGTATAAAATTAGCCTTAGAACACTTTTGTGTGACTCACTCAGAGTCACACAACGAGTAAGACAATGGTGACCAGAACTACAGCCTTCTGGCACTAAGGCTGCATTTACATATTACAGAAATAATGGATCATTACTTTAGCACCAATTCTGATGGATAATAATGACCTCTGTGACTCCTCTGCTGAAGAAGATTCTGTGGGGGTTACCTGGGTACAGTTAATAAGAATGAACTGTGATTTCTCACATGGTTGCCATGAGAGACAGTACCGTATTACTGTGGTTAGGTTTGTGAACTACACAACATAAAACATACTCTAGTGAGAAAACCTAAACTTTCAGTTAATTTCTTACTTCAAATATAAAAACTTTGTTCCAGTTATACAAAGATATATTTAAGTGAATTTATTTTAAAGAAAAATAGTTTAACATTTACCCCCTTGGTTTTATTTGGAACAAGGAACAATATCAGCTTATAGATATAAAAGAAATGATGGAATTAGAAGTTGCCATTGTTCAATTTCCATGTACTTATAGAATCATGAATCATTAATACATATTAAACCCACTGCATAGTAAAGGACTATTGACAAATAGGAAATTTGGTAGATGTCAAAATATCACTCTACATATTATTAATGATTTTGGATGGGTTCAGAGAGGACTGTATTTACAAGGAAATGATTTGGTAGTAACTTCCTTCACCAAATGATCAGTCTTCATATCTTTAAGGGTTGGGGCTGTAACCTTCTGTGTATCCTGATTCCTGATTCCTGATGTAACATAGTATGGAAAAGGCGGTACATGACCTACGCAGGAATTCACCAAGGATGTTTAACCTGAATATAATCAACTTTTCAAAAACAATCAGATACATCCCAAAAGTGAAAAACTCCTAAAACAAAAACAAAAACTGGCCTCATTTCTTCAGAAAGTCAATGTAATACGAGTATATAGGTTTTTTTAAACGATGAGACTACTAAGATTTAAAGAAACTGATGTGCCTAAAAACAACATAGAATGAGGTCTGGATTGCTTTGTAAAGCTGAGAGTAGGCAGAGAAATGAGAAGAGTGGCAAAGATTTATACAGCGAATTGATTACGTTCCTACTGTTCACACTGCTTTATCTAAAGTGTGTAACTTGTTCACATCTGCAATGAAATACCAAAGCGAACAATAAAAATTAAATTTGTAATTTCAACCAATTTCATGGGAATAAAAGAGTACTGGACATGAGCTTTATACCTTTCATCCTTACCTCAGGCAAAAATATTACATTCCATGTTTCCATTTGCTGTGTAGCCCATAATTTCACTTTGACTGGCACATTTCATGCTTCTGTGTGCTGTATTGTCCATGGGTTTACTTACTATTGTTAGCTAAGTTTGGCTAAATCTGGCATAATAAAAACTGATAATTAAAATTTTGCTTGGTCTACTGGGAATGAATATTTTGCATGAAATGGCTTTATAAATATGTGCCACATGTGAAATAATTTCATTATCATCATTTTCACGATTTATTTATTGAAAGAAAGCCTTGCATTAAGTATACACATACATATTCATAGTTCACATGTGAATGAACTATGAATTCATAGTTAATATATTCATTATAAAAAGAATATGCCTATTCATATGTGAACATATATTCATATTCATATTTCATATATTACTTATTGGCTCCAATTTCTTCATTGAATTTGACCTTAAAATCTGATCTTCATGCATATATTTAATCACTCATTGCTTACATGCCCTGTTCTGATTCCCAAGTAAGATCCAGTATTTAGAGTCTGTTTGGCTGATTTATTGTTAAATTTGTAATATATGAAGTTACCCTGTAGGAGGAAATATGTTGATAGATTTAGCTGTCCTGTATCATAACAACATAGTCTCATCGCTCGCAAATAACTAGACAGCTGTTAGCTATAATTTAGAGTTACCCAAATCTTCAAACTATCATTAAGTATCATAAATTAAAATTGCAAAATTCTGTATGTTTCACAGCTTATTAAGGAGAAAATGGAAGTTTTTGAAAATTATTTCAATGTCACTTCTCTTGATATCCCTAAAGTTAGACCCCTATTTGCCACTATCTCCTTTCCAATGAACACCAGCATGGCTGGTGTCTCTGTCCCATGTCTGCAATTTCATAGTATTCTGCTTTCCTCTCTATCTCTTAAGGTCCCTTCTCTATTTGAACTGAATTGTCACTCCTTCTCTACTAACTTCCTTATCTCAGCCTAAGCAGTATAACATTATGCTCAGCCTTACATATATAACTCCAGGCTTATCATATATTTATTCATATGTGTGTTCCTCTAACTAGCCTGTAATTAAGCAGCATCAAGAAATCTGTATTATTTATTTACTTATATCACTTATGAATTTTAAGATAACATGTATCCAAGTAACTTACAACCTCAAGATTTAAAATGATTACTTTGTATTCTATTTTCATAATTACTGACTCACTCTTGAAACACTAAGTACAGATGTGAATTAACGTATGAAATAATGGATGTTGATACATATTAAGGTACCTATGAGTATGTGTGTGAACATTATATTCTGTACATGTGTGTACATATATTCCAAACATATCAGACATTTAGAGAAAATCCTCTTAAATAAAATTTTATGCAAATGGACTTTTTAAATAAAGACCGTAGGTTTAAGGAACCCATTCCATTATAAAATTTCTTTATTTTCAAGCACTGACTTGCTGCAATTTAAATCTGGCCCTTCACTGGCTAGTCTGCTCCTAACTTGACCCTTTCAAATGGCAGGTACACAGTCTTCTGTATTACTCCCTCTCTTTAGCTTCACACCATTAGAAAAGGGGTAAATGAGCTTCCTCTCCCTCCCTTCCCCTTCCTTATCAATGCTTATCTTAGCTCCCTAGTTTAGCTCTTAGATTATCAGAGGATAACCCCTGGCCTGCCTTCTTGCTGTCTTCATCTGCAGCCCCATGAATCATACTCTCTCATTTCTTGGAGATTTTAATCATTGGGGAAGTCAGTTCTCATCATAATTCTTGATGATTGGAGAATCCATTATGAGCTCAAACCAAGGCTCCTTTCCATCACTCACCAGCCCCTGACATCTCAGAGAATACACTAGACTTTGTCTAATAGCCACAAACCCTCCCTAATCTCTCAGGTGGCACTTCACTCTCCCAACATTGCCTCCTTTTTCTTACCTTCTTTGACACTGCAAATCTAACAGTCCACGCAATCACGGTGTTGCTGTGATTAAACTATTTAAACACTCTCACATGCTTTGTAAAATAAATTCTACCAAATTGCATCTTTGTATGTTCCTACTCCCCTTTTGTTACTGTGAGTAAATTGTCCTTGCTCTTGTGCAAAGCCACTACTCCTCTTAACACTAGATGCCGGAATCATTTTCTCTCAGTGAAAAAATTCAACCTTCCCTCCAACATACAGAACTATTCATCCTGCTTTTACTCATCCGCTCCTTTTCTTGATTTTACTTCCTCCAGCTTCACACCCAGCTCCTGAAAGAAATCCTGCTGACAGGGTCAGCAATGAGTAACATGATTCTAAACCTAACAGTCGGTTCTCAGTTCTCATTTACTTGATCATTATGTCTTCTCTGATTTTTTCTTATGATTTCCAGAATATCGTACAAAAAAAACCACTCTACTCTAGATCATTTGACTTATAGGGGATGCTTGATGGGCAGGGGTTTTTTCTCTTTTGAACTTTGGATATACCAGCCCTCTGCTTTCTGGCTTCCAAAGTTTCTGATGAAATGTCTGCTGATAGCTTATTGAAGATTCCTTGGAAGTTTCAAGTCACTTTTCTCTTGCTGCTTTCAAGATTCTTTGTCTTTGTCTTTGAGAAGTTTGATTATAACTTAGCTCAAAGTTTTTCACTTTGAGTTTAATCTCATTTGGAGTTTACCGAGATTCTTAGATGTTTATATTCACATTTTTAATCAAATTGGTGAAGTTTTTCAGCCATTATTTCTTCAAAAATTCTATCTGCCCTTTTGTTTGCTTTTCCACCTCAGGAACTCTCGTAATCCACATATTGATCTGGTTGGTGATGTCTCATAGGTCTCTTGGGCTCTGCCCACTTTTCTTCATTATTTTTTTCTATGTCTCAGATTCAATAATTTCCATTTCCCTATCTTCAAACTTGCTGCTCCTTTCTTCTACTTTTTCAGATCTGCCTTTAAATCCCTCTAGTGAATGTTTCGTTTCAATTTTCAGCTCCATAATTTCTTCTTAGTTTCTTTTTAGGTTTTCTATCTCTTTATTAATAACTCTATTTGTTTATATGTCATTTTACCAACTTTCTCCACATCTTCCTTTAGTTCTTTGGGGCTCTTTAAAATTACTGTTATACAATCTTTGGTTAATAGACCTGCTACCAAGTCATTTTTTAGGAATGGTTTCTATAATTTATTTTACTTTGAATGGGTTATGATTTGTTAATTCTTTGTATGCTTTTTTGGGATATATATTTATTTTGGTATATTTTTTTAACATTTGAATCTAATAGTGTGGTAACCAGGAAAACAACTTCTTCGTCTCCCCAGGGTTTACTGTTTTTTAGTTTTTTGTTTTATTTGTTCTTTTTGGTTCTTAATTGTTTTAGATTGTTCCTGAGCTGGAAATCAGATTGAGGTATAACCTTAAGGTCTTCTCTGGGCATTTCTGAACCCATGCCTTTCCCTAGGCATTTGAGGTGACTTTTTAGTTTTCCTTTATTTACATGAAGTTGCTTTTGAATGTCCTAGTCTTTAAAGTCTGGCTTCCACAAGGGGAAAATGAAAAAAGTAAGCAGGGAGATGGAGAGGAAGGCACTAGTCCCTTAAGTCCCCTCAGAAGGCACTTCGGCCCAAAGAGGAGGGCCTTGCTTAAAGGCAGGAAGTGCAACAATAGCCATCTGCGTTTGGTGTGATCCTCTGAAATCAAAAGCATAATTCAGCAATCAGAACACAGATTCCTAATATTTGGAGAGCAGGGTCTTTTTGCCCACCATGGCTTCCATGAGCTGTGTGCAGTTTTGCTCCTGGAAAAATATGCATGGATGCTGGCCATTGAGGTTGAGGGATGAGGGATGGGTAAGCTGCTACTATGCTAAGAGCTGAGATTGATGAAAATTAACTGTAATATACTGTCAGTTGTGAAGATGTTAGCTAAACTACTCATGGAATTGCTACCTCAGCATATATTTTGTTGGAACAAGTGGACTGCAGTGACCTTAAAGTGACACTAGCTCCTCAGGCAAGTGCATGCCTCAGATAACAGCCTGCAGAATCGCAGTAAATGTAACTTCCTATTATGACTTCCCTAACAGCCCTTGGAATCAACAATCTCCCCTGCCTCACCCTAACACACCTTATAGATAAGATGCTGCTCTTCTGATTTAAATTGATCAATCTGGTTTAGCCTGGGAATCCCAAATCACTCAGAGATTCTAATAAAGGCAATTGCTAAATGTCCTGTCTTTCTCTGTACTCTGCATTTCCCTGACTGCTAGTAATGTTAAGCATCTATTCAGATTTCCATTGACTAGCTGCTTTTACTTTCTAAAATGTCCTAATGATTTTCATATCGTCTGCCATATGAAATGATACACAATATATTGTTTGTATTTTCTTTTTCTACGTATAAAAATTATATATTCTGGATAATAAACATTTGCCTTTGTTATATGTTTCAAATATTGTTTCCTGGATAGTCATCTGCTTATTATTTTGTGCTTTTATTGTCATATAAAATTGTTTTGTTAAGGTAAAAAAATTTCAATATTTACTTTATGCTCTATCTTTTGAATGGTATTAAATGAGCCTTCCATCCCCCCAAAATTTTAAGTATTTTCATCTACATTTTCCTTTAGCTTTTACAATTTTTCTGTTTTCTAGTCTTTTATGGGTTATCCACATGCTCTGGTTTTAGGCCATCTGATGTTTTTATTTAGCATGTGAAAAGAAAAAGGGTTCTATCCATTGCTTGAATATGTGTTCTTTTCTCCACTGGTTTAGGATTGGATGGCACCACTATTGCATATCAAATGTACATATATACATAGTACTGTTTCTCAAATCATTTTTAGTTCCTTTATTATCATAATCTATCTCAGCTATGATAACTTTTTAACTGTATATTTTTATGCATGAACAAAAATAATATATTTAATATTTAATTAACATATTATGCATAATTTTTTTTAATGTTAACCACTGCAGACATGAGACAAATTGGCCTGGGTAAAGTAAAGTCAAATGCACTTTTGGATTTCTTTTGCTATTATTTTATTTAGAATTTTTAAATTATTTTTGTGGGAACCCTAAAACTGACTTCTCTAGAACTTCCTTTGGTTTTGTCATCATGGTAATCTTTGCTTCTTCATATTAGTTGTGCTGTTTTACATCTTCAGTGAATTAGAATAATATATATAAAATTAGAGTTACCTTCTCCTACGAAACACTTCAGGTTACGAAGAATTGATCTTAGTTGTTTCTCTGCCATAGAACATTAAAAGAATACAATATACCTGCAATATTCAGACCTTGTGCTATTTCTTCAGCTTACCTTTATTATTATACTGAGGGCACAGTGAATATTATATCATTGTGAGAAACATCTAGTTCATGTTAAAAATAATTTTATTAATCTGTGATGCCATGAGAAAACATAATGTGTATATATATATGTATTTCATATGTGTGTGTGTGTATAATATGTCCTTAAAATAAATAATCACAGGGTGCCTTTCTTGGACATGCCTACTAAATGTGGAATTTCCCAGGTCAGGGATTGAACTTGTGTCACAGCTGTAACCAGACACTGCAGTGGCAAGCCCAGATCCTTAACCCACTGAGCCATGAGGGAACTTATGAAATTAATGTGAATAATAGCTGCACTAGTAGGAAAAACATATTGTTCTTTATTTTTTTTAAAAAAATGTCCCAAGTTTGTCTGATTTCTCATTACTAAACCTGAGTATATCCCATAAAAAAATCAGTAGAAATTGCCAAGCATTGCTGAAGGATCAGAATAAATCAAGGTAAGTGTTCCTTTTAATAGTCTATAATTCTACATAAAGAACTCTGGAATTACATCATTCCTCCTACAAAATTTTATTTATTTATTTATTTATTTATTTATTTATTTATTTATTTATTTATTTATTTATTTATTGCTTTTTAGGGCTGCACCCATGGCACATGGAGGTTCCCAGGCTAGGGGTCCAATCAGAGCTACAGTTGCCAGCCTACACCACAGCCACAGCAACACCAGAACCGAGCCATGTCTAGGACCTACACCACAGCTCACCTCACGGCAACGCCGGATCCTTAACCCACTGAGCAAGGCCAAGGATTGAACCCACAACCTCGTGGTTCCTAGTCAGATTTGTTTCTGCTGTGCCATGATGGGAACTCCAAAATCTTTAGCTTTTTGTAGTATATTAAAGTTCTCATCACTTGCAGCACCCGTGAAAATGAGTTTCCCTGAAGTCACTCGCTGAAATATTAATTAAAATTTTAAGATCAACTACTTTGGTTAGAAATATTTCTCCAGAATTTGTTTACAAATTTATTAAAAATGGATGATGAATAAGTACATTTAGCATGAAGAAAACTAAAAAGTGTGACAGTTACAATACTTCATTGGGTATATTTTACAGGAAAAACATTTAAAGAAAGGTATAATATTGAATTTACTCATGAAAATTAGGATAGGCTTATACATTCTGGGACTGGAATAAAGTGTTTTCTAGGACAACTTAAATTGCCTCCTAGAGCTAAAATACTGTAATTCTTTCAATAACTTATTCTTGATACTAGAAGACTAATGATTGCTATAGCGTTTTATATAAGATAGAAAAGTTTGGTAAAATTTTTAAGTTGACAGGAGATTTTATACTTTACTGATTCTTGAAAATTCAGGGACTATTTTAGCAAAAAATAGAAATGCAGTAGCAGCTCGGAGCATTCATTAATAGCAGCACATACTGAAACTGAGAGTGGGAAAGTAGCATAGATATTAATGCCTGAACAATTCATCCAAAATATGAGAAAAATAAAATCCACAAGAGTGAGTCAGGGCTAAACACAGGTTTAGAAATCAGAATTTCCTTATTTCCTAGGCAATTTCTCTCTGCACACAGGCAGCTTCTAAAAGTAGAAGATACCAATAAAACACACGTCAGAACCACATATGGTCTTGCAAGTTCAAAGGCATACATGTAAGCCCCTGTCTTTTACGATCAGGAATATCAAAGTTTACAAAAATAGCATTACTTACTCCTATAACATCCTATACACCATCCTTCAGCTTTGAATTTTTGTGTAATTAATACCAGAACAAGATCATCAGCATATTTGACTTCTACATTCCCCTAAATTCTAATATGGAATGACCCCATGAGTAACCACGCTGGATGTCAAATATTTACATCACGACAAAGTTGTTTCTAAGATCATATATATATATATATATATATATATATATATATATATTTTTTTTAGGTATAAGATTTCCTTTCTCCTGTTGTCTAGTTTTAAGCTCGCTCAGTGGTGACAGATTTTCAAATCTAATACAATTCACTTACTAAAATTTCTAGAAGAATTTTGTGTGATAAAATGCATTATTTTGAAATGAATTTTTATGTTGAGGTGAAGATGCTGTGCTTAGCTGATAAAATACCAGCTTCTCACAGCATCTTAAAGTGAGTAAACCTATTTTTGCCTGGCGATACGCATCTGCTTCTGTAGTTCATAGAGTGAGTTTCCTGCTGAAATGAGGATATGAATGTTCACAAATTGAGTATTAGCAAAAGGCAGCTTTCTTCCCACTGCTTTTGGATAAGATACTGACGATGAACAGTAGGAGGTAAATTCATCTCAATTCCGATTATAAATAACATACAAGCCTTCTTTTCCATCCATTGTCTGAAAAATAGGAAGCTACGTGAATTATATCAAAATAAAAGCAATTATAAAATTGAGTTCCAGTGAATTTTTATGGTTTACTTACTCCTCTTTTTAAAAATTTCATGCTGTGTCCCAGTGAAAACTCAAAAAGATGTTTTCAAATAATATTCTCAAATTCATGGAAGGAAAAATATCACATCACCTAGATATCTATTTAAGTTATTACTAGACTAAGAAACAATTTTATCACATCAATTTTATTTCAAACAATCAAGTGATTCAAGTACTTTATCCTATCTTCAATTCGACATGGTTAAAATAATTAATGTTTTAAAAGATAGAGATAGAATTGTTTTGAGAAGGCTCAAAGACTAAGCCTCAGGCTGATCTAAAAATAAAAGCCAAGTATAATCTGTGAACTTGAACATAAAATATCAGTGTATAAAGACAAGCTCTATGTCTTAGGATAAACTATAGTTTAATCTTAGGGCATACTGATTGTATAGGTCTATATGGATTACTGTAGTTCAGCATTAAGATGTACATTATGCATAATTTACTTTCAATAACTCCTTCACTTATTGCAGGGAAATAAAGGGGAAAAGATGGTTAACAAACATATTAAATTTACTAATAAACAGTATACCTGCTTTAAATTTTTCAGAAAAAGAGATTATAGAAGCTGTATTAAGGGAACATTAGACTTCATAAGTTGAGGCACATTGGTAAAAATACTGGCTCTGGATTCAGAAGCCCTAGAGCTGCATCCGACTCTACTAAGTTTAACCACAAATGGAACTGTGGGATGTGAGAAAATTCTCTCTCTCTATGCAGAATATAAAGTACCCTCTCTATGACTTCATGATTTTGGACCCCCTCTTCAAATTTTATGGGAAAAATAACATAATCAGTGTTGTATTTTAGAAAGATTATTTTTACTGTGAAGTAATGGACTGAAGAAGACCAGTAAGGTTACTGAGTGTATCTGAGGGTGAGCATGCTCTAAAGTATACAGAAGTAAAAATAGTACGTCACAAAAATAAAACATAGTATGATATAAACCAATGCTACCTAAATATAAATGAATAAATGAACAAATAAGAAACAACTTAGTATTTGAAATGGAAAAAATACAGAGCTAATAACAGCTAATACAGGGTGATGATGACACAGAAGTGGATTGTAAGAATGAAATTAGAGAGATAAATATTGGTATTAGCAAATATGTGTGTACTATTTTAGGATGTAGAAATGAGGCACAGGGATTTCAAGTAACTTTCTTAAAGCCATAGAGCTAATGGCAGAACTCTGTGATTTGAACTTTAATCGTTTCAGAGTTTATGTCCTTAACCTTAGTCCTGTGTAAGAAGATGAGCTGCACATGGTAACTACAGAGAGATAAAGGACAATTTCCATATTGCGGGTTTAGGTAATTGAGTATATTGCGCTGTTGGTGAAGTAAGGATAAGGTCCTATACAGATAGACCCAATAAAGAAGGGAAGGGAAGCTTTTGAACCAAAACACAATCTATATCATAGAACAGGAAAACCCCCACTAGCTGGAACAGCAGTGACGAAATGAAAACGCACTGAGGTAGGAACATGCTGTGCGTGTTCAAGGGGCGTGGTGTAAGGAAAAAACAAGGTTAGTTGGTACCTACTCAGCTGGAGACAGCTTTGTAGCCTGCCCACATTTTCATTAGACAGCTAGCTATGTATCTGATAATTAGAAATAACGCAGAGTTTCTTGGTGCCTCAGTAGGTTAAGGATCCCACATTGTCACTGCTGTGGCTTGGGCTGCTACTGAGATGCATGTTCAGCCCCCGGCCTGGGAACTTCTACATGCCGTGAATGTGGCCAAAAAGAAAAAGAAAAAGGAAATAACACTTAAAGGTAGGGAAAATTGTTTCTGGAAAACGAATTCCAAAGAAGGGTCAGGACAGGCAATTAAATGAAGTTATCATCTAGAACACGAAGAAAAGACTGTTGTGTTTCAAGGATGGTGAGAGACAACTGACGCTTACTTTCAAACATGTACTGATTTTTAAAACTGTATGTTCCGCTAAAGTGTGTTGCACATATTTATTACTTTTCAGTATGATTGGAACATAATTTAAACTTTTTATACTATCAAGAACAATCACTAGGGATATTAATTATTGAAAAAATTTTCTATGTTTCTTAGTTTAATCATCTGAGACCGGTACTACAGTCTGTCTGTCTGTCTGTCTCTTTCTTTCTTTCTTTCTTTTGATCATTGCTGTCATCTAACATTTACTAAATAGCTACTATATACAGGCCATCGAAGTTGGCTTAATATATTTATTAACTCTTTTTATTTCTCACATAAATTCCATAAAGTTAATGGTGTATAGTATTTAAAACAGTCTTTTCTTAGCCCATATTTTCAACTCTTATTGATGCACAGTGAGGCAAATGATGACACACCCCCAAATGAACAATATGTCTACAAAATAATAAATTTGCCCAGCCTGGGGAATCCATGGTTTCTCTAAAAACTAAAGCACCTGAAATTGAATACATGTGAAATAAAGAGGGAACCCTTAATAAAAGTAGGTATCTTGAAATTCAACCAGCTTGACCAGCGGAAGAGTCACTTGTGTTATTGTTTTTAAACTGTTTTGATGGTGTAAGAACAGAAGGTTGAGTGAGATGGAGAGGAGAGCATAAAAATGAAAAACAAAAACAAAAAAAAACAAAACCGTGTACAGGTAGAATGTTAAGGAAGAGTCTAGTAGAGGTGACAGCTAGTAAGATGCAGCTTTGGGGGAGTTTGTTTTTTTTTTTTTTCACCATAACCGTTTTATACACTTGATCAAATTTAAAAGATACTGAAACTCCACCCACCTTTCTCCCCCTCTCCCCTAAAAAAAGGAGAAAGGATGTAATGGAGCAGTTAGCTAACGATGAAGTAAGCACAGAATGTAAAACACAAATGAAGAAGTTTGCCAGAGAAAAGCATGTATGTTTATCCATTGGGGTAGACAAAAACGTCTGGATACAAGTAAGGAAAACAAAGGGGAAGAAAGTTCACCCAGTCTCCTGATGATGCCTTTTTATTTTCCCATAAAAGTATTAGGTATATTCAAGCGACAAGAGTCAGTGTAGAATCAATGGGGTAAAGCACGTCTGAAAAGTGACAGTGCTTTTTTGAACAGCCAACAAGGGAAATCAAAAGTAACACATATAATACATTGACTATAAAACACCCTCCACTATGTTATTTAATCCACATTTTCTCATATTATTTTTCATTCCCAGATGAAAAGTGAGGTCTGCAGACACACCATATTAAGTAAGAAGGGTGAGTCTCTGTCACCCGCCCTTCTAACTCCAAATCGCATGCTCTCGCTTTAAAACCCTATATTAGGATATTAAACTGTCCGCTTCTATGCTATTAGTATAGTGCAGCAAAGGATACAGAGCTGATTTTGGATTCAAGGGCATAAATGTGTAGGGGACCTGATTTCTGCACTTCAGGTGAATTCTCAGAAGTGCTCAGCGTCCTTCCTGGAATTGAAAGGAGATCAGACAGAAATGCTCTGTGCTTGATGAGTGATAGGTCATTTCTCCAGAAGCACAAGGGGCGAGTCATCCGAGGGTACCAATGAGAGTCATTACAATTAGGAATCCTCGGAGCCCTGATGAATGGTATTGAAGGGAAAGTTGATTGATAACTTGACATAAAGAGTTCAATACATTTTTTTAATGAGGTTAAAGCACTAGTGTAGTCAGAATAAAGAGGTGAGAAAGAAAAATGAAAAGATGAAATGTTTTAATTATGCTAGGACTAAATTGCTTCAGCTTATGAGACTGACTGAGGATCGCCTGAAATCATTTGTGCAATACAGAAGGAAATAGAAATATATGTTACCGATCATTTCTATTTTTAGAATTGTGGTAGATAAAAAGCATTTTGTAAATATTTAGGTGATATGGATATTTAAGAAAAAAGGTGTAAAGGAGAATTAAATTTGCATATATGTATAAAACCCAGGCTATTTTTACTCAAGCCGTGACTGCAGATCCCCTTACGCCCGCAGCTTTTCTAGTCATATGTGTGATTCACATTTTTAATAGTATTGTAATGGCATCTAATTTGCAGAGATTAATTGAAGCTAATATTTAAAGAATATGAAACTCAAAAAAAACTAAACAACTTTCCATTCCAACCACATAAAACAGATTGAAAGTCGCTGAACAAAATTGCTATTTCTCTTTGCCATAATTGGATTTTCTCCAGTTCTCTGACTTGTGAATTCCTCCTCAACTTTCAGAAACAAATTCCTATTTTTTTTTCTTCTATGAAGAATTCCCTGAACATTCCCAGACACTTCACTTACTGCATCCCAAGGATGGGTTTAACCTCAGCTGTGCAATACCTTGTAGAAATCCCTAGCATCTCAATTACTGTCATATTTATGAACTTGTTCCTATGGGTTTTATTTTACTGCATGGGTCTCAGCAGTAGTTGGTAAATTATTTGACTTCAATGGCTGTCGCTATTTTTGTATCTCAGCAGCATCTTAGGCATTTGATAAATATTTAGCAGTTCTGATGTAAGAGATTAAATCCAAAGAACAGAAATAACAGAGCTGTTGCAACGGAGTGTGATAATAGACAAACAAACCCTTGAAATCTCAGTTCTCCTCTCTAAGGTCCTAGGTGTGTCCTGCTCAGTGACCTTTATTTTCTCGCCTGACAAAACAACAACAACAACAGAATTTAGAAAAGTGTGATAGCTCCGTAGTGCAACCAGAAAAACTGAAGCAGTGCCCAATCACCCAGAGAAAGATCCGGTCAACGAAAGGGAGAAGCAGCAGCTTCTGTATGAGCACCATCTTATTATCTTTCAGCTGCCACAAAGGGAACATTTGTTTTAAAATGGAATCATCTGAATTCCCTTGATGGCAGTTGAACGTATAAAGTTCAATGAATAACTTCATCTTCCACGTGATTTAGATTAACCTTTGAAAAAGCCTCTTTCTTGCGTAATTTCCCGGATCTTGAGGTTTTCCATCCCAGGCCTGGCACAGGATCCAGTGTTGCCCCCACTGTGGTGTCCTCGCAAGAGTTCCCATCATGTCTCAGGGGTTGACGGACCCAGCTAGTATCCATGAGGACACAGGTTCGATCCCTGACCTCGCTCACTGGGTTAAGGATCCAGCACTGCTGTGAGCTGTGGTGTAGGTCGGTGGCTACAGCTGCAATTTGACTACTAGCTTAGGAACCTCCATAGAGCGTGGGTACGGTACTAAAAAGACAAGAGACAGAAAGAAAAAAAGAAAAAAATCTTTGAAATACAGATTTTCAAAATTTGTTTCTGGGAATTCACGTTGTGGCTCAGGAATAAAAAACCCGACAGACACACGGGCTCTGAGAATGAGGGTTCGATTCCTGGACTTACGTAGTGGGTAAAGGATCCGGCATTGCAGCAAGCTGCTGCATAGGTCACAGATGCAGGTTAGATCCAGTGTTGCTGTGTAGGCCAGAAGCTGTAGCTCTGATTCAACCCCTAGCCAGGGAACTTCCACATGCTACAAGCACAGCCTCAAAAATAAAAAATAAATTTTCTAATATTATATATATCTACCTATCATCTGTCTCTCTCTCTCTGTCTCACTGCATTTGTTAAGAACGCCAGTGTTCTCGTAGGGGAGTTTGTATAAAGATGAGAATCATCAGCACTGCTTTCAGTCTCTCGTTTTAGAAGATAATTAAGTCTATTTCATTTTTAGTATCAATTTGCTTTTTATTTTTATAACTATTCTTTCTAGCTTGTTTGAGTTTTTATAACAAAATAATTTATATGTATTCCCCAATCTAAGGAGATGTATTGATGTATTCAATGACACTTTTTACTATTATAAATGATGCTGCAATAAATATTCCCATGCATGTTTTGATATCCAATTATGAACGCATTTCTGGGGAAGACAACTGGATTAGTTAATAAACCATGAAGAAGATGTTTTTTGTTTTTCTCATTTTTCAGTTGAGGGAACCAAGATTTAGAGAAATTAAATATCTTGCCCAAAGTCATTCATTAGAAAGTGGCATATGCACAGCATAAAAAGACATATATTTGATTTAAAACACAATTTTAATCCATTGGAGTTCAACATAAACCTGAGGCTACTTTTGTGAAGGCATCTCAACTTTCTCTCCTGCACTCTGACAGTGATTGCATATAATGAGAATTATAATATTTTCTGATACTTTTAAAAATGAACATTTTATGAGATCGATAACAGAGCAACATGATTACTAGAGTCAATCATTAAAATGAATTGCCAATGTCAGGGTCTCATTAAATACAGAAAATATTCCTCCCATAAAAACTGACTTTACATAATTACAGCAGAAGGTAGATTAACACCTTCTTAGCAATGAATTAACTATTTTGACTTTTAATAGGTTGTAATTTTGGGGGTCATGAAATAGTTTATTTGTAAACTGTGATGTCATTTCTGACTTACAGTAGCCATCGTGGTAGCATACAGTTATAGAGGGCATGCTTCGTACACGGCATGAGCCTTTTTGTTCCAAAGTATTTCTATTAGATTAATTTACTTTTTTGCTTCCTTCTTCCATCCTTCTTTTTGTTCTTATTTTTTCTCTTTTTTTTTCCTTTATTGATATTGAATGTAAGAAAGTAAGGAGTGGCGAAATTAAGAAATGTGTGGAAACCTTCATAGATAGCAGGTAGTCTAAGAATTCGAACATAGACAATGTGCTTCAGTCTGTCCCTTGAACCACACAACAAATCACTCTGGTTTCTGGTGAAGATATTTAAAGTGACTTGTTAATGTCCTTCAAACCAACACAAAAAATAAAGTTTTGTGTTTTTGTTTTTTGCTTTTCATGGCTGTACCCAGGCATATGGAGGTTCCCAGGTTAGGGGTCGAATCGGAGCTACAACCGCCGGCCTGCACCACAGCTCACAGCAAAGATGGATCCTTAACCCACTGAGCGAGGCCAGGAATGGAACCTGTATCCTCATGGATGCTAGTCAGGTTCGTTAACCACTGAGCCATAAAGGGAACTCCAAAAATAAAGGTTTTTTCAGTGTTTCTTAAGGAAAAATCTTCTTCATGTTTGTATCTGCTCCTTTGCCAATTTGATCAGGATACCAGTGGAACACAATAAAGTTTTAGAATAAAAGGATATTGATAAAGCAGTTCTTAATGTTTCAATATAGTCTAAGGTATTTTGACTAGGAAGATTCCAATATAGTTACTTTGCAAAAAATGTCCATTAGTAGATGAGAAATATTCATAAGCTAGGAAGCTATCAATGCAATAAAAATATATTTAGAAGAGTTATCATTTTGTTGTGTTTAAGCATGGAATTGAGCATAGCTACCTATATACCACAAAAACGTTAATGTAATTTGAAAAACATGACAAAAATATATAAAAAATATATGGTAAAAATGAAACCTTGCAAATTTACTACTCTAATCTTTACGGTCCTTACATATCATAGAATGTTTAAAATTACATACAAACTAACAGATGATCATTATGTGAAGATTTTAGGGCAGAGCTGAAATTAAGCTTCTTTCAAAATTTTATTACAAACAAGGGAGCTTATAAAGACGAGCTCCTGGGAGGCTGGAAACAAAAATTCAGAAGTCAAGCGGAGTGTCTGTTTTATTTACAATAATCGTGACGGTAAAACCACCTGCTCTGATCACCACCATCATCTCTACTCCCTGAAAACATAAGCAGGCTGCGCCGCGTGGTCTCGGATCTCAAAGACCAGCACGGTGAATTCCAGCCAAGGTGAGCACATTCCAAGGGCTGGAAAAGTTGGGGTCAGGAAAACGCAGCAGTGCCAGAGAAGGGAGGGTGTTTCGCAAAGCCCAGTGCAGGACTGTTCAGAAACAGAAACAGCTGATCTATCGCCTTGTCTCACTGACCAAGAGTTGAAAACCACTGCAGGTGACATCAATCTAGCCCCATAGATCTCACTGCATCCTACCTTCCAAAAACGCCCTTTGAAAGAGAAAAGCAGCAATATTCGTCTAGGGCAAACAAATCTATATAAAGTAGGAGTTATAAATGTCTTTCCCTCCTGCCTGAGCAAATTAACTGTGTTAATTGACATCATTACAGAATTTTGCTCATAAAGGGTTTTTTATTTTAGTTATCTTTTTGTTATTTTTTAAATAAAAAAATTTTATAAGGGACAATTCAATGTATGGGTATTGAATTATTTGCGAGTTGAATTAAAAGAAAAACTTTGACAGCTTAAAATTCTTTATAAATGGAAATTACTGTATCCTACATTGTTTTTCATACATATATGTATCCAACTTTTTCCTACTACAGTTGTGAATTTTCTACTAAAGATAGATGAACTTTCAGAATATTTAACAAATTCAATTTTCTATTTCAGGACAATAAAATTACATTGGGTAAAAGAGTTCTAAAGAAACATAAGCACTGCTATTTAAAATTTCCTAAAATCCCCAAAACCTAGATTTTACTTAAGTAAAAACAGCAAAATTAGAAAGTGCCATTTTTAAATATGTTTGATTGTGAAATACAATTAAAGTTTTCAGATAATTTTAAAGTACATTTCTGTTTCCATTAGCCTTTTTGTGGCTGTACCTGTGGCATATAAAGGTTGCCAGGTCAGGGATCAAACACAAGCCACAGCAATGACAATGCTGACTCTTCAGCTGCTGAGCTACCAGGGAACTCCTACATTAGCCTTTAAGAAAATTCAGTATGATTACCTTCATTTGGTTCCAGTGGACTAGTTGGTCTGAATCTATGCAAACATAGGGTAATCATGTATCTGTTCAATATAAATTTTACCTCAATCATCTGAAAAAATATGTCAGCAGGTTATATTCACTCATTAATTCACCCAACAAGTATTTAATAAACACTTTTCTGAACCCTTCTTGATGAACAATAAATAGTTTTGGGCTTCATGGAGCATATTTTTTAGTTAGTTTAGTAAACTAACCAGAGGCATAAATATCATATAATACAAACTCAGGTAGTGATAATTAATCTTGAGAGAAATCCTGCATGGTACAAGATTAGAGATTAAAAGTACAGACCCTAATCTTGATAGGGTGGGCAAGAAAGCCTTCTCTGAAGGAGTGATAGATGAGCAGAATCCTAAATAATGTGAGACATCTGTCTGAAGGAACATTTCAGAAATAAGAAACAGCAAGGGCTAAGACTTCGGATTAGTACTGGGTTTAGCCTATGGAAGGAGCTAAAGGAAATAGCGGGTTCCTGGAGACAGAGCAAGGGGGGCGGAAGGAGGGTTGGGGAATAAGATCAAATCAGGGGCAGGGAGCCAAACAGTTCCTTCTTACTGCATTACAGGAGCTGGATTTTAATCTGAGAGTATGGAAAACCAAGGCAAGTTTTAAAACCATGCTGGATGTAATATGATTTACATTTTCAAAAGAAAGATTCAAGATTAGGATAGAACTGACTTTGAGGAACTGAATGTGTAACAGGGAGATCAGTTTAAAAACAAACAAAAAACAAAACAAAACAAACAAAAACAAAACCAAAAACTCTTGCAGTACTAGGCCAGATATAATTAGAACTAGTTTAATTTGGTATCTATTGCAGAGGAAAATTCAATAGGATTTACTGATTTTTGCCTCTGTGGGAAGTATGTTACAGAAAGTAAAGAAGAATTACTCAAGAATTTTGAGGTTAAACTACCAGGTAAATTGTATGCCCATTCACTGTGATGGATCACATTTGATTAAGATATTTGAAGAAGAGAACAATATTTATATTTGGGTGCTTTAAAATTATAAATTAAGAGATAACTTGGCCGGAACAATGGATGAATAACCCTCATTTCTCTGCTGAAACACGTAAATGCTTGTTTCCAATCTTTCCTAAAATGTCCATCTTTAATTTGGAGCATGGGGAATCCATAATCATTCTTTTAAAACCTATTCACAAGATTTACAGTGACTTACACAAAGCATGTTGGTGCTCTGAAAATGCCTATTTGTTTGTTTTGAATCAATGAGTATACTAATTTGTTTTTCCATTCATCTATAAAGTATAAAATGAGAAAAAAGACTTGATGTCTATTAAAAGTTATGCCTGATTATTTATTATAGTGCCTTTTAAAATGTGCTAAGGAAATAATATAGTCTTACTTCAAATTTTACTTCTCTACAAGCTAAAACTAATGTTGAATGAAGTACAAAAATTGATAATACGCAGAATTCTTCCGCCTTCCACATCCGTGACAAAATATTTTTTCAAAAACATCTTGGATAGACTATACTGTTTTTGCATTAAAATCATTAGTGAAATGGCTTATATGACAATTCTCAATACCTAAAACTATCATGTATAATAATATGTATTCTATATTTTAAAACATAAAACCCCAAAAACTGTATTCGAAAAACTGTATATTAAATCGATTGAACTTAGATATTGATATTCATGTGAGTTTGCATAGTTTTTCTTTACTTTCACTCATGTTTGTTGCCTCAGACAATATTTATATTTGAAGATGGAGTGTTTCTCTATAAATATTTTTACTTTTATTTGTCTGTTTGGCCACGTCCTGAGGCATGTGGAAATTCCCAGACCAAGTCACTGCAGTGACGATGCAGGATCCTTAATCGAAGTGCCATAAGGGGACTCCTAAATATTTCCACTTTTAACAAACTCATACTATGATGTCTTATGGCAAATTGTGAATAATTAGTATATTTCAATTTTGAAGCATTTTTGTACATGATTTTTTGTTTTGTTTTGTTGTTTTTTTTTGTTTTTAGTGTCGCACTAGTGGCCTGTGGAGAGTTCCAGGCTAGGGGTCTAATCGGAGCTACAGCTGTTGGCCTATGCCGCCGCCACCACAGCAACACGGGATCTGAGCCATGCCTGCAACCTACACCACAGCTCACAGCAAAGCTGGATCCTTAACCCACTGAGCAAGGCCAGCGATTGAACCCGCAACCTCCTGGTTCCTAGTCGGATTCGTTTCCGCTGTGCCACGATGTGAACTCCTGTACATGATTATTTCATGATAACAACTGTGAAACATCCAGTTACAATGACTACAAAAGACTATGCATTTTAATCCCAGTCTCCCATAACTTCATTTGAATGTAGTTATGATTTAAGCAGGATTTTAACGATCTGGTAATTGCATGGTCAAAATAATCTTATTAGAATGAAGGTGAATGAAGGAATCCTAATATAAATGAAGAATTGTACAGAGAAGAGTAACACAACTTAGAACTTGAAAAATTGTTAAAGTATTTAATTTTACATCTCTAGTACTCTATAAATAATGAGCATACAGTAAATTACGTTCAAAAATAATGCCTACAAATGGTAGCTAATATTAATGATCATAGAGAAAAATGAAAAATACAAAAAAACCCATAAAGCTTATTCAAATAATGGTTACTTTATAAAATTTAATATTATACCATCATACAGTTGGAAGTTTTAGGATCATTTAATGTCAGAAACTTCTACCATTCCCCATCTTCACCTTCATGGTCAGTCTCAACATGTTTCTAATCTATTCATTCAGTACCACAATCTCTCATCCTTTTGATTCAAGATAATGTCATCTCTTGTTTAATTACTTTTGTTATTGATTTTGAATTGACTCATTCATCCCCAATCCAGTTTTGTTACAGTTATATTAAAGCATGGGTAGTTTTGCAACTTCAAAACCAATCACAGTGTTCCTCTCTGTAAAACTTTATACAATCCCCATATTTCATTGGCTATTGTCCAAATTTGTGAACATAGTTTAAAATGCCTATAACTATGTAACTATTTCCACACTGAGACTGTATCACTTTTTGCATTTACCTTGCTTTTCTCTAGAATCATGGACCCTGCTCAAGACTTCCGCTAGAAATAGTCACTTCCCACTGCCCCCACATCCTCAGCCACATGCACAGAAGATACCTCTTCACCCTTAATGCCATTATTTCCTCTGGGAAAACTTCTATGTCTTTTCGTCAGCTGTTAATAATAACATTTCTTTGTGGTCACATGACACTTTGATTTCATCTATCCTAACACCTATTCAAATACTATCTGGTTGGCTCTGTGTTGGGGAAAAGCATAGTATTTTAAGTTTCTTTTACTTTTTAAGTATCTGTTTTATTTTATATATATATATGTGTGTGTGTATATATGTGTGTGTATATATATGTGTATATATATGTGTGTATATATATGTGTATATATATAAAATGATCCAATAATCCATTGAATAATATATAAGAAAATTTAAAATAGTTATAAAACAATTGAAAATCACAAGTAAAAATCATAAAGATTATTATCAAGTGTGCATAGTAGTAGAAGAGCAAATAATAACAGTAAATGAAAAAGCCATCAGGTTTGGAATTTAATAGACTTGAGTCTGAAATTTCTATCCACTGTTTAACAACACTTCGTGATATTTTGTATATGAGTTTCATATTATTCCTCTGTAAAATAGCAATAGTGTCTACCATTTTGAGCTATTGAAACATTAAATAATATAAAATAAAAAATAGAAACACAGCTCAGCAAATATATTCATTCATTTAAAAAGTATATATTGATTCTCAATGAAGAGGCAGTATACTAACTACATTGCAAAATTCTCAAGAAGCTCGGAGAAAAGTGTAGATAAAATATCAATTTGTCTCTGCTCCTTTCTGCACTTTTACTTCTATTTTAATCCTTACATAGAGATTTTGCTGATATAACTATTTGGAGTCCAGATAATTATTTAGGCTACAACCATTTACTTTTATTTGTCTTTATGGTGCTGAATCTATAAGCTGAGTCAGTCTCTCTCTCTCATCTTCTCATTACCTTTCACTTTTCTTCATGTCTTCTATCCTTCCTAACTTGACCTTCCTGCTTGTCTAAAAGTAGATATCCAGAAATTGTATGCACTGCTTCAAGTTTGTATACTACACAAAAGCAGCAAAATAATAAAATCTAAAGGTTTAGATCCAACCTTAATGGAATATACCAACTCTTCCTTAGCTCTATTATTTATATACAATTTATCCTCACCAACTTTTCCAGAGTTGTGTGCTATGTTTTAGCAAAATAACAAACATGTAATAATAATATTAGATTGTTATTAAATTAATAATTGAATACAACATTGATCCTCAGATTCTATTGCTACATGAAGGCATTGCTGTCTTCGTAATCTCGCACAGAACAGGTGCGATGGTAAAGTAGGAACTGAGAAATTTCTCTGGCCAAATGTCAACTAATATCACCTCATCGTTAATTCCCAGTCGTTTAAGCTGAAGCTTGACCATGTCAGGTACAGCAGGGGACTTTCTGAAGCTGTATAACATCACTTGGCTGGGCTTCTCTAATATCTCAGTCGTGAATGCCAACTTTAGGAGTCAGCATAAAAGTAACAGAAGTTAGCACAAGAATTATTTTAATTTGACATTAACTCAATTCTCAAGGAATCTGTACACCAGAATTTCAGTTTGCAATAGGTGTTTAAAGTGAAGTTCCTAACCATGTCTTCAGAGAGCAGACTTCAAATAGTTGCCCTGAGCTCATGTGCTTCATGCAGTGAAACAGGTTATTTCAGATAAGAAGGCTAATCTGTATGACAGAGTTTGCCATAAATTGCATTGTTTATTACCACTTTTTTTTTTTTTGGTTGTACTCCTCACATGTAGAGGTTCCTGGGCCAGGATTTGAACCCATACCACAGCAGTGTCCCAAGCTACAGCAATGACCACAATGTATCCTTTACCAATTTTCTAACCAGAGATTGTTACCACGAAATTATTGCCCTCTATTCCATATACTGTTTGAAAGAAATGTTTGAAAGTCACAGGGGTACAACATGTAGACCTCTGGGGTTTTGTGAAGCAAAATAAGTTCAGTTATGAGGTTAATGGACTCAACATATGTGTTCTGTGAAAGAAAGCTGGTGTTGAGACTGACTAGATGATCACCAAGTGATGAAAGAAGGATAGATGTATTGCCTAAATAATGCTTTTTGTAAATTCTATTGTTACTAAAAAAAAAATAGCCTCCTGGCTTGATTCTTCCTTGGGAATCTAATACATTATCAATAAAGTGTTTCCCCTGCATGATAAGAATAATGATTAACATTGGTTTGACTTAGTAATAAAGCTTCATATGAAAGCTCCTAGAGGAACTCCTCTGAAATCTGGTAACTGGTGAATGTTTGGTTACAGTGAAATGAGGCAGGTAGGAGAACTGACAATACTTAGGGGACTTCATCAGTTTCTCAGTATGACTGTTCACAAAACTAATTTCCAAATGTCTCTAATCTATATGCTTATTTGTGTATGAGAACAAGAATTGTTTCTCTTGTCTCTATAAATAAGAAATAAATTCAAATACTAATTAAATTTATACCTTAAAATGTATGAAACACAGACACACTCCTTTTGGAATTCATTCCATACTATTTTGTAATGCACTTATAGCAATCACCTAAAGCTGCCCTTCCAGAATTTAGGAGCTAGCTCACTGTCATACACTATACCAAATATTTTGTACTATTTGTATTGAATAGTCAGGGTAATACTAAAAGTTAAATTACAGTATAATTCTTCAACTTAGCAGACACGTTATTTATTTAAAAAGGCAGCATAAATTATTGGTCTTTTTAATTTACCTGAACATCTGCAATTAATATAAAGTAAAATGCTGTGAATATACTATCCTAGGGGTCAGAGCATCAGGTACTCTGTAGAATTTGGAGACTTTAAATCCCAGCGCTATTCAATGTTTATGATAGAAATACCATACTGTACTCTATTTTTAAGCATTATTTCTTACTTGTAGTGACATATTTGAGAATTCTGATGATTGTATAATGAAGTAATTAATAATGCATGTTTGTTATAATAAATTCAACCTTTTACTCTCTAAGAATATCCCACTTTGTGACATTTATGGTTACTTATAAATGATGATTTAAATATGAACATGCAGATTTTGGCATTCTGATTAATTTTTCTTCTTGGATTCTTAAGATCAGATATTTAAGATATGGTAAAAATTATAATAGGCTCCTAAGATACAGAAGTATGTGTTAAGCATTTAGATGTGTGCTAATCCCGGCTGGTATTTGTTTCCCCTATGCCACAAAATCTGAACAATATTTACATCTATTGGCTCAAACTGTAGTACAGAGGATTGCTATAAAAATTATGACGTCAATTTTATAGGATTCCTTTGGATTGATCTAGCTCTAAGCATAATAAACATTATTAATTGCATAATTTTGTAAATTTACATGGCCATTTCTTCATATGAGAATTACTTGATCTATGTGTACTTGTGGTACTATATTAATACTGGCAAAGGTTATAGTTAACCTTTCTTTAAGAATATTGCCTATGACATCGCCTATGAGATATATTGTGTAAGTACTCTTTAAGAAATAGTTAAGAATTTGTTATAAAATATGGAAAACAAAAAATAAAACAAATAAATCATAAACTAGTTTAATTACTATAATAATTTAAAATGCATAGACTTTAGGCCAAGTTTAATAAATTATCAACTAATAGTTATGGCATTTCTTACTAGCGAAACACCATTCTAAGAAATTTATATACATATATACATAAGAATTTAATAATCATATCAAAGCTTTCATCTTGAAATTATTTAAGCACTTAAGTAAGTTGAGGACTGAAACTTGAACCCAAACAGCCTCTCTTGAGAATTTATATCCTACTCATTAGAAAGATAAAAGGACAACACAATAAAAATAATGATAATGCATAAAATAATAGTAAAAGGAAAATAGGCTTCAGAAGAAAATAAAATATTTAAATGAGAATACAGTAATATTGAGAACCTGAAAATATTTGGTAATTTGTAATATTATCTGAAGTAACTAAAAATAGATCTAGAAAACATTTTAAAATATCAATACAATTTTGGAAAGTTTCAAGAAAGTAACAATGAGACTAACTCACAAAAATAATACCCTCCTAAAATATTCTAACATGGGGTTTATGCTAATTTAATTGATTCAGAACATCATTATCTAGGACCAAATATCAATGATGAAATCTCATAAAGATAAAAAGGAACATATCAGCAATGAATTTTGATTTTAAAATGCTAAACAACACAGTAGAATGTAGCTAAACACAAAAATATAAATTTTCCATGAGCAAATGGAGGTGCAAGTATTTGTTCAGAATTAACTCTATTAAACAAATTGTCATATGAATAATTCAACATAATGTAGAAACTTCTCTATATATGCATAAACATATATAAAGGTATATACACACACATATATAGATAGATATACTAATGTGTATATGCATCTATAAATATACATATACTTATGTAATCCTTGGAGTTAAAAGGGATATAGAAATATATAGTATGTTGTGCATTATTTTCTCAGTAGAATGTCTTTAGTTATAATACCCTAACTTCATTGAAGATAGTTCCTCTACTACTTTTTTTTAGACTGATGTATATATGGGAAAAGTACCTTCTTAAGGAAAAAAATTGACAGAAAACTTAAAACAATGCACAGAAGGGCTATTGAGTTACATTCCAAGTATAGTTTGTGGCATTGTGTACATGGCATTTTGATGAAGTTGACACTACTGCACTCAAAACATTTATTTTTATTTTTAGCATAAAATGTTGGTCGCCAGTGAATGATGCTTTAAGTATGTTACAGGCCAATATAGCTGACTGTTGTTTCTATACATTTCACTGTGTTTCATGTTGTGTTTTAGCAAATCTGCTGGAGTTTTCATGTCATGGTAGAACACATTAGAACGTTTCCTATTTCCACTAAGTGAGTACACATTAACTTTTCCTGGAGAACTTGGCTATTACAGAAGCCCAAGTTTCACTTCCAAAAATTTCCTTCGGCCACCTGGGTGTGTGTTAAGAACATTTAACATGAAACCTACTCTTTTAATAAATGTTTCACTGTACAATAATAAATTGCTAACTAAATGCAATATATGGAAAGCATTTTGTTGAATTTATTCTTACATAAAATATCTTGATGTTAAGTAACAACACTAATATCAAGTATTTGAAGTTTAATCAAAAAATGTTAAGATGCAGAGCTGGAAATTTTCATGTTGATTAAAACTAACAACTGTTTAAGAAACAAAGAATAATCTATGTTTATACAAGCAGAAAATCACCATACTCTATGAAGAATAAGCTGAAAGGGTTACAGTGCTTACAGGAGAAACTGCAGATTCATGCAACTAGATAGGGGTATTTTGATACTCCTCCCTCATAAAAAGGCAAAAAAAAAATCCTTTTAAAGTATACACAGGTTATTAACCAGTAAGTAACTATTTGCTGTGTTAACAATAGTCCTGAATATATTTCAGAGGTTGCAAGTGTACCGGGCAAGTTATCTGAGAATCGTACAAATAATTTAGAAATCAAAAATTAAAAGGTAATGGAAAACCATATATATACATATGAAAAATAAATCAGTAAAACCAAAGAACACCACCACCCAAACAAACAAATGAAAAAAACCTGATTGAAATAACTGTCAATGTGTGTGAGCGAAGGGATATTTACATGACACTGCCCACATGAACGGCATGGTGCACAGAGCCTGCAATTTCACACTGAAGAGTCACCAAGATAAACCATATTCTGAAGCTTGAAACTGATGTCAACCAACATAAAATAACAGATATAATATAGATAATGTTTTCTAAGCAAAATGGAATAGAACCAACATTCACAACAGAAAGATACCTGGGAAAACCCCCACGTATCTAGAAAATAAAATGATCCAATGTAAATAAGTCATAGGTCAAAATCACCAGAGAAATGAGAATATACTTTATGGAATGAAAACCAAAACACAACATATTGAAATTTGTGAAGCATAACTCAAAGAGTATTAGGGGAAAGAACGGAGCATGAAAAACATACATTAGAAGGGAAAGAAACTCTTCAGATACATATTAAGGCATAATAACAGTATGGCACACTTTTCCAGAGAATTGGAAGAAAAAAGTAAAGGAGAAGAGACATATTTTTCAATAGTTTTAAGAAATCAGCATAAACTTGTTCTTGAACATGATGAGGATACGACAAAGCAGGGAAATCCCAGAGCACTTCCAATCTGAATTTAGAAGAAAAAATTCTGTCCAAAATATGTGTGACCTAAATCCATGATGTTAGCTTTATTCCAGGGTTGAAAGTTTGTTTTCGACATGAAAATCAATCTGCAATTCACCACATAAACAGAATAAATGAATAAAAAACCATTATATCAACATGTGCAGAAAAATCCTATGATAAAAAATTCAGCTATCTTTTATGATTTATAAACTCTCAGCAAAGTAGGAACACAAGCAAACTTCTACCGACAGAATGTCCTTGAAATCAGGTACGGAAACTTTTTCACCTTTGTTCCTTTAATAACTGGTTCAATATCTGGCACATACTAAGGAATCGATAAAACATAATTTAATGGAAAGGTGAGCACCGCAAACTTTTTCAAAAGAATTCGTATAAGGAAAAAACAAAATGCTAAGATATAAACCTCGGTGAGCACCCAGAGCTGAGCAGAAAGATAATCTGCCAAGAAGATGCGTGTACAGCAAGGAAAGCGATGGCATTTTAGTGAGAGAACAAAGGAGAGTTTCAAGGACTGTGCTTATCTCAACTGAGGCGTCAAGACTGCATTTCCCGCGCAGGGGCCACCCTCCACACTGCCATTTACAAGGTTCAAAAGAAGTCCCCAGAATGACCCCACAATCATAGCCTCCTCATCACTGCATCTCTGAAGTCTACCGAGAGGATTTCAGGATGTCCCCTTCCCCTTGTTTATGTTGTTACGGTAATATGCCCTCACCCCTCCGCTCCCAGTGTACTTGGGGCTCTGGTCTCCTTCCCACATCTTTCCATCCACTAAGCATGTCCAGTGTGGCAGCTGGAATTCCTGTTTCATCCTTAACTGAATCCCATCCTTAACTGGAATTCCTGTTCCATCCTTAACTGAATCCCCTGTTCCATCCTTAACTGTTCTGAATATCCTGCGCATGGTTCATCATCCCTGAGGACCAAGAGTTTCCGTTCTTGGTCCTCTTCTCTGTCTGCATCAATATGGTAAATCTCAGTCGTCTCAGAGCTTTAAATAACATCTACAATTTCCCTCCTGTTCACACTCCTGCCTAGTTTGGGAAAAAAAAAAAAAAAGGAAAGAGGAAAAGAGAAGAAGGAAGGAAGAAAAAGAAAGACAGACAGACAGACATGGTATTTTAATAAAAGTGTCGACATTGTCAAGCAAACATTGCTCTTGCTCCATTATGCTGTAAAGTGTTTCTTGTCAGAGGAGAAAAAGCTAGTGGAGAAGAAAATAAATGAATGTAATGGACTGGAAGGAGAACATATGTAAGATAACTTCATGCTTGTAAGATTTCTCTGAAACCTCAAGAGAAATAGAGTCTCTTAGAATCTACCTTTAAAAATATAGTTAAAATGCATAAAGATATTTCTGTACTTGTAATTTCCCACTCTCTCTCTCTCTCCATATGTAAATATTGACAGTCCTAACAGCGACTTTTCCTTCTTGAAGTATGATATTTGGAGACAATTCAAGACCTCCACAGATACTTATTAAACTGTATAATGAATTTTCAGATCTAATCTATAGCGAGTAAATGTCAGAAAACAGGTGTTTATGCAACCTGGCAAGGACATATTATTGTTACTAAACACGGCGGATAACTTAAAGGGTAAAATATAACTATATGAACCAGAAATTACACTTTTTTTTTTTTTAAGGACACATCCTGGGCATATCGAAGTTCCCAGGACAGGACTGAAGCCAAGCCACTGCTGGGATCTACCTCACAGCTGCTGCAAGTCTGGATCCGTAAACCCACCACACCTGACTGGGATTCGAACCCAAACCTCTGCAGTGACCCAAGCCACGGCAGTCTGATTCTTATCCACTGAGTCACAGCAGTAAGTCCTCATATATATTTTTAGAGCAGGCTAATTTGTTTCCATTTATGTCATCAAATGTCTACTTTTGGTCTGAGTTCTCATTTTAACATATGGTTATTAACTTCATTAAAACCTGATCTTGGAAAAATTTATGTTGTTAGAAATTATCCCAAAGTCATGCATTCACCCTTAAAAAAGGAAGAAATAACATACTTCTTCCAGAAGTTCGCACATTCTCAGCTTAACCAAGTATTCTGTTTGAATGGATATGCTTTCAGAAATACTTCTTCTTCCAACGAATTGTCTAAAATGGATGAATGAATAATCGCTCCGTCTTAGAGAAGAAGGCGGTGATATGTGCGATGGGAGCTTCAGGAACTCTCCTCTGTCATAATGGCTCCCGTGTTTCAGGAAACTGAACTGAATTGCTACGTGTGTCCTGCTGTCATCGACAAAAGTGAAGGCCAATGCCTTTCCTAGCGAGCGTCATTTATTGGCATTGAAACATTTAGCGTAGGTTTCCCCTTTTCACTGACAAAGTCATTCTGATCAAATCTTAAACCTCCCTTTCAACAGAACCTTTCCAAAAAAATGCAACTCACGGACTTGGAAAACTCATGGACTTATGGCTGCCAAGGGGGAGGAGTGTGGATGGCCTGCGAGGTTGGGGTCAATAGATACAAACTATTGCATTTGGAGTGGGTAATCAATGAGGTCCTGCTGTGTAGCACTGGGGACTATACCTAGTCGCTTGTGATGGAACTTGATGGAGGATAATGGGAGAAAGAGAATGTATCTATATGTGCGACTGGGTCACTAAGATGTACAGTAGAAATGGACAGAACATTGTAAACCAACTATAATGGAGAAAATAAAAATAATTTTAAAAAATAAAAATAAACTAATATTGATATGTGTAAGACTGACTTAGAGCCACAAAGTTTGAAAAGGTTTTAATTTGATTATAATAAAATATTTCTATGCATATTTAAATACTCTGTCAAATCTATATAAGAATATATATGAATATATACATACGTACTTAATAAACTTAGTTTATATTTTTATATTTGTGCTGTCATTTTATTAATAGAGTTATATTAGTCATTTATACTATAAATGACATTCTTCTATTCTCTGTTTTCTCATGCCAGAATAGGACATAGTTAAATGTAAATTGAGTATAGATAACTCTTCTGGGGGAAAGTGTTGTGGTGTAAAGGGGAGCCAAGAAACGTGGCCTAGACACAAAGAAGTAATGGTTCAAATGACAGAATATTTTTTTGAAGATGTGAGAAATGATAGCAGTCATTTATACTCAATTTATATTTAATACATATATTAAATATAAATTCAATTCCAACTTTGACTTTTTGTCCTTGCAGTAAAATAAGTTCCACAACGATGCTTAAAGACACCAGAAACCCAACTGATTTTATCTAATGTAGTTTAATTTGGATATTCTGTATCAATTTGGGTATTTTATCAAAACATGAAAACTAAAGTGGCCAGCTGAGGAGAATGCAGATAAGGAAGGAAAAAAACCTCTTTCCATTCATCCATAAGGTATTTACCAGGTATCTCTGTTAAGTCTTAGGTCTGCTCCCCTTATCAGGCAAAGCATCCCTTGTCACATGAAACTTACATCAGTTTTGAATTATTGATCCAGATCTCTTTGATATTCATAGTATATTTTTTTTTGCTTCAGTTGCATAGACAGTTGTCCAAACATTTTACCTTTTTCTGATACATACAAATGCATATTCTTACATGGGGAATATGCATTCATTTCAATAAATATAATTTTATTTTGCCTGCTAGATCAATGTCCCAACGCAAATGTTTAAATGATTTCAGAAGTGGTTGTGGGTTTTGCTATAGCACTATGGTAACTGCTGTCATTTCTCACATCTTCAAAAAAATATTCTGTCATTTGAACCACTTCTTTGTGTCTAGGCCACGTTTCTTGGCTCCCCTTTACACCACAACGCTTTCCCCCAGAAGAGTTATCTATACTCAATTCTCCAGTTCTTTATATCCCAATCTTGCTTCAAGTTATTTCAATTAGACCTCAACCCCTAAGCCTCAAACAAAATTTCTCTTATCTGTCTGGCTCTAAAGAGGAGATAAAACCACAGTCATTTGAACAGAGAGAGTTTAACACTGACAAAGTATTAATCATAAAAGTGGATTGGATTAACAAGGATCCGGCTATTAAGAAGTAAGAGAATTCTAGATATAGAATGCAGCCAGTACCCCTAGGGCTGAGACGGAGGCTTATGTCAGAGACCCTCTCCCCACCCCACCCTAGGGACTGAAATCCACCTTGATGGGCAAGGCAGACCTCGGCTCACTGGATGGCATGGAAATTGCTATGATTCTGTACCCACAGAACTTGCTGATTTCTGTCTTCAGAAATGTGCTGGAAGTAGGCTCTCTAGGGTGCTGAGAAAAGCATTCGTGGGAGGGTGCCTCACTGGAGACACTCTGATACTCCTGGGGGATGCCCAAGACTGAGAGGAAGTACTGAGGGTGGCTGCCCGCCCTTGGATCCTGCTGGCTGCCTGCGTCCTGCAGCAGCAAAGCCCTGGGTGAGCCATGGGTGCTGCAGGAGCTCAGTTCTGGAGAAAAGCAGGCATGCAGAAGAATCAGAACCCAAAAGTAAAATCTCCTCTTGCAATGTCTCTCTAGCGCCCTCAAGGGGCAAATTTTTAGGGCCAAAGGACAAATGGTAAAACATTTTAAGAACCCAAATCCATTTTTTCTTATGATTTTTTTTTTATTTTTCTCCATTATAATTGGTTTACAAGACATGGAAACAACCTAAATGTCCCCTGACAGATGAATGGACTATGAAAATGTGGTATATAGACACAATGGAATACTACTCAGCCATAAAAAGAACAAAATAATGTCATTTGCAGCAACAGGGATGGAACTAGAGACTCTCATACTAAGTGAACTAAGTCAGAAAGAGAAAGACAAATGCCACGGGATATCACTCACATCTGGAATTTAATATATGGAAGAAATGAACTTTTCCCCAGAAAAGAAACTCGTGGACTTGGAGAACATAGTCACTTTTACAGAGCAGTCAAAAAGGATGGATTTGGAGCTAGAGGCAGTAAATGGGGCATAGCACAATCCCCAAAGCTCTTCAGTGGTTTGTAACAGTCAGCTTGCAGTCTGGCATTTCCAGTGTTTTAACTGGCAACTATTTCTCAGGTTTCCGTGCTACTTAACCCTTATCTCCTTGATCTATAACATATTAGAGAATCCAGGGATCATTCTCTACTTTTTTTTTGTCTTTTGGCCATTTCTTGGGCCGCTCCTGCAGCATATGGAGGTTCCCAGGCTAGGGGTCTATTCAGAGCTGTAGCCACCGGCCTACGCCAGAGCCACAGCAATGCATGATCCAAGCCGCGCCTGTGACCCACACCACAGCTCACGGCAACGCCGGATCCTTAACCCACTGAGCAAGGGCAGGGATCGAACCCGCAACCTCATGGTTCCTAGTTGGATTTGTTAACCACTGCGTCACAACGGGAGCGCCTCTACTTATTTTCTAGACCATTTTCTCTACTTATTGCTTTGGCAGTTTCATTCAATAAGATCTTAAATGCCAACTCTATGCTAACTCCAAAATTTAAATCCCAAACACAGGTCTCTACTCTGAAGTTTAGAATCATATAAATGGTACCTCCAAAACTTAAATCTCCAACAGAGCTCTACTCTGAACTTTAGAATCACATAAGCAATTGTTTAATCAGCATCTCCAGGAAGACATCTAACATGTACGTCAAGATTAGCATTCTTAAAACAGACAAAAAATTTCTTTATCAAACTTACTCCTTCCACAGACATCCTATTTTCAGTGAATAATCATAATTCTTTTAGCTGCTTAAGGCATGATCATTAGAGTAAGCCTTGATCTTAAGGTTCAACTGCAGACAACTCAATAAGGAGAACTTCCGAAATAAAGCAAGTACACATTTTTTTTTCACTTTCCCAGAGCATATAAATTTATGTTTACACTATTCTGTGCTAAGTGTACAAGAGTTTTATGTCTATTAAAAAATGTATATACCTTAATTAAAAATACTTTATTGCTAAAAAATATCCTAACCATTTATCTTAACCTTCAGTGAGTCTTATAGTGACATCAAAGATTGCAGATTACCATAACACATAAAATGATAACAAAGAAGCTTGAAAATTGTGAGAATTACCAAAATGTGACACGGAGACACTAAGTGAGCAAATGCTGTTGCAAAAATGATGCCAATGGACTTAAACTTGACACGGTTGCCACAAATTTCCGATTTGTAACAAACACACACACACACACACACACACACACACACACACACACACGAAAACCCTACAATATCTGCAAAGCACAATAAAATAAGGTATGCCTGTGTACCCACCCATTCCTCTCTCACTCTGCTGATCCTGGTAAATGCCAGCCATGTTCCTACCAAGGGGTTTTGAGAGGATAGTTTTCTGTGCCTAAAATATTCTTCTGTTGGTTTGCAAACTGGACCAACACACAGAGAGCTGGGGGAAACCAAGGAAAAAGGCATGTGCTCTTGGCAGGTTTAATACGCAGGGGAACTTACTCACAGGTTTGTCTTGAGCACCCGATAAACAGACCCCAGCACCCACCTGCCAGAATGTGAACAGTTACACAGAGACCTTAACTACAGGCAGTCACATATTCAGTCCAGGTGGTCTCAGCAACACCTCACTCTCTCAAGGCTGTGTCCTTGGAACAACCTCTGCTGTGGGCACAGTGGGCAGAAGGCACATTCCAATGGCAGGGGAGGGTGAGGAGCCTCAGATGTCCCAGAGTCAAGCGGCAGCCCCGTCCTCTGACGACTTCTTTCAACACCTGCCTCTGCCCTTCACCTGCCCCAGGTTTTAATTAAATATTAGTGGAACATTTTCAGTGCAAAATTCCCTTTGTCTTGTCTCATCTTTCTCCATAACCCATCGTCCTATCTAAAATTTTATACATTTTAACTATGTGTTCATCTATGTTCTGTCCCCTCCTGCTACCATGTAAGATTCATATTTGCTTGTTTGGTTCACTGGTACAAACATATTCGCCTTGCACAAAGCGTGGTTGTTAGGATTACTTAGTTTAATTTTGGGAGAAATAAATGCATACCCAGAACCACCTGTGATTATGTACATTTAGCCAAAGAAAACAAAATCTCTAATGATGGTGATGAGTCAATCAATATTGTTTCTTTTAAACAATCAAAAATTTTATCCCACGGACTGCATGGTGTTTTTCTTTTCTTTAACATTATGTGATTAAAATATAAATTCATTTACTAACACCCCGTTCTTGAGAAATGGGCAAAAAGGCAATGATTCATTACTAGCTAAATGAATAAAAGAGTGAATGAGTGAATGAACAACTCCATAAGTAAATACATAAAGGTGGCCTGCAAACATTGGACGTCTGACTTAGTGTCAGCATTAGCCATAAACGTAAATTTAAATAGGCACTAGTCTATACTCATCAAAATAACAAGAAAAACACACAAAGCTCACCAGAGGCAGCCACCACCATACACTACATTGCAAATGGTTACAATCTTTTCAGCAAACACACTGGTGATGCTCTTTGAGAACTTTAAAGTGTGTTCATAAACGCTGATGCTTCAATTACTATCCCAAGACTCCAAAATGAGAAAACAACCTGAAACGTGGATGGAGATAATATAAATATATAGCATTTGAGCTCTGATATCACAAAGTTAACCTTCTATCTTGAAGTGAGAAAGACAGACTATCCTACAATAGCTGTGTATTCAAACCCTGCTAGTAGACAACTAAGAAAAATAGCATTTGGGGAGTTCCCATCATGGTTCAGCAGAAACGAATCTGACTAGTCTTCATGAGGACGCAGGTTTGATCCCAGGCCTCTCTCAGTGGGCTAAGGATCTGGCATTTCCATGAGCTGTGGCGTAGGTCCAAGATGTGGCTCATATCTGATGTTGCTGTGGCATAGGCTGTGGCGTAGGCTGGAGGCCGCAGCTCCAATTTGACCCCTAGCCTGGGAACCTCCATATGCAGCGGGTGCATCCCTAAAAAGACAAAAAAAAAAAAAAAGAACATTTTGCATTGTGTTAAGTGAAGCAGAAAAAGACACTTGAAATAATTTTAGAGACAACTGTCCAAGCCTTTATTGACACATGTGACTTGATTCGTCTTTGGAAAACGTATGCACGTGATCTTTAATTCAATTACCCACATAAGTAAATACACGGAAAATCAGAAGCGTGAATCAGTTCTCTTTTGTTTATAACGTTCCCTGTCCTTTCATTTACATGTGAGGGTGTGTTATATGCATAGTTACATAGATTACTAATGAATTGACAATGAAGCTATTTATTATGTGTCCTAAACACATTCTGGAGGGGAGAAATATCACAAACGCTGAACCACAGTGGCTTTACTAATGTCTTTGCTATATACACATTTTTTCCCTCGGTATCATTTTTTATTAGTTTTTATTTTAAAACATTCACCACTGCTAAGAGATAGCCCAGATTTTTCTAATCGTTGCCCTCTGGAAATAACGTTACAATGAACACCTCTGTGCATGTATCACCAGGGGCAATTAAGCATATTTCTGACAGATAGCTTCCCAGCACTGGAACTGCTGATCCAAAGTAAACGAACATGTTAAAATATGGTCATTACATCCAAATTGTCCTCAGACACGCTGTTAAACCCATGCTTCCGTTAACTGTTTATAGCAGGGCTAGTCCCACTTTGGCCACATCCACACTGAGATTGGATGCTATAAATTCAATAAATCCTTATCTATCTGATAGACAATGACAGCATCACATTGCTTCTTCAACCTGAGTTGCCTGATTACTGTGATTCCAATGATATTGGACTCATATTTATATAGTTTATATTTACTTTTTTCTGTGAATTCTACTTCCAGCCTCGTCGAATCACTGCAAATTTCAAACGGAATAGAGAAGGAAACAAAACTGTTTTATAGAAGTCTTCTCCTCATCTAAGTAGTTGAATTAGGAAAGAACAAATCACAAATTTACCAGGACAACACAATGTCTTTTTCCCAACAGCAATACAATGTGGCTAGAATCACACTCATAAATATCTCCCATGACAAACCAAATGCCTTATGTACCGCAATCATTCACGTTGCATCAACAAATCTTTTTTCTTTTTTTACCAACTACATATGGTCAATTTCTTGTTTTTTATGTTGTATCTTTTTCAATTGCACCTAGGAGTCATTTTAATATAGATAATTGAATTGCAGTTAATTCTCCATCTGGCGTTCCAGATTGGTTACTTACTACTGCTGACTTGAGGCTGATATTTTTCATTTATATTACTTGATCATTTTATTCACTGGCGCATTCCTAACAGTATGTGACATTTACAAAGCATATCATGTGAGCACAGTTTAAAATGCCCAATGTATAATTCCTTTTTGAAGCACTTGGAAGTCTGACACATGCCCTTCTATGATCTCATTTTTGACTTTTAAATGACCATAACTTACAATCTACTTTGAGGTGTAATCTTAAAATAGCGTTATAAATGTTTGGGACCAAGCACGGGGTCTGTTATTTTCAGGGTATTACTTTAGCGTACGGAATACACTGCTGACCCAGTAACCCTTGATAAATTGGGTTATCTTTTAATGATGTATGAATCCTGACATTTTTTAAGAAAACTGTAAGTTAAAAACATGGACTTAGTACCATGGATTCAACTGTTCTACTAATAACCTGTCCTGTTTAACGTTGGGACAATGAATTACAGCTTTAAAGTACTTTCCCTTGATGTGATACCATGAGGTAAGCAAGGCATCTTGCATTTGGTGAAAGAGTTACTTGGAGCCAGAGGAAAGGTTCGTTTATAATCAGGACATTTAATAATTTGGATATTAGATATTCTTTTCACGTCTCGCTTTCAAAAGTGTGCTAGCCATATTTCCATGTTAAGGTTTCTGAGAGGATTAGGTGATAATTCACTAGACATAAATTCGACATGTGTTTGTCATTTCATCACGTCCTTTGTGATCCCCATGTCAGGGTTTATGAATCGAGTCTCACAGAAATTTGAATGACTTGCCAAATCCAACACATTTCAGAATCACCAAGAACCTATGATTCTCATTCCAGAAAGTGCTATGTAAAATGTGGCACAGATTTTGGATAGCAGGCATCAACAAATCCGCTCATTTTACAGCAGAAAAATCTGAGTCACAGTGACTTAATGGATTAGCTCACAGGCAGGCCCCTTGCTTTTGACCAGGTCACAAAATAATGATACCTTCGTGTGGTATTTGGAGATGGTTTGACACTGCAAACATAAAATGGATACTGGGTACATAACATTGTAGCCAAATACATTAGGTTTTCAAAGATTGAGAGCCGTGATTAACTCTGCTTTAGTTTATGAGACATCTCGCCTTTCCTCTGTTTGAAAATGTAGCCATGTTTCCTTCACGACCTCCGCTATCCCACAGTGAAGGGCCGTCTCCCTCCACTTGTTTAAAGAGGCATTTAAAAAAAGCCTTTGGAAATGTCTATTTGTGTGGTACATTAGATACGCCACTCTAAACCAGGTTCCTCTAAACCAGAAAATCTTTTAAACCCTTAAGAATATTGTATATATATATATATATATATATTTGCAGTTATATACGTAAGTACATAGATAAGTACATTATCTCCATTCACTATTTATTATTGCTGACACAGCTTTTTCCAGGTACGATTTAGCTACCCAATGTGTCTGAGTCATATTGTTTCCTGTATATAAGCTATATCAAGAAAATCACAACATCTGACAGACAGTTGAGATAGCATTTTACACATTTCAGCAGATTTTGAAAAAAAAATTACTAGTGGTAATTATATAAAACAGATACATAGCTTAAGTTTAGTATGTTTACAAAATTCTAAAAAAAAAAAAAATACTTTACTTATCCACTAAGAGCTTCTGTCATTATACCTTGAAATTCATGTCTGCTTAAATAATGGCAGAAATATGAAACTCTTTTTTTTTCTTCTTTTTATTGGCTGCACCTGAGGCATATGGAAGTTTCTGGGCCAGGTTTTGAATCCAAGCTTCGAATCCAAGACACAGCTACAACCTATGTCATAGCTGTGGCAATGCCAGATCCTAACCCACTGCACCCGGCCAGGGAGCGAAAGCACACCACCTCAGAGAAAATGCCAGGTCCTTAACCTGCTGTGCACAGTGGAAACTCCATGAAACCGTTGAAGTGGAATCAAAGCACTAGGTAAAGAAATCCTGAGGCCTTAGAGATGTCCTGTTTCATACATTTCAAAAAATGATTTCAAATAGTCTGTATGATGCTAGAGAAGTAAGATTTTTTAAAAAATCTTGCTTTCCTTTAAAACGTGGTATTCAGCAAAGTTATATTTTTATAACAATGTTCCTTGTGTGTCTAAATGCAATAGAAAATCAAGTCCATTTTTATTTTACTTCTAATTTTTAAAACCTTTAAATGCACCTTATGAAAGTTCAGTAATAATGCCTATGGAATCATAATGTAATGTATCAAATGTATACACATGCGTCTTTTCTTTAATTGATTATTTTAATTTTCATTTGCTTAAATAAATCATATGATGAATTTCCATTCTCATTTTTCATCTGAAAGCACTGTGGCAACTAAGAAGCACGTTAATAAGCATACATTTTTAAGTGCACACACACGTTCACACACTGTGGAAATATTTCTGAATTAACTATGATCAACTAAAGCAATTTATGGGAGATTTTACCTTTCCAAGGAGTTTTTTCTGACTATTTATACCAAATACTGGAAACATGTATGATTTCTGCTAAAAATGGCCACATGTGAGTGCTCTAATTCTTTGAAGGAGACTGTTCATTGGTTTGGGGAATATTAGTTAACATATTTCTGATGTCAAAAGCACTAGTATTTCTGCTTTGTAGAGTTTTCGCATTAATCCTGCAAACTCCCCATTCTCAAAGATGCCCTCCCCCCAAGTGTTCTCACAGGACCTGAGGCTGTGTGGTTTCTATGAGACAAAGTCATAAAACACATGCACCTCTACATCACAAACAACACAGCCATAGAAAATATGTATAAATAAGGACAGAGAAATATCAGGTGAAGTAATTGCTCAAAGATACAGGGAGACACCGTCTTTGAAGATGTGACTCTCGGGTATTGCAATACGTCACGCCCTCTGGGACACACCGATCCTTGACTTTCCGCCATCCCTTTGCTTGTCTTACTATGCTAGGTACTGTGTATTCATTTTTAAATAAATAAATAATTTCAATATTAAATTGCCTGAGAAATTTCTCCTTTATCAGAATTTGAGGAAATGTATTCAAAATAAACGAGATTATGTGGCAAGTTGTTATTTTTCCAAAGCTCACACTAGCATATATTACAACAGTCATGGATTTGCAGCGATAATTTAGCTGTGATGGATGGACCTAAAAATCCCCTAAATTCTCTCCTTGTGTTAGGACTGGTCACACAGATGATTTGCATATTTAAAATGTGGTACTGAAGCATCAGACATCTTCTTTTTACACCAGGAAATTCAGTGCAAGGTCATTTGCTATAACAGTTCAAGTTTGTTCTCCCATGATTTTCTGGCTAGCCTGGGCAACAGCCAGATCTACTAGTCCTCCAGCTCCTGCTGGAAGTTTTCCACTATTTTCTCCCACTTTGAGGACAGATGCATGCCTCGCTTTTTGACAAATGATTCTCCTTAGGTCACATATCATTAAAGTTGGAGACCTGGAGGCAGGGAGTAACCAAAACGAGTCCCAGTTTATTCTCATGGTTTCCTCTTTTTTTAAGTCCACACCAATCTTTTCTTCCCTCAATGTCTCATCATCTACCCTACTGACTCAAGGTCAACATCAAATGCAAAAGCAAGTAAGAGTTGTGTAAAAACTGGTCAATTATTTCCTACAATTGTATAAAATCCAATTCTCATAATAAATTGATACATGTAACTATAGTTTTATATACATATACAAATATCTATCTATCAGTCTACCACTGACTTTTTTATCTAGCATTTCGGATTGAACTTGAAATAAGGTCATCTCACAATAAAATGAAAGGTTCAAAGTTTGTTCCTTTTCCTTCTAATAGGTAACATCAGTAACTGACTTTCAGAAAGCTAGTTTTCATCTTTACTGATAGGACTGCATTTTGGAACTAGGGTATATGGCAAAGAACAGGCAGCACTCTTGAATTTGGGTGATATGGTGTGTAGTGGATGCTACTGGCACTTCACCCCATCTCCTGAGGCCACTTCTATGATTGCTATGCATTAATCCCCCACCTTTGCTGTGTTTCTCATTTGTACCCACATTTTTCTAAAGACTGCCCCGAGGCTATTGGAACAGTGTTGCTCATGTACAAAGAGACATGGACTGGCCTGGAGGTTTATACTTCATTGTATTGACTCAGACCCAGTACTTGTTATCCAGAAACCTGCAGCTGTCCTCATGTAATTTGTGCTCCACAGCTCTATCCTCAACTTCTCGTGTCATAAGCTTGCAGATGGGGCTTTGCCTGAACCCGCAGCCATGTTGAGACTCTTGCCTATCCTCTTCCCCAGGCACGGGCTCATTGTTCACCGGTACTTGATTTCTCCTTCCTAGATCAGAGTTTAGGAAATCCAGTGTAAGGCATCATGGAATGTACAAGAAAGACTGGGTGTTCATTCCTCAAGAAGAATACATGAAAACAGGCCATTGTGACAAATGTGACCTAAACCATGTTTAATAGAATTTTCTCAGTTTAACTTAACAAGAGTTCTGGCAAGCCATACGTTTTTACTTATTTATTTTTAGAAGATGATTTTTAAGTGTCTACTTGAAAAACGAAATGAAAGAGTGCCCAGAAAAAGCCAGTTTTTTAAAAAAAATCAGTGACTTTAAAAAATAAAATTGTTTCGTTATAATGTATTATTTAATGAAATCACTATACTTTAAAATACTGACAATGACAATTTATCCTTTGGATCAAGCTCAAATTTATTTAGTGAACACTGTATGCAAAATGCATGCCAGCTTCGTCCTATATAATTACGTTTTACATTTATTTCCTAGTATTACTCTTATAAGATGCAAAATGTATTTTTCATTTGCAAATATGGACTTCATCTCAAGTATTAAGTCTAAGGGAAAGTCTTTATTTCCCTTTGTCAATGTTCCGGAATTTGATGAAGATCATGATGTAATCTTCCCAGATATCCTTGAGTTTCTGTGAACCCAAATATGTTCATTATTTGTCCCCTTGAAGTTGCTTGTTCACGTGTAATGGTTTCATTAAAATTTTTCTTCTGATTATTTATGGATCAATATACTTAACTAGGAATGCTTTTTCATTTAGTGTATTTGCTAAAAGCCCTTTTATTATGTGATTCCTTTGTTCAGTATTAACTCATTTGAAATGCAAACATGATCCTGTCTTTCATGGGACAAGGAGATGAGATGACAGCTAATCAATGATTGACTTTGTCCTTAAGTTGTTCAACTGTCAAAGATAAAACATGTCAATCAGTAAGAACAAATGTACCTACCATTAGTTGTAATTACATCAGCAAAAAAAAGTCATAAATATCCTATCAGCTTCCAAATATTAAAGCTAAGTAGAAATTAGCAACATTGAGCATTCAATTTCATTGGCCTATATTTTACCTTAATTAAGGAAAAGAAATGTTGAGTTAATTCTACCTCTCAGACCTATCCATTGATTTTTATATAAGCATTTTCTTGTCCTTGACTTAGTAGTCAAGAGATTTTTAGCCTTTAATTATATCCGTAGATTAAAAAACATATACCAATCTAATTCATGGAAAGATTAGAAAGAAAATACTCATGAAGCTTGTCACTTATATTTGTACGGTCTTAGGCAAAATACTCAATTTTCTAAACCTTAGTTTTCATATTTCTGCTATGATGATTAATAATTCAAAATTCTAGAGTTGTTAGGAATACAAAGGCAACATATATGTGAATACATCTAACAAAGGTGCTATTCAGAGGAGTAAAACATTTGGGTGTATGAATACTTTCTTAAGATTCATATCTTATATAGTTCTTGATATTAAATAGTGTTACAAAGTTACATCTAACCCATTCTTTGTGTAAGGATTAAACTGTATGCTTATAATTCAAAGAAAAGAAATCAAAACAACATGCCACTGTTCGTTTTATATTACACATTTTACATAAACAGATACACATGCATGCACATAACACCAGGAACATGAAGGCTTCAATAAATAATGAAGGGGCAGATCATTTTTCCCCTAGAAGGTACACCAAATCCTTTATGAAACTCATGAATACTGTGACCTTAAATCGATTCCATATTATAAACTTTAAATATTTTTGATTTTTATATTGCTTTTGTGTTTTCTTATTAACAAATCCATTTAAACAATATCCATCATTAAAAATATTTATTGTTATAAGCAGTTCAAGGCAGACACATTAATCTACCACATGAATACAAACTTTAAAAAAAAATGGAACTCCTTGAAGTAACACGTTGAGCAATTTGCAACCTTGAAAAGTGTAATTTATCATGTCAAAAGCCAGGCGCTCAGTCCCCATGGGGCCTATAATCCAAGGTTGTGAGGATATGAGGTTCTGAGTACCATTAGGAACCAAAGGATTACAGAAACAGCCAGGCACTCTCCATTTTGCTTCTAGATAAGCAACACTGAGGCCTTTCAAATGAAAATCCACTGACCTTGAGTGTAAGCAGTCTGGCAACACCAGGACTTGTTCCGAAAGATCTTTGAGTAATTCGAAGTGACTCAAAACACTGTCGAGTTGGGGCGAATTTTCACCCATAGGTCAAAAAGGCAGCAATTAAAAGTTGAAACTTAGCAGTTATTGTGAAAGGTTGGGAAAGCCTATCTTTGGTACAGATGAAACTGAGTGTTATACACATGGAGGAAATAAAAAAGATAAAGGAACAGATATTTTTTGCTACCGTAGAAATTACATAATGTCACTAGGATACATGATATTGTTTCTTCTCTGCCTGGGAAATCAACTTTCAAGAATTTTCTTTGTAGTAACCCAGCCAGGTCTGGGGTTAAGAATACAACCTAGCTAAACTTGGAGCTAAGTAGAGTTAGGGCTTCTAGGACATCTTCCTTTCTGCATCCCCCGCCCCCTTGAGTTAAGAACACATGGCAGTCTATACTGGAAGAACTTAAAAACACAAACAACAAAAAAAGAAAGCAATATCCCACAGCCTCCCAACTGCTGGCATCATGCAAAATTTCAAGGCATACTTAGGGTACATTTTGACAAAATTTAAACACGTCTTTTCTGCCTCTTTTTTACGTTCAGTTTCGTGTTGTCGGAGCCTTATAGCTTTTGCCTCTTCCATAGCATTTAATCCTACATTTCTTAATAAAAAATGATGGCATTTTCTAGGAGAAGATGATTAGGGAGGCTAGAATAGGACTGTGATTATCTATTAAGAAACATTTATACTAAGTATTTAATCTTCATGTAGACTCTTAGAGTCACTGCGTATAACTCCAGCCACTGGCAATAGATGTGTACTCCAACGTCACAGCATCAAATAGAACTTGAGAGCATTTCCCTACTGCCAGACATGATGTTTAAAACTCAATATTTTTTTTTATTTTTTAAAGCAATATTTAAATGTAGTATGTTCAACATTTCAAACAGGGAAAATAAGAATTGGAATGTCTACTTACACCCTTAAAAAACAAGGAGAATACGTAAACATGTCTTTGAATGAATAATAACCATAACCAAAACTACTCAAAAAAAAGGAAGCAAGGGATTATGCACAAAGGAAAAAAAAAAATCAGAGAAGAAAGGGCCAACTACTCACTGGCTTCATATCTTTTTACCTAAAGTAATCATTCTAATGGATGACCCAGTTTAAGATTAAGTACTTAAATACTGAAATCCTAAGAAAATAGAGGAGTGGGAAAAGCTTTAAAGCATTTTATTTTCCCTTTACAAAATATAACTCTGCAAAAGCGGATGAGAGGGACCGTCAACATTACTGGACCATATTCAGCAATGTGTTACTTTCACAGTGAGAAAAGATCGCATTTTATTGGATGAGTAGGTATAGTTTTATTAAGTGATCTTACAAACTATTCATCTGCATGCTGACATGGATGAGGCACTATGTCCTAAACGTTGAAACCATAACATAACATAAAAGCCATTACTTTTTTTTTTTTTTTTGCTGTAGACACAACTTAATAAAGCTCCTGTCAGCTACCCTACACACATCTTACCAAGACATACTTCAAGACTGGTGAATCCCGCAAAGCTTTGCACAATCTTCTGTATTGCCAGTATTAAAGATTCATTCTTGCAGTGTATTACTTATCATTTCAATCTAAGTGTTGGATGTATTTTCTAGCATGCACTGACATTATCCTCCTATATAAATTCTTTGGGGAGGAACTGATAATTTAGAGCCTGTTCTAGCACAAAGCCAAAGCTTCCTATTCCGGTGAAAGAAGCAGAATGCATAGGTATGTGAGTAGGAAAAGAACTCAATACATCTTTACAGGAAATGTGTTTTTGAAGAAAAAGGTATTTTTAATTAAAAACAATGCTTCATCTAAACAATAAATCATGAATTAGAGTTTTTCTGCTTTTTTGACAAATAAAAAAATAACTGAGAGCTTAAATAGACCGACAAATATGAAGTGATATTAAATGTTTTTCTGAGGCATATTTTACCAGTAAAAATACATTTTATAATAATAATTTCAAATTATTCTGCCACAAAAATCAAGTTGAGCAGATAAGTTATATCCAGGTCCTACGAGCTTTGTAGAGGCCCTTTTGTTGAGAATCATCAGGAAGATTTTTTTTTAATATTTTAAAAATTATTTTTAATAGAGAAGTGCACCTATAAAAATATAACCATTTTTAAGTGTGCAGTTCAGAAATACATTCATACTCATTGAGGAATGCCCAACCAAACTGCAGGACATTTTTCAGCTTCCAAACTGAAACTATACCCAATAAACAACTCCCCATTCTCCCGAACCATCCTCTCTGGCAAACATGCTTCTACTTTCTGTCCCTACCAATCTGACTACTCACGTTCCTCCTATAAGAGGAATCACACAATGCCTGTCTTTTCACGACTGACTTATTTCACCCAGCGTAATGTCCTCATGGCTATCCATGTTGCATGGCATGTGCCAGAACTGTATTCCTTTTTAAGGCCCAAACATATTTCATTATATACACACCACATTTGGTTTATACATTCATCCAATGGACACTTGAGCTGCTTCTGCACTGGGGCTTCCCTTCAAATGTATCATTCAGACTTGACTGCAACTTTTATGGGTACATTCCTAGAGGGGGCATTATTGCTGAATTGTATAGTAATTCTATTTGTAGTTTCTGAAGAACCACTATCCTGTTTTCAACAGCAGCAGCACCATTTGACACTCCATGTACTATACACAAAGGTTTAAATTTTCCAAATCCTGGCCAACAAATGTTATTTTCTGTTTTCTTAATAGCAGACATTCTAACTGTTGTGAGGTCGTATCTCATTGTGGTTTTGATGTGCATTTCCATGATGATGAGTGGTCTTGAACAATTTTTCATCTGTTGTTGGCAATTTGTGTATCTTTTATAGAAAACAGTCTCAAGTCTATTGCCCGCTCTTTTTTCTTTCTCCCCAAAGTACTGTTGTTGATATTGCAGTTCCTAACAAAAATACATTAACAATCTTTATTTTTATTAAGGTGATTCTTCCTAGAAAAGTTTGAGTTTCACACCAAAATTGAAGAGAATGTACACAGATTTCCCTCACACCTGCCCCCATCCACTCTGGTGGGGCACGTTCTTCTTAATTGATGAACCTACATTTACATATCATAATTCCCCAAAGTCCATACTTTACATTCTAGCTCATTCTTGATGTTGTCCATTCCAAGGTTTGTACAAATGTATCATCACATAGATCCTTCACTATAGCATTAGAGAATTTTCCCTGCCCCCGAAATCCTCTATGTTCTGCCCATTCATTCCCTGCTCCCCTCACACACACACACACACATCTCACAAGGACTAATATTTTTACTATGTCCATAGTTTTGCCTTTTGCAGAATGCCACGTAGTTGGAATACTACACTATGCAGGTTTTCTTACATTGAATTCTTTCCATTAGTAATATGCACTTAGGGTTCCTCTAAATGTTTAAGGTTGATATTTCTTTTTAGTTCTGAATAATGGTCCATTATGTGCCACAATTTATTTATTCATTCACCTATTAAGGGATCTCTAGGTTGTTCACAGGTTTTGGCAATTATGAATAGAGCTATTATTAACCACCTTATTTGAACATATGTGTGTAGACACAAGTTTTTAACACCTTGGGGAAATACCAAGGGGTATACATGTTGGATATTTTTATAAGAAACTGTCTTCCAAAATTGCTGTACCATTTTGCAATCTCATGAGTGATGAACAAGAGTTCCTGGGGTTCCACATCCTTGTCAGCATTTGATGCTGGCGGTCCAGATTTTAGCCATTCTGGGAGGTAAGCACTGGCATCTCGTTGTTGCTTAACGTGCATTCCCCTGAGAACATAATAGGTGGAGCATCGTTTCACATACTTATGTGCCATCTGGACGTCTTTGGAGTGAGGTGTCTGCAAGGTCTTTGGCCCACTTTAATTTGGGTTGTTTGGTTTTCTTGTTGTTGAATTTTCAGAAGTCTTTGTATTAAACGCATCTTTTGCAAATATTTTCTCCTAATCTATTGTTTGTCCCCTAATTCTCTTAGCATTGCCTTTCACAGAGAGAAGTTTTAAATGCTAATGCTGAACAACTTATCTAATATTTTATTCATGGATTGTGTTTCTGGTGGTACATCTAAGGAGTCATTTGATCTATGTGTCATTACTCACATGGTAAACAGGTTGTTATTATTATTATTATTATTATTGAATTGTAGAATTCATCAAGAAGAATAGAAACTATTATACAATTGATGAACTTTTGATTGTTTATGTTTTCCTATCAGGAACACTGATATGATTATTCATGTACATTTACACTTATGCACACTTTTATGCATTTTTATGAGATCAACTTCATCCAGGGCTGTATTTATGACCTGGCTTCAGTGTACTACCAGTCTAAGAGAGGAGACGTGGTTATTTTTTGCCCTTAATTGGTCTACAATCATTGTCACTTTAGATTCTATATCCTTTGAAACCATTTCTTATGTAATATTTGGTAAATGGCCACACATCCCTTTTGGGGAAAGAATGAAAAGGATGTTTATTGTTTATGACAGTGTGTCATAGTTTTTAATCATTAAGATTTGGCCTCCTTTTCAAGAGATGAGATCTGAGTTGGAGAATTGGGCCAGTTTTGAAAACAGGCAAAGGGTATAACTTTCTCAGTCACTGCTAACTTTCTGCTCCCCCATTCTTGATTGTTTTGGTTATATAGGTAAACCTATAAGTTATATAGGTTATAGCAACACCTCATTGCTGACTCTGGCTTTGGGGGCTACTGAGGTAAGTACACCCACTCTTCCTTTCATTTCAGAATCCTCTTGTCACCAAGCTCAGTCTCAGAGCCCACACTTAGCTTCTCGACAGTTCTGGGCCACTCCCCATCACATTTTATAGCATTAATGAACTGAATGCCTTTCTGAAGATTTAAGTCAACTAGTCGGTTTCCTGTTCTTAAAGAGCAAATCCGTTTCAGCAGGCTTGGCGTTCTGAGTCGTTTCTTTCTCGAAACTCTGTCACAGTTATGATATCTCCTTTCTTCCAGTCTCTCTGTCTCCCTTAAATCCCACGTACTGCAGATTCAGCACAAGCATGCACACACACACATATAAACATACATGTGTGAGCCCTTTTTGCTGTTTCAAAGCTTAGGAGGGCTCATTCCGATTCCAGAAGTGTGTTAGGTATGGCTGCGTGTACACATCACATGTACGTGCTAAATCCTAAATCACAGCAGTTTAAGAAAGAATGTCAGTGAAAGTTACGCACATACACAATTGTAGCCCAGGCAAAATAAAGCTCAATTTTGCTTCATTGTTGCCTTGTGACGGCACTGCTGCTCGTCAGAATGATAGACATGGACATGTGGTCAAAGGAACTGCCAAAAGGCTCTGCAGTGTTCTGAGAAGTGATTTCCTACGCTGATTAACTTACGTGATCCTGTATCACACAGAATGAGGCAGATTACACTAAAAGTCTCGCAGATCAAGGGCTAAAAACAACAAAGCTTCATTTTCCTTTCAAACTCCATGTCCACCCCAGGTCCTCTGGAGGCTGTAATCCTTGCACTGTTCAGCTGGGGCTGGAAAGAGAGTTGCCTGCACCATCTGGACCTCAGCTCTTGCTAAAGCAGGGGAAGAAAATCACTGTAAATCTGTAAATCACTACCTGGCCCGCACAGGCTTCTGCTTATAGTTTGTTGATTAAGACAGATGACATGACTGTGCCTCATTTAAATAGGTAAGAGAGATGCAATCCTCCAAGGTATCTTGAAGAAAATAGTGGGACTTATCAGCGAGGACTCTATAATGTCTTCTGTGGGTTCCATGTAGTGTGGAGACTAACTTCTAACTCTAGCAGCCTAGCAAGGTCTTTTAAGAAAAGTTAATTCATTCCTTTAAGATTAATACTATAAAGATAAATTTTTAAAAAATACTGACTATTCCCTGGTGCTTAAAAAAAGAAACCTTTTTCTCTCTTCCTTTTCTTGGAGCACATCCTTAAAAAAACTTGCAACTGAAAATCCTTTTTCTGTTTCTTTGATATGGAGGTAACACAGTAATACTTTATAAAAGCTAAACAAATCTCTTACTTGTTTTATAACTTAAGAGCCAGCTCTCTGAAATGTAAACATTAAAGAAGATAGATAGATAGCATCCCCACATCGTAACTATCTGTTTGCCATACAGATGGGCGTTTTCTTTTTGCCTTTTTTTTTTTTTTTTTTTTTTTTTTTTTTTTTAGAAAAAGGCAATTAACTAACCCAGATGGCCATCCCATTATCAGGTGAAATTCAGATGAACTATGTATGGCAAATATTGCTGTCAAGTCCTTTCGTATGATAAGTTATACTTTATCTCAAGGACGTGCATGTAATAGATTGTATCTGCCTGGCTATATTAAGGGGTGAGATTTCACTCTGTCTTTGCAATCTCATTAGCAGATGGCCTGTGATACACACAACAGTGTGGCTTGAGTCTTATTCAATAATGAAAACAGTGTCTTTCTTTTTGACATTTGTGGAGAGGTTTTTCTGCTTTGGCAGAAAATTTTAGTTTTAGTTTTAGCTTTTCCCCCATAGAATGGCCATTGTATACATAGACACATGACTCAGATTTACAGCAGATTTGTCTAGGAGGCAGAAACTAGTAACTGCTTGGAAAACAAAATTATACATTTGTACTTACTAGTCAGTAAGTAAGAAAATGATTTCCTCTTGATATCAGTCGTCTTGTTTACACAACATGCAGAATAGGAGCACAGGAATATGTAACAGTCCGAAACATACATTCTAAGTAAAATCACAGAAGTCTAACATGTGCATATGTTAGTAAACCATTATCTCTAAGCAGAGGGAGTAACAACAGTGATACTCATAATTATATTAATACTCAGGGAGTAATTTGCATTAAATTTGTATTAAAAATCACATATATGATAAAGCATATATTCTGAAGGCTATATGTGTGACTGTGTACACAATTCATGTATATATGTATTTTACCTAAACAAGTATATATTTTAAGATATTTTGTAATGTGCCAGAAAGAATGCTATTTTCTGATCATCTTTACTCATGATGTCATATAAATGACTAATGTAATATATATATTTAGTCATAAATGAAGATAGTAACAAATATTGAGAGATTTAAAAAATAAAATACTGTGTTCTCAAATTATAAAGCAAATATATTTTAGAATGAGAATTAGATCACAGATTTGACTCGAGAGTACATTCCTTCTCCTTTGTTGCCTATTATAGAAACATGTGCCTTTACTTTCAAATTTTAATAGACAGAATATGCCTCCCTAAATCCTAATTCCTAGAACCTGCAAATATGCTACCTTACATGTCAAAAAGTACTTTGCAGACCTGATTAAAATAAGGATTTTTAGATGGCAAGATCATCCTAGATTAGTCAAGTGGGTCTAATGAATTGAAACCACAAGAGTTATTATCAGGGACAGAGGGACAAGGGTGCATCGTTGTTAGGGAATGTGTTGTGATGGTGGAAGCAGCGATCCGATCAGAGGGAGACATTTGAAGACGCTATGATGTTGGCCTTGAACCTGGAGGATGGAGCCATGAACCAACAAATAGAAGTGCAAAAAGACAAGGAAAGGAGTTCGCCTTCAGCGCCCCCTGAAGGAATTCAACCATACTGACATCTTGATTTTAGCCCAGTGGAAGCCATTGAGACTCCAGAACTTCATGAGGAATGTGTATTGTTTTAAGCTCCTCCGTTTGTGATGTGTTCCTGAAGCAACAGAGAGCTAATACCTAGGTGGCTGCGAATCACCCATACGCATTTTCCACACACTCTTCTCCCCTCACCCCACTGCCCTTGCCCCGCAAAGCTGTGCCTGACAATCGTCTCGCTGCTTCTTCAGCGGCTGTTTGCTCAGCACGTGGGACAGCACCAGCAGGAGCTTGGGGCAGAAGAGAGTGAATGTGAAGTGGGTAGTTGGTCAGCTCCCTCTTGTCAGTTGACCAGAATTCACTGTATTATTTTTTCTACTGAATTTTTCACTATATTTTGTAATGCATTTTGTTTTACTGCACTTTGTATTTCTATTCATAACTTACTGTATGTTTCCACCAAAGGCCACAGCTTAATCTAAAGTGGCTGCTCTTTGCTTCTGCTTACCTTCTCTCCCTGCTTCTTTGCTCTTCAGATCTAGGGGGACAAAGACCTCCCTAATGTTACTGGACCAGGGACTACAGTTTTCCTGAGGTGCTTTCACACTCTGCTTGAATCCTTGTAAAATGTCCTTTAATTGAACAGAGTGGTCTGTACACATTCAAAAGGACAGGACCTTCAACTTGTATCTTAAGTTCAACCATCTCCTCCTGGTATCATCACTGGCCTTCGGCATTTCTAACTTGGAGTAACGTGTCTAAACTTCTATGTACTCGTTTTCTCTTCCTGGACCTTGTGCCCCAAATGTAAAATATTCTGTCCCAGTTAATATTGATGATGTATATTTACATGGGTAAATACTTTCTATACATGGCTTTAGTGCTGAAACAGGAAAGCCAGAGTGTATGATCAGTTCTTTTCCTCTATGAGGTTCAACTGCTGCTGCTTTAAGGCAGAGGTTGATGTTCTACTTGCTTCATGCCAAATGGAGTTCTGGGACCAGTTTATTAGCTTCTTTTTCTTTCTATACTCTGCCAAGTAACGAGACTCATATAACTATGTAAATTCATTAATCTCATAAAGCAATTAGTGTAAAATCCAATGACTGTTAAATTATTTCAAAATGAATTAGTTACAACATAACATTTAATTTTCATGATAACCCTCATTTATTTACACAATATGATCATTTCGATTAAATAAATGTAAAGATATAATGCATTAAACAGAGCGGCCAAAAGCTTGTTCATTTCTTGTAAAAGTGCCTTCTATGACCTATGGTGAAGTGAATTAATGTACAGAAGACATTTAGCACACCATCTGCCCAGCCATCATAAATTGCGCATTCCTGCACGTTTTACCCTCTGTAGGTAGTCACCGTGGTTTGTTAAGAACGAAGTGAAACTACATCCTAGTGTATTCTAGAGAGGTCTCACTTCACGTAAGCCTTGCATTAACAAAAGAAAAAGAAAACCTCCAGACATCCCTCCAATATTTCTCTTTCTATCTCTCTGAGCTTGTTTCATTTTATAATATTTATACCACTCTGGGATGGAGGAAAATGCTATGAAGTAAAGAGAAGATGTCTATATTTGAATGAGATGTGGGAATGATACACAGTGGAATCCAACTTCTTTGGCAAGTTGAAACAATCTTGCATTCTTCAATCAATCAAATATTTTTCTAGCACTTCAGCTCCGATGTAAATTATAGGGATATACGATTATGGCACCTTAGATTGTGGAAAGACACGGAGTACAGTGTGTGATTAATAAAAAGAGAAATGGACACTCAATGAGAAGAATGAATAGCAGTCCTTGGCTCTTACTTAACCAATAGCATGCCATTTTCAGTCTTGATTTCCTGCTTTACAATATGAGTTATGGTGAATGGGGTGAGTGTGACAATGATTGCATCCATATGTTTAATTTGTGGCTGTGATTCATAGCTAACATGGCTATAAAATCAAATAGAGTAATAGATGCATAAGAAGCCTGTAAACTAGAGAGTAATTCACGTACTGCTCATAAACAGGTGTTCACTGTCATTAAGAAATGAACTGTTTGATTAGCTGAATAAAACAAATTCAGAAAAAAATTTTAAATAGGTTTTGGTTTTGAGTTGGGGCTATTTGGGATTTTGAGGATATGAAATTTGGCTGGACAAAGTGGATGGTAGAATAGATAAGAATAAAAAATGCAGTTATGGAATAGTTTCCTGATTTCTATTAAAAAGAAATGCCTTGTTTGAGAGGAACATACACGTCTGTTTCCTGACATGGTGAAGGGATATGTCTCAGCCCTACCCTTGGGCAGTAAGCAGCTGTAAAGCCTGAGAACACAGCAGTGGCTGTGTTAAAATACCACATATCTGACTTTGAACCCTTGAGAGAAGGACAGTGTGTGAGGAAAGTTCCCCATTCACCCCAAATGTCTGCCTGGCTCTATTTCCAAACCACAGAGAAGATAAATATAGCCTGATGGACAGCCATAGTATTGCTTTGTCAAAAAAACGGAGATAGGAGTTCAGAACTGATGAACCAGCTGGAATTTGTTAGACAGGGTACCATAAAAGATAACTTCACAGAGAAAGAGCTCAGAAAAATCTGTATTCAAATCGCCTCAGTCTTCGGTTGAAAATAAAGCTGGCATATATACACACACATGAATCTTGCCTGAAAACAGCTACCAGCAGCCCCTGAATAAATGGGGATTCAGAAGGATGAACTTAGCTGAGACAAGTTAGAATTCTGACCCAGAAGAGTCTAATGACCTCTGGGAACACATCGATTGAGACCCAAGAAAGACCATACCTTAGGAATAAGGGTAAGTTAGTCCTTGGCGGGAAATTAGGCTCCTCAGGAGACATTTGGAAAATGTCTGGACACATTTGGGGGTTGTGAAAACTTGGAGGAGGCTACTGGCAAGAAACGTGTAGAGGCCTGGGATGCGGATAAACATTTTGTAATGAACAGGACAGCCCTTAAAATGAAGACTCTTCCAGTCCAAAACGCCATGGGTCTGGAAGATGCTTTCTGGAGTCTGAGAAACGCTGCTGTAAGCAAAGCCTTACTCTAGACACATCCAACAAAGTCACAAAACTCAGACTCCTAGCAATCTGTCATCCCTAATTTCCTCTACAAAATAAAAATGCTAGACGTGTGAGGACACAGGAAACTGTGACCCAGTCAATCACAAAGTGTCGACAGAAACTCCCTGGGCTCAAGAACTGTGAGGAATGTGATGTGATGTGAAGTCACCCAGTCTATGATACTTTATTACGGCAGCCCGATCTGAGACACGGACCGTAACTCATTTCCACGTCAAACACACACACACACCCCCTCTTTTAATGGAGGTGCGTATGGGAGCCCAAGAATGCTCAAAGCCTCATGAGATGAAGGAAATCTTCCCGTTAACAGTCTTCATTTTCTCCAGAGCAGCACGTGGCAAAAAGCATTCTCAAGATGAGAAGATGAATCTCTCTGATGCAAGCGTCAGGCAGGACTCATCGAACCCACTCACAGGCACGAAGGCCTAACCCCAGCGCTGCTCGGGAGCATGTTATTTGGCGGGAAGGAGAAGAGAAGTCAGCCCTGTGGAGGGGACCGTCTCTTACTCCTCCCTGCCTGCTCTTTAAAAGCATCTCGAGATAGAGCAAACTGTTCAAATAGGTCAACCGAAATCCCCAACCCCTTGCCTGTTGGGCTTAGCATGGAGGTCACGACATCATGAAGCACCTGCTCCGTCTTGAGGAACTCCTTAATTCCTCCATGAAAAGGAGTTCATGTCCCCCCAACAGCCTTATTTATTCCTTCCTACGGATGAGCTTATTTAGGCAAATTAGTCCACTAAGCTATTGATGGGATTTCTCCAAGCCCCAACCTCCTCCCTGCCCCAAAACACCCCAAAACCACAAAACAAAATTCAAGGTTGCAACTTTACAGCAATCATCGATACATCTTGTGAGAGTACCTTAGAAATAGACTTCAAATTTTCCTGCTCTCACTTGTATATAGCATTAATAACGAAAATTGAATTTTAAAGTGGCACGGTGATTTTATAATGTAATCATCATCATGATAAAACATCATATACCTACACTTATACATATATAAATATGCATACATTTACTTTTATGAAACTACTCTAAAATACACACATTTTCTTCAGAGCAAATGTGTGAAATTAACACTTAGACTAGGTGACTTACTGCATCCACTGTAATTCAGTAACAGGAGTCTATACAAGAGCGTGGCCACAGGGCGGCATTATTATTTTCTGTCAAATTCCTACAGGTACTTGAGGACAAATAGAACAGTATTTTAGTTCACAGTCTTCTATTTTATTTACTATTCTTCTATTTCATCTTCTCATTACAATTTCTTGTCCTCGCCCCTGGTATGCAGACATTCCCAGGCCAGGGGTCAGATCTGAGCCATGGCCATGACAACACAAGATCCTTAACAGGGAACAGGCAGATGTCTGCCTCACCCCTGACGGGACTGGTTCCCAGAAAGAACAGAACCTAGACGACGCATCCATTGTCCCTTCTGCCTTATGAGGACTCTGAAAAGACCGAAGTTTGTGAAGGAGAAAGAGAGCCCTCATCAGACACTGAATCCCTTTTTTTTTTTTTTTTTTTTTTTTAGGGCCACATCTGCAGCATACGGAAGTTCCCAGACTAGAGTTTGAATCAGAGCTACAGCTGCTGGCCTACACCACAGCCCCACAGCACCAGCAACCCAGGATCCCAGCCGCATCTGTGACCTATGTCTCAGCTTGCCGGATCCTTAACCCACTGAGCAAGGCCAGGGAACAAATCTGTATCCTTACGGAGACGACGTCAGGTCCTTAACCTGCTGAGCCACAGTGGGAACTCCTGAATCTCGCATCTCAATCTCAGACGTCTTAGCCTCCAGAACTATAAGAAATAAAGTTCTGTTGTTTATAAGCCACTCAGGTTACAGTATTTTGTTACAGCAACCTGAGTAGATTAAGACTAAATCCCAGGTTCCGAATAGGACGGCCCTGATGAGATGTGTGTTTGGGGAGTTTTATGAGCATCTGCTTTGTGTGTGTGCATGTGCGGTACCTTCAGTAGATCTGAATTTTTTTGACTGACGCCCAAGATACATGCTCACCATTGTCACCGCTGCCTATAAGACTAGACCATAACAATACTGGTTTTAAACAGTTTGACACAGGAATGGGTGAATTTCCATTTACCATCTTTTGATCCCTTTCCCCTCCACACAGCTGGAGCCCATCAGCTCTTTCACTGGCCAGCTGTCTGCATAGTCATCGCACATGCTAACTGGGGGCCAGCAACTAAGAGCCAAGGAGGAAGAACAACAGTTACATCTCAAGGACACTTCGGATACATTTGTCCTTGTCTACCAATTAAGAGATTTTTTTTTTTTAAGTATTATTCTGAATTCAGAAACTTTTCCTGGTCAAACATCATTCCTATCCAGCAATCCTTTGACTTGAATTTGCTTGAATAAAAATATCAGACCAGTCATTTTAAAAGCAAATGCCTTTGCAAGGAGTGGTAAAATGTCACTCTCTAAATTATTAATAACATGACAAACTATTCATTTCTTTTAGAGAGTGGGTTAATGCATGGTTTTGGAGCCAAGTATCTAAATTCATATTTTCCCTTCTACACACAAAATTTTTAAATATGTTTTTTATTATTAAATCTAAATGCTTCTTAAATTTTTGTGATATGCTTTAAACTATTCATTTCTAGTATTGAATTATTTTATTATTTTCTTGTAGTCTGAAGAAGCAGTACGTTTTGTTGGGCTACAACTTAAAATCCTCTGTGTCTCATTTTTCATTAATTACTTAACAGTTTAAGTTCCATACTAACCAAACATTCTAATATAAAACTTTTATGTCTTTTTTATTATTTAGAAATGTACCCTTCCTTGCTCCAGCAACTTTTCTTTGTGTTCAAGCCTTTGATATAAACAAGGAAGACTATAAATAATTTATTTTTAAAATAATAAATAGTACGTTAAACATTTTCTCCTAGAGCTAAGCTTAAGAACAACAAATAGGATGAAAAAGTTAAGCCAAATGGAATAATTTCAGAAAATTATATTTTATCTATGATAAGCTTTTCCTAGTCATATGGTGAGAATATTTGTCCCTATTCCTTTGAATTTATGTGTTTTTTTTTTTTTTTTTTTTTTAGCCAGTGAAATGCCACTTCCAGTCAGAAGCATTTTTAAGTACATGGGTAAGACTATACATTTTTCTTCTCCGAGGAATCATGACGTTCCTTGTGGAAAGTCCAAAGGCCTGGGTTCCAGAGGGTGAACAGTTATTTACGGTAACCCCCACTTTCCACTCCTAACCCTATTTGAACATACAATGTGAGCAAAATTTTATCCTTCATGATTTTAACCCACTGAGATTTTGATACTATTCATAGTTGCAGCATAAAATCAGCCATCTTTGTGAAGAAGGCATTATTAAATTTAATAAATTTCTTTTGAAGAAAATAATTTCTTAAGCTGTTTCCATGTGCCCTTAAATTCCTTGACTAATCTTATGTGCAGTTAATCATACATTTACCCAGAAAAGTCTATTCAGCACGTGCTTTGTATGCCAGGTATGCTTGTCCCTGGACTACGTGAGAGAGTCTAACAGGAAAAACACCCATGAAACTCCAAAGCTGTATATAGCCTATTAGCTGAAGGAGGCAGACAATCAACAGTAAACCTAAAACATATTTTAAAATGATCTTGTGTGTCAGAAGTACCATATCAAAACTAGAGAAGTGTGAGAGCCAGTGTGATTAGATAGAAGTTAGAAATTAGGGGTAATTAGCAGGAGATGAGGTCAGAGAATGAGCATCATGCATTAGTAGGAACTATAATATACAATAGCACATGTATACGAGGTACAACTCCCCCCTCCCCCCAAAAGAAAGTACATGTAATTGTAAGGACTTGGGCTTTAATTATGAGTAATCTGAACTAGCATTGTAAGCTTTGTAAGTTTTACATTCACCCAACTTCTCAATTATAAAAGATCACCCTAGATTGTATTCAAAGGAGACTCAAGTGGGATTGGGTGGTGGAAGTGGTAAGAAGGGCAGGGAGCTAGTGCAGTATATGAGGGATACATCATGATGGCTGAGACTAAACTTCTAGGAAGAGAATTGGTTAAAGATAGTGATATTCTGCACAGATTCTTTTTTTTTTTTTTTGGCTGTACCAGCAGCATGTGGAAGTTCCCACAGTTGAACATGCACTACCATGGCCCTAACTCAAGCCACAGCAGTGACAATGCTGAGTCCTTAACCCACTGGGCCACAAGGGAACTCCTCTGCATAGACTTTGGAGAGTAAAACTATTTGTTATAGATTAATATTGGATGATATTAAAAGAAGAGATTCTTTTGCATGGATTATTTAAGTTTCCATTCTGCATGAGGCTCATGTGGTTAAGAAAACAATTCCAACAGTACACTGTACTCCAGTTATTACTTCTAGATGGATTAAGCATTTCAATGTAAAAGAAAAAACTAGGTATTTATTTCAGAGAGAACAAAGCAAAATATCTTCATGGTTTATGGTTGGATAAAATGTCTGAAATATTAAAACATCAAATATTAAGGATATATTTGAAGATTCAATTGAATTAAAACTGGAAGACTATATATTTCTCAAAAAACAGTGTGAGAGTAAAATAAGATCTGTAAAATGTAGTGCATAAAATACATTGAGGAACTAATCAGTAAAAGGAATAAATTTCAATAACAGAGGCAAAGGTAATTAAAGAGAAATTTTACAGAAGTAACATCACAAGTGGCCAACAGACATAAGAAAAGATGCCCCACACCACTTGTCAACAGAGTAATACATATTTAAATAAAATTGTTATAGCCTTACACATTCAATTGATTGGTAAAGTCTGATGATGCCAAAGCTTGTTATGAATATGGGGTAATTGGACCTCTCATGATCTGCTGATAAGAAGTTCAACTTAAAATATTTTGGCCTCATCTAGTAAATATTCTGTGATGGTAACTGCGTGCCTACCTAGTTTTATACCTAGAGCCATGTTTCCCAGCAGCAGCACTGTTGGCATTTTTGGCCAGATACTTTTTTCTTGCAATGTTTAAGAGCATTTCTGGTACCCTGTACCTTCTAGATGCCACTAGTAACTCCTACCCCCAAATTAGAACAACCGTAAAGTTTCTGTACATAATTGCTGAATGTCCCCTGGTTTTAGAGGAAGCATAATCATTGGAGTTGAGAATCACTAACCTAGAGAACCTCTTACAAGGCACCTGGTTACATGCAAAATATGATTATAGACGCTTTTCTATGAGAGAAAAAAAAAGAAAAACTAGCAAGTTATCAGAATGGCCATCAAAAGTAGCTTTCTTCCTAGTTCTATCGAGATAGAACTGACATATGTTGCTGTATAAGTTTCACGTAAAGAGCATAACGGTTTGACTTACAATTTGAAATGATTGCTACAGCAAGTCTCATTATCATCAGGTAATTATCCATTCCACCTTGATCATCTTGAGTGTGTCAGTCAGAAATCTCATCTCCCCCAGTAAACGCATGGACCCATTTCAAGGAGAGCACCTCCCACCACTATTCCTGGAGCCCAGCACTCGCATCGACCTTGGCTTTGTACACTTGCTCTTACATCATGGAAGTTCTGTTACATTGACGTCCCATGGTATCGACCAGGAACCAATGTTACCGAACTAATTTTCAATCAACTAAGTATATCGAGCATATTCCATCTAGGACCTTGGGAAAGTGCAGTATTATACATTCTACAAGTTCTACTGCTGCATTTTTGTCCTTGGGCTAACACACTTAGACTTCATCGCCATATACATTATACTGGGATCCCAGACTGAAAGTTAGCTGGATGACAGACACAATCATTTGATGTTTAAGAGGTCTCACCTTGAAATGGACTTCAATATTCTTCACAGGGATACCTTTCTAGATATGAGATTGGGGGCAAAAGGAAGATTAAATGAGATGAGGGAAATAGGCATTCCTTGCAAGATAAGTCTCAGGCATAATCACTAAAATATACATCAGCAACCCGAGGCTAGGTCTTTCACATAAGTGAAACGAGAATGTCTCCTCTGACCATACAGTTTTAAAAGATTAGTGGGTTAATACCCAACAACTCAAATCGGAGATGCGTACTAATTCTCAATTATTTTCTTAATATAACTCAGATTTTCTAAGTCTGCCTTGAGATTTTCATTTAAAAATCTGAGGCTTTTATTTATTTTTAATTTGGGGGGTAGTGGTTATTTCTCTACTATCATGTTTTTCCTTTAGTTCTCTAGAGCAGATTACCACATCACTTGTCATAGCCCTGGGTTAAGGACCCAGCGATGCAGCGAGCTGAGGTAAAGGTCACAGATGCAGCTCAAATCCTGTGCTGCTGTTACTGTCACTGTGGGTAGGCCGGCAGCTGCAGCTTGGATTTGACCCCTAGCTTGGGAACTTCCATATGCTGCAAGTGTGACCCTAAAAAGCAAAAAAAGAGAAGGCAGGCAGGCAGGCAGAGAAAGAAAGAAAGAAAGAAAGTGAGAGAGACAGAGAGAGAGAGAGACAGAGAGAGAGAGAGAGAAAGGAAGGAAGGAAGGAAGGAAGGAAGAAAGGAAGAAAGAAAAAAGATAACACTTGTCTCTCCCCTTCCTCAGGCTATCAGTTGACCCAATTTACATGGAAGGTTTAAGCAAAGGATGCTGGGCAAAGAGTTTGCGAGAGAAAGGCAAGAAGTAAATAGGAATGTCTGAGAGATGATGGTTTACAGCAGACATGATACAAATCTATACACTTAATAATAGATCAGATATATTATAAGAGTTATATGAGTGGATACACTGAATGCATTTTATGAATAAACAGTTGGTTTTCTGCAAGAAATTACTGACTACTGTATTCTCTTAACTTTTAAGAAATTATTCGTTATAACCTCCTAGAAATGTAGGGGAAAAAAAATCCTCTGACTTGCTTAAATTTTTTAAAATTTTATATATATATACATATATAATTTTTTTTTTTTGCTATGCCTGCAAAATGGCAAAGTTCCCAGGCAAGGGATCAAACCTGAGCCACAGAAGTGTCAACACTGGATCCTCAACCCACTGAGCCACTAGGAAACTTTGATTTGCTTCATTTAAGAATGTGAAGCTGAAGTGGTCTAAGATAAATTTTATAGTCTAATAACCACACATAACAAGGTATTGCATTTAGAAAAATAGTTTGGATTTCAAATTTTGAAAGTATTTTCAAGTTTTTCATGTCCGTAAATGGCTACACAGGAACATCAGGAAACGGACATGCAATGGTTAACAGAACTCAGCTGAGTTTTTTACTTTTCTCTTAAACACTAAGAGCTCTGGCAGTTAATACATAGGACTGACTTTCCGGTTAAGACTATATCTCACACAAAATACTGCCCCATGCCTCAGACCCCAGAGTCTCCCAATGAAGAAATATGGGTTGGACATGAAGCAGTGAGCAAATAAACAAGCATTTCTTTCCCTTCCAAGGATAAACAGCTGGGTGTCACTTAATGGAAGTTATTAAACTTACTAAAACTTTTTAAGAAAAATGATGAAGTCTGATTTTCAAATAGAAACTTCAAACATTTATATGAAAAATATGCTGCAGCCATTCTAGTGTGGGCAGTGTGTGACGTATGCAAGCGTATCAGCTGACTGCATAGAGGCAGGATATAATAATAATAATAATAATAATAATAATAAAAGAGTAACAACTTTTATTTTAATTATTTGAATTGTCTTCTGTTTCAGTTCCTAAAAAAAGACTGCCAGGCAATACTGTATGGTCATAACTCCATGAGTTGTATATATAAAAATTACAATTGATTACCTATATGATAATTTTAATATACTCAGGCAAGAGTATAAAAAATCCATTTATCAGATAATACTTTATTTTTCCTAATAATGTACTGATCAAGAGTTCATTTCTGATTTTAACAGATGATCATATTGACTGCGGTTTCCTATTATAGAATCGGATATTTGAAATCACAGAGCATGCAAAAAAGATCTCAACACTACGGCCCCTTAAAAATCACCAACCTATATGAGCAACGATCTCTTTGCATCTACACTGCCATGTTGCCAAAAAATAAAATAAAATTTTCAGTTGGATGAGTTTGACAAATTTATACAGTGGTATAGTCACACCAAAATTCAAAATGTATTTTGTATTACCCCTGGAAGTTATCTTTTGCCCTTTTGCAACCCCCCTCTCCTCCCACCCCAGGACTTCCTCTATTTGCCTTCTTACAAAGTCATGTCAACAGTCACTCACTCCACAGTCTTTTGCTCCTGGCTTAGGTCACTTTGCCTAATTCTATAGAGCTTCACCTCTGCTGTGTCTTAATATTCACACCTAGTTTATTTTGTATTTTTAAAACTATTACATTGCATGACCCCCCCACTTTGGGTTCTCTCACTGATGGCTACTTAGATTGTTTGCAATGTCTACTAATTTGAACAAAGCTGCTATGAACATTTACATAAAAATGTTTTCATTTCTCTTGCGTAAATACCTAGGAGTGGCATTGCTGAGATGTATGGAACTGTATGTTTAATTTTACAAAAAACTGACAAACTGCTTCCCAAAGAAGCTGAGCCATTTTGCATGCCCACCAGAATAGAAGCTCTCTCTATTTTAATAAATTGAGCAGCAACTGCTACTCTCAGTCACTCTTTTTTGTTTCTTTTTTTGCTTTTTAGGGCCTCACCTGCAGCATTTGGGAAGCCACTGAGCAAGGCCAGGGATCCTCAATGGATACCGGTCATTGGTTTTATTACCACGAAGCCACAATGGCAACTCCATCTGTCACTTTAATTTTAGAAATTCCAAAGGGTAGAGTTATTGTATTTCATTATTTTTTAAATTTTCATTTTATAATGAGTAATGTCATTATAACATCTTTTCATGTGATTAATTTTCTATCCATATTTCTTTTATAAAATGAGTTTAAACTTTTCACTCATCCAAAAAACTTGGCTTTATTATGATGTAAATTGCTTTGTGTATTTTATATATAAGATCTTTATCAGAATTTGTTGTGTGCTTTCTGCCAGGTTTATATGTCTTTTTATTTCCTTAATAGAGCTCTACGAAGCACTAAAGTTTTTAATTTTCATGAAGTACAATTTATTTCATTTTATTCTTGGTTAGCAGGTTTTAGCTCCTCCAGGAAAGTACTGCTTAACTTCACTTCTCCAAGGTTTATTTTTTCTATAATTTTATTTAAGAAATTGAAAAATTTTAGCTTTATAGTTAGTTCTCTGGTGAATGTCAAGATAAGTGCTGTGTATAGTGTAAGAAAGAGTGCAAAGGTTCACTTATTTACACACAAATGCAAATTTATTGCAGAGTCTCTTTATCCATTGATTTATCCTTGCACTTTTGTTTCAGTTCCATGTACTATATGGAGGTGGGATTATTTCTGAAATCCATAATCTGTCTCATCGATGTTTATGTCCATTTATAGAAATATCACCCTCTTAAGTCGTATTTTACCCTAAATGCAAATGGTGTTATATTATTATTTGACATTCTATCCAATATTAAAAGTTGACATTTTAGTGCAGAAGAATTCAGCTTTGAGTGCAGCTTTGATTGAGATCATTATACCACAAAATTACAATGTAACTTACACTTACTTTTGAATGGTCTCTTTTAGTTATATCAGTAACCAGGAAATGTTTTAATGATATAGTTTCTAAAAGAAAGTTTACATAGTCAGTACACATAGTTCAGACAATTATAAAAATTCTTCATCTTCAAAACATGTAGTAATCTTTAGAAAATATTTCTCTTGGGTTGTACTTTTTAAAAATTTCCAAACTGCAAACTATAAGGGACTATTTTCTTAATGAATACATTCACAACTCGATATTTTTTCAAATTTTATTTAGTGATGTAAACACTATTTTTCAAGGTTTACTTAGACTAAAGGTGTTTGTGTGGCCAAATTTTTCTCTTACACACTTTTCCTTTCTTCTACTTCTTATATTCTTCATCATGCTCTGTCAGAATCAAACATGATTTATGACACTTTCATTGCACATGATTTGAGTGGATCTTCTGATGAGTTTTTGAGATGACAGAGTTGACATAATAATTGGACAGTTTTATCAGGATATAATTTATACGTGGAAAAATGCACCCGTTCTACGTGTGTAATTTAATGATTCTAGTAAACTTGTTGAGTTGTGCAGTCATCAAAACAATCCAGATTTCAAGCATTTCCATCACTGAACTTCCCCTTCTACTGACTCGCAATCCAGCTCCACTACCACCCCTGTACCAGAGTAACCACGGATCTGTTTTCTGTCTCTTTAAATTTTGTTTTTAAATAGTTCATAAAATGTAATCGCACAAGCTGTAGTTGTCTTTTTTCCTTTAGCATCTTTTTTAATCCTTTTAATTGCTGGATAATAATCAAATGGACACATCTTTAATCTAGTTTTCAGCATACAAAGAATATTGAAATAAGACGTTTTCTTTTCTTTTTTTTTTTTGTCTTTCTGCCTTTTTCTAGGGCTGCACCCAGGGCATATGGAGGTTCCCAGGCTAGGGGTCTAATTGGAGCTGCAGCCGCCAGCCTACGCCACAGCAACGCCACAGCAACACGGGATCCGAGCGGCGTCTGCAACCTACACCATAGATAGCTCACAGCAATGTGGGATCTTTAACCCACTGAGTGAGGTCAGGGATCGAACCCACAACCTCATGGTTCCTAGTCAGATTTGCTAACCACTGTGCCAAGACGGGAACTCCCTGAAATAAGGCATTTTCTTCAATGAGCTGTGCTTAAAAACAATGAGCTAAGAAGTAAATTGTGGTGTTGAATGCCAGCCTATCGAAATCCCAGAAAGCATTACATTTATCATGTAATCAAATCAAATAATTGTTTATTATATAATCTTATATACATTGATTTTTATTTAAACTTTATAAACATTTTAGCTAAAAAAAGCTATGAGCTTCTTCAAGTTACTCATTTAACTTCTATAATAACCCTCAATATTTTTATTAATCATTTACTTCCTTATCATTTAACACTATAAAATATTTAATGATTTTTCTGCAGAAAAATATTAACAACTATTTTAGTTTGTTTTTGTTATCCCCAATTTAAGCTTTAACTAAAGAAACTAAGCACCCATCACACCCAAGGGAAAATTATGCCTTATAAGCCTCTCAAACAAAGTTAAGACTTTCTGGTAATTAAAAGCATATAAATTAAAATAATGCAACATACAGAGAAAGCATACTACCTGATTTCAAGCTATAGTACAAATCTATAGTATAAAACAGTATGGTACTGTCATAAAAGCAAATACATAGACCAATGGAACAGAACTGAGACCCCAGAAATAAATTCATGCATAGTCAGTCAATGAACATTTGACAAGGGAGCCAGTCCACTGCATTTCAGTCCGTTATCTGTGTAGCACCAGGGGAGTGGCAAACCACCAAGAAGAACTGGTGAGTCATCTTTAACCAGAATCTCAAATCTTTCTCTCTCTCTCTTTTTTTTTTTTTTTTTTTTTTGCTATTTAGGGCCACACCAGGCTACGTGTGGATCAGAGCTACAGCTGCAGGCCTACACTACAGCCACAGCAATGTGGGATCCTCAATCCACTCAGCGAGGCCAGGGATCAAACCTGCCTCCTCATGGATACTAGTCGGATTTGTTTCCTCTGCCACAATGAGAACTCTTCAAATCTTTTTAAATTGAGATATAGTTTACATGTAACATTGTATTAGCTTTAGGTATACAACACAATTATTTGATATGCATATATATATTGCAGAATGATTAGCTAACATCACCTCACATAACTGCATTATTTATACCACAATTAGCTTAATATTTGTCTTTTTTCTGTTTATTCCACTTAGCCTAACCCCCTCAAATTTCATCCATGTTGCCACACATGGCAGGATTTTCTTATCTTTTATAGCTGAATAATATTCCATTGTACATATGTACCACATTTTCTTTATCTCTTCATCCGTCAGTGAGCACATGTGTTCTTTCCATGTCTTGGCTGTTGCAAATAATACTGCAGTGAACATGGGAGTGTGGGCAAGTTTTTGAGGTAGTGATCAAATTTTCTTTAGAGAAATACCCTGAGGGGAAATTGCTAAAGCAAATGGTTCTGAGTCCTTAAAACTGACAACGAGTCAAGAAAAGCATCTGAATAAGTTCCCGACCTTGATATCAAAGCATGAGAGACAGCCCCTCTCCTTTTTGAAGGGCAGCAAATGCCATCCTGTTCAACAAATAGTCTTATGCGGTTTCAAACAGACACCACGTACTTTATTTGATGTTAGAAAATTTCCCTCGTATCAATTTTTACCAATCCACTTACTTTGAGTTAAAATCCTCTATTGGGTGTTCTTTAGGTCAGGAAGGAGTTGTAAGTGTTTTTAAAGAGTGTAATAAGTCCACCATCTAATTGGAATTTAAAATACATTAAAATACATAAAACTTTAAATTCAGATGAAAAAATCAAGAATGGAGAGCTATGTATAGAGAGGTTTCTTAATATGCGTCTTACATGCTGATTTTGAAAACAAAAAGGACAAATGTGCAAGGGAAAAATACTGTATCAAACGGTTATGAACTGGATGTTACTTTCAGAATCTTTACAGGATGTTCACAAAAGGGAGCCATGAGTGGATACTGCACAATTTCCTTCACAATCAGTGCAAACAAAAATGCAACGACGTTTACTACATGGTCACTCTCCCTTTCAACTTTCCTTTCTGGCGTTGTCATAATTAAATTTTCAAGAAGCTTTTTCATTACTAAATGCTTTCTGGTTTAGGTAAATGAACTCAATCTTTTTACAAAGTTTTCAAACTTTAAAGTGAAGTATTCTCTGAAGAAAACACACTTACATGCAGTTCACGGGGGGTGAAAATGGTCTACAAGGTCAAAGGCAGCAGAGTGTGAGTTCCTTTAAGCTCTAAGATTCTGTAAAGTCCGACAGGATGCTTACAGAGACTCTTGTAATGACAATTTATTGTTACAGCGAAGAGGAAAAATTGGTCAGGTTTATACACAGTCTAAGAGGCATCAGGTTTTATTCTTTTACTGCTGTGTTCAGTTTCCTCTAGATTATGGAGAAAAAAAATGAATCATAATTCATTTTCAAGGTTGCCAGAAGCCATTGATACTTCCAAATTGGTATTCATGTATTATTATATTTTACATCAGAAAACCTTAAAGAAACAATAAAGAAAATTAAATTGTAACAAAGACTCTTACTTCAGAGTAATCACCACTGCAATGTGATTATTTTTTGCATCTGTTGTTTTTGACAATGTATTAATGAGGTCTTAAAAATCTTCTAATAACTTTTGTCAACTTAATAAATAAAATATTGATAGTAAATAGTAGCAAGTGAAGATTGATTGAAAGGAAAAATAAAGCGACAAATAAAATCATGATATATTATCTATGATAGAAACATTAAATTTGTTGAAATAGATGTAATTTTAAATATTGAATTTTGGGGGGCAAAATCTAAAGAAATTAATACTTAAAGTATGTAATAACATATGTACGTAACATTCCAAATGAATATTAAACTACAACTATCAGGAGGCCTACATGCAGTTAGACACAGCTATGATGACCATATATGTTGTGAAAAAAAATCAACAGTGTTTTCCTTTCTATACTTCTCATGCGAAAAAGGGATAAAGGAGAACAGATACAGAAGTACATTTTGTTTAAGAATATTTTCAATCTTTCAAAATATTATTTAGTGTGATTTCTAATTCAAACTCTGAAAAGGGTAATTTATTTGACCCAGGCTACACACTAAGTTATTAAAGGTTTAATCTTTTCTGGTTTTGAGTCAATGATATAACCATCTCTCTCCTGCCTATATAACTGGAATATCATAATCTTTCTTTAAAAGTGTTTTCATCTCATGATAAATAATACCATCCTATTACTGAAAACCCAGGCACTATTTTCTTACATTCTGCTTATTAATGATATTAAATGATACTATGATATTAATAGAGCAAAACGGATTTAAGATGATCCAAAAGGATTTTCAATCAGCTCGGACAGACAACAATTATAAAACTTATTTCTTGCTCATTATTTCCATGATTAACCTTTTTTAATAAATGCCAGATAAGACATATGGAACAGCTGAGGGAGTAATGACTTTCTGAACGGACCAGAGGCATAGCCCACTCATTTTTTTTCACCAATCATACTTTTAAAATAATTATATATATGAAATGATACTATGGGAGGAGGAAGACAGGACTGAAAAAAGATGTGGGCAGGTTACTGACACAGAGATGATGACTGGACGTCCCCCCATGTTGGTGTCCAGGCAAGTGACAGAGAGCAAAGCGCCTTGTCATTAATCATCACCGGACAACACTGCACCAAGGGGACACCCTCTTGAGCATCATGTGAAAATACAGGCACTGCACTGCATCCTAGTGATTTTGAATTTGGAAGTAATTACTCACTCTGTCCCCTCCCATGTTGATTAGACTTGCTTCTCACTTATAAGACGGAATGAATTAAAATATATCCTCTAGCTTCCTCTTTCTCTTTTCCCCTTTCTCCCTCTCTCTTGCTCTCTCTGCAATATTTTATGAGTAAATAATGTGATGTCTTCACAAAAACCTGTATTTTCTAATTACTAACTCTCCTTAAAGACGATATTGAACATTACACTTCTGGTCATGAGGTAGTAACAGAAACTGTTCTGACGCCCCCACGGTAAATAACTAGAAAGATGGACAAAAGTCTAGGCAACAATGGTGTTCAGCCATTGCAAAAGACTCAGCATAGAGGCATCTTTTTGAAAGAAAGAAATCATGGCTGTGGACTCGAGGAGAGGGACAGGACACAGAGCCAGAGAGTTTTGCTGGATTGAGAAGAGAGCGCAGGGGTTGGGGAAACCAAAGAAGGCTAGAAAGTGGGAGGGAGCAGTTTAGCACAAGGGCTTTAGAAAAATTCTATACAGAGATCCACTTGAGTCTCTGCCTAGATATCAACCTATGAGTTTGTCGTGTGAAATTTCCAAAATGTCAGACAAAATGAACTTCCAGGTACAAAACAACTATCTAGGAGCTATAAGCTGAAAGAATTACCAAAAAGGGCCAGAAATCGGATATGCCAACAGCAAAATGTAGAGACCGTGTTAAATGTAGGAGGTACTCAATACTCACAAGAAGGGTCTCGTCATAGGAATGGGGCTAAACTAGCCACAAAATAAATTATTTGTCCAACACAATTTTATAAAAATAAGCCTCAAGCTGTGAAAATTCACGTGCAAATAATTTTAGCTGCCTATTAGTAAAAATTACAACTTTCGTGAAAAGAACACAACAAAATCAGGTATTTGGCAACCAAAACCTTATCCTTTTGGAAGCAGAAACATATGACCCATAGCAAGGGGACAAGTCAGACAAGAGAAACAGAAATAATGGGATGAACAGAAAAGAAAGTTTAAAAGTTATAATCATGCACCAAGATTTATAAGAAAACAAGTATAGAATGAATAGTTTAAAAACAGGCAAAAGTTTTCCAAAGATAAAAATATACTATCTGAAATGAACCATTCATTAAATTATTAATAATTTAATTTTTGGAGTTAATTGTTCTAATAATTAAATTGGAGATCCAACAATAGAAACTATGAAATAAAATCACAGTAGGAAATAAAATTAAAATAAATACATACACAGGGACAAATCCTAAGTGGAATTTGGAACAAGAATAAATGATAATCTATGTGTAATTGGCATTCCAGAACAAGAATAAAGATACTAAAAATAATTGAGAAAATAAGACAAGCACTTCCAAATGAAATAAAAGCGATAAACCCAGGGTTCTAAACAAAAATACATGCTTATATATTGAGTCCTAAAGGAAGAATCAAAATTAAAACTTAAAAATATTTATAATTTATATTTCCTCTATTCCATTCAACTATTCTTGATGTTTCCTTTTTCAGTATTGTAATCCAATTTCTTATAACGCCATTTTTCCAAATGATTACCTACCTCTTGCTAAGAATTTGGTCCACAATTTCATCATTTTCTATATATGGGTTGGTTTCCAGTCTATAAATTTCAGTAGCATCCCACTCTTGTTCTATTATTAACTCTCTTTTATAATTTTCAAGTTGTGTTTTATTTTATTTTATTTTATTTTATTTTATTTTATTTTATTTTATTTTATTTATTTTTGGCGGCACTCATGGCATATGGAAGCTTCTAGGCCAGTGACTGAATCTGAGCCACAGCTACAACCTATGCCACTGCTGTTGCAATGCTAGATCCTTAATCCACTGCACTGTGCCAGGGATCCAATGCATGCTGCCACAGAGACAGTTTGGATCCCCAACCTGCTCCACCACAGGAGGAACTCCAGACGAGTATAATTTGATGCTCATTTTAGATTCCTGTCTATTTATGCCTCTAGACATTAAGCTACATCCTAGCAGAAACAATATATTGCTCACTTTTTCTATATATAGCGCCTGTTTTCATCAACACAAAAAAACTACAAGAAAAAAAAAATACAAGAAAATGTCATCAATTACTGAAACACCTAAAGAGGCACACTGTCTTTTCTAGGATCCTATCCCATAATTCAATGCTGTTCCAAAATATATTTAATTACAGGAGAGTGTTATTTCTGTGTAATGGAAATAAGTATTCTAAACTCAACGAAAATCTATATTAAAATTGTAGCAGAAAATGGCTGAACCGGGACCAACAATAGCATTTCAGATACATTATTTTCTTATCATGACAGAGTGTATCCCTCTGAACTGTGGGCCCACTATTTCCTGTCAGTTTAAAAGAGGTCTCTTGACAGCAGGAAAAAACTGCAAAAAAAGGTGAGAGAAATATGTCCACAGTAGCTATTTACATTGTCATGGATTATCGATCATTTTGAGTGTTTTGTGCCCTGAGCAGATGTGCAGTAATAAAACACTCCCGAAGAAGACAGAAATGAGATAAAAGTGGCTTCAGCCCTTTAGCAGCATATGACCTAGGGCCAGTGTCTTGACCCTTCTGAGTGGCACTTTCATAGACTCAAGATTAGGGCTGACCTATGACTAACCCTGCATGGTTTAATGAGGATGTGATTAAGTAACAAGAGGATAAAATATGTGTGAAACTTAGTAATAGCATGTGCTTAATAAATGCTAGTTTACTTTTCATGATTAAAAATGATACCACCATTTCTTTCCTTGTGGCTCCACACCTACCAGGCAAGTGCCTTCAGTCATTCTGGGGGCGCTGGTCTTAGCGTATTTAAATTCCTAGCCTAACACATTCATTCTTGGGTCTCTACCAGGCCCTGAAGCGCAGAGGAGCCTCCTTCAGGGAAGAGAGGGGGGAGCCCTGGGCATTGCTCTTCCCAGGCTAACTCAATACCCAGTACTTCTAGGGATGCCACACCCACGTCCTCACTTCCTGCCCCCAACTCGGGGTTCCTGGAAGTGCAGGAGCCTTTCGGTCAGACCCCCTCCCTCCGAAGTGGAGCCAAGGAACCATCCACCTGATGCTTTGTGCTCCATTTCATGGTGTAAAACGCCTGAAGGTGTGGGGCTTTCTGTGGTTTCAGCTCTTGCTTATCCCCTTAAGGCTTTCATCTCTGCTTTGTTGCTTTCACTGGCCACCCTGATATCTGGCAGAGACCCTCTCTCCTAGCTCTTCTGAGCGCTCCATCTACTGAAATCAAATCAAAGCCAGAGGTAGACACTTTTTAATTTGCATATTGAAATAAAATTACTTCGAACAAAATGTAAAACAACGCATCTTAATTCATGAATATCTTTGTAAAGAGCATCATTTAAAATAATATAGATTTTAAAACTAATTTAAATAACTTAATAACATTATGTACATTTTTAAAGCATTTATTAAAAGAAGGTAGTGGTATAATAAGCCTTCCTTATGGCTGAAAGTTAATGTATTCATTAGGATTTTTTGTAAGAAGGATATATATTGGAATATACATTTCTTCCAATTTTTAAGAAGGCAAACGCTTTCTTTTAAGGAGTCCTAGTGACATCCTCATACATTTGCTTAGTTTTGATTGCAGAAATTGATATTCGGTGTAAAGAATTGTAGTAGCTATTTTTATTACCAGGTACATGACTCTGAGCTAAGACAGAAAATCTCCCTTTTCTCATAGGACAGTTAGAACTCAAAACACCATATTCTGTTGATAAAAGCAGTAGCCATCCTGCCCAAATACAAGGGCAGGAAAGAGACCCCCTTATCTCCATGAAGAAAATGTAAAATTATTTGCTACTATGTTTTTGTTTGCTTGTTTGTTTTATGTTATCATCACAGTATTCTTAAGGAAACCGAAGTTGCAAAATTAGAAGGTTGAAGCTAAGGTTTTGGGGCATTTATAAAAATATGTTTGTGATGAAGCCCAGAGATTTTTTTCTCTTCTGTGATTTTCTTTAAGTTTCTCACTGCAGAAGAAACTGAAAAATAATAAAAACCTGCGGATGATGAAGATACAGCATGTATATCTTGATATGTTCCTGCCTCAGCTAATGGTCTCATTCCTACAGGTGCATCTGGTGGAGACAGAGGTTGTGGAAAGGCCAACAAGGAGGGCTCATGGTCCTTTTAAAACTTCAACATTTTGTGATCTTTACAAGTGCAGAGAGTTAAATTAAATATTTCAGGGGAGAACTATAAAAAGCAACTTAGAAACCTAAATTGAAGATGTTTCCTTTGTTATTCAACATGTAAGCTATTAGAACAGGCTTTTCTTTCCATAAAAAATTGATTTTTAATCATACGCTCAATGCGTAGAGCTCTTTTTTATTTTTAAGCAGGGAAAGTAATTTCATTACTCTATCATAATTCTACAATCACATTTTTGTGCCTGTTTGAATTAAAGAAACTAATTTCAAATCTTTTGATATAAATGTGTGTGAATGTTTTATATTTCTAATTAAATTGTACATACAATTGATTGATACTTTTAGAAGTCTGCTATGATTCCCTCAAGGAAGGTGTTAAAACTAGACAATGCAAGTCATTTTATGTATTATTTGTATTTATTTTCCATAAGAATATATCACAAATAATTTATTACCATCTGTTGACTCATTTGATTTTCAAAATAATCTCCATTTCTAAATTTTTTTTTTGATTTAAACAATACCTTTAGTTTGAATGTTTAGTTTACATGAATTAAATTATATGCTTAAACTCATGTTTATATACATTCAAATTATTGGATTAAGTCTTTTGCATCAAAACTTTTTAATTATGATAATTATCTTATTCAAAATTGACCCCGATACAGAATATTACGTATAAATTATTGCTGGATTTATTTTAATCTAATCAGATATTTTTACTAGGGACATGAGGTTTAGTTTACATGAATTAAATTATATGCTTAAACTTATGCTTATATATATTCACATTATTGGATTAAGTATTTTGTATCAAAACTTTTTAATTATGGTAATTATCTTAGTCAAAAATGACCCCCAACATGGAATGTTATGTATAAATTATTGCTGTATTTTAATCTAATCACAGATATTTTTACCAGGGACATGATACTCAGTAGCTCATTTTTTTTGTCTTAGCAGTTCTATTTTTCTGTTACTAATTTTCTACAAAACACAAATAAGGAACTTTCAGAACATATGTTGGAAGGTGAAAAAAACTATTTCTAAGTCTAAAACTTTTTTTTTTTTTTTTTTGCTATTTCTTTGGGCCGCTCCTGCGGCATATGGAGGTTCCCAGGCTAGGGGTTGAATCGGAGCTGTAGCCACTGGCCTACGCCAGAGCCACAGCAATGCGGGATCCGAGCCACGTCTGCAACCTACACCACAGCTCACTTGGCAACACTGGATCCTTAACCCACTGAGCAAGAGCAGGGACCGAACCCACAACCTCATGGTTCCTAGTCGGATCCGTTAACCACTGTGCCACGACGGGAACTCCTAAAACATTTTTAATTTTAGATTTATTTAAAGGGTTAAGGTTACATGAATGTCATCTCTTTATGAAGTACTACACTCTGGTTTTATTACTAATTCCCCCCTTCATCAAATCAAACACTGCATATGGTTATAACACTGATTTCTTAATTTTACAAAAATTGCCCTACCAACAGCTGGTCTCTTGAACAAATGAATATGTCAGTGGCTGATTACAGATCAACAATATAGCTATTCTTCAAAGGCGCAGCAATCCCCATTCGGATCTGGCCTCATAGTATTGAGAATGCTTATTTAAAAGGAACACTCTTTAACTTACGCATTTAAGTATTTTATTGATATGAAATTGAATGTTTTTGAAGACATAATGCACACACTTTAGGAGGAAAAAAAAAAGAACTGAAATAATTTAAATATAGGGTTATAGAAAAGCACATCCGCTTTGAATGTGATGATTTATCAAGATCAGCAGGAAATAACTGCTAATCAAATTTGCCTGAAGACATCAGACAATATTATATTATCAGACAAGCTTATTTAGGGTTATTTTAAAAACATTTATTCAACTTATACAAATTTAAAATTGAGTTAAATATCAAAAAGGGCTCTGGAATTCTCCTTGCCAAGAATATTCTGAAAAATGCATCATCATGCATTTAAATTGAGATAGAATGCTAATCATAACAAGAGTTTTCTTACACTTGAGGATACTACATAACTTCATTAGGCTACAATAATTTCTGAAAATGAATGTTCTTTTACCATTTTATTTCTTTCTATCAGCTACTATCATAAATGGTCTAACTACCCATCAACTAGTTGTGTAAAAAATATCTCGTATCAGGTCCCAATGGTTATATAAGCAATGACAAATGCAATAAACAGAATAAAATTAACAAATAAACCTATTCTCAGTGTTAATAATTTGAATGCACCACTGTGATGCTTCAGTTTTGAAGAATTTTGCTTTTACTGTGATTGACATATTGAAAGCTGAGCTTCATTTAAATTCATATCACCTGACATTAGATTTGAAGAAAACTTTACTGATATTAAACGTGTAATGTGTTTAATGCACATAGATAAATAAAAGTCCTCTAGAACTGAAAATTCTGCTAAAAAAAAATGCAAGTAGTTGAATGTGTTCCTATGAAAACTATCTTTTCACAAAATTACCTTTAAATTCCTATAGATTTTAAAATTTCCATTTAAGCAAATCTGAAAGTTGTGGTTACTGGAGTATGAATGTATTCTGTCACATAATTTTTCTACCACTGAATTATAGCAATAGCAAAAATGTCAGCTGAGATCACAAGAGCATTTCAAGGAACTTAAACACACCAAAATCATGAATCATTAATGAAATCTTTTGTATAAAAGACAAACTCTTCGGTGTTAAGCAAATTCTCACAAACTGACCAAGCTAATGAATAACTCACACAAACATGCACACACTCAAATCAGTTAAGTCACCTACGAGTTCACTGGCCACCTGTGCAGCAGTCAGGCTCCATAACCCAAGGTGTTCACCTCTGCTGTTGGTCTAAAATACTGTCTAATGAGGTGACTGAGGAAGAGGGGACATAATTTGTCCGAGGTCACACAATAACTAAGTGGTGGAGCCATGAAAATACAAATGCAATTTAAAGATAATTTAAACGCTTAGCACTGAATCATTAACCCTTCATTCGAGGACTTTGCAAGGCTGTTGTTTTTGAAATGCCCTCTTTGAGTTCAGATTGCTATATAAATATGTAGGCTGAGTGGTCTACATACTACAAACAGCAGATATTTATATCTCACATTTCTTGAGACTGGAATTGGATATTGAGATGCCGGCCTGGGCAGATTCTGGTGAGGACCTTCTTTCAGGATGCAGAAGGCTGACTTCTTGTATTCTCATGTGGTGGAATAGAAGAATCCAGCTCTCTCCTGACTCTTGTATGGGCACAAATCATGACTCCACCCTCATGACCTTATCTAATGCTGGTTACCTCCCAAAAGTCCCACCTCCTAATTCCATCACGTGGGGGTAGGGTATCAACATACGAATTCTCAGGCAGACACAAACAAAGAACATTCAGTCTATACCAGTTCCTATTCTATATATTAAAAACAATGTAAGAACCCTGGAGGAAGATACTGAATTTAGTTATACTTTTTCGTGTAAAATTAGATCAACCAAACCTATAATTAATGTGATTCAAATGTCAGAATTAGAGCATAAACTAATACTTTGAGTATAAACTAAAAAAGTATGTATTTATGTTCCCCTTAAGAATATAACATGCTCATAGCTTGGGCTATGAAACTGGATTATATTTTCATAATGTTTTGGTCATCTTAATATATTTTAGAAAACCAGAACAAATCATTTGCAAAATATGGAAAAAGTCATTTGTCTTAATTATTAAAATACTTTCCTGTGCAGAGGTGGTATTTTTTATTTAGTATTTCCCACTTAGACTAGAAATAACCATTAAAAAAAAAAAACTCTTGCATTAAATACACAGCTGCACTTAACACTTTCCAAATGTTTTTCTCATACTTATTATTTTGTATTTATGCAAATATAATTAATTATACTGAATAAGATAATGACATACAGTAATTCTTAACTTAGCACCCTAAAACATGCCTAGTTTTTACCAAATTAGTAATCACTTCCTATTACCTTAGTAAGAAATATTCTCAACAGTAAAAGATTCCGTAAGCTTGATACTCAAGGAAAAATACATTCAGGGGAAAATTGGGGGTATAAAAAGCCATATATATATAGAATTATTAAAATCTATCAGCTGGGCTACCATATACAGTTTGCTTCAGAGCTGATAACAGAGGTACTGCTATGAAATAGTTTCAGATTGTTTAACACTTTACTTGGAAAAACCTTATCAATAAATATCAGGAGAAGATTACCCTAAAAAACCTATTAGAAAATTACTCACTTTTTCTTCCTAGAAAAGAACATGGTTCTGGTGATATATTTATACTTCCTAAGTAGAACAATGGTAATTGCTCCAAGAACAGAACCAGCATGGATATTTATAATCATATGACCCACATATTTTTTAACTTTAATAATACATTAATAATACTTCTGTCACACTTTTACATTTGCAAATGTTCTTAAGAAAATCTTTTATATCATCTTCAATGTTATACCATTACTATTAGTCATTACTGCCTATAATATGTGAAGGCACTAGTTCTTCTAGCATGAACTGGTTAGGTATAGAAAACCTTGTACTCTGAAATTAGAAATACCCCCAATGTAAAAGCATACAGCCTATATTAATGTTAAAATACTTACAATATTTCTATTTCACACAATTTTACTCTTCTCAGAAAAAAATTACACAAATACATCTTAATATGCATAATTTATTTGGTCAAGGCATTCAACAGTTTGTATAGGAAAAGAAGTAATGTGAGCATGTAGAGGCCAACATACATTTTTGCATCAACTAGTCTCAATGCTTTAATTTCAACGTAAGAGTACCTTGTAAGAGTCAAATGTCCTACCTTTCTCTGCCTCTTTCTTGCTTGCTTTCAGTGTTCAATCTTCTTCTCCCATGCCTCAGGTAGCAATTTAAGCGATCATCCTTCTTAGCATTTTCTTTGCAACTGAAATTAAACATACAGAATTTTTCATCAGGCTCTCTATAAAATTACTAACAACAACAAAAGCACGGTGAACATAATTCCCATGAATATAATAGAACTTAATTTGCCAACCAGATCTTTTGATGTGATTGTGTTGAAAGAAGGCCTTTTATTGTTTGCTTGAGAGGGAAAAAAAACACTGGTTTTACTTGCAGACACTCATGCAGCTCAATCCGTGAAGGTCTTTGATTCTTCCCATGAGAGAGAATTAAAGAAGATACTATATGTTAATAATAGAACAAAAAGGTTTCATTCTGCATATTTACTATCTAAACATTGTCCTGATAAATGACTACAATTTAACAAACCTAGATATTTGCCTTTTATAAATAAATTATCACATGTAATTCTATTTTTGCTTAAATGATTAATGGATAGAAGTTACAGAAGTTATCCTTTTGTTCCATTAGAACTGGATGTTACTGAAGCAACTCGAAGACTGCCAACCATAAACGGCCTTCAGGACTGCGAGAGGACAAAATGTCTTTTTGTTTGATTTCTTGAAATGTGATATTGGGATGGAAAAGAAGAGATAGCTTAGCAAGCCCATGTTTAAGTAAAAGGAAGAATTGGTAGCAGCTATTTAATTACTAGGAATTGTTAGTTCATAAATTTCATTGACTACATTTATTCTTCATAGTTTCAATTTATCAACCCACTGTTCATGCTATTCAGTGTTTTGCTTTTGTTTTTTGGTTTTTTTTTTTCTGATCTTTTCTATGTCTGAGAGACCAAACGGAACAAAATGAGTCTTTTGAATAACCACGTCCAGTGGTTTACTGCTTGTCCTGATGGAAAGCACTAGCAAAACATCTGAGGGCAGAAGAAGAAGATCAAGTGTTTATTAAGGTATTTAGCCATTTATTTTTTTCCTATCTTGCCAAAGTTATTAAGTGGCCATAATGTATATTACAGTTCCAACCTCTGCTACAGGGAAGGAAAGACTGGAGGAGAGAAACGATTTTAAAACATGGAATCCAGTCTTTTAGGTCCATTTTGGGAGGTTTATCTAGCCCCAAGGGGGCTCCCCTCAGCTGTCTTTCTGCCCGCTTCTCTCTGTTAAAATTCTAGTTGGTTGAAGTTTAGATGGTTGCGCTCAAGGAAGTGCCAGCCTCCTCTTAATGTTTGCTACTAAATCTCCTCTGCCTTCAACGTGCCCTTATGCTTAAACCGTGCTCGGTTCCAGACTCAGCCTGTCCCCTGGAGAACGTCTCACAGTGCTCTGTTTTTATTGCCTTCCAGGAAAATCTCATGCGTCACCACTGGGGATGTGCAATATGAGCTCAGTGGTCGGATTCTCTCAGAACGATATCTCTGCTTTACCAGCGGGCTTCTGGGCAAGGGCTGTAGCTTGCGCTCCTCTCCACCTGCCTCTAGGGCACAGAACCTCTGCCATCTGAGTAATGTTATGCAAGGAAGCTGGGACTCAACGTCTTGGGGCTACTGCACCTGGAGCAGAAACTCCTCTGTAAGGAGTGCGGATGGGTAGGGGAAGGGGGCCCAGATACCTATTTCCTGCAATAGAGCTTCTGCAGCCCAGAGCTGAGGAAGACCTGAAACGGAGGTTCTACGTCTCCTGGGGAGACACTGTAGCCCTGAGCTGGGACCAGGAGGAAAAGAACCCTGTGAGCTTGGCCACACCCACCTGTGGCGATGTCCTCACGCTGAGCTGGCTGGGTCTGGAGACCACTGGGGCTCAAGTGCCAGTCTCTTGATAGTCTTACCAGGACTGACAGCTTTCCTTTTTTGCGTCAATACATTTTTCTTCATGTGCTGTATCACTTAGGGCAATTATTCAAAGACTGTAAACATTTGATTTTTTTTAAAAGATAATTTTCACTGATTTTGGCTGTTCCTCTTGGGAAAGGGTTCTCTGCCATTGCAGATGCCATTCAAGACAGATACCCCCCCCAAAAAAAAATACCACAGTGAATATAATTCTCACTATTTCATTTGAAAAATTTTATATGAAAATATTTGAGGGAATGAGTGACTCCTATTCTTTGTAATATGTCATAGTGTTTTCTGTATATTAATGAAATATACGTGATGTTATCTAGCACAGGAATTGCCATGTTAGTAGTTCTTCCTCGATTATTTCTCTTTCTGAATACGCTGGGGGGAATATTCCATGAGTATATGATTGGTCTGGAGTTCATCTTGCCTTCAACAGAGAGGCTCGAGAGGGCTTTTTAAGTCGTCTGTCTTGTCAAAAGAGAACAGACGTTAGGGCAATTTTCTGGAGATTATAATGTCTCATATGTAATTTGCCAAAGTGTGAACTCTGTTTAGTTGTATATGTTTTTATATCAATAGTTATTTTATGTTAATGTTCACATAGAAAGGTTCTTCTAACATCTGTTAGTTATGCCTGGAGAACTACAGCCAACTCGTGTTTCTAACACCCGGAGCCTTCAAAGAACAATGCAGGGGACGCAGCACACCCTTGAATATCGCAAGGGTGCCCGTCCCTCTACGGGTTAGCCCTTCACTTGATCAAGTTTAGTCAGTCCTACCTCTTCCTGACCTCAGAATGGCCTTTTGGAGGGTGCACTGATCTCGGTTGCTCTGCTCTGCCCTTGGAACTGAGTAAGTATGTAACTGAGATTTACTTTTTCGGCTTTTCTCACTTTTACCTAGGTATGAGATTTCATATTAACCTCAGCTTCTCCTAACCTGCCATACGAGGGAGTGAAAAAAATTAAACTCATCCATCTGACAGCTCCCTGAATCAAAGACCACTTTCTATACATTGCACACTGTATATACCAGAACAATATTTTTAGAGAATATTTATTTTATTTGAAGGAATTATATATACATATATATATATTTATTTATTTTATTTTTATTTTTTGCTTTTTAGAGCCACACCTATGGCATATGGTGGTTCCTAGGCTAGGGGTCCAATTGGCTATAGCTGCCAGCCTATGCCAGAGCTATAGCAACTGGGGATTGGAGCCACATCTGCAACCTACAGCTCATGGCAATGACAGGTCCTTAACCCACTGAGCGAGGCCGGGGATCGAACCCGCAACCTCATGGTTCTTAGCTGGATTCGTTTCTGCTGTGCCACAACAGGAACTCCCAAAGGAATTGCTTGTAATTGTTTTAATTTGACATAGACTTTAAGAAATAAACTGGACTGTTATTTTTAATCTTTAAAAGCGCTGTCGGAGTGAGAAGGAAGACGTCCCTCTAAGTTGGGGTAAAGGCTGCAGGGGTCAAGAAGGAGGTGGAGAAAAAGCCAGACCTTAAAGGGCTCCACTAAGAGAAGAGAATCCTGAGTGAGCGAATTAATAAACATTCACAAAAATTAAACCCTTAGAATTCATAAAAATGCCAGAGATACTTAGTGACTGGAGGTTTACTGGCAGCAACATCGGAAGATCATCTTTGAAAGGCAAGCTGAATTCAGATTGTAGGTTTCCATCTGAAACAAATAAAAGGGCCTCCCCTTTAAAAATGAAGAACTCTACACATGATGCTACTGGGGGTGCTTTGCTCTTTGGAACAGAGGAAGTTCACATGTGCGGGAGATATTATGCATGCAGATAAAAGAGCCAGGGACAGAGCCACGAGGGAGGAACCATTAATTGGGTGTGAGTTTCCTAAGGAGCTGAAGAGGAAAGAAAGAAGACAGAAGTAAGAAAAGTCACAAGGACAAGACCCACAGACCTTATGAAGGGAGAGAGAAGTGCCAAGTGTGACCAAAGCAGCTTTAGAAAATAAAATAGGAGGAGCAAAACAAAAGCATGAAGCGATTGATGATGGGGACTCAAGATTTATGCAATTGGTGCTCAACTGTTTATTGCTTCAGAGTAATATCCTGCACTATAAGAAGACCTAAAATTTAAAGTAATAAGCAGAGAATGTGCTACATTATATCCAGAGATAATAAAACTGCATAGCCTCAAGTGTCTACTGTGAAATTTCCTTTATAAAACATTAATTATAGGAATGTGTCACATTAAGCAGTTCTTGGAAAGAATTCTTATGTTCCACTCAGAAAGCTGCATTGATTTTTTTTCTACTCTTGAATGGGAAAAATTTAGTTAAAATATTGCTTCTCATGGATTTTATTTTCATGTGTAAGAGGTTATTTAATATTGGCTATCAATTCAGGTTACAATTATTTCCAGTGGGCGACCTGTTCTTAAGACATATGGAACCGATTAGAAAATCCCTGTAGGTTGAATATTTAATTATGAATAGTTTAATTAATCTAATTTCTTCTAATACCTATAGTCTGAAAGTTTGCAGACGTCAGAAAGATACACTTTCCCAATCACAACACAGGATTTTTCAAAATTTCTTACTGTAGAAAATATTACAATCCCCCATATTCTGGACGTTTATACCTTGGGCAAAATGCAATAGTACCTGTGATTTAGCTGACTTGAAATTTATTAATTTTCATTACTAGGACTAATTATGGCCATTTCTACTTACTATTTCTCTCATTAGAAAGCTCTAGTGTACGTCATCAGTCAGTTAATGACTCATACCTCTCACTGTCTTATCTGTTGTGTTACATTAACTTCATGAATAGGAAGGGTTTAAGCATTTTGTTTTGGTTATTACTATTGATGGGGGAAAATCAAGTAAAAATTACTTAAAAATGTAATAAGGTGGTCTGCATCATATCCAAGTTTTCCCAGGCCTAAAGCTTACATTTATGAAGGTATTTTTTAAGAAAGATAAAATAAAATAATGTATTTATAAAGATATAAGTAAAATTAGGACCTTGCAAAGCACCCTGGTAAGTGTGAGGTCTTAAAATGCATGCTGCATGATAAATCTGTCTCTAAAAAAGGGTAACCGTCACTATGATATTGAAAGGGTGAATTCAGTTGCAGTGGAGAAAAAGACTTTAGCATATGGAATACTAGAAAGCATAGGTGGAACTTTTTTTATTATTTATTATTATTATTATTTTTTATTATTACATCTTTATAAAGCTCATGGCTAGAAAGGGGTGTAATCCTATCTTTAGATATTGTATTATCAACTTAACTTACGGAAGGTTTACCAGAATTAAACTTTCATCCTTAATAGCTTGAAGATAATGTTGTAGCTAATAATAAACCCTGGAAGGGAGAAAATACTCTTAACACATAAAAGCAGGTATTACCTTGGTGAGGAACGATTTGCAACATGTGTACTTGACAAAAGTCAAATATTAAAAACACAAAGAACTGTTATAAAGCAACAAGAGAAAAAAGATAACAATATAAAAAATGAACAAATTCATAGAAGTTATAACCGAATTATTAGCCTTATCTTGGTGATCAATTTATAATGTATATATAAATGTTATCACTCGCTACGTGAAAGTGAGTAATATATTACGTCCAATACAATAAAAAAGAGGAAATAAAAAGTGCATATTATATGATTATTATGAAAGTAATAATTACAGAAGTAATATATTACATCCAATACAATAAAAAAGAGGAAATAAAAGTGCATGCTATATGATTGCATTTACATAAAATTTTCAAAAATACAAACTACTCTACAGTGACATAAAAGTAGATGAGAAATTACCAGAAGATGGGGTGGAAAGAGGCAGAATTTATAAAGGGGTAAAAGGAAAAGTTGGGAGTTGAGAGACATGCTTGTTATTTTGACTTTGATCACGGCGCCATGAACCTGTGTGTGTGCCCAAACGTTTCCAGTTACACTCACCTCATCACACACATGGGTTTACTGGTGTCAATTGTTCCTGAATGCAACTGTTGAAAGAAAGAGCAGAAGAAAGAAGGAATGGGAGGGAGGAAGGGAGGAGGGAGGGAGGGAAGGAAGGAAGGAGAGAAGGAAGGAAGAAAGGAAGAAAAAGAGAGAGAGAAAGGAGAAAAGAAGTAATCAAAAGAAGTAAATATTTAAATGATGCCAACTTCATTAATCATCAGAAAGAGTCTGAAGCCCAGTGTTTTAAGTCTGCATCAACACAGAATGAGAAAAACCACCAAGGCAGACAGTTCTACGTATGGGCCAGGATGCAGAGAAATGAGAGCTACCATCCACTGCTGTTAGGAGAAACTAGGTCTGTCCGCCTTGGAACACTCGTTTATATTAGCTCCCGAGGCTAAATGAGGACATAGCCCTTGATCCTTACTAAACATAAATATGAGCATCTCGTCTCCACATTACACTGTGCTAGAATTGGGTTCATCGTTTATCGGAACGAGCTAATCTTGTATAAAGAATGCTGCTCAAGGAGTTTCCATTGTGGCTCAGTGGGTTAGAATCCAACTAGGATCCATGAGGACGTGGGCTCAGCCCCTGGCCTTGCTCAATGGGTTAAGGATCTGGCGTTGCCGTGAGCTTCAGTGTAGGGCTCAGACACAGCTTGGATCCCACATTGTTGTGGCTCTGGCGAAGACCAGGAGCTGCAGCTCCCATTTGAACCCTAGCCTGGGAACTTCCATGTGCTGCAGCCCTAAAAAGACCCCCCCCAAAAAAAAAAGTGCTGCTCATAATGTAAAAAAACCCCCAAATAATAATGTAAGGTCCATCATCATTAGAAAGATAAGTAAATTGTGCAATATTCGTATAATCAAATGCTATGCAGAATAAACTAAAATAAATATCACTTGCACAATATGGATCACAAAAATAATATTAGAGAAAGAAGCCAGAGAGAAAAGATGGCATACTGAAGCATAACGACAAAACTCTTCTTTAGAAATCATGACTCTATTTCCCTTTTTGGGAGAGGAAGTGGCCTGAAAAGCCTTCTGAGGTCCCTTCAGCTAGAAAGTTCCTTCCTTGATCTCTCAGGTATCACAAATTTACCTCTGTAGTCATTTATTTATGCTTATTACAATTCTTTTAATACCAAGCTTAACAACAAAGATATTAATCAAAAAACCATCAGGAAGGAGATGAAGGAAAGAGAAGATTCAAAAATTGTAATTTTTAATTTCTTTTTGGTTTTGTTTTAATCATAGACTAAAAAAATGGTGACTGCACACATCTTTAAGGGAATATTTAGAAATATTTATCTTTTATAGTCCTGTTCAATCTAATGGGTATTAAACATGAATATTAAATACTTATGTGTAAGGGGACCCCTGAAGGAACTTACCTGAATTCAGAAGTTCCTTAGAATGGAAATAATTTATAAATGTTAACTAATGTGTGTAAGTCTTTGTTTTTGTTTTGCCATCCACTGCAAAAGTAGTCACAGTGTTTAAATTTGAGCTACAATAGGTGCTTTTAAACCACAAATATTTCACCTTCCTCACAATTGAAAATAAAGGCACTTTTTGAACGAGAAAATGGGGAAAGAGTTTTTAAAAATGAAGGAAAAGTATCCTAAGCAACAATTTGATATAAAGCTACTGTTTCCTTATAATCATAAGAAAAACATAAAAGCAGGCCCTGGCAAGTTCACAAATCCTAGGAAATGGGCCATATGAACCGGCTTTGTCTACTGTTTGAACAAACATTATGTCTTTTATATAAATGTTGTTCAAAATATGAGTGCTTAAAATTTAAAAGGCAAAAATATGCATTTGGATCCTGTTGATTTTATAAAATGAATTTGACTGAAATAGTACTTGTATCTAGCTTAAATAAAACCTAGCTGTGCTTCCTACAGTGTAAGTTATAATAAAATAATAAGACAGTATGTAGTTTTCTATTGATAAGAGCGATTTAAATATTGGTTAAATTTGGTGGCCTTCTTATACCTAGGAATAAAAAAATAATTAAAATTAAATATATATATATATATGTGGATATATATATATATATATATATATATATATATATATTGGATTTTACAACCATACTGTTCTACTTGCTGGTGTGGTAATAGCAGGGTCATATTCCCGAAAAAACGGTGATAAGGAATAAAGAATAATAATTAAGTACAGTATCTGTCTCCCCAAAATCTCTTAATTTATTGAAATTTAACTTGGAAAAATGATTAAATATTGACCAGGTTTGGAAGACGGTGCATGAAAAAAATGCCTAGTATCTTTCTTTAGTGCTTTTGTATGATAAATGAACTTTTTTGAAAAATCAAAATTATAAAGAAATTAAAAAAGCACACTGGGTGAGAAAGAGTTACATATTTCTAACTAGCAGAATTAGCTTGAGGGAGCAACTGTGAAGAAGTAGATGGAAGTTTGGAAGGACAAACAAGGAAAGAGGGTTCGGTTGTCTAAGGATGAATGTCTTTGGTCCTACTCCGTGTGGGAGCACTTTCAGCCAGCTCGCAATCAGAGGAACAAGATAAAAACATGAATCTGACTTGATAAGGAGATCATTGCAGATACAGAACTCAGGAAGATTTTACACAATGCAGAGATCCATACAAAGGGGACCATATACCATCATCAAACGAGGAAACTTGAGACCTAAAGGGAACCCATTAACAATTTCCAGACAAGCATAAGCCCAGACTGTCCTGGGCAAATGAGAATTTATAGCCTCCTTACTAATGCTGAGGAAAGATTGGTTTGATGGATGGTCTAGCAGAGCTACTGTAGCCAAGATGCTCAAGGAAATCAGATCGTTTTAAGGATGAAGAAAGTCTTGAAAAATATTTAGTGAAATTACAGACACCAGGCCAACGGCATCATTGTACATATTTAGAGAATTAGAAAAGCAGCTACTGTGAGAATGGACCTGGTCAGAAGAAAAAGCTGAGGTTCTCAGAGTACTTGTACATCCAAAATATATCACCAAAGTCAGGAACGACAATAGAAACCAAAGAGAGATTTTTGAGACTAGTGCTATATTCCATGTAGCCAGTCTCCAAACAAGATAAATAAAAACGAAGAAATGACAGAAATACGTCTGTTACTCACAAGTAGTATCAAGAAAGGACAGTAGTAAAATACTGTCAAAGCTCTTTCCTACTTAGGCCCAGGGAAGAAGGTGACTGCCATGGGTTCTGTGCTATTACAGGCACAGCCTGTGAGTGACCCTGCATGTCACAGCACACAAAGCAAATAACCTGCCAGGCGCATCCCCCATCTCTAGGGATTCAGAGCCCTGAGTTGGCAGGATGCTGCTGGGAGACAGGAAATACCCACTTCCATGACCAACACCCCTCAAGCCCGAGGGAAAACCTTCACATCGCTTGTCTCATAATCTTGGTAGGAAAGGCAACAAGTTCCAGAGAGCCAGAGGTTTTGCGGGCTTTGCCACAGCTGACAAACATGTAGATGCAAGAAGAGCGAAGAAAACCATTGAAGTGCCATATCCTCCTATCGGATTCAATGAATGTAAAGGATATCTGAATGGGGAGAACTGTCTCCCTGGGACGCTGAGTGCAAAGTTCTCCAATTCGTGGTTTCGGTATACTCACAAATTAGTGTAGCACTTGCAACAAATTTCCTGCGGTAGTAACTGTCCACGGGGGTAAGGAAATTTTTCCGTATTAGCTATCCATTATTACTCTTAAATTTGGAGATAAATATCTACACCTAACAAGTAAAGCACAGTAGATTCTTCAGAATTCTTTAGCAACTAGAATTCCAAAGAGTTTTAATACAATGTTCAAATATCATACATTTATGTCACATTGATTTAAATGTTTGATTTTAAAAGTATATATATATATATATATATGTGTATATGTACATATATTAGTTACAATGTGTATTTTATCAATTAATTTTAATGTACAATTTTGAATCTATTTAGAGAAAAATTTTTTGGAAATATGTTTGAAGCATTTTTTAAGGTTGTGAGTTTTTACAATTACTTGCACTTGTATTTTTCATGAAAATATATACATTTAAATTTAGTATACTTATAATTATATTAATTTTAAACCTCTATATTATTACTATCAACAGATTATATGAAAACTAAAATAAGAATATGAAATTAATTTTCTTATATATAAACAAAAAATGAATTTTACTGAACAAACAGCAAGGATTTATGCATTGTGTGTATGCTTACTCTTAGGAATACCAACAATGCCAGTCTATCAACGGACTGTGTAGAAATATGGAATATTAGTTTTATTCAGTCACTTTTTTAGTTTTATAAAATCATAGCTTTAATTAATTTGTCCATTTTGTTGGAATGGAGGTATTGTTTCATAACAAAAGGAAAATATTTTAATAGTTTATTAGCTTTACTTTTAAATTTATTAGACCTATGTTTTGTTAGCCTCGATTTATATCCATGCACAAGCCCAACTAATGTTAGAGGGAAACCTGAACAAGCCTCAAATTGTCGGTGGACCATGAACAATTTAAGGAGTATTTATTGATCCAGGATTTCAAACGGAAAAAAACAGTCCTAACAGTTATACTGGAGGTGAACAAACAGAGATAGAAATAAATGAAAGCAGAGTTTGAGTTCTGAGGAATGAAGTGTAGAACAGGACAGAAGAGGAATATCTGAAGCAAAGTAAGTGACTAAATCCAACCACCTCTACCTAGGTTCCCTTGGGATTTTCAAAAAATACCCTGATGTGATTCTAAGTATTTATTGAGTGTACTACTGCATAAAGATAGGTGATCAAGGCCATTTTTTTTTTGAAAGATACAGGTATGATGCAAATTCTAATTTCTCTGGCTACAAACTGTGCCCTAGCCACTGTGTTCTCTTTTAAGACTCAAGTGATTGTTTTCATAGAAGAAATAGTTTGCTAGAGTATATTTATTTCTCAGTTTTCTCCATTAGAAATTGCACATTTATTAAAGAAGTAGGATCAAGACAATGCTTTGTATATATGAACAAACACCTCATTTTTGCAATTCAAATCAGAAGATTAAAGCATAATTCTACAGTCCCCATCAAAATTAGCAAACTTTAATTAGCAAACTGCAATTAGCAATCTGGTATAAATGTTCACAGAAGTAATCTAAATGAAAGGTTTATTTTTTAATTCTAATAAATAAGAGAAAGGTATAGGAGTTACTCCTGATAAATATTAGGTAAGCCAATATTATATTTTCACCTTTTTAGAAACTCTGGCATTGTGATTACTTTCAAATATAAATTAATCAGCTATCACATAAAGGGATTTTATTGCAAATATCTACAAAGCTTATATGAATTAATTATATTAACAGAATTATATTACTATATATTATTAATTTTATATTATTATATTGTTTGTTTTATTATTACTTTATTATAATTATTAAGTATATTACTAATTTTTTGGCCTTTGGGTCAATAAAAATAACAGCATGACAATAAGATTCTAGATCTTGATGCATTTGTCTTTTATAGCACTAACATAAAAATTGTGTGGTTCTGTGATAATCTATGTGGGAAAAAAATCTGAAAAAGAAAGGATGTGTGCATATGTATAATTGAGTCACTGTTGTACAGCACAAATTACCAGAACACTGTAAATCAACTATACTTCAATAAAACATTTAAAAATGCAAAAAATAGTGTTGGTTTGCACTTGATGAAATTCTAAATATCAGGGTGTATTTCTGGACTCTTGTGAAGAAAACACTATGCCCTTCACTTCTTATCTGTTAGATTATTTTATCAATCTCTCAAGAGAAAAATTCCACCTCATACTGAATCAGACTTTATTGTTCTTGATCATCTATTTCTGCTTTTAGAAGGCAGAAGTCAATGCTTTGTAAAATGTAAAATATAAATAAGTATATAGAATAACATAAAACTTTGTCTCTACATGAACTTTAACTGGGCTCAAGAGATTTCAATAAAACAGATAATTGCAAATATACTTTTCAATTCAATACACAAACTTTGGTATATTCTCCTTAAGAATTGATACTCTTTAGAAAGAAGAAATAGTTACAGAATTCTCATTGATTTCCTGTGAAGAAATAATCCACAAGGATATTATTTTCAGGACAATTCTGAAAATTCTTACCTTTTGTGTTACTTTGAACTATACTTAATGTACTATAAATAACACTTCTAAGCACAATATTTACCACAGATTCTTAGAATGATTTAACTTGCACATAAAGAGATTTATAGTTTTTAGGAGCAAATAAAAATCTAATCTCTAAGTTAAAATCCTATATTTTTAGAAGCTAGTCTAAATATCATGTAAATATAATCAGGACAAGTACATTGTTTCCTAGTCCTTTTCTTTTTTTCTGAATACACTGTACCAATGACTATTTTAGAGTGGGCTATCACCAAGAAAATATATTCACAGGGATTAATCACAACGTCCTTGGGGAGTATTATATTTCTCATAATAAAGATCACAGAATTAATATTCAAACAGGTTAAAAGGCCTATAGTTAAGAAGTAAAATTAAGACTGTAACAATATTTCATAGCCTGTATTCTGATAATCAGACAATGGTACCTCTCTATGCAGGGTACATTAACAACAATAACAAAAACAATTAGTATAAAAATGACAGAACTCTGGAGTTCCCGTCGTGGCTCAGTGGTTGACGAATCCGACTGGGAACCATGAGGTTGTGGGTTCAAACCCTGGCCTTGTTCAGTGGGTTGGGGATCCGGTGTTGCCGTGAGCTGTGGTGTAGGTTGCAGACGCAGCTTGGATCCCACGTTGCTGTGGCTGTGGTGTAGGCTGGTGGCTACAGCTCCGATTGGACCCCCTAGCCTGGGAACCTCCATATGCCGCAGGAGCAGCCCAAGAAATGGCAAAAAGACCAAAAAAAAAAAAAAGACAGAACTCAAGTTTTGGAACCATTCTTTAAAAGCCATTTTGCCCAAAATCTTTATAATGAGGCTTCTTCTCCCACAAAATAGAAAAGGGTGTCTCTAATATGATATTACTTCGACAAATAAAAAGGCTAGGGGATTATTGTGATTGTATTTTATATACATTTATACCAATCTTTAGCACCACCTGACGCAGAGTCAGATTTACAATTCCTATTAGGAAATTTAAAACCAGAAGGCATAATTAATTTTGGCAGTGTTATAATTAAAATTTTATCCCATTAATTTCAAATAGTTTCATCATATTACACTTCTCTAAAATAATTAACCTATCAAAATTGGCATGCTATAGCTATCTAATGAATATCTGTGTCTTTGTGAGTTATTCTATACGGCAATTATTTATCTTTAGATAGAAAATTGTTAACATCAATCTTTACAGTGATATTCAAAGGTACAAAGAGTAGGGGAGATCAATTTAAGCGACAGGCAACAAGGCCGTATGTCTCTCAGACTTCCTCCTATCTTCCTACCAAAGTTCTTTACGCTCCTTTATTGGTGAAGATATTTCTCTCTTTGAGGAGATTTTAAAGATATCAACCGGCTATTTTACGAAACATCAATGAATGCTCTCTCTACTTTGGCATTAACAATTTTCTGCTCCCTGACAGAAGTATCTCGGAAAGCGACCCTGAATGAGTAATTATGTGGTCTGATACAATAGATGTTATATATCCCTAAATTACAGAGAGCTGTGTAATTAGAATTCTGAAGTCCAGAGAAAGGAGAAATCTCATAGAAGGATTAAGGCAGTCCTCAACATTAGGATAAAGTCAACTCTGCTATTACATAATTAAAATTAAAAAATGATACAGATAATCTGTACACTGTCCCTACCTCTTCTGTCAATGTCAAATAATTGTCACTGTCTGGCTAGTTCATATTTAAAGGCCAAAAAACCACAAGGGCAAATCTCTAAAGGAATAAGAACAATGAAATAATTTGTATATTCCAAAATATCTACATAGTCTAGAAAATATATTCCATATTCATGGAATGGAGGAATTATATTGTCAAAGTGACCTACAGGTACAATTGAGTGCCCGTCACCATTCCAATGCCATTTTTCAGAAAAATACTAAAACTATTATAGAATTAATCAGAACCACAAAAGACCCCAATAGCCAAACCCATCTTAAGAAGGAGGAAAAGAATTGGAGACATAACACTTCCTGATTTCAAACTGTTTTAACACAACTATAGCAATCAAAACAGTATAGCACAGTATAGCACTAGCATAAAAACAGACACACAGATCAATGAACAAAATCAAGAGCTCAGAAGTGAATTCACATATACAGTCAACTGATATTTCACAAGGAGGCCAAGAATACACAATGGGAAAAGGATAGCATTTTCAATAAATGATACTGAGAAAACTAAAGATCCACATGCAAAGGAATGAAACCAGACCCCTATCTTATGCCACTTACAAAAAATAAACTCAAAATGGACATAAGACTTGATATCATAAAATTCCTAGGAGAAAACATACAGATAAATCTCTTTGACAATGGTCTTAGCAATAAATTTTTGGATATGACACCAAAAGCAAAGGCTACAAAAGCAAAAATAAACAAGGGGGACTATACCAAACTAAAAAGCTCTACACAGCAAAGGAAACAATAAAATGAAAAGGCAATCTATGGAATGGGGAAAATCTTTGCAAACCATATATTAATAAGGGATTAATATCCAAAATATACAGGGAACTCACAAAATTCACAGCAAAAAAATAAATAAATAAATAAATAAAAACCTGTTAAAGCATGAGAAAAGGACCTGAATAGATAGTTTTGCAGAGAAGACATACAAGCAGCCAACTGATACATAAAAATTTGCTCAACATCAGTAATTGTCAGGGAATGCAATGAGGTACCACTTCCCACCTGTAAGGACAGCTATTATTGAAAAGACAAAAGATAAAAAATACTCTTGAGGATGTCAAGAAAAGGGAACGCTTACACAGCTTTAGTGGGAATGTAAATTGGCACATAGCCACTATGGAAAACTCTATGGAGTTCCCTCAAGAAATTAAAAATAGAACTATCATAAGATCCATCCATTCCACTTTTAGGTACATAAGCAAAGGAAATGAAATCAGTATCTCAGAGGGATAACTGCACTCTGGGTTTATTGCAGCATTTTTCAAGCTAGGGAAACAACCTAAAGGCCCACTGATGGATGAATGAATAAAGAAGTGTGAAATATTCTACACAATGCATATTACTCAGCCTTAAGAAAGTGAGAGATCCTGACATTTCCCACAACATGGATGAATCTAGAGGACATATTACTTGGTGAAATAAGCCAGACAAAGAAAAACAAAACAAAACAAAACCAACATGCTTGCATAGTCTTATTTATAGTCACGATTCTTTAACTCTTTCAACAATATTTTGCAATCATGAGTTAATAAATCTTGAGCTTCTCTGTAACAAGGCCCCAAGATAAAACTCTGGCCTGCCAGGGGGTTGGCACTACCTCCAAGATCTCTTGCATCCCAATTCCACCCACCAGTGAGCCAGCACTAGCCTAGAGTTTCCCAGGGTTCTGCAGTCAGCTCCCTGGTGACCTCGCCCCACCAACCAGTGGCTCCAGCAGCCTCCAAATGAGGCAGGCCTGGCAACCAACACAGACCAGGGGCTCACAGAACAGTCTTTGAATTTCTGTTTGTCTGGGAATGTCTTTACTTCATTCCCAGACAGTTAGATAGTTTTACTGGATGTAAGATTCAACATTGACAGATTTTTTTTTTCTTATACAGTTCTCAGTTTTTCATTCAACTGCCTTCTAGCCTCCATTGCTTGTGATAAGAAGTCAGCTCTTAATATTTATTTTGTATATTATAATTCATAATTATCTTGCTACTTTTAAATTTCTTTCTTACCTATGACATTGAGTATTTGATTATCCCATATCTGAGTGTAGTTCTAATATTTATTTTGAGTTGTTCAATATTCTTGGTTATACAGACAAATGTTTCTTCAAATATGGGGAGCTTCCAGTTATTATTTATTTAAGTATTTATTCGTATATGTTTTTCAGGCCTCTGCTTCTGATACTTCAATTATGCATATATTGTCACACTTAATTTTGGCCTACATTCTCTTTGGCTCTGTACATTTCACTTATTCCTTTTCTTCTTTCTGTTCTTTCAGATGCATAGTCTTTATCTATTTATGTTCAGTTTGCTGAACTTTCTTTTTCCTTCCAGCTCATATCCATTCTTGAGCTCCTCTAGTAAACTTTTCACTTGGTTATTGCGCATCTCAAGTCCATTATTTCAATTTGGTTATTTTTTATAACTTTATATTTTAATAACATCATATAAATTGATATTTTTGTGTGATAAATCATTTTCATCATACCCTCCTTTGCTGCGTCTTTTAATTGAAGTATATTTGATTTACAATATTGTGTTAGATTCAGGTGCACAGCAAACTGATTCAGCCATACACATATATGTATATATCTATTTTTTAAATTCTGTCACAGTATAGTTTATTATAAGATATTGACTATTGTTCTCTGTGTTATATAGTTAATTCCTTAGACTCTGTAAACATGGTTACTTTAATTCTTTGAGTATGTATTTAAAATAGCTCTTTCGTTTTTGTCTTCAAATCCATCACAAAGGACCACTCAACTACAGCTTTCTGTGTGTCTATTCTCCTGTAAAGCTTTCACGCTTTGCTTCTCCTTGCTTATCTTATATGGGTTTTTTGTTTGTTAGTTTGTTTCTTTAGCTAAAAATTTGTGTGGTATTATTTTTGGTACTATTGTAAATCAGACTGTTTTCTTAACTTTTACCTTGGTTAGGTTGGTTTTTGGTGTATTGAAATGTAACTGATTTCTGTGGTAGTTTTCTATCCTACAACTTTACTGAATTTTTATGTTCTAATATTTTTGATAGAGTTTTTAGAGTTTTCTATATATATTATTATGTCATCTACAAACACAGACAAGTTTACATCAATAATACTCCACTGAATACTGGAAATTTGCTAAGACAGTAGAGTTCAGATATCTGCGACACGATTTTTTAGACTGGTAAGCTAAAGTAAGGACAGCTCTAAAAGTTCTATACTTATGACTAGAAGAAAAGGCACTGCTATATTAAGATAATGTTAATTCTACTTACATAAAGCTTTACCTTCTATGTCTTGTGGAGTCAAAAATAAACCTATTGGGATTTTAGAATGAGACACGGTATTGATTTGCAGAAATTTCAAATTACAACATCCAGATTTTCCACTCAAATGTCAACATGCCTGGATGACAGTCAGGTTTTTCTCCCCATGGCCTCTGCCACTCAGTCATGCCTGTTTTGGGTTAACTTACAGGGCAAAATAGGCTGCAGATTTAATTAAGGTTATTCATCATCCACCTTACGAGAAGGAAATTATCCTGGATTACTGAATATCCTGGACCCACGGCAAGCCCAGGAGCTCTTGGAGATAGAAAAGGACGTCCATGCGATTTACAGCAGGGGATCTGATTACTTTGTGTAGCCTGAAGAGGGAGAAGGTGACAGAGGCAGGAACACAGGCAGCCTCTAGGAGAGAACAGTGCGTGGTCCGCAGCCAGCGTACAAAACGGGATGTTCGTCCAGTGGACACAAGGAATTGGACCAACAGCATGAAGTGACCTGGAAGTGGATTCTTTGTTTGAGATGCTAATAAGAGCTCAGCCCACTTTAATTTTGGCCTGGTGAAACCCTACGTAAATGACCCAGCCATGCCATAGTGGATTTCTCACTTAAAGACCTATGAGACAAATGCGTGCTCAATTTGAGGCATTCTGTTAAACAGCAATGGAGAATTAATATGCTTGGGTAACTAAGATTTATATTTTGGAAGGAATTCTATATAAAGGTCAGCTAGGCATAAATAATTACATTACTCATCGTCTCACTTAAAATTAATTTGAGAAAGTTAGTTCATTACACTACATCTGCTCTTTTTCTTTATTATCTTTGAAAACAGAATTGCTATCCCATGTAATATCTTGGCAATAACTAATATTCCTTCAGGATACTAAGTAAATTTTACTTTTATTACATGCGGGCTTATTTTAAAAAGTTGATATGATTTCTAAAAACTTTTCCACTGAAGTCTAACTAGTACGTAAAATGAATGTAATAAATAATGTGAATGAATAGATCTAACCAACCACTCAGGTCGAAAAAGAGGATGTGGCAGGTAAAACCTGAGATAACCACCAAATGGCTACTGCCTTTTGGTGCGTGTATTTGTAAATTCCCTTCCCTTTGATTGTGGATAGGATATGGTGTTTGTTTCTAACTGGTAGCCTGTGAAAAAATGATGGCCTGCCACTCCAATGACTATGTCCTATTCTGCTACTAACTTGCTCTGGAGACTTTCATGAAGCAAATCACCAAGAACCTCAGAACAGCAAGGAAATCAGTCACCCCAAAAATATACGTGATCTGGAAGCAGACCTTTTCCCAAACTAACCTCCAAAGGACAGCCAGGACCTGGCCAGTCCTTTCACTGCAGCCTGTAGAGGATCCAGCTAAACTGTGCCAGACTCCTGACCCAGCGCCTCCTGTAATTGTATCTTAATGAGGACCAGTACAGATGACTTCACCAATACTCTCTTTAAAGCATGAGCAGTGATATAAGGATAACGCTGGCTGCAGAAGGAATGAAATGTATGAACACTTAATTTGGATTTCAAGGTTGGGTTTCTGGAGGAAAATATCTTTTAACTAAAAAACAAATTTAAAAAAGTTAGGCAGGTCAAATACTCAGAAAGGGAGGTTTAGTTAAACGGAACACAATCATCACAGACTCGGAACAGAGAGAAGAAGATGCCAGATTCGATAAAGTAAAAGATCAGTGTGATTGAAGCATTATATGAGATAGTTGTATCAAGACAAATGAGAAGAGAAATAATGTCGGGTCTTGCACCAGGCCTTGTAAATGAGCTTGGAATTTAAATATACTTTATAAGTCTGTTGGCTATGATGTATTTCATAAATTTCTTATATAATTCTTGCACAATAAGGAAATATTTTCCTATATTTTTATTGGTACAGAAATTTGGGATGGAAAAATCCGTAGAAGTTGCAAAATGTTATTTATCGAATTCTTTTATTTATTGAATTCTATGTGCGAAGCACATTACGCACATTATTGAATTTAATCCCCAGATTGCATTATAGAGTTTATTATTTTTCAGAAGAAGAAAATAGGTTTAGTAAGTTTGGATAGTGTGTTCCCTGTCATTTAATAACTACCAGAGCTGAGATTCCAAAAGGCTCTCTTACTACAGAATTTAAGATCTTTCCACTTAAACAATGTGTCATCCATAAATGATATTTTTTAAATATTAAACTCATATTATTTCTCAATTGCCTATCCATTTCTGTATTATAGTTTCCTTTTTAAAATTATTTTTGGTACCATGTATTAATGTACAACTCTATTTTTATAACTTGCCTAAACCTTTCCTACAGATTGATCATTGTGAGCGAAATGGTCAGGAAAATATTAAATTATATGTTTAAAATAATATAATCCAAATTATATTACTCTAGCACATGGTTGCGGCAAATGTTATATCTAATTTAACAGTTTATTTTTACACAGGCTGATTTGTAATGCATCTGAATGTAATGGAAAAAAATCGGGCTCTAGAAATGAACAGCATATACTGAAATACTGGCTTAATGGTCCTGGGATTTTGGCATGAGGAAGTCATTTAACTTATCTGTGGCTCCCCTTTCTTACCCGTAATAATGATAATACAGATATTTGGGTGAGCAGTAATGTTTGTATATAAATGCATACAATCATATATTCTGATATAATATATAGACAACATATACTATATATATGTGTGTGTACACACACACACACACACACGTAAGTTCCTTAAACTTCTGTGTAAACCTTAAGCTTAAGTCTGCATGTTAAATCTATCTCAATAAAACTGGATGAAAATAAATATACAAATACAATATATATTATTTGGGAATACATAACTATGATATTCAAAGATCTGCTGCCATATGCCATGTCGTGTTTGGTATCATACACTTATTATTACAATTGTTATCGTGTTGTGATCGTGCACCATGTATGTTTCCCTCTACTTTGACCAATTTATATCCACCATGAATCTTTTCCCATCTTCAAGCCAATGAACTTGCTGCTTGGACTCTGGCTGGACATCTCCGTCTTGGCACCGCTTGCCCCTAAATATAGGCCACTCCAAACCCTCAACATGCTTGCCTATCGCTGCTGCAGCATGTGTTTCTCACATGGCAATTCCTCCACTATTTCCAAATACATTCAATTTCTGGTCATATGAGCCAGCCTTGGGAAATTTGAGATGGTTTATCTTTTTTTTTTTTTTTGTCTTTTGTTGTTGTTGTTGTTGCTATTTCTTGGGCCGCTCCCGCGGCATATGGAGGTTCCCAGGCTAGGGGTTGAATCGGAGCTGCAGCCACCGGCCTACGCCAGAGCCACAGCAATGCATGATCCAAGCCGCGTCTGCAACCTACACCACAGCTCACGGCAACGCCGGATCGTTAACCCACTGAGCAAGGGCAGGGATCGAACCCGCAACCTCATGGTTCCTAGTCGGATTCGTTAACCACTGCGCCACGACGGGAACTCCCTGGTTTATCTCTTTATAGTTTGACATCCAGTGGTGTCAGAGTGGGATCCAAAGGAAACAGCCATCAAAGGGACTTCTAGCTTTGGAATTGAGCAAAGTTCCCACACTGAGCACCTGGTGCCTAACACCTATCAGCTGCCTTCTGCTTCTGGTTTGGTAAGCTCTCCCCTTTTGGTTGAGCTGTCTCTCTCTCTGACTTTGTTTGGGGTTTGGATAAGGACAGATTTCTCTTCCGCTGGGTACTCTGTTGGTTTCTGAATGAGAAGGCATTTATGTTAGGTACAAACGTGTGGATTTTCCTGAGAGCAAAACTAAAACTAAAATCAGTGGGGATGGACCGAGCACCTAAACATGGATAGAGTGCTTGCCACATTTATATATGGATTAATTGTCTTTGAAGCACAAGACTTCTGTTTAAGGATAAGGTGGTCACAGATGGGCAAGTTTCACAACAGGTCACTCGCTGATTGTAAATTCCATGCAATGAGTGACACTTGGCCACAGCTGGACAAACAAGGCAAAGGCCTGAAAAAGAAACAGCCCATGAAAAGCACACTGTCAAGTAAAACCCAAGTGCCAACCTTAAGCATACCCCCTAAGTTATCTAGGATTTTTTTTTTCCTTTGCTTTTAAAAAACTCCAAAAAACGGGATGCCAGGCATGTAAATGTTCTAAGGGATCCTCCTCCCTGCTTTAAGGATCCAAGACGGTTTTACATTTAAAAAAAAAAAAAAAAAAAGCAAAGCATGGTCTCTCCTCAAGCACATGGATCATTCTTGGCTGAAGATGACTTAGAATCACAGCGGCCATTATAAGAAGTATCTCAGTTGCACAAGAACATTCACTAAGAAGTACATTTGCAAGAAGTATTCCTTCCCAAATTAGACAAGCAGAAGGGGATAATTTTTCTAACTGGCAATGTAGAAGCCTCCCAAATCTTCTACACTATGACAACAGCACTTTCCTTTTTTAAGTTATTTGCTTGACTTATAAGATGACTGGAAGGAAATGCTTTGATTATACATGAAAATGGCAATTGGTTGCTAGTATTTTAATTATCTTTCATTTGTCTCTATTAGTGTTTCCTTATTAGAAATTGTGTATCGTCTGAAGAGATTAAAAAGTCATCTTTAAAAATCACTTAAAGCAACCTATTAGCTTATTGGCCTTGACCAGAGATCAGGAAATAATGCGTTTCAGTTCTCCCTATTTGCTGTATAACTTTGAGACTTTGTCCAATTTTAAATTAAGTGGTGGGAGTTCCCATGGTGGCCCAGTGGTTAATGAACCCAACTAGAATCCACGAGGATGCGGGTTTGATCCCTGGCCTTGCTCAGTGGGTTAAGGATCCTGCATTGCTACGGCTGTGGCAGAGGCCAGGAGCTACAGCTCCGATTTAACACCTAGCCTGGGAACCTCTACATGTCACGGGTGAGGACCTAAAAGGACAAAAAAAGACAAACAATAAAAAGATAAATTAAGTGGGTCTTACTATTTTAAATTAAGGAATTAGGGAGGTGTCTTTGGCTATAAAATTATATACATTTGTAGTTCTATTAGCAGTTAGCAAAGCTTTTGAACTCATGATAATCTTACATTCATGTAGGATGAAATTTCCCATTTCTATATACAGATCATGTAATGTCAAGTAGTAATTCACCCACATAATTCTGCTGCTGTTTGGCTGACGCCAACACTTTGTGAATTAACAGACATATTTTATTCAAGAATTATCAATATAATAGTTTTCTAGCCAAAATAATTGTGGCAAACATGTTACTTAATATCTCAGTGCACAGAATTGCAGGATAAGAAGGGACTCCTATATGAATGTGTTTCTTTCCTAAACATTCATGGCCTCACTTGGTCTCTGATACTTCAGGTTTTTTTAATTTCTCCTATTGGAAACCATAAAGCTTGTACTGTGTCAAATGAAGCCTATTAATTCAATTCAATTCTATTTTTTTTTAACCATAAAACATCACTGAATGTAAACAGGAAGGAGGAAAATACTCAAAATTAAATCAACAATGACAAATGGAAACAACTCCAAGAAATTTTAATATTCCTCCTTTCGGTAGTAACTAGTTAGAGATGAATCCTTTCTTTTTGAATTGTTCCATTTAAGATAATCTTGCACAATTTGAATTTTGTATGAAGCAAAAGCAAAGAAATGTCCTCTAAACATGTGTTTTTGTGTGTGTATGTGTAATAAACAAGCTGTGCTTCTGACTTACAATCTCCCACTTACCCCAAGTAAAAGCCATTAGCCTAATTTCCATAGACTTCAATCCTAGTTAGGCTATTTTCTTTTTAAAAATTAGGTTCTAACATGCACTTTTCTCAAGCAATCTGGTTGCATCCGAATGTAAAGTTTTATGGCACACAACTCTGTTAATTACGTATTTTTTTCAAACCCCTTCAGTTTATTTGGCTGCTGTTTTACATACACAATTGCAATGAATCCTGCCTCCAGTCTTCAGTCTGGCCCGTACAAAATTTGTGTTAGGATGACTCTGGCTGGCTTTTCACGCATCATCAGACACTTTTATTCTGATGCTTCACTGATGGCGTCAGTGCTTGGCTCTCTTTGAAGCGTCTAGGAGTTGAATGCATATACAAAAACAACAGGCAGCTAAAAGCAAAAGTTGCCTTATTTACGGTTGCTGCTGATACCCGACTTTATTTTTAATGAGTAAAATTCACCCACCTACTACACCACTTTTTTGTCTATATAAAACACATGTGTATTCATAAATACATACTTTTATTTTGTATGCTTATTTATATATAATTGATGTTGCTTTATATATGTGTGTATGTGTGTGTGTGTGTGTGTGTGTGTGTGTGTGTGTGTGTGTGTATTATTCTTAAGAGTAGTTTTGGGATCACATAAAAATTGAGGGCAAGATACTGATATTTCCCATCCACCCCCTGGCCGACACCTGCACAGCCTCCGTCATCATAACATCCCCCACCAAAGCGGTACATTTGCACCAGCTGATGCACCTCCACTGACACATCAGAATCACTCAAAATCCTTGCTTTACTTTATGGTTCACTCTTGATGTTGTACATTCCACAGTTTTGAACAAAGGTACAATGACATGAAACCATCATCATGACATCACACAGAATACTGTCACCGCTTTAATATATTTTATAAATTGCCCACATATCTAAGAGATTTTCTTAACAAAATGCTTTGTATAAGATCATTTTTTTTTTTTCTTAGGGCTGCACCCATGGCACATGGAGGTTCCCAGGCTAGGGGTCGAACAGGAGCCTCAGCTGCCGGCCTACACCACAGCCACAGCAATGCGGGATTCGAGCCACATCTGCAACCTACACCACAGCTTACAGCAACACGGACCCTTAACCCACTAAGTGAGGCCAAGCATTGAACCATCATCCTTATGGTTACTAGTCAGATGCAGTTCCACTAAGCCATGACAGGAAATCCTAAGACCAAGTTTTAATATCATAGAATAGCATGTTTTCTGGGTGTTTATTCATTAGCTTGTAATTCATCGATGAGCCCTCAACTACTGGTTTGTCAGGATAATCACTGTCAGCATTGTTTTCCTGCAGCCTTGTTAAAGACTACACAATGAGATTCTGCTGTGTAGCACTGGGAACTATGCCTCGTCACTTATGATGGAGCCTGATAATGTGTGAAATCAGAATGTGCACATGTATGTGTAACGGGGTCCCCATGCTGTACAGTAGGAAAAAAATTGTATTGGGGAAGTAATTATTAAAATAATAATAATAATAATTTTTAAAAAGACAACACAATTCCTCAATTATCTGGGTCTCTCAACTCTTTGTCATGTGGAGGGTGTGCAACGTTTTATCAGACATGAAAGCCCTAAGCCTAGAATCGATCTTTCTCAAATTCACCAGGAGGGGTCTTGTCCATCCCCCTCTGCAGCCCTCAAAGGAATGTTCCTATCTGTCCTTGCCTCTTCTTTCTGGACACCCAACACAATCTGTTCTGGGGAACAACCCTTGGACTTTATGTAATCTTTCCTGTGCCATAGCTTTGCTGAGATTAGACAGAACGAAGTCTGGCTATCCAATTACACAGAAGGGAGACAATCTATCTTAAAAATTAATAAAACAATTGGCTCATATTTCAATAAATCGTACCACCACCACTATTCAATTTAGTATTCTACAACAAAGGAAGCAACTGTATTATCCTGTCTAATGTTGATTCTCTCTAGGAAATGTTATTAATGCCAACATCTATAGTTATCGCAAAAGATACTTCATTAATCCTTTCTACATTGTGGTTTCGAGTGTATGCATTTTAGATCGCTCACTTAAAATTAATGATCCACAAATAGGGAAAACGAAAGAAGCTGCCTGTTTATGGTGAGCAACTGTTTTGATCTTCTTATGCAGATGAGTATTGATTTTTCTTCAGATATGTATTAAACAAATATGTTGTGTCTGCTTCATAACTGGAACGAAGTAACTTCTTCATTCAACCATTTCTTTGTATGTATATATGTGTGTGCATGTGCGGTGTGTGTGTGTGTGTGTGTGTGTGTGTATAGATCAATAGAGAGATAGATAAACAGAGATACAACAAAAACAAGCATATGACCTATACCAGGCACCCTACTAAGCGCTGGGGTAAAAATAAACTCTTTAATAGTTTATTTAGAGCTTATATCTTAACAAACGCGAAATTAAAAGGATCTGTATGCTTTGTTTATATTAATGTGTGAGTATAATGCAAAGAAAATTGTTTATGTGGGGTACGAGTCATGTATATAAATACAACTATTACTAGAATATATGTATTTCATGGGCGAATACGACAGGAATGGCACATCAAACCCAGTCCTCATTCTCTCCCTACAGGACTACTCCATTATGTTAATTTGAATGATGAATTTCTTGCAGAGGATTTAGTCTACTTAGCTCTTCCAAACCTCCTGACTACAGAATATGTCCATCACAGAACATTTTAAAGGATTTATATTTTGTGGAACACTCTTTAGAAAAATGTTTCAATAATATTCTCTCTTGGAAAGCTCAGGAGCCTTCATCAGTCCTTTTTTTCTCCTTCAACAGCAGTTCTGTGCTGTACATGGCAGCCTCCTCAAATCGTCCCTAACCCTTTTGAAGATTCAACTTGGCCAAGATTGCTGTTCTGTAACATGGGGCTGAGATACAATGTTAACGCTGAGCACAAATGTCTTTTTACAGTATTTGATATGTTTACAATCTGAAATGTCTGAACCTCAAAATTTCATGTACTTCTTTACAATTTCCTTTTTCTATATCTGTGACCTTTTTAGTATACTATTATTTGATTGGCTTTCATATTTAATAACCTCTTAGTAACCTAGATTTTGTAGACAAAGCTTCATGAATGGTATTAGCCCCTAAAAAACAAATAAAAAACAAAACAACTTTCAACACTGAGACAATGGATAGATATAACACACTAATAGAGAAAATAGGTAATATATGGACAAGCCCTATCTTGCTCTTTGACTCTAAAATCGATTCTCTATTCAATATAACTGAATCTTGCTCTTGAATCCAGTGCACACTTTTAAAAATCTCAGACTCTTCCCCTTCTGTGCCACCCAGACAGGGGCCCACAGGTTTCAGTAACTTAAAGGGAAATTTTATAGCGTCCAGGGCCCACGACGCCCTGCAAATAAAGGAGGAGGAGGTCCTCAAATTCCTCAAAGCAGGAACCCACTTAGATGGCACCAACCTTGACTTCCAAATGGAAGAGTCATCTACAAAGGGAAAGTGATGGACTTTACCTCTAAATCTGGAGAAGCTGGGCGAAGCCTCTGCCGGCAGCTCCTGCCCTCAAGGCCACTGAAAACTCGGCTGATGTCAATATGCTAATGTCCAGGAATACCAGCCAGCGTGCTGTGCTGAAGCTCCCTGCTGCCACAGGAGCCACTGCTCTTGCGGGTCACTTCCCTCCTGGAACCGCCCTCACCAGGGCCAGGCAGCCTTCCAGGAGCCGGAACTCGCGGGGGCTCCGGGCCCCAGGGCTGACCTCCAGCACAGGTGGCGTCTTCTGTGAACCCGCCTGCCACTGCTCCGAGTACACAAACCAGTCTCTGTGCTTCGTGGACACTGCCATCCGTGCCACAACAAGGACGCTCCCTCTGAGGGTCTGACGCGATGGACGCCGCGGGCAGGTGGTTCTGGGCGCGCGTGTTTCTCTCTCCCATGAGCCCCCGCGGGAGTCCCGGGAGTCCCGCCTCTATTTCCCTCTGCAAAGAAAATCCGCAACAGGTGGTAAAGGACGGGCTGGCCATTGCTGAGACGGCTGAGAGCAGAGGGGGATTCAGGGCGAACAGACTGCCCCAGTTGCTGAATTTACCGCACCTGGACCCAAGGTGGCAGCCTGGTCTGAAGGCAACGGGTGCCCTCCTGCGCCCATCCAGCAGGTCCCCACCAGGGCTGCAGTGCGCAAACCGCCACTGAAGACAGGTGGGCAGATCCCACTGCTGCTCAGGCCACGGATGGTGGAGCGAGCAACCCGGGAGGGGTCTTGAACTGTTCTTCCATAGGCTTTTACAAAGGAAACAGGTTGATGAAAAATAAATGGTTTCAAATAAATAAATAAAATCTCTGACTTAGGAGTGATGAGTCCATTTATACTCAAAATAATCATTAATATAATTGGCTTTACAACTGATTTTTTTTGTTGTTTCTTGTCTTTGTTGCTCCTTCTGTTGTTGTGTTTTTTTTGGGGGGGGCACACCCGCAGGAAATGGAGGTTCCCAGGCTGGGGGTCTAATTGGAGCTGCTGCTGCAGGCCTATGCCAGAGCCACAGCAGCGGAAAATCTGATCAGCATCTGCAACCTACACCCCAGCTCACAGCAACACGGGTTCCTTAATCCACTGAGCGAGGCCAGGGATTGAACTTGCAACCTCATGGTTCCTAGTCAGATTCATTTCTGCTGTGCCACTGTGGGAACTCCGTCTTTGTTGCTCCTTTATTCTTCGTTAACTAACTCCTTTTATATAAAATAAGTTTTCTTAGTATTCATTTTAATGGTTTTCTATTTGCTCTAGAATTTACCATATGAATCATTGTATTATGATCTATTTCATATTTATACTACTAATAAAGTATTGCAACTGTGCTCTATCACTGCTCCATATCCATTCTCCATTTTTGTTCTATTTTTCTATATAATTTGCAAAGTATTATATGAAGTGAAATAAGTCTGAAAGAGAAAGACAAATACTTGGTCTTGTATGTAGTTTACAAATATATATATAAATAAAATACACATAAATAAATATATGTTAAAAATTTATTTCTATTACAAATATATATACTATTTATATATGTATATATATTTGCCACAAATGAAGGGTTGGAGTGGGATAAATGGAAAAACTTTTAAAAAAGTTTAAATAAATTGGATAAAAATTATGTTTGTATATATGTTATAAGCCTAAAATCATAGTATTATAATTACTGCTTTATGTAATTTTATGTCTTTTAAGAAAATTAAGAGGAGAAATATTATATAAATATAATCTATATTTACTAACAGAGATACTCTTTCAGTACTTTTCATTTCTTCTTGTTAATTTGAGTTAGTTGATCATTCTGGCTAGAGATTTATGGATTTCATTGACCTTTTAAAAGACATAGTTCTTTCAAAATTGATTTTCCTTATTTTTTCTGTTTTCATTTAATCTTATCTGTTTGTATCCTGATTATTTCCTTTCTTCTTGCATTGTGGTCAGAAAATATACATTGACTATCTTCAATTCTTTAAAATTTGTTGATTTTTGTTTAATGACCTAGAAAATGTTCTAGGTCATTAAATAGTCCAAAATCTTTTTGGCATTTTCTCATTTGCTTTTGTCTGTTGGAGGGAATTATAAATGTCAACTTCTATTTAGCACATTTTATATATATTTACTGTAGGTTACTTGTTCTGTGGATTTCAGAGAGGAGTATTAATATGTTCAACTATAATTGTGAATTTTTCTATTTATTTTTCATTTCTATCAGGATTTTCTTTTCTTCTTCTTTTTTTTTTTTTTTTTTTTGGTCTTTGTAGGGCTGCACCCTTGGCAGAGGAAATTCCCAGACTAGGCGTCCAATCAGGGCTACAGCTGCTGGCCAACACCACGGCCACAACACAGGATCTAAGCCGTGTCTGTGACCTACACCACAGCTCACCGCAACACAGGATCCTTAACCCACTGAGCAAGGCCAGAGATCGAACCTGCATCCTCATGGATACTAGTCAAAATTGTTACTGTTGAGCCATGGCAAGAACTCCTGCTTCATGTATTTTGAAGTTTTGTTGCAATTGTTATGTCTTTGCCTTTGACTGCTTTATTTCTGGTAATATTTCTTGCTGTGAATTCTATTTTTTTCTGATATTAACACAACCACCCCAGCTTTCTTTGCTTAATATTTACATGTTAAAAATTTCCAGGTTATTACATTTAACCTTTCAATATCTTTATATCTGAGTTGGGTTTCAATAGACAAAATATACATGTGTCTTTTTTAAAATACAATTGACGACCTCTATCATTAATTGGGTCTATAGATTCTTTAATTGGAATGCAGTTATTGATAAATTTGCATTTAGTTATGTCATTTTATTTTTATTACTCTTATCTCCTCTTTGTTCCCTTTTTTCTTTTTTGCATGCTAGATTTTTAGTCGTGTTTCTTTTTTTTAATTCCATTTATGCTTCACTTTATTATTTATAATTCTGAAAAACAGTGGTAAACTTACAACAGGATAAATGTCAGTACTTTTCCCATTTCTCTGTTCTCATATATATATAATATATATATATATATACATAAAAATGTAATATATAGAGAGAAATGTAATTGTGTTATTAGCCATGATTTATTTTTACTATTTTCTTGCAGTCAAAATTCTCTTAAAGCAAATTTCTATTAAAATTCTATTAAGACTAGTAAAAATTCTCTTAAAGTCTAAATAGGAAAAATGCACTTTTTTTGTCCTTTTTTCACTTTCCGGAGATTTTCATTTATTAGGCAAATCCAGATTTCTGTCGTGCTGTATTGATTTGATATAAAAAGGATTCTTTAAAATTTTTAAATCAGATTTACTGGCAATGATTTCTCTCAGCTTATATTTGTCTGATGAAAGTCTTGTTTTTACTTTTGGCTTGGTATGTGATACTTTGCTGCCTCCAAGATTTTCCTTTTACCATTGGTTTGAATAGTTTGACTACGCTGTTTCCTGGTTCTGTGGTAGGATGTAAACCATGATACTTCTGTACAACTCTACTCCAAACTTTGCCATTTTTCATAAAGTTCAACTAATTTGAAATTTAATTTTGTTATTCCAGAAATAATAGAAGTTATAATAATATAATCAGGCTATATAGACTGCAGTTAATTTTTTAGTATTTCAGCATATGTATTGAAGTAATGGAAACATTAAATTCTTTCAAGGTTTCAAGTATCTTTCACTCAAATACTCAAAGCATCTTTATGGAACATCAACTTGTCTGATTTGGATAGAAAATAGCTTTCCTTGTGCATCATTTATCGAGTGTAAAAACTCATTAACTTCATCCCCAAACTGTGTAATCCTCAGATATAGAATGAAAATAAAAGACAATGTGAATAGATTCTTAATTCAGCTTGTCACTGACTTTTTCTTTTTCAGACTGGGATGGCAGAGGGTTAATGTTTCATTTTTTAAAAGGAGATAACTGACTTGGAAGCAGAGGCAGAAAACTAAGCAATATTGAGTGCTGAGGGATTTTCCCTATACCACAACTCTTAAAGAGTTGATGTCATTTCTATGGATTAGCAGACTGAGTCTCAGAAAAGTTGTCACCTAAAGTCACATTGATACTAAGCGGCAGCTTTTGTATTATAGTCCAGATGTGTTCCTTTCCTTCATTTTTCTCCTTCCTTCTATGGAAGTGCCCACAGCCACAGCAACACCAGATCCGGTCCGTGACCTCCACCACAACTCTCAGCAACAATGGATCCTTAACCCACAGAGTGAGACCAGGGATCGAACCTGCATCCCCATGGGTACCAGTTGGGTTCCCTTCCACTGAGCCACAAATGGGAACTCCATGTTTCTTTCTTTCTTTTTTTTTTTTTTGTCTTTTGTCCTTTTTAAGGCCACACCCTCAGCATAGGGAGGTTCCCAGGCTAGGGGTCTAATCAGAGCTTTAGCCACCGGCCTACACCACAGCCACAGCAATGTCAGATCTGAGTTGTGTCTGCGACCTACACCACAGCTCATGGCAATGCCAGCTCCTTAACCCACTGACTGAGGCCAGGGATCGAACCTGCAACCTCATGGTTCCTGGTCGGATTCGTTTCTGCTGCACCATGAAGGGGACTCTGAACTCCATGTTTCTTAAACATAGTGTTTTCGCTACCCTCACACAACTTTTAGAGAATAAAAATTATATTTATGGAGCATATTTAAATTTTATCAATCTTTAAATTATCCTATAAAGCGGAAAAAATAAATTTATAATTAGGTAAACTAATGTAAATGCATTTCTATGTTGTACTTGGCCAAAAATCAATTGCAGATATTAACTAGGTGAGAAGCAGGAAAAGAGCATTAAGTATAGATGGCGTGTGTCTAGAAAAGTGATTCTCAAGGAAATATCAGAGATCCAAAAAGCACTTCAGCATGCTTATTCAAAATAAATATGCTTTGCCACCCTATGGAGATTAGGCATTTAAAAAAAAAAAAAACACGCCTTTGTTTGCAGCTGTTGTCAACAGAATGGTTATAGTTAGATCAAAACAACTTTTGATGTAATTCTTATTTTCTGTACCAGGGAACACTGAATGTCCACTCCTTAAAAGCTGAGACTCCTGGGCTAGAGAAAATATGTCTGTGAGGAAAAGTATATGGATTAAATATAGAGACTAGTAATGACTGCATTATTCTTCATTGCAGTAATCTATTAGAAGACCCCAGATCCAGTTAAAATAATTTTATGCATTTTCCCCTAATACTTAGTTCAATACAGTATGAACATTTTCAGTAACTTGTGGAGAAGAATGGAATTAAAGCACTCACTGCACCCCAGGGAATTAGTTCTGGGACCATGTCGAAATTTGGGTAATTTAAGCAGATACTGTTCTTGCCAAATTAGTGGCCGTTATTGGATGCTCTTTCTCAGATAAGTGCATGAGCCCAACAGTGCAGACTATCTACATTTTATTTCTGATTTCAATTCCTAAGTGCATGAGGAATCTAATTATATATCATCCCTGTTGAAACAGTTATGAGTTAAATCTGAAGCATTTCTATAGAGCGTGGTGAAAATATATTCTGGGTGTCTAGTGCCTTTCAAAGCATGTTTAATGTCCAGTGACAATATAGCATACACACACACCCCTCCCAAAAAAGAGAGAGAGAGAGAGAAAGAGCAAACAAGGGAAATGGTAATCAAACAAAAGGAAGAATGATGAGAAATCACTATTTTTGTCATGTACACCATAGATTTCCAAGAGGAGAAAATAAAAACCATGCCTTATACCTCGTTTAAATGCATAAAGATTCTACATAAGTTTGGGCTTGCTTTTTTAAAAAAAATAGCTGACAAATATGCACTTATTTTAAACTTTTAAATCATATAAATGTAAATCTACAAAAATGGAGAGGCATTTTCATATGTAATTATCATCAGCAATAGAGAAAGGATATGATTTTGCTTGATGCCATTTCAATGTGGATATTGTTATGCTGAAACCATCATTTTTTATGATAATGGAGAAAAGAGAGTAAAATTATTCAAATCTGAGCATTTCTTTCCACAATTTGGGACTACAGATTTATATTCCTCTTGGAGGTGCTAATGATGTTGTAGGCAGAGAAAGTGTTCCACATGATTTAACAGAGACAGATAGGAAATGTGTTTAGAAATAGTATATTGCATGTGAATTTCAGAGAGTTTAAGAATTTTTGGAAAGATTAAAGGAATTTTGGCCAATCATTTGAAAACCAGAGGAATATAGCCAATTCCACCTATCTCTATGCTCAATTTGGTTAATCTTTGTAAATAAATCTTAACTAATCCCATTTTTCTGTCAAGTCCATAGCCAATGTTTTTTAAGATTCATTGTCTGCCATATGTCAGCACAGAAAGTCTTCCAGAAGGAGATTTGAAGTTCTGGTTCAGAGTACTCGTCTGGACATACGTCAAAACAGCTGTTCTTCCTGAGGGCCACCAACTCCAGTGCTTACGTGTCTACAGAAGCTCTCAAAATCTCACAAAACATTAATAAAGGCAACATTTCAAATTGTCTTTCAAAGATGTTCTAGAATAGATGATGAAGCATGAAACGTATCTTAGCCCTCTGAAGAATATGTTACTTGGCCATCCTCTAGAAATGCATAACTTTTCATGGTAAAAACATCTTCAGGTATGAGGAAGGGAAGGCCGTCTGCTAGCATTAAAAAGTGGGGTTTTTTTGAAAATGCAAGGATATGTATTCTTTTATTTAAATATTTAAGGTCTGGAGTTCCCATAGAGGCTCAGTGGTGAACAAACCCAAAGACCAGGCATGAGGATGCAGGTTTGATCCCTGGCCTAGCTCAGTGGGTTAAAGATCTGGCCTTGCTGTGAGCTGTGGTGTGGGTTGCAGATGTGGCTCAGATCTGGTGTCATTGTGGCTGTGGTGTAGGCCGGCAGCTACAGCTCTGATTTGGCCCTACCCTGGGAACCTCCATATGCCGTGGGTGCGGCCTTAAAAAGACAATCAATCAATCAATCAATCAATGTTTAAGGTCTGTTTCAAATATTCTGATTTATGTGACAAGCTAAATATACATTATGTAACTGTCCCGTACCCTCTGTGATGAACAGATGTGTGTATACACCAGATCATCTCTAACAAGTAATTTATCAGGAATAACGTTTTAGTAAAGCACTTTCTTCCTGAGGCGGCTGTGAGCAAAGTCTGTTACTGGCACATACAGTGCACTGGATAAATGGGCTCGTGGACAGAGCAAGGTATCTTTTACTAGGACAAATGACCGTTGAGCTATTTCCATGAACACTGTGTCTGAATCAGAATGGGAAGCATTTAAGGATTACTAACAAATAAGTCTCCGAGAAAACAGTCTGTCCACACAAATAGTGTTACCGGGTACTACAGGCTCCAGGAGCACGGACAGCTTTCATTCCTTCTTCGAATTAGGGATAAGCACGTGTTTTTTCTCCCCTCCTGTGGGATGTAGCATTTGCTCAGGGCAGGGGCCATTTCGCTCATTTTTGTGCTTTACTTACAGGGGCAAGTAAATGCTTAGTACACTTAAGCATTAAGCCCACATTTTTTCTTGGAATTAGAGATAATTCAGTTTTAAATGTACTCATAAAATTTAAGGATTTTAAAACACTGTACTGTTTTCTTGCTCCTAAACCAACTCTGTATGCCCTACTGAATAGATTCATGGCTTAGAGAGACAGTAAATGCATTTCCAGGGTAGAAGAGGGAAATTATTTCATATTCTGCCTGCTATTAATTACACGCATAAATCCTAAACTTTCCGTTAAACATCCTGGAGAGAAAGGGTAGCATTAATTCATGTGGACACATCTTGTAACCTCTAATAATTAAGTAAGTTTTGTGTAGTCATATGAAAGGAGTCCAGTGGACAAAGTCTGCAGTCCCTGCTGGGTGTTATAACTTATATTAGTAGATGTTCTTAATTTAATCCTTCTTTGAATTTGAGAAAACGATATACTTTTTTATTTGGTGTGCTGATGTTTTATTTATTGTTACTGAAATTGTGCTCTTAAACAAATTTTGTTTTTTTCTTCATGCTGTTCCTGATTTCCCTATTAATATACATCTTGCCTTAATGAAACGAAAACAACAACAAAAACTGTGGACATTCTCTCATTTTCTCCTTTCAGCTCGCCCTCTGGGGCTCCCTCCCAGTCCACTCTCTTGTTCTTTACTTTTCTTTCTCTTCGGTCTAGATTTTCCTGATCTTTGAAGGAGTGGCAGAGGGTACCTATAAAATCATCAAGATATTGCGTGGATGGATTTTTAAACTGTTGGATTACTTTTTATATTCGAAAACAAACTCGGAGGGTCTATAAATCTATTTAGAGGGTGCTCTCTAAATTTGACATCATTTTCCCCGACATATTTTCATCTCTAACATTGCTTTTTCTTTCATTAGCCTTCACTGCCAGCTCTACGTCATTTCTTTCTTTCATTTTTAAAAATTATTTATGCATTTATTTATTTTTTATCTTTTCAGGGCTGCACCCATGGCACATGGAGGTTCCCAGGCCAGGGGTCGAATCGGAGCTGCAGCTGGAGGCCTACACCAGAGCCACAGCAAAGGCAGATCTGAGCTATGTCTGCGACCTACACCATACACCGCAGCTCACAGCAACGCTGGATTCCCAACCCCACGGAGCGAGGCCAGGGATCGAACCCGCCACCTCATGGTTCCTAGTCAGATTCCCTTCCACTGCGCCACCACAGGAACTCCTCTTTCTTTCTTTTAAAACAAAACTTAGTTTTGTCTGTTTCAGTATTTTCCACACTTGACTATATTGGAACTATGTAGGGCGACAGAAAGAATTCTGACAGCTGGATTATGGATTACGGGCTGAGCATAAGAAGTTTTGAACGATTCCCATGTGAAGCTAATGTGGCCCATGTCTGGAGGAAAGCACTAGTGGGTTTATTCATATTTTCAAGGAAATTTGGATTTGCTAACTCTCTCAGTTGTTTCCTGGGTACCTTTATATTCATACAGTCTTTCATATTTATTATGCCTGTTCATCAAATTCTTTAGATTGATACCATTTTTCTTTTCCTAATTTCATGCATCGCATACCTAGATATTTTTTTCCTTTATTTAGGCTGATGCTCTCTTTGCCTCCTTCTGCAATATTTTTCATAATTCTATTTTGTCTTTCTTTTTATAAATCTTCAAAGCATGGAGATTTATCTAAGCTTAAAGTTTTCTAAAGAGCTATCTTTTTTGGAGCACACCTGATTGTTCTTTTTGCTTAGTGAAATTATACTCACAAAGGGTATATCAACGGGGAAGAATTCTGGTATAAATTTTAACTGAAATTCCTACGAAGTAACTTTCCAGTAGAATGATTCTAATGGACTGAGAACTGATCTTTCTTATCCTGCCCATTATCTGATTCTTTTCCAAGCAGAGGGAATTTGAATTTTGACATTTATTTTATTTAAGCCTTTACTTAACAAATTTTCTAAAATCCTAAAATTCAAGAATCCATCCCATTCTGTCCTTTGTCGTTTCATTTTCAGTTGAATTTTGAAAGCTATAGTATCTTACTAGAAAAAGAAAAAAAAAAAGCACGTGCATACATACACAGTTACAAATATGGCAGTGAATCTGTGGACAAAAATGGAGAAAAAAATGAATAAACATCCCAAGAATGTGCATCTATGCAAAGAGGTACAAATTCTCAGTTTTCTAATTTGCGAAAGGCTTGCATTTATGAGCCAGGGAACAAACAGTGGAAGGGAGGGCCTTTCCCTGGTTCTTTAATTATCTTACCCTGTTGCAGTTAGTATAGGACAGAAGTTTTGTTTTTGCTGGTGGTGTGGATTTCCACCTGGTCCTTACTAGGAGCTTTTGATGACGTTTTGTAGAAATCCTGAGGTTTTATTTCCTAGAGCTAAGATTTATACATAAAAACCGAGTTTTGAGCCTGTATCTTAACAATGGATAGAACTGGGGGATAGTTTTGACCTCTGTGGAGTAATCTATAACTAAGTTTGCCTATGCAAAGTGAAGAAAAGTGTAGGCAAGTGATGATAAAGGTAGGAAAAAGAATTCATACTCACAAAACATCAATTGTGTTTTAGACAGTATATATAAATTCTTTATGCAAAACTGTCCTTAAATTCTCATTATCCTCTAAGGAAAGTGTCAATTTCTTTTTCCTGTCACACCCACAGCATGTGGAAATTCCCAGGCCAGGGATGGAATGCGAGCCATATCAGTGACAATGCTGGATCCTTAACCCAATCAGCCACCAGGGAACTCCTCAATCTTTCAAATTTACATAAAAGGGTGCTAACTAGATTGGTCAAAATTACATAGCTTTAAGTTCTGGAGTTACAGTCTGACACTAAGTAACTGTTGTACTAAAAGTAAATATTTGAGTGTTAACTTCAGTCTATCCCATCTAAGGAAAGGAAGGAAGGAATATAAAGAGTGCAAAGGACTAGACATGATGCACTATCAGCTGCAATGTTTCTAGGAAGGAATATTTAGGCAGTCAGCTCACTGTGATGTTACCATTCAAACGTTCAACATCAATGCTGCCTCCCAAAAGAGACATTTCTAAAAATTTAAACTCTATGGCCCCTATGTTCAGAACGCTATAATATTTTCAAAGAATTTCATATTAAATTGCTATGTTTTTAATCAAAGTGTGAAAATACCTTGGTGATTATAATAATTTCAACAAATTTCCTTTACTTCATGAAACTGTTTTCATGTTCCCTCATTTTAAAACAAATTTGAATGCTTTGTGATGAAGTCTATTTTCTAATGCAGAACATTTCAAAGGCCCCATCTCCTAGGGAGGAACAGCTCCAGGAAGCAATCAACCTTTCTATTTCAGGCAATCGACATTCACGCTTTGCTGTAGAAGAGGGGCAGATGCACCATCTCGGTGAGTACCTGAAATAAAGAGGCCGAAGAAAATATTTAGATCCTGAGACACTCATATAAAGTTGCCATATAAAATGGGGGTCATTTCTTCCTGCTGTTTTTCTTCTAAATTTTAGGCATTATATGCAACTGTCAAAACCATATTGCAAATAGTGTCCCCCCCAAACACAATATGTTGAAAGACAAACTTAATTCTTTTTATTTTTTTTCCCCTAACTCTCCACTTTATGTGTCCGAGATTGCTCAGGTACATCCACTGGGATATCTGATTTTATTTCTTGGTTCATTCATATCACTTAAAAACAATGTATAGGTGTACACAAATATGTGGAATTCAAAGATCTTTCTTCCACTATGAAGATGCTTTAATGGTGGTGTCTGTACAGCATGTGATGTTAAGACAGGAATGGCGGGTGCCCAGGCAGGGAGAGAGGCCCATCAGAGAACAGTCATGCATGAATAGAGTTCACGTAATTTCCATTCTTTCCAGGCAGCAGACAGCTCCAGGCCACCCCCACGACCTCAGCCTCCTCCTCAGCCATGCGGTGCTGCTGGAACTCGGACACAGGCAGTACACGTTGTTGCTCTCGGCCTCCGTAAACTCTCTCAGGTCCATGCCCTCGCTCCTGTACCAGGGCAGGGAGGCTTTGAACCTCAAAGTGGCCGTGAAGCTCTCTGAGGGTTTGCACAGTTCCTGGATGGATGGTGCTCTTGCCGGTGAAGGTGGCAGAAGTTTGTAGCCCCTGGGGTGAGGGTCCCAGACAGCTCTTTCCACGTTGTTGGGAATCCGCTCCATGAAGTATCTGCTGTTGTTGTGTTGCCTGTCAAGGGTCTGCTCATCCAGCTCCTTCATGCACATGCAGTCCTTGAACGTGGCTCTTCTTATATTCTGATGCCTTCACACGAAGTTTCATGGTTATCTTAGCACGATTTCTGTTCACTTTAGTAATTTAGTTGTGATATATTTAATTTTACTTGTATTACCATTACCATTTGTTACATTCTAAAAGCGTAATTTCTGTTCTTTCCAGGTCACAGACAGGTGTATTTCCAAAGGTTTTTTTTCCAATATGGATGGCAATGAAAATACGGATTTTTAAAAATATTTATACAAAGCGAGTAGTGAAAAGTATCATAATTTCTTTTTTTTTTTTGCTAGAATCTATATGGTGTAGACATACAAAAAACATTATACATAAACGATTTCTTTTCATGTTTCTGTCATAGCCAACGAGTTAGAACCCTCCATAATAATAATTAAGGCATGGTACAGCGCTTTAGAGCTGTATCTAATGTTTTTCTAAGTATACTTATTAAGTTATTCAATTCAATTTTTGAAATTTTTTGGTGTTGCTTTTTCTAAATTTTCAGTTTCTGGCCCAACAGTCCACCTTGTCTTTTCGTTTTTTCATTTTCTCAGGTTTTATTGAGTGTGGTTGATTTTATGAGGCTGCGATCATTTCTGCTGTACGACCCTCCCGTGGTTACTGGAGGGTTTTCAGCTACCAGGTGGGCGAAAGAGGGAAGGGGGTCACATTCATAGTTTACAAAAAAAAAAAATCTCTTAGTTGATTATCACATGTCCCAACGTAGTTAAGACTCATTGTTCTACTACAAGAATCAAGGACAACGTGCATTTTTATTTCTTCTCTAATGGACTAGATATAAATATTTATGAAGAGCATTATGCAAAATAGATGATAAATGTCTTTACAAGGAAAACGTTCTTGGTATAAATCCTTGTTAAAGAATAGAAGCATCACGTTGAGCAACATAATCTTTCCAAACCTCACAAAATAATTTTTGCACTGCAATTATATTATACACATGAAATGATATTATATAGTATATATAATATATATTGGAAATTGCATTACATATTATTCATCACAATGTAGGAGCACAATATGATATAATAAGCTGTTTTTATCAAAATGGAATATTAATTATTAGATTACCATATATACACACACACACTTGACACCTATCGATTACTTACAGCATAGATAACGCACCTTAAAATGCTTCTGTATTTTTTACAGTTTTTTTGCTGTCCAAGACACACATGGCCGCCCTCTTCTTCTGCATAGCAAGAGAAAAAGGATTTGTTCATTTCTTTGTTAGATATAAAACATGTTATCATTTCTTTTATAGCCAAGCACATGCACGGCCACAGACTAAAGACAAGGTAGCCTTAGAGGAGACAACTACTCTTAAAGCTCTTGGGGTCATCATTGAACAGGTACTTAATATTTTTCAACATGCACACGGTCTTAATTAGAAACTAGAATGAGTGTGTTTGGTCATTAATTCCTCCACTCTCCCTGCTAGCTGCAACATCGTAAGACCTGAAATCTGCTGTGTCGGACAATTTCCAAAACCCCTTTACCTGGTGCAAAGTAGTGTTGTGCTTTCTCTGAGTTTTGTGGTGACTTACACCTTACATGGTCTACAAAGAAACAGCAGTGTGGAAATACGGATATCTTCCCTAAATCTTAGATACAAAGAAAGAGAAGATACTTCCTTTCAATTTAAAGTTCCATCAGAAAAACTAAAAGATAAATTGGCAACCCCCCCACACACACACTACAGAGTGATTTATTATCTTTTTAAAGTTAAATATTTTAGATATGCCAAGAATTTAATACACTTCATTTTTTTTTGTCTTTTTGCTATTTCTTTGGACCACTCCCGTGGCATATGGAGGTTCCCAGGCTAGGGGTCTAATCGGAGCTGTAGCCACTGGCCTACGCCAGAGCCACAGCAACGCGGGATCCAAGCTGCGTCTGCAACCTACACCACAGCTCACGGCAACGCCGGATGGTTAACCCACTGAGCAAGGGCAGGGACCGAACCTGCAAACTCATGGTTCCTAGTCGGATTCGTTAACCACTGCGCCACGACGGGAACTCCGGAATTTAATACACTTCAAACCAAATTCTATTTTACACAATTGATAATATTTATTGGATATTTAAATGAGAAAATATATTTACTTGAAGCTCCTGGTAGAATATTTTGCTGAGCCCTAAACAAAATACAAAAGCAAGCAGAACAGTTTCTGCTATAAAAAATGTTATATCCTGTAAGTAGAAAGGGGACATAAATAACCCAAATTCAAGGAAGGGAATAAAAACTATCATTAGGGAGCCCAAAGTGTTCCTGCATGAAACATTCTATGTTCAACTGAATATGTCTCCACAGAAGAGATGGTGGCAGTCTCAGCTCTGATCCTCACCCTGTCTTCTGGGACACAGCTTTTCTGTAAGGGCCTCATCTTTTAAAAGGTTTTTTTGGGATATCAGTGGGTTTTGTTGATGATGCTTTACCCACTAAGGGATCTATTCAAATAATATGCCCTCTTAATAGAAGGCAGTTTTTAAATGGTTGTAAACACACACACACACACACACACACACACACAGAAAAACACACTCACAGAGAGCATCATTACCTTGAAAATACCTTAAAAATAAGAAAAATGTTTTTATCATTTAAAAATCACCACCTCCCATTTAATCTGGGAGACTATTTCACTTCATTAAAACATTTACATCAACCAAAAAGTCTTCTTATTAGGTAGGTAAAAAATATCTACCATCTGGATTTACCCAGAGGAACTCCATGGTAGGAAGAAGGCGTATGCAAATGATTACATTCCTGTTATTACTAAAGTCGTGGAGTCACCATTTCTATCTTTCCCCCCTGATTTAGGAAATACAGAAGCATGGTAAATGACTGTTTCTTACAGACAACGCATGTTGACTGTCCCATTTGCTGATGAGCAGATATCTGGGTGTATCAGTATCTGAGTACTTGCTTCAGAGCCTCAGCCTTTCCTGTTCTCACTCAACGAAGAGTTCCCCCCAGAGATCCACACATTTGCTTCTCAGCCTCTTCCAGTCTTTGCTTCAAGTGACTTCCTCCAAGTGGCCTACCCTGACCGCCCTGATTTCGTAAGTACTTCCCTCCCACTGAAATCTACCTTTTTTCTCTGTGCATTAGTATCCATTATACATATTGTCTTCTGATATTTTCAGGATTAACTAAAAAAAAAAAAAAAAGGGCCATTCAAAAAAAGTTTTATTTGCTCACATAAATACCCACAGATGTAGCAGGCATTTAATAACTATTATTTTTCCACCGGCTAAATGAGATGCGACTACAGCATTGTCATAATTTTGCATGGCAAGTTGTTTTTCTTGAGCTGTTTATGTATGCATGTACACACGCATATACATGCATATTATGTGTGGACTCATGTATGTGCATGTATGCACATGTGTGCGTGTATGTATGTGCGTGTATGTATGCATGCAATGCATACTATGTATGTCCATGGTGTGTCTGTACTTACACATGTATGTGTTATGGTAACATGTGTGGCAAAGCTCTGTGATGGCAGAGTCCCACCACTGACATGGAGCTCATATTGTGAACACATTACCCATTTCAAGCTCATCACATAGCAGGTCAAACAGGGAGGCAAATGCCTCCCTTCTACCCGAAAAGAACAATGCATACTCCAAAAGAGTTCGTTTTACTTTTAAAGAGTGCATAGATAAAAGTAAAGGGAGGAAATAAATTCATCCTCTCACACAAAACTGAGATGAACTAAAGAACTAGTGAAACAGGAACCCGCTCACAGCTTTTATTTCAAAAATGGACATAGACTATGCAATTCTTTAACATGTGAATAAGCCTAAACGACAGTCGTTTTTCATCTCTGTAATTGATTTTTGGGTGGTTTATTTCTTCCTCCTTGTTTCCACTGCATTTCTCCTATTTTCTTTTTATTTTACTGATTTCTTCAATCACTTCACTCAGTAACTTCCACTCAGAGAAAATCACCCTTTTACAGTCTTTGATGGTGCTTCACTCTGCAGATGGTATCAACAAAACTGATAAATTGCTTTTGAAAAATATATCTGGCAATTGAGTGCATCTCTACTTCATTTACAGATGCTCCCGTTTCCAGCTTACCATCTCTTACAAAGATACATTTGAGAGTAAAATAATTACTGAAAACAAGTGTCAGAATTACTGTGTTGATGGCACCCATCTCAAAAGCTTTCAGAACTAATGATAAAAGTTACTAACCTTGGAGTTCCCATCGTGGCTCAGTGGTTAACGCCTCCGACTAGGAACCATGAGGTTGCGGGTTCGATCCGTGGCCTTGCTCAGTGGGTTAAGCATCCAGCGTTGCTGTGAGCTGTGGTGTAGGTTGCAGACGCGGCTCGGATCCCGCGTTGCTGTGGCCGTGGTGTAGGCCGGTGGCTACAGCTCCGACTGGACTCCTAGTCTGGGAACCTCCATATGCCGTGGGTGTGGCTCTAGAAAAAGGCAAACACACACACACACAGAGTTACTAATCTAAAGATCTAAGCCCAATCAATGCACCTAGCACTTCAGATAGTTATATATATATAAATCACTTGAAAAATGTGTCAGTTCATAAATATATAACACTAAGCATTCTTCTCATATTTTAGAATACATATCTCCTACATTTTCCATTACCAAATAAGCAAACATTTCTAGTAGAAAAAGAATAAACTTGAATGAAATAAATTATTCATATTGTACATAATCTATGTATACAATGTATATATGTATACACATATATACATATATACAATGTATATATATATACACATATATATGTATATATATATACATATATACAATGTATATATGTGTACTGTGTATATATGTATATATGTGTATATATATGTGTATATATATGTGTATATATATATGTGTGTGTGTATATATATATGTATATATATATGTGTGTATATATATGTATATATGTGTATATATGTGTACTGTGTGTGCATATATGCCTGTTACATACTATACACCTTAGATACCATGCACTAAATATACTATATACACACTAAATTTAGAGTCTGATAACTACCCCAAGACCATCAATTTCTTCCTCTTAGGAGAAGCAGACATGATTAATTGAAATTTATTTTTCTGGCGTTCCCGTCACGGCTCAGCAAAAACAAATCTAACTAGTATCCATGAGGATGCAAATTCGATCCCTGGCCTTAGTGGGTTAAGGATCCAGTGTTGCCGTGACCTGTGGTCTCAGATGCGGATCGGACCTGGCACTGCTGTGGCTGTGGTGTAGGCTGGCGGCTACTTCTCCAATTCAACCCCTAGTCTGGGAACCTTCATATGCTGGTGGGTGTGGTCCTAAAAGAGACCAAAAAAAAAAAAAAAAGGCATTTATTTTTCTGGGCTATTACTTCTCTCTGGATTTCGCCCTTCTCCTGTGATGAATCAGTCCCATCCCCTTCTTCCTACTTGTCATCCCTTCTGCACGTCCACACTTCCTGTCACGTATCCAGCCAACTCCCTCTCTGAATCAATCCTGTATTCTGCTTTCTGTGTTTCCGTACTGATGCCATATACATTTATGGACAAATATGTCCAATGATAACAATTAGCAATGTCATCCTAGGGAACAGATTTTCACTTGTAAAAATTTGATTTACTTCTCATATTTTTCACTAATAATAGTTTTGTCCCCAATGAAACGGCCCTAAATAATAACAGAACCCTAACATTTCTTCACATTTGAACAGACATACTTATTTCTAGCCAATGTCTTTCCTTTCTAGTTCTCAGAGTAAATGGAAGATATGAAAATGAAGTCTTCAAAATTGTGAGGGATGCATCTCTGCTTCATATTTTACTCTGTGAA